>NC_140938.1:1498636-2098636 GCF_014529385.1 Adiantum capillus-veneris
TTCTGATTCTCTAGCAGTAGAGTTGGAGGGTTCTCCCTCCTTTTAAATATCTACCATGAACTCTCGATCAAACCTTAAGAAGTACCTTTTGATTCTCCATCCATTGACTCTGGTCTTGTGAATTCGACCATCTGCTTCCATCAATTTGTAACTACCATTGGTGTATCGCTTTTTGACGATGAATGTCCCTTCCCATCTGGGCTAGAACTTCTTATCTTTCCTAGTGTCGAATCTGTTGTCATATCTCAATACTAACATGCCTTTCTTCAGACCCTTTTCCTTAAGCACTTGATTGAATGTCAATCAGCATTGTTTAGCTTGCATTGCATAGTGGTTGATCGCATCTTTCTTGTCTAGCTGAAGTCCTTCTAGATCCAAGATGTGGTTGCGGAGATGGGAAATTGGGCGCTGTAACCTGTGTTGCATTTATTCGACCGAATAATGTAATTTATATCAAATAACTCGTCATTATTTGTGTATTATCGTTAAATACGAGGTATTTTTGAATAATTTGTAATCTATCGATCGATACTTTATCGATTGATAGACTATCAATCGATACTGTATCGATTGATATGCTAGATTTATATAAAAAAAACTCACATCGTACTTCGATATGTTTTCGATCGATATCGATTTTGGAGCTTTCTAGGTGTCTACAGCTCACACTCTCTATAGACCTCATACTCTTGAGCAGATCAACTTCGCGTACTGGTAAGCATCTTTTCTCTTCAAATTTGTTTTTTTATACACGAATAATTTAAATTTTACTTTCATGTGATTATATTACTGTATGCGTCTCTGATATGCCTTCGAGCCCTCTTAGTCACATAAAAGTTTGAAATTTAGGATATAGAAAGTACTATGGCTTGTCTGCTTTTATATCTTACTTCCATAGTAATAAAATAAATAAATAGAAAACATTGACTCTTGTTCTGATATGCTTTGCAGCACTCTTACTTGAGTCAATGTTTTAGGAATTTAGATAACACCGTACATTGTTTTGATATGCTTGTCGGCACTCATACTTTGTATGGTGTTTTAGGAGACCATTAGATAGCATGTGCATTTGTTTGATATGTCTCACAACACTCTTACTTTGTACGATGCTTTAGGTAGGAAGATACTCCTAGACACGATCTGTGCGAATAAATTTTTTATCTAGTGAGTCTTTAAGCTATATACTTTTCAATATACGTAGTCATGGACCACATGATTCGTAGATCTACATCGTAGATCTGTATAATGAGAAGTGTAATCTTTAAACTACTCCCAGCATCACGATCCGTGGTTCTTACAATGAGAGGAGTTTCTCTCAAACACAGTTTGTGGAAAAAAAACCATTATCTAATGAGCTACTGATTTTTATAGTGTAATCGTTCTCGGCGTTTGGATCAAATGTTTATCCTTTGCTCTTACAACGGGAATAAAACCCTTGCGTCTGGTGCTTAGGACTTGCTTAGATCCTTATATTGAGAAGGATACACACGTGACACCATATTTTACATTAATCTTTGTCATTTGTAAAATAGCGCATATTTCTATGACTTCATCACATTCCTATTGATAATGTCTCATACATATGAGGTTTTTGATTCAAAAAATCATAACATATTTCTTTATGATATGAAAAATCATAATTAACATCATGCATAATCGTGTGCATATTCTTGTGTATATTAATGATAAATTACATTCTTGCAAACCTATGGTTTAGGGTTTAGGGTGATTGCCCAATGGTTGTGTTGTAAAGAATGACTAGAATGTGTTGTATTACATGTCACTTATATTGCCAAGAAGTTTTAATTTTTTGTTTTTTTGTTTTAGCTTCTACGCACATCATGGGTACTACATGCAAGATAACAAAAGTTGAGCGCAAATATGTCGAAGAATTTGTATCCACTCATCTTTATGGATTACGAAGTGATCGCCTCCAGGAAGTCTTGCAAGAGTCCTCATACAAATCATTTTTGGATGAGTTATGTAATGCTACATATGCAGCACTAGTTGCAAAATTTTGTGGTGCCTCAGGTGGGATTGAAGTCCTTACAGGTGGTCAGTTGGGCCACGATGTGAGTCGAATCATAGGGCAAAGTTGCAGAGTTTCAGAAACCCTTGAAAATAAAATTAAAGGGAAGTCTGGCTTCATGGACCACATGAAGGAAGTAGAGGTCCTCTACAGAAGCATGAAGCAACAGGGAAAGAGACCAAGGATTGACGAAGAGCCCAAGGATGTACCTGAAGTGCCTGCCACTTCGGAAGTACCAATATCTAGCAATGATCCAATGCCGCCCAATATGGGAAGTTTAGACTTATGCAACCTCATCATCATGCGCATGTCTTGCATTGAATTTCCACAAATGGAAAGCATTGGAGAAGGTAGATACGGCATGGTCACGAAGGTGAAAGTCAACCATGAAACCTTCACAGATGAATTTTACGCTGGCAAGCTAATCAAGGGTGATGGCCAGAAGAGTGCCAATGACATAGCGTTACATGAAGCCACAATTATGAACATCGCTCATTTTGGAATCATAATTTCTCTGCGATTGGCGAGACACACCACGCGAGCGCCCAACCTCATCTTCAAGATGTGGAATGGTGGAAACCTAGACCACTGGCTAGAGAGACTCCAAAAGGATGGGAAGAATGTGGCCATGAGCAAGGGTTTCAGAGACACGGAGGGGACCTTTGAAGGCATCGAGAAGAATGTATAGCCTATCATTTATGGATTTCTCAGAACCTTCATCTTTTTGCACGCGAATAAAATCACTCACAATGATGTTCATGGGAGTAATATCTTGCTGCATTTTGGATGGGCTGGAGTATATGTAGGCATATGTGATTGGGTAGTGCAAACTTGTTCCCCATAGAGAACACATTTCCAAAGTTGCCAGATCTTCTCCCATCGACAAGGGAATCCTGGAGCAAGCGATATTGGTGGGTGGCTCCCGAATGTATATCGACAAATCCTCCAGTCTTCATGCGCAGCCAAGATATCTACTCCCTTTGTAAATACATTCAAGAACTCCTTAATATTTACCTAAGGATGATGAAACTAATTATATCGCTTTCCTCATACGCTTTCAGGAAGTCCTACGTACTTGTGTATCTACCAATCCCACCCAGATCAAGTCCTCACGTGATCTCCTCATCATGTTACAAGGCATTAAGCGTGTTGGTGGCACACTCCCAGATAGTGCAGGCTTGAGTCCATCCAATGACTGAAATTTGAAATCATACCTTGTAATTTGAAAACATGTATACTTTGCAATGATACAGTTTTGTCTTGTCTCATGTCCATTGATTTGAAATTTCATGCTATTTTATTACATTACTGTTGTCAAATTGATGAGAGAGATGTGAATTTTAAAATTGTGTGAATGTTAACATTGATTATACCATTAATTGTAGTTTTTTAATCAATGTGTATCTATTTTTTCAATCTAACTATTTATTGTCATGTGATTCGACAGGAAATGGCAGCCCCATACGCTCCTCCCAATGTCGACGGTGAGCTAGATCACGAAGAGTCTCAACGCATCCTCAGAGAGGAGAGCATGCGTTACGGGGCTCAATACCTCTCCACATTCTATGTTGAGGCTGCAGAGCCCGAAGTTTTGGAGGGAAAACCAATGAAATTGGAAGACGTACGCAAGTGTTGTCCCTCTTTTTTTGTGAAAGATGTACTGTTCAGGAGGTCAGGTCGTGGCAAGGCAACGACACCATTGAAAATCTCAGATTTGCAACACAAAGGGCTCGTGCGTGTGTTCTCCTACGCTTCATCCAAAAGGAGTGCAGTCTACCTAACAATAATCAAGTTTCCATGTACTTCATCCAGTAAGTCTTCGTGCAAGATATAATGAAGAAGCGTGTCCTTTGGACAGACCATCCCTACAACGTTTGTGTCGAACTTGGAAGAGCTAAAGAAAGGGCACAAGCTCGTCCTGGGGAGACAGATCCACTTGCATGAAAGAGGTCAGTTGTGCTCCTACTAGGTGAGCATGAACACATTGTTAATATTGTGTCTCAAGGGGCTACACTAGCCAGCCAAGGAGAGAGCATTTTCTCTCTACAAGAGAATTTGGCAGCCAAAGAAGAAAAAGTAGTTGTTTTAAAGAGAAAAATTTCAAGATACGAAGCGCGGTATGGTCTTCTCTCTCCCTTGCTTGAGGAGGTAGGACCAAGTCACGAGGGAGATATTCAAGAAACTGTGGATATACTTGAGGCAGCATTGAACGCAGATCTTGAAGAAGCGGTGGATATCACAATTTCTTAAAGACATTGTAGACTGTAGTTGAAAATGTTAATGGCAATTTATCCCGTCCTTTTTTGAGACGCATTGTATTCTCTCTATGTTTATGGCAATGAATTCGTTTTGGAGTTTCTAATTGATGATTTTGTTGAGAGTCAAGCAATGTCTTTTTATTTGATTGCCCATGCAATGTCCTCAATACTTATGTTTATGCGAATTCTCTTCAATACTTGACTTTATTGCTATTAAATCAAAAAAGTGAGATACATTATCATGAAAAGATGTTTCCATTTTCCCATCTATCACATTGAAGGTCCACAGTCTTCTTGATTACACTCACTTCTTCTATGTTGACAGATGACGCACCTGTCATGCCCTTTTGTCTCTTAGGAAAAAGTCCTGCCTGTTTTCATCTTTACATACCCTACAAAATGGAACCATATGTCGTTAGGTGGTGCTCCACATTATTTCACATTGGGATTAGTGCCGAATAAATGTTCTTTGATGCGAGTTGCGTTGCGTGGCACGTTATGTCCACAATGTTTGCATTCCAAAAGCGAAACTGTCTTGCCTCTCTCTTTTTCCTCCACATACGACCACTCTTTTCCTTGCACCATGGTTTCTGACTTCAACAAAATATATCCTACAATCAATAGATACACTATGATTATAAATTTTCACCATAATAGCACAATGAGAAAGATGAAAGGTTATAGATATGATTTGCTAAATTAAAATGATATAGTGTTAAGATAATATGTTAGGGAAGATCACCAATGGATATATAATTCTTGGCTACTAGGTGGTAAAGAGCGTTTGCTAAAGGCAACCTAAATGAGCGATGGAATCATCTCACATTCCACTATCTATGTCTCTTGGAGGTAGGAGTTCGATAACATCCATGTGACTCCCAAGTACTATTCATGACTAATATTCACTACGAGGTAAGAGCTTTCGCTCGATCACAACCTAGTGAATTCTATAGATAATCCACCATATTCAACTAGAGGTAAGAGCATAAGCTCCATAATAGCCAAGTGAATCCTACTTCATACCTTACACCTCACTTGGAAGTAAGAGAATCATCTCATAACAACCAAGAGGCACTAAGTGGACCTATTCTATGCAACCAAGTGAATCCTACTTCATACCTTAAACCTCACTTGGAAGTAAGAGAATTATCTCATAACAACCAAGAAGCACTACCTGGACCTATTCTATGTCTATATGGAGGTAAGAACATTTGTTCATGACAACCAAAAAACCCTATATGTATGTGTGTATGTTCCAAAATGTATGAACTAACACTATTATTTGTGCACATATTATAACTATGATAGATTTTAACCATCAAATATCACTTTTAGTATCTATTCTAAAACAAATAGAGCTAAAAGTATAGCTACTAATGTTTAAAACTATACATTCACACTATAGCTAGAAAAGTAGCCTCTAATGCGTACAATTATTTATTTATCTATTCTTAAACAAGTAGAGCTAAAAGTATAGTCTCTATCGCTTAGAGTAATTTATTTAAACTTAGCAATAGAGTTAAAGAATAACTTTTATTGTTAAGAATTATAGGTGATTCAAATCTATATAGTTATTTTATTTTTAATGTATAAAACATTCAAAATAAAATTTTCTTGAAAAATCAAAGATTTTTTAAGTTGACAACTCAACCTTTCTATGTCTTAGGTAACTTGACACTTTGGATTGTAGCTAAAACACGTAAATTTGGGCTTTATATACTACTACTATATCGATCAAAAACATATAGATCAATTTTATTTATCGATCGAAAGCCTATCGATCGATACTTAATCGATTGACAGTTTATCGATCGATATGTAAGCAATAAAACTTGTTTTTGAAAAAAGCTGACGTGGTAGCGAATAATATGCACGAATAAATTTTTAGAACGTATTAATCGACCATTTTTCATGAATAAACCTAACGTTGAATAACGAATCATGCAACCCAGGCTGTAACTGGCTAGGCGTGACTCACAAGCTGGCTATCTGTACCTTCATGGGTAGAATGGCCTCTTTTCCATATACCAAATGGAAAGGGGTGAACCTAGTGATGTTTGGAACGTCGTGCCATAGGCCCAAAGAGAGACCATGAGATGATTATCCTAATCACTTGTGTAGTTATTCACCTGCTTTGTGATGATCTTACAGATCATGCCGCTTACCTTTTCTACTAGACCATTGCATTGTGGATAGTATGGAGTGGAGTGTCGGCGTGTGATACCTAGATTTTTCATCAAATATCTCACCAAGTTGCCTCTAAAAGCTAGCCCTCTATCAAATATTATCTCCAGAGGTGTGCTGAAGTGGTAAAAGATGTGCTCAAATATGAACTTCACTTCTTGGGCTGTAATGCGTGTGGTGGCTACTACTTCCGAACATCGAGTCATGTAGTCTACACCAACTAGAATGTACAGTTTACCCGAATGGGCCCTTGGTGAAGGACCAATTGCATCTATTCCCCACTTCTCAAATGGGCCATATGAGATGATAGGAGTCTATGGATCATAGGTAGTGTTCGATCACTGGATACTTGACAAGCTCTACGTGTTTTACACCAATGATGTACATCCCTATTCAGACTAGGCCAAGAGAATCCTGCCTGTAGAATCTTCCTACTAGTAATATTTAGAGCAGAGTGGCTGTCATAAACACCATCATGGCAGCTTGAGATCACCTTCGTGATTTCATTGGAGATTAGCACTCGCTCGAGAATCTGGTCTTTGCACTTGCAATACAAGGTGCTGCTTATAAGGAGGTATCTTGTTGCCTTTTGGACAAGCCATTGTTTCTGGCCCTTTATATACCCCTTACGACATTATCTTGTATCTAAGAAGCTGATGATATCAGGCATAGCATCACTACCCTAAAAAAGAGGCAGCTTCAATTTGATTGCTCCTATGGGAACATCTTGCATTCTTTCTTGGCTAGATCATCTGCTTCTTGATTTTTTGCCCTAGGGACATGAAATAACTGCACTTCTTCAAACTTCCTTAAAAGATCCTTAACTTGGCATAATTGGCCAAGCAAAACCTGACTTTTTAATCAAGAGCATGGCATCACCAAACACATTTAAGAACTGATCTCGTTTTAAAACACATTGTTCTAGTCCAAGAATTAGGGCCGTGTACTCTGCTTTGTTGGAGTGGGAGTGTAGCAGCTGCTTAATAGAGAAGACCTCCTTTTTCTCATTGAAAAGAGAGTGAGCTCCTTGTAGCTTAGGAATTTCTACCATTGGTTTCACTCCTTTGCCTTCTTTGTTGACCTTTAGCTTCTTCTCATAGTGACGATGAGTAAGAATACCTGCTAGACTAGCTCTAGTGGAGTTCTCCACTTGCATAGTGTAATCAAACTCTTGTAATCTACTGAGCCATTTGGATATTCTATATGAGACATCCATGTGTTGCATTACATACAAAAAGACTTCTTCCATTGTTAGAATTACAAAGGGTCTAGACAGTAGATAAGAGTGGAACTTTGTAGTGGTAAACATCAATGCAAGCACCATGTGCTCTACCGTGGTAAATTTTCTTTTTGATGGGGTCCTGACGTGACTAGAGAAGTAGATAGGGTGCATGAAAGAGGTTTGGGGGTCCTTCTGCATTAGTACTTCTGCAAGTGTATCACTTCCTACACTAGGGTTAACATAAAATGCTTGTCCCTCTAGGGGGTGCAATGGTGGGAAGCGAAGCCAGAATCTATTTCACTTCGCTCAACTGTTGCTCATTTTCTTTACTCCATAGACATCTCTATGGGTGACTTGTTATAAGGGAGAACCACTTGAGAGAGCAAGTGAAGGAACCTGATCAAATAACTTACCTTTTGAAGCAAAGAGACCAATTGCTTAGCTATGGTGGTGATGACAAAGATACTAAATCTTGAACCTTGCTTGGGTCAGCCTCAATTTCTTTTGCTGAAATTATATGGCCAAGAAGAGTGACCTTGCTTTACCCAATGTGACACTTATCTATGTTAAGCTGGCCACCCAAGGCCTGCAGCCTAGCTAGGCCATCATAAACCTTGCTCAAATGGAGGAAGCAAGAGCTGTAGATGGAGAAATCATCTATGAAAACCCGTATTGACTTACCAAAGTATGGCTAGAAGACAAAAGTTACATAGAATTGGAATGTGGCCGGAGCGTTGGTGAGGCCAAAAGGCATCACTCTGTAAGCAAAATATCCCCATGGTGTTATGAAGGTTTTTGTTTTTTGGTCTTCTTTTACAATGCTAATCTGGAAGAAACCTGAGTAGCCATCACATATTGTGTAGTGCTCATGACCTACTACCTCGTTGAGAATCTAGTCTTAGAATGGGAGGGAAAAATGGTCTCTCTTTGTTGCTGCATTGAGAGGTTTATAGTCTACACAAACTCTCCACTTACCGTCCTTCTTTGGTGTGACCACCACTTGAGAGACCCACTTTGAGTCTTCGACGGGGTAAATGAAACCTGCCTATAAAAAATTCCTTACCTCTTTGAGCAATTCCTCTTGCTGAACTACCCCAAGCCTTCTGAGATTTTGCACTACATGCTTACTTCCTTCCTTGAATCTTATGCAGTGCTGCACCACTTTGATGCATGTGATCTTGTCACAACCATCAATGAAAAGTGTGGTGAAGTTACCCAGCATAGAGATGTATTCTTCTCTCTCTTCACTAGCCAACTCATTGGAGAGCATCCGATGTAACCTACTTGTATCCACCAAGGGTTGTGTACCTGATGGTCTCTCTTGGTTCTTTGGTGGTGTTTTAGATTGTGTCAATCTCTTTGGATCTCTGAGGATGACTCCCATCACTTTGATGCTACTGTCGCTCTCTTCAGTTGTTGTCGTCTCTTTGCCCAAGGTGGTCGAAGAGTCATTGGTGAATTCATCTTTCGATAACTCCAAGATCATGTGGCATTTCTTCCTAGTCTTCATGTCGTAGAATATGGGCTTCCCTTTAGCATCCTTCATTTGTATCATTTCGATACTCCAGTCCTACTTAGCCTCCATAGCCATGAGCCATGGCCTTCCGAGAATGATAGGGTAGCCCTCCCCTTTGTGTGGCATGACTAAAATGTCTACCTCCACTTTTGTGCTGAATGCTTTCTTGCAGATATACCTAAGACTGCATTCCGAACATGGTTTGGACATTATGAGTTTTTGGTGATGCCCTTTGGGTTAACCAATGCGCCCGCAACGTTCATGATACTTATGGATAGTGTCTTGAAGCCATATTTGGGCAAATTTGTCATTGTGTTCCTCGATGACATTCTAGTTTATAGTGCTTCTGAAGAAGAACACTTGCAACATCTCAGGCAGGTGTTTGAGTTGTTACGCACAAACAAGTTATATGCCAAGGAATCTAAATGTGATTTTCTCAAGGAGGAAATTCATTATTTAGGGCATGTTATTTTAGCTAATGGCCTTTACATGGATCAATCCAAAGTGGATACCATCCGGAAATGGCCACCTCCTAAAGATCTGGAAGAATTACAGATCTTTTTAGGCTTTGCAGGTTTTTACCGAAGGTTCGTTTAAAACTATGCTCACATTGCTGTACCTATGACAAATCAACTAAAAGGCAAAGGTAAATCTTTTTAGTGGGGTTCCGCTCAACATTACAATTTTGAAACACTCAAAGACGCATTAGCTACAGCTCCTATACTGGCTATTGTAGATCCTTTGAAACTCTGGAAACGGATGCCAGTGACCGTGCTATTGGAGCAGTCCTGTTACAAGACGGACGCCTGATTGCATTTGAAAGTAAGAAGCTGGATGCAGCTCAGTAGAATTATTCTACTTACGAACACGAACTCTATGAAATAGTGTCTGCCTTAAAGACATGGTGGCACTATCTGTATGGTGCTCAGTTCGAGATTGTGTTTGACCATGAAAGCATCAAATGGTTTACACAAAAAATAGATTTAAAGGGTCGAAAAGCCAAGTGGGCTGAGATCCTTCAAGAATATGACGCCAAATTAAGGTATCACAAAGGCCGATACAATGTAGCAGCAGACGCTCTAAGTTGAATGCCAGAGATCAATTCTCTCTTGTTCACGGAACTTCATAGTGAATTTTTAGACTCTCTCAAGGGCAAATATGAGCAAGATGAAACATATTCCAAAGTGTGGAGCCATGTTCAAAAGAGGGATCCTTCTCACTCCAATGCAGGTAGTGTACAGTTAACCTCCACACCTAGTTCTCCTTTATCAAGTGATGAACTACAGCGATGGAAGCATTTTACCATCGACAATGGGTACACAAGGGGAGAGTTTGTGTACCGACGGACACAGACATTCGATGCCAAATTCTTAATGAATGTCATGATAGTCCAAGTGCAGCGCACCCGGGGATTAGAAAAATTATTCTCTCGTACGATGACAGTTTTACTGGCCAGGTCTACATGGCCTTGTTCAAGCTTATGTCTTGCATTGCCAAAAATGTCAAGTTAACAAAGCAGAGCGCCTGAAAGCAGGAGGACTCTTACATCCTTTGGAGATTCCCAATGGAAAATGGGAAAGTATCTCTATGGATTTCATTGTAGGTTTACCAACCACTATACAAGGTCATGACTCAGTATGGGTGCTCGTAGACAGGTTGATTAAACTATGCAAGTTTATCCCAACCAAATCCACGGTTAAGACACCGGAACTAGCAAAGTTATTTGTGGACAATCTATACAAATTGTACGGGTTGCCAAGTAACATTGTTAGTGACCGTGATCCCAAGCTTAATAGCCACTTTTGGAGAGCTGTCTTTAAACGATTGGGTACACAACTCAACCTCAGTATATCTGATCATCCAGAAACGGATGGTCAAACGGAACAGGTTAACCAGGTTATGCTAAGAGCATACGTCAACAAAAAACAATCAGACTGGGAAGAATACTTACCTATTCTCGAGTTTTCCTACAACAGTCCTAAGCATGTCACAACAGGTTTTAGTCCTTTCATGCTCATGTACGGGTTTCAACCTAGGTCACCAGTTACGGTGGGGTTGGCAATCGAAAAACTCCAACAGGTTAAGGATTTTCTCTAAGACCACATGGATATGCTGAAACTTGCTCGTCAGAATGTCCAACAAGCACATGATCGGTATAAGAAATACGCTGATGAGAAATGTCGGCAAGTTACCTTCGAAGAAGGGGAGGAAGTATTTTTACGTGTGCCAAAACATTCAGAAAGTCAGAAAACTGGACCGACACCTAAATTATCTCCCCGATGTTGTGGGCCTTTCAAAATACTCAAGCAAGTCAGTGATCATACCTACAAACTATTACTATCATCACATTCTCGCATTCATCCGGTGTTTCATGTAAGCCATCTACGGAAGCAGTTACATGGGGACGTCAATGTCATTGACCAACAGGTTTTGGTTGATTACATTGAACCTCCTACCTTACCGCATGAACCTGAATGTGTTATGGATTATCATGAGTTGCGTACACGACATCACGTACGACAACAAGCCTTAATCAAGTGGAAAGACCGACTTGAAGAAGGTGCCACTTGGGAAAACATTAGTGTTCATAAGAAGAAGTTTCCCACTTTTGTTTTTGAGGACGAAAACTCTTCTTTAAGGGGGGAGTAATGTCAGGACAAGGGTCCTGTAACCTAAGAACTAGGATGGTCATGGACTACGGCCAAGGGTCGGGCTAGACAGTGTGGACAAGGGATCCGTCTAGGGCAAGGGGCTAGGAGCCCGCCTATATAAAGGGAGGTTGGGAGGAGGATCTTCAGTCTAGTTTCCCCTAGTTCTTACAGTATATGTCTCATGAATTCAATGCATTTCTGGCTAGTCATGGGATAAAACACCAATGTACAGTTCCTTATACACCTCGACAAAATGGTATTGCTGGGAGGAAAAACAAGTCACTTATGGAAATGGCACGATGTATGATCCAAAGTCAAGCTTTGCCGCATTCTTTTTGGCTTGAGGCCATCATATGTGCCACTTATGTACTAACTAGGTGTCCTACAAAAGATTTGCACTCTATTACTCCATATGAAGCATGGCATGATAGAAAGCCTTCTATTGAGCACATGCGTGTTTTTGGCTGTTTGGCATATGCTTTGGTGCCACAAACACAACACATAAAATTGGATGATCAGGCTGTAAAATGTATTTTTGTTGGTTATAGTGCTGAAAGCAAAGGTTATAGGTTGTATCATCCGCAAACAAAACGTATTCTGGTTTCACGGGATGTAGTGTTTGTGGAAGATTCTGTTCAGCCCCTGCTGTCATGTACTAGAGACAGTAATGTAAGCTCACAAGACATTTATGACACTTTGTTGCCTCTTTTCAGTGGTGGAAATACGAATGTAAGTTCCAATGAGGCAAATGTACAGCTTATGGGGGGTTTTTGAAAATGTTTTAGATCAGCCTATTACTGATGCAGATGTACATGATGTACTTGATGAGGAAAGGGCTGAAAATGAGTAGACTAGAGGTATGCCAAAATGGCTGGTGCACACTTTGCGTGATAGTAAATTGGATGCACCTTTGTCTAGTCGTACTCGTTCAGGCTCTCGCCATGCATCTTATGCATCAGATTGTTATGCTTTGGCTGTGTCTAGCTTACATGATGTTGAGGAGCCTCTGTCTTTTGATGAAGCACAGAATTCAGAAAATTGGAATGCTGCCATGCAATTAGAATATGATGCCCTTATAGAAAAGACACATGGACTTTATGTGATTTGTCTCCTGCCAAAAAGGCCATTGGTACAAAGTGGGTTTACAAGTTGAAATGCAAGCCGGATGGTGAGATTGATCGCCATAAGGATCAACTTGTTGCAAAGGGTTATGCACAACAAAAAGGCATAGATTATGAAGAGAATTTTGCTCCCACTTGTGGTATGACTACTGTGTATTTTCTATGTGAATTGGCAGTTCATTTTGGTTGGGATGTACATCAATGAGACATTGTTACTGCTTTCTTGAATGGTGACATATTTGAGGAAGTTTATGTAACGTAGCCTTGCGGTTTTTTCATAAAAGGACAAGAGGACAAAGTGTGCAGATGTAAGAAGGCTTTGTATGGGTTGAAGCAATCTCCTCGTGCTTGGTATGAGAAAGCTGACACTCATTTGGTTTAACGAGGCTTTTGTAACAGTCCAACAGAAAGCACATTGTATGTAAAGCGTGAGGGTGATGTACTTCTCATTGTGGTTCTTTATGTCGATGATTTGTTGATCACTGGACCAAATGAGAGACATATTGCTGAATTTAAGGCTGATTTGAATGCTACTTTCAAGATGAAATATTTAGGGCTGTTGCATCATTACTTGGGTATACAGTTTAAGCAGTGTGATGGTGGTATTGCCTTGTTTCAGAAAAGTTACATAGAGACATTGCTATGTAAGTTTGTACTTGAGAATTGCAAACCTATTGCCACTCCCATGGAAACAGGTTTGAAGTTTGTAAGTTTGTACTTGAGTATTGCAAACCTATTGCCACTCCCATGGAAACAGGTTTGAAGTTGAGTCTACATGATGCTGGCGATACTGCTGATGTCACTCTTTATCAAACTGCTGTTGGCTGCCTCATTTATGTATGCAACACGAGGCCGGATATTCAATTTGCAGTCTCACAGGTCATCAGATTTATGCATAGCCTAGGGTCTAAGAATTGGTAGGTTGTCAAGAGGATTTTCCACTACCTTAGTGGCACTTTTAATCTTGGCTTGTTTTATCCCAAGGGGGGCTCATTGCCACCAGACTTACATGCTTTTTCGGACTCAGATTGGGCTAGTTGTTTTGACACGCGAGTGTCCACAAGTGGTTTTTGTTTCATGCTTGGTAGTTCATGTATATCATGGTTGAGCAAGAAGCAACCTACTAGGGCCACTTTGAGTTGTGAGGTTGAGTACAGGGCAGCCTTCACATCTACGGTTGAGTGTGTATGGCTCAGACGCCTTATGGCTAATTTGGGTGTTGGACAGGACACTACCAACACTATCTACACTGACAGTCAGAGCGCACCGGGCTTATGGCTGTGAGAGTTTGTGAGAGAACTCAACAAAAACTATATGAAGGAGTTAAACCATAGATGCCATGAAAACTAGGGTTTGGAAAGAAGTGCAATCAAAGAAGACTCACTCTTTCTCTCTTGCACTCACACACACAAAGAAAGAACACAAAAGAGAATGTCAAAACAATACAAAAATGAAAACATCAAGGCTATGGTCATATCGTATCATGGGTAATATGAAAGGGTTAATAGATGAGTTAATGGCATTCAATCTTGGCTGACCAAATAGGCTACGAATTGTTCTTTGGAATTGTAGTTTTGTGCTTACCATAATATATATATTTTGTCTAGTGATTGGAATTAATTGTGTGTACAAATCCTCTTGGTTCATAGCAAGATAACTACGCTTACGTCAAAAGAAAAGTTATAGTCTATGAGAGGTAGTATGATGGGATCCGGTGATAGAAGTATTTCATTGACCCTTTCAGGGCCGAAGAGAAACACTATGCGTTGTTGAAAGTGTATTTTACGGCTAATCCATACGTTAATTCTAATAGATCGTACAGAGTGAAAGCGATAGAAATGATCATCATGTGGGTTATTCATCTAGGATAGTATGTGACAAATGTAGATATGAGAGAAGTGAAGAGATGAGAAGTTTCCCACCCAAGCCCTATTCTTGCCCGTAGGCAATAAGGATACTGCGGGGAGAGATGTACCTGTAGCAAGAGAACCTAGAGAGGATGAATTACTAAGAATGAGAGAGATAGGTTTGGTTAAGGAGATGAGATTAGATACATATATATATATATATATATATATATATATATATATATATATATATATATATATATATATATGTTGGATTAGAGATGAAAATGAAAACAACAAGAAATCAAGAAAACATCAATGTAGAACACATCTTACTTGAAACCCTTCGGCACCATTATTGATGGGAGAGAGAAGAAGAGTGGATAATTCCACTTTGATTGATACACCAAGTGCAAGACCTTCTTTGATTAGATTTGATCTTCCAAGGTTAGCTTGTTGCAAGAATGGCTAGTCTCCCTCTAGGAGAAAGTGTAGGCTTGGGCTTATGTTAATGGCTAAGTACAATTAGGCATTACTACTCACTCCCTCGAGAATTCCTCTCATCAATGGCTTGAATGCTTGAGTTCCTTCCAAGGAAGAAGAGGTCCCCTTTTATAGGTGAAGGGAACCCCCAAGGGTTTACACAAGAAGAGAGGAGCCAGTGTGAACAGGAATTGGAAAAGTTGGAAATGAGCTGCCCCTGTATGATGTGGGCAGACTGGGGTCTTGTATTTTGATCATATCTCCTCAACCGTTGCTCCAAATAAAAAAGTAAAAATATGGGCAAAAACTTCAGCTCATTAGCTACGATTTCCATTTTAAAATTGTTTTCCAATTCGGATTGGAACCTTGTGTAAAAAATTCATCAAAATAGGGTCCATTTATGGCAGCAAAAGTCTTCATGTGGTCTCCTTAGCCTAGACTTTCATTTAATTCCAAAGGACACCTCATGCCATATGAAAGCATGACATTGCTCCTTGACAAAGTTTTGTAATCATGCTTGCAATAATGCATTAAAATAAGTATATCTTTGAAATCATGCCACCTAGTGTCCCACTAGGATTTGATTCTCTCCTAGTAGCTATTTAAAAAGAAATATAAGAAAAGTATAAAAAATACATAGAATATATATATATTGGAGTTTACCCTAGATATAGGATCTAGCTAGGGTGTGAAATGATAATGAAATAGTAGAAATAAAGAATCAATGCTTTTTGCCCCAAGTTAAAGAGGCGGAGCTATTGATGCTTTTCCCATAGTATTTTTTGATGGTAAAGTAAGGATATGTTACCCTTGAGAAAAATAATAGGATGAGATAGAAGGCTTATTATTATACTTAAATATGCATATGTACACTATTGGAAATATAATTATGTATCTAAAAAAATACAAGATAGATCTTGTAGCATGCGTTCCCACTATGTACGTGTCACAGCACGACATCCACCCCCTCTAAACCTGCACATCCTCCGGTATGTGCCACATTGTCTCTTTGTAAGATTAGACCTCTTGTACATCTTCCTTGTCTTCTTCTTCACTGGATGATTACAGAGCTTCATGTTCACTTTGATCTTCACCTGTGTTTTTCTCTTCTTTCTCATCCATATCTTCTAGATCATTGTCTCCTCTTCTCTTAAACATTTTAATCCTTTTTCCTGCAATGGGAATCTTTACTTCTGTACCATCTAGTTCAGACAAGCTGTAAGTGGCATTTTCATGCACATCCTTTACAACATACGGTCCAAACCATCTTTTTGAGAACTTACGCATGACTGTGTGCTGGTTATCAAGGCTACTATCATACACTAAAACCCAGTCACTTTTGTCAATTGCTTTGCTCCTGAGTCGATGTCGCTTATCAAAATAGTCCTTGTTTTTCAACCTTGGATTTTTGAGTTGTTCTTTTGCAGCTTCAATGTCTCCAGGTCTTCTCTCTAGCTGCCTTATACGCAGTGCAAGGAGATCTTCCCTACTAAGCCCCTCTTGCCAAGGTAGTACATTCCATGTGGGAATTGTATCCTCAATAGGCATCACTGGCTTTTGACCATGCATTAGCTCCGCAGGCATGTAGCGAGTTATTGAGCTATGTGTTGTACGATCAGCCAATAAAGCATATGGTAACAATTTTGGCCACTCACCAACTCTTCCTTCGCAAGCCTTGGCCAAAGCTTTGATGATAGGAGGATGCCCTCTTTCACTCTTTCCATTGCCTTCAGGGTTGTAAGCTGTAGTAAGAGAAAGCTTGATCCCTAATCTAGAAAAGAACTCCCTTGCTTCTTCGGCATCCAGTTCACCTCGATCTGCAGTGATTTTTCCCACACAACCATAATGGCAAATCACCTCATCAAGAAGGAATTTGCACACAGCTTCTGTGGTCTTAGCTCTTAATGCTCTTTCTTCAACCTGGTTATTTAGGTCCTCTCGTGCAAGAACCAAGTATCTCATCTGCCAGAGTCCTAAAGGCATCGTGACTAGATCCACAACCCATTTATAGTGCATGGCTAGTGGATATGTAGGGTGCAATCCATCACGATGTCGAACATTTGAATACATTTGACAAGTTACACATGACTCTACAAACTGAGATACATCTTTATACATACCCTTCCACCAGTATTTTTCTTTCAACTTGGAGAAGGTTGCCCACACACCCCTGTGTCCAGCCCATAGACTCTCATGAAACTCTTGCATGAGCTTTACTTGAGTCTCTTTTTTACATATAACCCGTTGTGGTGTAGCACCCTTTTGTTTAGGATGCTTCCACAAGTAACCATCCCTTAAAAAGTACCCATATGCTTTCCTGCGTATCCTCTTGAATTCTTGTTCAGACCAATCATCCTGTTTTGTTAGAGTACTCAAGTACCTTCCAATAGAAAGCCAATCACCTTCATAAAGATCTTTCAAGAACAATTCAAGTGAATTAGTCATGCAGACATTGTTACCTTTGACATGAGAGATAGAATAGAATTTTGTGCCTACATTATCTCCCTCATCAATCATTTGTGAATCATCTTCATACCTTGCCCTTGATAGCATATCTGCCACTGTATTGTCTTTACCTGCAATGTGCTTAAACTCGGGATTTAAGGACTTAATGGATGCAATCCACTGCAACATAGCAATGTCTGGTGTTGAGCAACTTGTAATCATCCCAAGAAGTGGTAGACAATCTGTTTCTACAACCACACATGCACCAATTAGGTACTCTTTCCCACTTTTCAAGGCTGTAACCATACCCCATAACTCTCTCTTTATCTGTGGATATTTTCTTTGGCGAGCACTTAGTACCTTTGCTCCAAATCTTACCACATACCTGTGTCCTTCTTTGTCATCTTTCCCAATGACTTCGTGAATAGTAACTCCTAGGAATATGTTCAACTTCTTCATCATCATTTGAGAAATGCACTTGCTTCACTCTCCCACTAGATTGGTAGCATCCTACCATAGCTCCATCATTCTCCTTATTTTGCAGTTGCATCCCTTGTGTCTTCGAGGTTTCCCCTTCAACCTGTGGACGAGAAACTTCAGCAAGGGTTTGCCTCTTCCTCTTGATGATGTCAATGATCTCCTCGTGGAATTCACGCTTTGCAATGCCAAGAACTTCTCCCAGAGTGAACTCAATCTTTCTATTCAAGATCCTTTCCTCCAAGACTTTCTTTAAATCTGTAGCAACGTCAATATCAGATTGTAGTTTTTATAAGTTGAGCCTTTTGTCTTATCTTTCGTTGGCGCTTTCTTCTTTCCTGTTGTAGACTCCTCCATGAGTACTTCAGGTGGAGATGCTCCTTGTGTTGAGGGTGTTTGAGAAGGCATTGAGTCGCTTCTTCCCCCACTTCTAGAAGCTCTTTTTGATGGTCCTTCATCAGCATTCTCACGTCTGCGCTTCTCTTCTACAATTGCCTCATTTTGTTGGCATTTTGTAATGTAGGCATGCACTGACAATGAGTCCACTGGATCATTCCATCCTGTTTCTAGACGTATGCAATCACCTGCTTCATGTAGAATCTCATTTGTAAGCTTTCCCTTTTTAGCTAATTGCATGACATTTAGCCAAATTTGACCATGATGGTCACTCACCTCTTCATCACAAAAATGTTCAATTTTTACTCCATAAGTAGTTGCCTCAACTGAAGAGGTGGCATGCTTGGTTGCCATATCTTCAACTAAGGTTTGCATTCCCCCCTTCCCAAAGTTAGTTCTCAAGGGTAGACCTGTCTCTCTTTTTTACTATCCTTAAAAAAGACAACATCTTTTGACAAAGCATCACTAAAATCATCACAATCCCTTCTTACATGGTCTGTACTATCACACCAAATACATCTATTAACAAACCCTTCTTTGGGCTGTTGTCTTTGCCTAAGAAGTGGCCCTGATGGTTGGCCTTTTTCTTCAAGCTTTGCAAACTTCACCTTCAAGTCACGCATTCCCTTCACAAGCTCATCTAGCATGGACTCATCAAACTTAGGAGCGATAAAAGTAGGCTTTACCATTTTGTCAGAAGTTGAGGTGGAAGGACTTGTAGTGTTTACTACCATCTTGTCCCTTCTTCTTTGTCGTTTGGCAAGCAGTGAGACAGCACCTTCAACCTCATTCTAGTCGGTCTTTAGTCCTTGCTCAGCATCTTTATCTTCAAGAAGAAGCTCCAAATTTTCTTGAAACTCTTTACCTGTAGCTTGTAAGAAAAGATCTGTCATCTTTGCATCTAGTGTGGCCCTTTCTCTCCTAGTGAGTTGTGCATAGCGCCGCTCAAATTCCCTAAGTAGCTCTGTTATTGATAGTCCTTGCTTTGGCTTGACTACCCATTCTAAGAATGTCCTTTTGGTGACTCTCTCCGAGTCCTCCATGAAATATTCCTCCTTTAAAGATACTTTGAGTTCTTCCCAATTTCTCCCATGCCCATCTTTAATTGCCCTAACATGCTCCCTAATTTCTGGAGCAACAACTAGCTCAAAGCTTTGAATCATCTCACCTTCTGACACGCGATGCAGCTCCATCTCCTTCACATACTCGCGTAAGTACATGGTTACATCTTTGCCATTGAACTGATCCATTCTGTTGACGACCGCTTGTATGGCCTTCGTTGCTGAAATCTCCCTTCTTTCAGTAGCATGTTGTTGTTGCATGAACATTGCAAATGCTTGAAACATTTGCATTGTTGCTGGGTCAAAATGCATACCCTGTTGCTCAACATGATCACCCATGGTTACCCACAAACTCTCACCCTAGCAGATTCGCGTCGGGTTCACCAAAAATATGTCGAGAAATTTACGGTCTTTCCAGGAAAGCACCAGGCTTATGGCTGTGAGAGTTTGTGAGAGAACTCAACAAAAACTATATGAAGGAGTTAAACCATAGATGCCATGAAAACTAGGGTTTGGAAAGAAGTGCAATCAAAGAAGACTCACTCTTTCTCTCTTGCACTCACACACACAAAGAAAGAACACAAAAGAGAATGTCAAAACAATACAAAAATGAAAACATTAAGGCTATGGTCATATCGTATCATGGGTAATATGAAAGGGTTAATAGATGAGTTAATGGCATTCAATCTTGGCTGACCAAATAGGCTAAAAATTGTTCTTTGGAATTGTAGTTTTGTGCTTACCATAATATATATATTTTGTCTAGTGATTGGGATTAATTGTGTGTACAAATCCTCTTGGTTCATAGCAAGATAACTACGCTTACGTCAAAAGAAAAGTTATAGTCTATGAGAGGTAGTATGATGGGATCCGGTGATAGAAGTATTTCATTGACCCTTTCAGGGCCGAAGAGAAACTCTATGCGTTGTTGAAAGTGTATTTTACGGCTAATCCATACGTTAATTCTAATAGATCGTACAGAGTGAAAGCGATAGAAATGATCATCATGTGGGTTATTCATCTAGGATAGTATGTGAGAAATGTAGATATGAGAGAAGTGAAGAGATGAGAAGTTTCCCGCCCAAGCCCTATTCTTTCCCGTAGGCAATAAGGATACTGCGGGGAGAGATGTACTTGTAGCAAGAGAACCTAGAGAGGATGAATTACTAAGAATGAGAGAGATAGGTTTGGTTAAGGAGATGAGATTAGATACATATATATATATATATATATATATATATATATATATGTTGGATTAGAGATGAAAATGAAAACAACAAGAAATCAAGAAAACATCAATGTAGAACACATCTTACTTGAAACCCTTCGGCACCATTATTGATGGGAGAGAGAAGAAGAGTGGATAATTCCACTTTGATTGATACACCACGTGCAAGACCTTCTTTGATTAGAGTTGATCTTCCAAGGTTAGCTTGTTGCAAGAATGGCTAGTCTCCCTCTAGGAGAAAGTGTAGGCTTGGGCTTATGTTAATGGCTAAGTACAATTAGGCATTACTACTCACTCCCTCGAGAATTCCTCTCATCAATGGCTTGAATGCTTGAGTTCCTTCCAAGGAAGAAGAGGTCCCCTTTTATAGGTGAAGGGAACCCCCAAGGGTTTACACAAGAAGAGAGGAGCCAGTGTGAACAGGAATTGGAAAAGTTGGAAATGAGCTGCCCCTGTATGATGTGGGCAGACTGGGGTCTTGTATTTTGATCATATCTCCTCAACCGTTTCTCCAAATAAAAAAGTAAAAATATGGGCAAAAACTTCAGCTCATTAGCTATGATTTCAATTCTAAAATAGTTTTCCACTTCGGATTGGAACCTTGTGTAAAAAATTCATCAAAATAGGGTCCATTTATGGCAGCAAAAGTCTTCATGTGGTCTCCTTACCCTAGACTTTCATTTAATTCCAAAGGACATCTCATGCCATATGAAAGCATGACATTGCTCCTTGACAAAGTTTTGTAATCATGCTTGCAATAATGCATTAAAATAAGTGTATCTTTGAAATCATGCCACCTAGTGTCCCACTAGGATTTGATTCTCTCCTAGTAGCTATTTAAAAAGAAATATAAGAAAAGTATAAAAAATACATAGAATATATATATATTGGAGTTTACCCTAGATATAGGATCTAGCTAGGGTGTGAGATGATAATGAAATAGTAGAAATAAAGAATCAATGCTTTTTGCCCCAAGTTAAAGAGGCGGAGCTATTGATGCTTTTCCCATAGTATTTTCTGATGGTAAAGTAAGGATATGTTACCCTTGAGAAAAATAATAGGATGAGATAGAAGGCTTATTATTATACTTAAATATGCATATGTACACTATTGGAAATATAATTATGTATCTAAAAAAATACAAGATAGATCTTGTAGCATGCGTTCCCACTATGTATGTGTCACAGCACGACATCCACCCCCTCTAAACCTGCACATCCTCCGGTATGTGCCACATTGTCTCTTTGTAAGATTAGACCTCTTGTACATCTTCCTTGTCTTCTTCTTCACTGGATGATTCCAGAGCTTCATGTTCACTTTGATCTTCACCTGTGTTTTTCTCTTCTTCCTCATCCATATCTTCTAGATCATTGTCTCCTCTTCTCTTAAACATTTTAATCCTTTTTCCTGCAATGGGAATCTGTACTTCTGTACCATCTAGTTCAGACAAGCTATAAGTAGCATTTTCATGCACATGCTTTACAACATACAGTCCAAACCATCTTTTTGAGAACTTACGCATGACTGTGTGCTGATTATCAAGGCTACTATCATACACTAAAACCCAGTCACCTTTGTCAATTGCTTTGCTCCTGAGTCGATGTCGCTTATCAAAATAGTCCTTGTTTTTCAACCTTGCATTTTTGAGTCGTTCTTTTGCAGCTTCAATGTCTCCAGGTCTTCTCTCTAGCTGCCTTATACGCAGTGCAAGGAGATCTTCCCTACTAAGCCCCTCTTGCCAAGGTAGTACATTCCATGTGGGAATTGTATCCTCAATAGGCATCACTGGCTTTTGACCATGCATTAGCTCCGCAGGCATGTAGCGAGTTATTGAGCTATGTGTTGTACGATCAGCCCATAAAGCATATGGTAACAATTTTGGCCACTCACCAACTCTTCCTTCGCAAGCCTTGGCCAAAGCTTTGATGATAGGAGGATGACCTCTTTCACTCTTTCCATTGCCTTCAGGGTTGTAAGCTGTAGTAAGAGAAAGCTTGATCCCTAATCTAGAAAAGAACTCCCTTGCTTCTTCGGCATCCAGTTCACCTCGATCTGCAGTGATTTTTCCCACACAACCATAACGGCAAATCACCTCATCAAGAAGGAATTTGCACACAGCTTCTGTCGTCTTAGATCTTAATGCTCTTCCTTCAACCTGGTTATTTAGGTCCTCTCGTGCAAGAACCAAGTATCTCATCTGCCAGAGTCCTAAAGGCATCGTGACTAGATCCACAACCCATTTATAGTGCATGGCTAGTGGATATGTAGGGTGCAATCCATCACGATGTCGAACATTTGAATACATTTGACAAGTTACACATGACTCTACAAACTGAGATACATCTTTATACATACCCTTCCACCAGTATTTTTCTTTCAACTTGGAGAAGGTTGCCCACACACCCCTGTGTCCAGCCCATAGACTCTCATGAAACTCTTGCATGAGCTTTACTTGAGTCTCTTTTTTACATATAACCCGTTGTGGTGTAGCACCCTTTTGTTTAGGATGCTTCCACAAGTAACCATCCCTTAAAAAGTACCCATATGCTTTCCTGCGTATCCTCTTGAATTCTTGTTCAGACCAATCATCCTGTTTTGTTAGAGTACTCAAGTACCTTCCAATAGAAAGCCAATCACCTTCATAAAGATCTTTCAAGAACAATTCAAGTGAATTAGTCATGCAGACATTGTTACCTTTGACATGAGAGATAGAATAGAATTTTTTGCCTACATCATCTCCCTCATCAATCATTTGTGAATCATCTTCATACCTTGCCCTTGATAGCATATCTGCCACTGTATTGTCTTTACCTGCAATGTGCTTAAACTCGGGATTTAAGGACTTAATGTAGGCAATCCACCGCAACATAGCAATGTCTGGTGTTGAGCAACTTGTAATCATCCCAAGAAGTGGTAGACAATCTGTTTCTACAACCACACATGCACCAATTAGGTACTCTTTCCCACTTTTCAAGGCTGTAACCATACCCCATAACTCTCTCTTTATCTGTGGATATTTTCTTTGGCGAGCACTTAGTACCTTTGCTCCAAATCTTACCACATACCTGTGTCCTTCTTTGTCATCTTTCCCAATGACTTCGTGAATAGTAACTCCTAGGAATATGTTCAACTTCTTCATCATCATTTGAGAAATGCACTTGCTTCACTCTCCCACTAGATTGGTAGCATCCTACCATAGCTCCATCATTCTCCTTATTTTGCAGTTGCATCCCTTGTGTCTTCGAGGTTTCCCCTTCAACCTGTGGACGAGAAACTTCAGCAAGGGTTTGCCTCTTCCTCTTGATGATGTCAATGATCTCCTCGTGGAATTCACTCTTTGCAATGCTAAGAACTTCTCCCAGAGTGAACTCAATCTTTCTATTCAAGATCCTTTCCTCCAAGACTTTCTTTAAATCTGTAGCAACGTCAATATCAGATTGTAGTTTATAAGTTGGGCCTTTTGTCTTATCTTTCGTTGGCGCTTTCTTCTTTCCTGTTGTAGACTCCTCCATGAGTACTTCAGGTGGAGATGCTCCTTGTGTTGAGGGTGTTTGAGAAGGCATTGAGTCGCTTCTTCCCCCACTTCTAGAATCTCTTTTTGATGGTCCTTCATCAGCATTCTCACGTCTGCGCTTCTCTTCTACAATTGCCTCATTTTGTTGGCATTTTGTAATGTAGGCATGCACTGACAATGAGTCCACTGGATCATTCCATCCTGTTTCTAGACGTATGCAATCACCTGCTTCATGTAGAATCTCATTTGTAAGCTTTCCCTTTTTAGCTAATTGCATGACATTTAGCCAAATTTGACCATGATGGTCACTCACCTCTTCATCACAAAAATGTTCAATTTTTACTCCATAAGTAGTTGCCTCAACTGAAGAGGTGGAATGCTTGGTTGCCATATCTTCAACTAAGGTTTGCATTCCCCCCTTCCCAAAGTTAGTTCTCAAGGGTAGATCTGTCTCTCTTAAGTGGATTTTACCATCCTTAAAAAAGACAACATCTGTTGACAAAGCATCACTAAAATCATCACAATCCCTTCTTACATGGTCTGTACTATCACACCAAATACATCTACTAACAAACCCTTCTTTGGGCTGTTGTCTTTGCCTAAGAAGTGGCCCTGATGGTTGGCCTTTTTCTTCAAGCTTTGCAAACTTCACCTTCAAGTCACGCATTCCCTTCACAAGCTCATCTAGCATGGACTCATCAAACTTAGGAGCGATAAAAGTAGGCTTTACCATTTTGTCAGAAGTTGAGGTGGAAGGACTTGTAGTGTTTACTACCATCTTGTCCCTTCTTCTTTGTCGTTTGGCAAGCAGTGAGACAGCACCTTCAACCTCATTCTAGTCGGTCTTTAGTCCTTGCTCAGCATCTTTATCTTCAAGAAGAAGCTCCAAATTTTCTTGAAACTCTTTACCTGTAGCTTGTAAGAAAAGATCTGTCATCTTTGCATCTAGTGTGGCCCTTTCTCTCCTAGTGAGTTGTGCATAGCGCCGCTCAAATTCCCTAAGTAGCTCTGTTATTGATAGTCCTTGCTTTGGCTTGACTACCCATTTTAAGAATGTCCTTTTGGTGACTCTCTCCGAGTCCTCCATGAAATATTCCTCCTTTAAAGCTACTTTGAGTTCTTCCCAATTTCTCCCATGCCCATCTTTAATTGCCCTAACATGCTCCCTAATTTCTGGAGCAACAACTAGCTCAAAGCTTTGAATCATCTCACCTTCTGACACGCGATGCAGCTCCATCTCCTTCACATACTCGCGTAAGTACATGGTTACATCTTTGCCATTGAACTGATCCATTCTGTTGACGACCGCTTGTATGGCCTTCGTTGCTGAAATCTCCCTTCTTTCAGTAGCATGTTGTTGTTGCATGAACATTGCAAATGCTTGAAACATTTGCATTGTTGCTGGGTCAAAATGCATACCCTGTTGCTCAACATGATCACCCATGGTTACCCACAAACTCTCACCCTAGCAGATTCGCGTCGGGTTCACCAAAAATATGTCGAGAAATTTGCGGTCTTTCCAGGAAAGCACCGGGCTTATGGCTGTGAGAGTTTGTGAGAGAACTCAACAAAAACTATATGAAGGAGTTAAACCATAGATGCCATGAAAACTAGGGTTTGGAAAGAAGTGCAATCAAAGAAGACTCACTCTTTCTCTCTTGCACTCACACACACAAAGAAAGAACACAAAAGAGAATGTCACATCAAGGCTATGGTCATATCGTATCATGGGTAATATGAAAGGGTTAATAGATGAGTTAATGGCATTCAATCTTGGCTGACCAAATAGGCTACGAATTGTTCTTTGGAATTGTGGTTTTGTGCTTACCATAATATATATATTTTGTCTAGTGATTGGGATTAATTGTGTGTACAAATTCTCTTGGTTCATAGCAAGATAACTACGCTTACGTCAAAAGAAAAGTTATAGTCTATGAGAGGTAGTATGATGGGATCCGGTGATAGAAGTATTTCATTGACCCTTTCAGGGCCGAAGAGAAACTCTATGCGTTGTTGAAAGTGTATTTTACGGCTAATCCATACGTTAATTCTAATAGATCGTACAGAGTGAAAGCGATAGAAATGATCATCATGTGGGTTATTCATCTAGGATAGTATGTGAGAAATGTAGATATGAGAGAAGTGAAGAGATGAGAAGTTTCCCTCCCAAGCCCTATTCTTGCCCGTAGGCAATAAGGATACTGCGGGGAGAGATGTACCTGTAGCAAGAGAACCTAGAGAGGATGAATTACTAAGAATGAGAGAGATAGGTTTGGTTAAGGAGATGAGATTAGATATATATATATATATATATATATATATATATATATATATATATATATGTTGGATTAGAGATGAAAATGAAAACAACAAGAAATCAAGAAAACATCAATGTAGAACACATCTTACTTGAAACCCTTCGGCACCATTATTGATGGGAGAGAGAAGAAGAGTGGATAATTCCACTTTGATTGATACACCAAGTGCAAGACCTTCTTTGATCAGAGTTGATCTTCCAAGGTTAGCTTGTTGCAAGAATGGCTAGTCTCCCTCTAGGAGAAAGTGTAGGCTTGGGCTTATGTTAATGGCTAAGTACAATTAGGCATTACTACTCACTCCCTCGAGAATTCCTCTCATCAATGGCTTGAATGCTTGAGTTCCTTCCAAGGAAGAAGAGGTCCCTTTTTATAGGTGAAGGGAACCCCCAAGGGTTTACACAAGAAGAGAGGAGCCAGTGTGAACAGGAATTGGAAAAGTTGGAAATGAGCTGTCCCTGTATGATGTGGGCAGACTGGGGTCTTGTATTTTGATCATATCTCCTCAACCGTTTCTCCAAATAAAAAAGTAAAAATATGGGCAAAAACTTCAGCTCATTAGCTACAATTTCCATTTTAAAATTGTTTTCCAATTCGGATTGGAACCTTGTGTAAAAAATTCATCAAAATAGGGTCCATTTATGGCAGCAAAAGTCTTCATGTGGTCTCCTTAGCTTAGACTTTCATTTAATTCCAAAGGACACCTCATGCCATATGAAAGCATGACATTGCTCCTTGACAAAGTTTTGTAATCATGCTTGCAATAATTCATTAAAATAAGTATATCTTTGAAATCATGCCACCTAGTGTCCCACTAGGATTTGATTCTCTCCTAGTAGCTATTTAAAAAGAAATATAAGAAAAGTATAAAAAATACATAGAATATATATATATTGGAGTTTACCCTAGATATAGGATCTAGCTAGGGTGTGAGATGATAATGAAATAGTAGAAATAAAGAATCAATGCTTTTTGCCCCAAGTTAAAGAGGCGGAGCTATTGATGCTTTTCCCATAGTATTTTTTGATGGTAAAGTAAGGATACGTTACCCTTGAGAAAAATAATAGGATGAGATAGAAGGCTTATTATTATACTTAAATATGCATATGTACACTATAGGAAATATAATTATGCATCTAAAAAAATACAAGATAGATCTTGTAGCATGCGTTCCCACTATGTACGTGTCACAGCACGACAACGCCTTTACAAAATTCATGCAAGAATTTGTTGCTCAAAGAATCAATTTGAAGCTTTGCACGTGCCTATGCATCTTTATGCTAATTTTGGATTTGCAGTGTTTGTACAGGAGCTTCTAATGATAATGCAGAATCATTTGATTGCATTAAAAATGACGAGTTAAATGCACTTAAATCGAGATTCGCATTTCCAATTTTCTATGTGTCTTGGTTGGCAGTTGATGTGTCCTTGTTGTCTGGATTTCTTGTACAATCTTCAAAAAAATGTCCACCTTTTCGTCCACAATCTGAGCAATACGCCATTACTGGTGGTATTTATTTGGTTTTGTCATGTCAAGCTCTACCTAGGAGTTCCAGCTTCTATGTTGGCCAAGTTGTCAGCATCTTCTTTCAGAACACTGAACATCACGTTGTAGACTGCTCCATCTTGACCTTTGTACTGTCTTTGGCTCGGTTCCTCAATTAGAATGGCTTCTATTGGTTGATCTATTGGATCTTGCAATTCTGGTTCTCGATTATAGATCTAACCATTGTAATCCATGTACAATGACCTTGATTGCATATGCACTGATTGGATGCTTTGCTCGCTTGTGCAGATTTTTGGATAAACACTTGGGTTAACTTTCTGAACTTCTATCTGCGCTTCATCTTTGAGCTTGCAATACCTGGCTCCACTGAAGTCTGTGAACATCTGGGAGTTCTCTGAATTTGGCTTTACTCTAATCAATAGGATCTTAGCTCCTGTGTTTCTTTTGCTACTCATAGGATACCTATGACCTTCTGAATCCGTCTACAAAACCTTATCCCCATTGTAGCTATATAGCTATAAAATCTGCTCTGTTGCACTTGTGCATGTGTTGCCACTGCTACTAGCTTGCTCGGTTGTACTTGAACTCTCCGCTCGACTTGAGTCCATGTTGGCTTGTTCTTTGAAAATTGTCTCCTAGCAGATTTGGTATCAATTAGCAGAATTTTTGCTGCTCGTACTAGCCTAATCTGCAATCACATGTGAGTTGTGCTTGTTTGCGGAAGCTCAATTGCAATGCAACTGCTTGTACTTGCTAATTTCTAGCATGCAAAATTCTTGAACTTTGATTGACGCCCACTGTTGGTGGTTTTTCTTGCTTTTTCCGGCCGTTCTTCTGCTCTTTTTGACTGTTATGCTGTTTGCTCGATTTTTCTTGGTCGCTGTTCTCGATTTGTGCTCGCTTTGCAGTGCACTTCTCCGATTTGTTTTTTGGCTTTGATTTGTTCGTGTGTGATTTTTTTCGACGGTGCTATTTTTGATAATTCTGCCTTGTTTTGGCTTTTCTAGTACTGTCGATGACTTTCTTTTGATTTTTTCTAATTATTTGTGAAATTTTAAATTTTCTAAATTCTTTAGCCCTTTTATGATTTTTTACGATTTTTTTGAGAAGGTTTTGATTTTTATATAATTTTTTGATAATTTTCCAAAATAATTGTGATTTTTTGAAATTTTTATGGCGTATTGGGAAATTCTCAGTTAGTTTTTGAATTATCAGTGAAGTTTTTGATTTTTTAAAAATTTTCTTGAATTATTGGAAATTGTTTTGATCCATTTTTAAGTTTTTATGAATTTTTCACTCTTTTTGTGATTTTTTTAGTCAATTTTTGAATGTTTTTTTAGAATTTTCTAAGAAGTTTTAAAAATTTTAAGAGTTTTTTTTTAATGAAAATTTTAAATGTTTTTTAATTAATTTTTTATTTTTATTTTATTTTGTAAATTATTAAACTCTTTTGTGATTTTTTATTGGATTTATGATTTTGTGATTTTTTATTCTTTTTGTAATTTATTTAATTTAATTTAATTTAATTGATTTTTTATTTATTTGCTATACTAAAACAAAATAAACTAAAACTACCGACCTACCTGTTGTGACGGGTTTGACAACTGGGCAGCGCGCGAAGTGGCTGGGCGGCGGCCTGGCGCTGATTGCGAGGACCCTGTATGCGGGGGTGATGGGGTTGTAGTGGCGCAGACGTCAACGCAGCGTGAGTAGCTGCCTGGAGTAGGTCACCTACTGTAGGTGTGTGGGTGTCACTGCGTGGGTCTACACCATGTGAAGAGAGAAGGAAGCGGGCCTAGGCCTGGCTGACGTGGCAGCTTGAGACGAGCATAGCCGTAGATCTGGTGGAGGGCATTGCTACGCGCCTGGACCAGACGGACAGTAAGACAGAGAGTCTGCGCACCGCACGGGCGAAGAGAGAGAAAAGGCAGCGCGGTCTTGAAAGTTGTGTGTGTGTGTGGGGGGGTTAAGCTACAAGACAAAAGGGGAGAGAGAGAGAGTGACTCAGTGAGCAATGAGTGGGGAGAGAGAGGGAGTTAGAGAGATAGGTTAATAATTCGTTAGTTGAGAATTCGGAGGGGGAGGAGAGAGAGTAAGAGGGAGAGAGAGAGAGAGATAATAAGTTAAAGGTGGAGAGAGAGCAAGTTAAGAGGGAGTGTGTGTGTGTGTGTGTGTGCAGGAGGAGAGAGAGAGAGACCTCGGGACAAAGCGGGAGAGAGAGACCTTTGCTACACGACAGGGGACGGTGTGTGAGGGGGAGTGTGTGTTCACACGGAACGAAACGAGATTGACGACAGAGGAATATTATTTAACGTCGTAGGAAATTGTCCCAAGAGACTGTAAAGATCTATCCGACGAGGAGTTTTATGCGCCGCAAGGCACGGAATCAAACTCGAACCTGGCTTTTTATCATTTTTTAAAATTTATTTTTAAATTTCCAATCGTCCAAATGCCAAAAATAGGCCAAAAATCCGCTGAAACTCATCGTCATTCACAATCGAGTATTTTTGACTCGCAAAAACACACCGAAAACATCAGATTTTTTTTTGAAAACGCCAATTTCGACAAAATTATCCACCCGGTCCTCGAAAATAGCAAAACGCTCAAAACTTGACCATGGAGGGCACAAATACGAAAAACATGATGCGGTAAATATGCACGCACAAAATCATTCTTAAAGATCGCAAAAACAAAATTTTAATGAAATTATCCAAAAATTCATGCAAAAATTAGCAAAAATCTACCAAAAAATTATCCGAAAAATACCCAAAAAATTTCTACAAATTCTCCACACATAGGGGAATAGGAAAGCCAAATAAAATTACCAAAATAACTTCAAATAAATTGCCAAAAAATTTGTGTAAATCCCTTTTTGAGCACAAAAATGTAGAAATTAATCATTACACACATCAATTATGCAATCAAACTATGAATCAATCATACAAATGAAACACTTTTTAGGCACACACACAAAAAAAATTTGGTAGTTTTTACCAATCTTTAGGTGCGCACACAAAAGGGTTAAACTTGTCGAATTTGCAATGTGACTTCACAAATCATTAGTTGGACATGAGTACAACACAAATCAATCATCAAAATTGAAAAATCATTAAGCACACATTGATTTTTTAGTGCATAAACATGGGCAAAATAGTGCACACACACCTAAAATTAGCATACACACACTCAATTACAATGCACACACACTTGAAATTGACCATCCAAGCATGCAATTAACTCAATTAGGCACCCAATTAGCAATCCACAATCACCAATTAGCAATTGAAACTTGTCAAATCATACGCCACCAAATCTTAAAATTTTTGGCATTACGACGGCGTGAAAACAAAAAAACAAAAAAAATTCAATGCACATTGCATCAACATAGCATAGCATTACATTACATCATCATGGTGGGATCTCTACACAATTCTACACATCTCTAGATTTTAGGGAGGTTGAGAATACCACCTTGATTACCTTTTTGTTGAAGATTAATTGAATGGTCGAATGCTCCAATCCTTCATAGAAAATTAGTAAGTTAGCAAAAATTAGTCAAATTAGCAAGGGGTTAGTGTGAAATTAGAGTGTGTAAACACACAATTGGCAAGATACGGTGACACATTAGAGAATTATGAACACATTGCTTCATGCACACACATCCAAAATCCACAAAAACATAAACACACAAGTGAAATTAGTAGTGAAATTAGTGAGGGAACGCAGTCGATTATGCCACAATTACACTAGCATAGGCTATCGTCCCCGGAAACGGCACCAAATGTTGGGGGTTCCATCATTGCAATAGCTCCAATGACCAATAAAATTATCAATCCAAAGGGATGAGCTACCCGGCTAGGGCATGGAAACACTCACACGGTTAGTGAGCTAATCGTGGAAACACAAATGGTTAACTCTACGAGGTGAGATTCTCGGCCTATGGAGGAGCTAAGCCACAATGAAGGGCAATCTCCATATCCACTTCTCTTCACCTCCAATCAACCCAATCACACACACGACGATTGCAAGACACACACAACACTAATCGTATCATGCAACACACTAATCGCAAGCACTCACACATAGATCTATCGAGCGCCATACTCCAATCAAACCTACATGTACACACAAACAAGGCAGGGCAATCACACAAGATTAGAGAGGGATTAACCACTAATTAGTTAAGATCTAGCTAATATAAGCATCATAGGCAATCATAAGAAGCATGAGAGAGACATAGTGAAAGAGAATAAATCATTGATTAGTGTTTCATGTCTCATGAGCAAGGAGAATCTCAAGGACTCCATAGCCACACACCTCAAGAGCTCCCACCAAAGAGTGCTCTCAACAAATAAGCTTGAGAACCCTAATTTCTTTTACACACTGCCTTATATGCTTAGGATAAAAATATGCAATGTCCGGGCGCCCAAGGCCTTTAGGGCTCCACCACTTACTGAATCTGCTACCTAGGCACACTAATTGACTTGTCCTTTACAGCTTGGCCCGGGGCGGTCACTTATCAAAAGCTTCCTATATCACGTGCGTTCAAGAGGTTATTAATAATACCTCAATATACATACTATGTTACACTACGTGCCTATTTAAAAAACCCCCACCCCCCTATGTATGTATACACTTTGATACATTTTGATCTTTTAATAATCCTCTCCGTTAACTCACGTGATAGCATACACATTCTAAAAAGTGACCGCCCCGGGCAGCTTGGAACTCCCATTGAGCCCGTAACACATTAGAAATATTGCAATGGATTGAAATAAATCGGGAATTTACAATACGTGATCATTTTTGGAAAACGTGAAAAATGTGTAACTCCAATCTTTATTGCTTCTTCATATTGATCTTCGATGTGCATTTGTACGTCTTGGGTATTTAGGAGCTTTTGTTAACTGACGTTGACTCAGTTAATATTCTTTTAATTTTTAAATATATTTTTTATTTTTTTCCCCACCTTATGTTCACCTTAGAACCCCATCTTAGACCATTGAGCTGCTCTTCTAATCCTTGTCCGACCATGGAATTTGCCACTTTTGATGTCTCTTGGAGTGCTCCCTCTTTCTACCTTTGTCTTTGACTACTTTTGGGATCTCCCCCTTTGGATTTCCCTTGCTTGGCCCTCTTGTCCAATTCGAAGCCCCTTTGGGCCCACACCCGGCCACCCTCTCTCTCACTTCACATATGAAACCTCCCCTTTCTCACCCTCTCTCTACTGTATACCGCGAGGGGAACTAGCGAGGTCGCTAGTGCTCCCCTTCTCACTTTAAATATTTTCTTTAAAAGGCCGGGCCCCATTGGGCTGCGGCAACAACCTCCCATCAAGCTGGCCATGTCATGAACTGGATAGACTGTCAGCCAGCAAGCGCACCACTTTGCACTGTCGTCAAATGCCAAAAGCGCCTACCATTTCTGCCCGCTTCCACCCAGAGGCACGCACACAATACCCTACACGCTACATGATGGATACGCCATAGCCAACGGGGGATCCAAGCTCCCTTCTCTCCACTTACAGCCTCAATGGATACGCCTTTGTTCTATATAGGCCACACTCTCACTTACTGTTGCTGCATATGGGGCAATTCAATAGACACATGGCATCCATTGGGCGCCCACTCCCCACACTCTATGAAATCTATAAAAAAGAACCTCCCAAAGATCATCTTTTTTCTCTTTGCTTCACATTGCCTCCATATATTGTTCATAGACTCTGCTCCCAAGCCATAAAATCTCTCTCAGAGTATTCCTCCCCGCCTCTGAACTTGCCACTCCCTGTCGCATTTCGAGCTCCCTAAGGCCATAAATCAAGGCCATGAAAGTGGGAGAAAACATCTAAGTCTGCTCTGGTGGTAATCACCGCTGAACTTTCCATCGCAATATCTCCGCCATGGTAGCTCCAATTGTTGAGCTATCAATTCTTGTTGACTTCAATTGATTCATACCATTCTCCAAATTCCTATTGAGGCCCAAAAGGTGCCAGATGGCACATCCTCCAATGTAGTCAAGTGGGCATAGACCTAGCACTCGGCAAAACTTCAACTAGCCATAAGTTGCTATCCAGAGCTCTGATCAGCAATCCGAAAAGATGAGTATGCCCCATAATTGGAGCTTTACACATCTATCCACTAACATCCAATCTAGCCATTTGTCCTCATCTTCGGGAATCTACTAAACCTTTTAACTTCAAATTGCAATATTTGCGCATCGTGGCTTTGTTTGACGAGCCATCTAGACGGGCTTCTAAAGCACATTGAACGACACACAAAAATGACAACTCAAAGCACTTGAAAAAACTCCAACCCTATGTACAAGCTATGTAAAAAGCTTCATCCCCTTCGCACATTGCATACTTTAGGTGAGATGCACGCCAGGCACTAGAATTTTCTCAAAATACAACTTGAGCCGCACACCGTTCACCCTGTTCCTAAGAAGCTTAACATTTTCTCTTACCACCAACTGATAGTTCCCATTCGGAAAGGACTTCTGTACTTTGTATGGACCCGTCCACTTCTTCTTGAACTACTTTTGGAACATGAAATCTAGGTAACTCTCGTACTTCATGACCAAATATCCCTCCTCGATCTTCTTGTCTGGTAAGTTTTGATTGAACTTGGCAACCCGCTTTTCTCTTTGCTTCACATAGTAATCCACTGCTGCCTCTCTGTCCATCTGCAAAGCCTCTAGACTAGCTATCCAATCCTATAAAACCTCCTGCTGATTGGCATTGATATGCCATTGTTGGCGGATACTCCGCGACGAGCGTCAGCACAGCGAGAACTCACCTAACAAAATTTGTCAGCTAAGGACAAAGCTCGATCTGCAGGCGCATGGAAGCAAGCATAGGGTGTCAATCTACACTCGACTGACTCTCGACTAATTCATACAGAGGTCTCTACCCAATGTCTAAGCTACATCCCTCATGAGTGCATAAGAGGAGATCTCCTACAACGCTTTCTAAAGCCAAATACCCATCCAACGGTTTCGAAACACCACAGAACTTGAAGGAGACCCTACTAACACCAATAGGTCGTTCTCCCTAAAGTCCATGAACCAAAATCCCAACCCAAAACACCTAGTGCAAAATCACGTAGGATGTCTGGCCGAAATTTGCGGGTCATCATTTCCAAAAACTAAAGTGCCTAATGTGTAGCTCTACTCAATGCGAACATGTGGATATGCTGAAATGCAAAAACAGATAAGGTATGCTCACGGAATCACCAGATGAAGCTTGTAGGTCGGGCTCGCAAAACTAGACCGTATGCACGCAATGTAGGTATTGGAGCGTAGTTCTCGTCGGGGGCAACACGCTGCACTTCTCTGCACTCAATTCCGACCAGCGGTGCATGTGTAGCATCAAGATGAAGCTCTCACTCTCTCTCGTACACAGTACGCTCACTCGCAGACTTAACTTTTTTTAAAATGACAAAGGTTTTTTCATTAAGGTCAAAAGGTGGTATAAATATCTTACAATCTCAAACCCTAATGTTCCATTTTAACCATCTACTCAATCTAAATGTCAAAACTGGGATACAATCTAGAAACTTCTGTAAGCCCCAATATTTACAAAGGTGAAATGTCGGGTTTTCTCAATAAATGAATGATTACAAAAAATAATAATCCGTCGAGCAGTCATTTTTCGTAGGGTGTGTCCAGCTTCTAACACTCCCCCCCTCCTTGTTCATGTCATCTCCAACATGGCTGTTGAGCTGCTTCTTCAGTGTAGGCTGTCTCTCATCTTGAGAAGAGACTCATATCTTGCATGTTGAGCTAGTAGTGTCGGGCCGAAGATATCTGTGCTGATTGTGAAGAAGCCGGTATAGAAGGCTTCTTTAAAGGCCTGGAGGTGATAGGATGGCAAAAACATAGTCCTTTGATGCAATGCATGTATCACCTCGTGAGATGGTTGACTAGACGGATGGTATGCACATCTGTATGTATCTTGAAAGAAGAAGATACTGTCTGTCACCTGGCCTAGTTTGAATGTCTCGAAGACTGCCAAAAGTGTTTTACAAATCTTTCTCATCATGATGCAAGATAGGTCAGGCGAGCCAGTGAACAATTTGATGGCACCCGTTAGGGTTTTCACCATGTATTGCTCACTTATTCTCTTGCGTGCCTTCAAGCCTGGCAGCTTCGGGTAATTCAGCAAAGTAGGTTGGCTTCTTTGCAATAGCTCATGGGCCTTCCACGTCCGCATCCTTGGTAGAGGGCAGAAACTTAGGTTATCTCTGATCACTTTAGGCGCCTCTACCAAATGGATTAGATACTGTGGATACTTTGTCAACCATGCCTTTCTCCACCTAGGCTGAGAGTCTACAATCAACTTTACCCCTTCAGGCTTGGAGATGTCTGCTTTGTACATTGGCACTGTTGGCTCCTCTCTGATCCGCTTGTTGATTGTGGCAGCTTCATATTTCAGCAGAGGATATGGGAGAGAGGGCTGTAGCCATTCACGCCAAAGGTTGCTGGCATCTATCTTCTGAATAGTCATTGATTTAAAGAGCCTCTACTCCCATTCCAAAGCTTCTCTGGCTGTGTATTTGAATGTTGCTTCTATTGCCTTTTGCAGCTTCTCTTCTTCTTCTTGTGTCAGATCTTGTGGCTCTTGTGAGGGTCCTACAAGGATTTCCTCTTGCATGGTGGTGTCCCCTGGATCTACCACATTCTCTATATCTATTCCCTCCATGGCTGCTGGCCCGGTGCTAAACTGCTCTTCTGTTTGCTTCTGGCCTCTCAGCTCTTCTATTTGCTACTGAAATGTCTCCTTTTCTTCTTCAACTTGCTCTCCCATATTCACAAGGAGGTCTTTTAGATCTGCGTTTATCTTTTCCACCTCCTCGAGCTTTCTCTTGATGGCTTCTAGCTCATTTTGCATGGATTTGTGCTCTTCTTCCAATCGGTTCTGCATTACTACAGAGCCCTCAGCCATCATCAACCTTTGCCGCTTCTCCAATGTTAACTCCTTTTGGAGCTCCTTCATTTTCTCTTCATATAAATCTGTTTCTGAAGTAGTGTGAGTCGAGCTAGCAGTTCTGACTCTGGCAGGAGATGCTCGTAGCCGTTGGATGGTTTGATCTTTGACTTTCATCTGGTCTTTAAGCTCGATGACCTCATCCTGGCTAACTTCCTGCTCTATCTCTGCCTTCTCTTTGGCATTCCTCAGGGCTTCCACCTCCTTGGACTCTTCAGCAAGTTGGAGGGCTAGGTTGTCCCTTTCCCTTTCTGCATCTTTCAATGACTTGTTGAGTTTTCTATATTCTTCTTCACCTCTTTGAATTCTCTGATCTGCTGCCTGATTCTCTCGTTCCATCTCTTGGCATCTTTGCAATGCCGTGGCCAAACTGGCTTGCAGCTCTGCTTGTTTCTCTATCTGCTCTTGGCTCTGTCTTTGTAGTGTGTCTACTTCGGATTTGATAAAAACTTCATTGGATTTGAGATTGTCAATCTCACTTTCCGTGGCCAATGATTTTGCCCTGAGCCCGGTTAGCTTGTGCATCACCACATCCCAGTCATTTGTCGGTGGCTGTAGGTCCACTATATCGGTGGCCATCTCTTTTAGTTCCACTAACCGCAGGCTCTGCATCTGTTCTTTGGGCCTTGTGCTTGCCAGCTAAAAGGCCACTATAGCTGCCTCTTCTCTTGAGTAACCCACAGCTAGTAGATCAAGGAATGTGCTAAACTTTGCTTCCTCTGGCTCTGGCTGCTCTTCTTTGGGCTTAGCTTCTTCTTTTTGCTCTTGCTCTTGGCTCTGTTCTTGCTGAAAATCTTCGTGTTCCTCCTCCTTTGGTGGGTTTGTGGAGGGCTAAGAGGAGGTGGTGATGGCGGTGGGCTGGACTCCCTGCTTGATGGTGGAGTTGTTGGCTTCTTCTTAAAGTCCCTGTCTGCCTTTGTCTTCCTCTCTCTCTCTCTCTCTTGGCCTTCCCGCTCTTCTAGCAGTTGCCGTCGCACTTCATCCACTTTTGCTTCTGTGAAAGGAACATTTGGGATATTTTCTGTGGTAGCATCCAAAATCTCAAAATTCTTAATGTAATCTTCAAATCTATCTCTGTGCACCCTTCGGGATGATCCCAACATTGCTTCTAGTGAGGGCTTCCACAGCTTGCTCAAATCTCCTCTCAGTGCTCTTTCGGCTCTGAAGCTTTCCATTAATCTTTCAAGCCGTGCCGCTTTCTGTGATTTTGTCTCTTTGATCGGCACTTGTACAATTTCCTTCTTTCCCTTCTTCAACTCTAGTTGCTCCTCTTGCACGGTCTCTAACCGACACTTCAATCGTGTGGCAACTCTGGGTGCTTTGGGCGGTTCCTCTTCTTTATCTTCTTTGAGCCTTAGCCAGTCATTCTATGATGGAGGGTCATGCCATCTTCCCTTGGTGTGCAATGCCCCATAAATCACTTTCATTATCAGCTCACCCGGCACAATGTAGGTGGGGTTCTTGTTGCCCATCTTCACCAGATTGTCATGGATATAGGCAGCATAGTTGATCACCCTTGTCTTGCTCTTCTACATTTCCTAGGTGAAGGTGGTGGCAATGGCTCCCGATGGCATTCTTTACTTTTGTGGCCGCTTTGTACACATGTGGAAATACTGGTTGTAGAGCTGGCTCATGACCGCTGGTGCAATGTCTTCAAAGGTGTAGTTGTTCTTCTTTTCTAATTACACCTTGACTTCATCTCTTCTCTTGGTCACACTATCCCCTTTGTTGGAGAGGTCTAGTGTGGCTACCACTACTCTCTCTGTGATTGCAATCATAGTGTTCGGCTTGCCCTGCAGATCACTGACTCTGGCCACTCCATCTTCTTTGATTGTAGTTACAAATTCCCACACTCTTTTGATGTCAATCCCCGCCGGCACAGCTTCAAAGTAGTTATGGAGATCTATCTTCTCTAGGTAGTCTGTCATCATGCTTCTAACAAACTCATTGAGCTCTCGAGGTAGCATGGGTAGCTCTATTGCATTTACTTCAGTATCTTTGAATACGCCTTGGTAGATCTTCAAATCATTTGACTCTAGCAAATCCTCCTGAATCCACGTGCTGGTTGGCTTCAGAGTTCCTTCTGGGATGACAAACAGCTCTACTTCTTCCAAGTAGTCTTTTATTGTCATTCTCTTCTTCTTTTCCAGTGATTTTGTGGTTGCCATGGATCCTGTTGCACTCAGTAGTCCGAAGTTAGCGTCCCCCCCCCCATATTAGCTGAGAAACTAAGTTCTAACTATCCAAATGACTTGAAAATTGAAAATAAAACGTAAAAGGAACTTGGGAAACCCTGCATGTGCTCATAGTATCATTCTGGTCAAAAATTATCATTTAGACATCCTACGCATAGGATGTCTATTTCATCAGTTTTAGGTGAATCTTGGCAGGCTGGTGGCCCTTGGCTTGCGCAACATGGCTATGTGATTAGAATTGGATTTGGGCATCAAAAAGTGCATTTCTGGGAAGATTAAAGCTTTAGGCTCACAATTTGGGTAGGATGTCCACAACAGGTGGAAAATGATATTCAAATGGGTTAAATTTTGATATATGAGCTTCTTGCACCATGGTAATGGCTTTCATGATGTCACTTTGCATAGAAGTTCAAAATCATGCTGGAGACATCCTACGTGTAGGATGTCTTTTTCATCAAAATTGATTGGGATTGGTTCTGTGGGTAGCTCTTGGCCTGTGGAACATGGCCTTGCTCTTGGATTTTGATTTGGACAAGAATTGGTGTTGGTAAGAGCATGTGTAGTGTTTTTGGGCTCAAAAAGTGCATCTTTGAGGTGTTGGGGGCCAAATGTGATGAGAATGGCTTGAAACTTGATATATGAGCTTAGGAAGATATTACCAATAGATCTGGAACTGAAAAATACCATCTGGGGGCCAAAAATGTCATTTAGACATCCTACGCGTAGGATGTCTATTTCATCATTTTTTACATGTGACCACACAGATAGGTTGGCAATGTGCTCATGAATGTATTGTGCAAGTTTCATGTGATTTGAACAAGTTTTGGTAGGTCTATGGCCCATTATTGCCTCTATGCCCTGACTTTGCGTTTTTTGGTGCACATGAGGTCAATTTTTGTCCAAATGTGATGAAACTTGGTGGCTAGCATGTATAGGCTATTTAGAAGCTTTGTGTGATGAGAGATGTTGCAGTTGGTGCCCAAAAATGGCCTTGAGACATCCTACGCGTAGGATGTCTCCGGATGAAATTTTAGTGGTGACTGCTACTAGTGCCTGCCCTTAGTCCCCCTGAGTCCCTTTTAAGCCCTATTTCAACAAAAAAGTCAAATTGATAGAAAGAAACACCCTGTGTGGATTTCAGAGCCTCCGAGCCGTTTTCTGACTTTTGGAGTGCTTTTCGGCGATGAAATTTCTCGATGTTGGTCTCCATAGCTTCCCGATCCCTTGGGGATCCTCGCCATATGGTTTTTGTCAACTTTGGCTTCACCGGAGCTCCGTTTGGCAATTTGTCACTCTGGAAGCACCCGTGGTTGCGTTTACATGTCGTCGATGACTTGTGGTGGTCTACCACCATAGGACTTGGTTGTTGATGGTCTAGGAAAGCCGCTCGTGAAGTTTGGTGGCAAACGGACATGCGGTTTGGTCGCGAGGGCTATTTGATGCTTTGTGTGTCTGATGCCGTTTCTGAAGTTTAGTGCCGCTTCAGGTCACCTTTTAGCCATGTGGGATATATAGACTTGTCGAGCATGTCGAGATGCTCCCACCCATGAGTTTTGGTAGCATTTGGGCGTCTCTCCGCCGATTTCCCATTTGGTGACCTCTTGCGGGGCTCTAGGAATTAGGGTTTTTCCCGATGGTTTTCTATTGCCTTTGGGCATCTAAGACTGGTCTCCTATGCTAGGGTAAAGTGCCGATGAAGTCTCATTGCTTTTGGGTTAGCCGTTGGGTGGCCACTTCTACCTGTAGGTCTCTACTCCCCTCTTTCTGTGTGAACCCTATGCTAGTTTTTGCGACAAAACGACAAACATGCACGAAAAGCTCAAGGTGGTGAGCCTACCTCTCACGTCTGGATCCCATCGGGTAGTCGTGCGTGTCGTAGAAGCTGCTGGAAGTCCCATTCGCTCTAGGTGGCAGAAGCTCTCTCTCAAAAGTCAATAGTAGAAATGAGCTTAAAATAAAGTGAAAATTTCTTATAATGGGGGTCCCCGAATCACTTTCCATGAAATTTGACATGTGCTCCTAACTTCTTGCGAGATGTAGTTTAGGCTCAAAAATTTCTTGATTTGGACTCCATTTGCCCAGTTTCCGAGAAATTTGACATTTCGGTCAAAATCTGGCCAAAACACGCTTTCCGTCCATTCTCATAATTGCACCCCCATTGTACCATAGGTTGTCCTATAGTCACTGATCATCCCCATATTTTTTGTTTTTCATTACAACCGTTTTTCACCTGCTTTTTGTATTTTTGAAGTTTTTCTACTGAAAATTAGTAAAATTACAAGGAAAATAGAAAATCAAACCCAAGAAATCCCCAAAAATCACAATAAATCAAAAACATCACTGCAAAACACTATACACACTCACATGCAATTTTAATGGCCACATTTCTCCGTTTTACCACTATTTTGCCCGAAAAATGGCTATTTTTACTTATATACACACACCTAGGGGCTTGATTTGGCGTTTGGCCCCATATACTTATAGATTTATGCTGTATAAGGGCATATGTACTTGGGTTAGTCCAAAAACCACCATATTCCTGCGGTTAAGACAATTTTTGCTGTCTTATCGCTTGAAAAATGGCCTCCACTTATGCCTCCATGTGCGTGTTCTAAAATCAATAGGTATTCACTTTCACTTGCACATATTCTAAGTTGATTGTCCTTTCCTTGCTTATAGAGTTGGTTCCCAATTAACTGAAAGTCACAAGCCTCCAACTCTATGGCCTTTTTTCGTGCTCTTGTTATGTTTTTAGGAAACGTCCTTGTGGTTAAGAAATCAATGATATATTGACTCCATGCAAGTGCAATGTTTACCTGAAACAATGTCACGTGATCCACTAGTCGTTTGGAACTACATATAATACAATTGTCAACATAAGCATGTGTGTCAGCATACATAGTTGGCCAATAAACCCCTAATTGTTTTAGTCTCTGGTGTGTTTTTATTGTTGAACAATGAAATGCACAATCCTGGACATGTGCTTCTTCAAAATTACACACTCGAATTCCTCCGTATTTATACACAATCGTAGAATTTGGTCCGAGCCGAGATGATACAACCATCCTGCAATCAACTGGAAGTTTTTTGTCTGTCGAATTGTTTGTTGCTTGAATTTGTCTTCCTTGTTATCAAACCTACCTCCAAAGGAAAGAATGCTAACAATTTCCTGAGACCATTTGGGTATCATTTCAATATTGAAAAGATACGCATCAGGTATGTCATCATCTACTCCTTCAAGAGCTTCCCTGTTATGCATCCTTGAAAGATGATCCGCCCGTAGATGAGTTTTACCCTTTTTGACCACCACTGTGAAGTCAAACTCTAGCAATATAATAAACCAGCGTACAATTCTCCCAGTATTGCATGGTTTATTTACCAAATACAAAAGAGCTTGATGATCTGTGAAGAACACAAATTTATTTGCGAGCAAATAATGCCGAAATTTCTTTACAGCATAAATCATTCCTAACCCCTCTCTTTCGGTGGTTGTGTAGTTCTTTTCTGCATTGTTTAATTGTCGGCTTGCATGAAAAACTGGAAAATCCATTGTTCCATCTCCAGGTTGAGCCAGAATACTCCCAATCGAATATGCAAATGCATCAATGTGAACATGAAATATCTTTTCCCAATCTGGTGCCTTAAGTACAGGTGTTGATACAAGGTTTTCCTTCAGCTTTTGGAATGAAGTTTCACACTCCTCAGTCCAATCAAAACTGACTAACAAACAATACAGAGGTTGTGCAATGACTGCATGCATGTATATGAATCTTCGATAATATCCGCAGTGTCCCATGAAGGATTGCACTTGTTTTGCGTTAGTAGGCCTGGGAAGGTCTACTATGACTTTGATTTTGTCTAGGTCAGTGGTTATGCCATTTCTCGATACAATGTATTCTAAGATGCGGCCTTGCCTCACCATAAAAATGCACTTTTCCGGGTTAAGGCAGATCCGGTATGTTCTGCACTTCTCAAATACCTTTTGTAAATGGTCAATATGATCCTCTCGTAGAAGAGAGTGTACACAAAGATCATCCATGTATATTTCTAAGAATATCCTCAGGTATTCTTTGAAAGCATGTGTCATTAACCTTTGAAAGGTAGCTAGGGCATTAGTTAAGCCAAAAGGCATAACTCGATACGCATAAATTCCCCATTCTGTGGCAAACACTGTTTTGTGTTGATCCTCTATTGCAATTGCCACAGCTGGTTATACCCTGAAACCCATCTAGAAAGGAATAAGCTCGTTTCTCGGCTACCCTCTCAAGTAGATGTTCTGTGATCGGCAAGGGATAATTATCCCTTATGGTGGTTGTATTTACCTTTTTGAGGTTTACACACACTCGCAGATTTCCGTTCTCATTGGGGACAACCACAATGGGTGGCACCCAATCTGTATGCTCGATCTTGTCAATGAATTTGGCATCCATCAGTTTGTCAATCTCCTCTTTGATTCGTTTAGCAAATGTGTCGTTATATGTATAAGGACGATGTTTGCTAGGTTTGGCATCTAATTTCGTATGTCGGCATATCGATGGATCAACTCCTTTGAGGTCTTTGTAGGACCATGCAAACACATCTTTATACTTCTTGAGAAGTTGTGTTAGCCGTTTTTCTTCTTCAGGCTCTAAATCAATTGCGATATAGACCGGTCGAGGCTTTTCACCTGGTTCAGCGAGGTCTATCTGTTTTGCATTTTCCGGCCCATCGTAAGATTCCTGGTTTATTCTTTCCCTGACTGGTGGTGTCATTATGATTTTTCTGTCCTGGATGGTGAATTTCCGATAGTGTGATGGTACATTCATGTTTCTTTTTTCCGACTCCTTCTTACCATCACTTTCTCCCTCTATCGTCCATATCTCTCGTAAAGACCGTTTTAGTTCTTCGTATTTCTTTTTACGCTCCAATTTGATCCACTCTAGGTATTTTGTTTTTTCCTGTTTTGATTTTTGAGATTTTTTTGATTCTGTTTCTGTTTTAACTTTCCGTACTTGTTTTATTTCCTCTTGCGTCCATTGCCTTCGCACTCTCGAGAATCTTCCTGATATTTGGTCTTTTATACAATCCTCTGCTTTTACACATTAGGAAAAATATGAACCCTCTAGGGGCCCTTTGGGATTAAGGTTAATTAGAGGCCAGCCAATAGGAAGAGGGTGGTGGACACACTCTATACCCTCAAAAAAGTAGGGGGACAAGGTAGCCTTACACCTCTTTATGGCCTCTTACCTAGTGAGAAGGTAAGGGAGGTGGCTAGGGAAAGGGGGGGAGGGGGGGGGGGGGGGGGGACCACTTTGACATTTTTTTCCCCCACTTTTTGTTCCGGATTTAAAAATACACTAAAAAATTCAAATTTTCAAAAAATTTCAATTTTCAAAAAATTTCAATTTTTAAATTTTTCCTCTTTAAAAGGTCCCCAAACTTATTTCATGGTCAAAAAAGTATTTTTGACCTCCAAAAGTAAAAAACGTGCATTAAAAAATACAAAAATTTGAATTTTTTCAAAAACGTTCAAAACATCATTTCCCACCCTCCAAAGTCTTTCCAAACCTATTCTATAGCTAAAAAGTGATTCTCTCTCTACAAACTCTTTTCTAAGCTCTCCATTGCTGCAACAACCACATGCACCCCCTATAGTGTAACACTATCTCTCTACTAGCTTTCTCCCACCTCCATTGTAGCACCAAGCAAGCTCCTCCCCCATCTCTTCCCCTTGGCCACCACATAGTTTCACACCAAGCTAGCTCCTCTTCCTTCTCTCACCTCCATTACACCATGAAACAAGATTCTACTCCTTCTAATTCTATTCACTCACACTATATGGAAACCTCTACTCCCGAAGATGGAAAAAATATGAGCTCACATGACTTGAATACCACAACTATAGGAGGTGTGAATAGTGTGTGGGCTTTGCAAGGGTTGATCTCCAACATAAAAATAAAATGATAAGAAAACTACCCTTGTAGCTTACATTCAGAGCTTAACTGTTGAAGATGATGAAACAGGAAACAGAAGGAAGATAGCAACTCAGAGTAGGAAGAAGATGAAGAAGGAGAAGACACAGAGCTTGCGTACGAGATCTCTGTAGTCTATCTCTCTATATTAGAATAATAGAGTATACAAACTTAGAGCTACAAAGCTTATATGAAACCCTAAGAGATAAGATATCCTTTCACACCAGATGTCCAGGGGGAAAAACCCAGTGGGAGAAAAGTGCCCCTGGTGAAGCGCGTATACACACTAACACTACTACATGTCTACAAATCCCCCCTGTAGTGATAGTGTGAATCCGTACAAGGTAGCAGATCATCATGTGTATGAGAGTAAACCCAAAGCTTTTCGGAAAGCTTCAAACTTTTCTCGTGATAACGCCTTCGTAAACAGATCTGCAATGTTATCCTGTGTAGGACAAATAGTTAGTGTGATCTCCCCTGCATGTATCCTTTCCCTGACATAGTGGTAGTGAACCTCTATGTGATTTGTTCTTGCATGAAATACTGGATTCCTTGCAACTGCCATAGCACTCTGACTGTCAGTGAAAATGGTAGTGGGTGCCTGTTGACACTCACAAAGATCTGCCAATAACCTGCGTATCCATACACAATCAACTGTTGCAGTGAAAGCTGCCCTGTACTCAGCTTCACAAGTTGATGTAGCCACTGTGGGTTGCTTCTTGCTTAGCCAAGATATACATGCATTTCCCAAGAAAAAACAATTGCCACTTGTGGAATGTCGTGTGTCAAAATCACCAGCCCAATCTGAATCGCTGTAACCAAGAAGCTCCATAGAACTGTGCTTTCCATACATATCTCCCCTTGGAAAGAACATGGCAAGATTAGGGGTACCTGAAAGGTAACGAAGTATGCGCTTCACAGCCTGCCAATGATGCATACTTGGGCTGTGCATAAATCTGCTTGCTTGTGAAACCCCAAATTGAATGTCTGGACGAGTGTTGCCTGCCAAATATATCAAGCAACCAACCGCTGCTGCATAAGTATGTACATCAAAAGGTTCTCCAGCATCGTGCATGCTCAACTTTGATCCAGTTTCTACAGGTGTAGAGATTGGTTTACAATTTTTCATACCAAACTTGTCCAAAATTTTATGCAAATATTTTGCCTGCAACATGTATATGCCATCCTCTGATTGCACAAACTGAATACCCAAGTAATAATGTAGCAAACCAAGATCAGACATCTCAAAGGTTTTTCTCAAAGCATCTTTAAACGCTTCAATTTCATTTGCATTATTGCCTGTAAGAAGCATATCATCCACATAAAGTGTTAGCATAATGAGAACTCTATCTCTCTTTTTGACATACAAAGTACTTTCTGTTGGACTATTCTAAAATCCCTGGCCAATCAAATAAGTATGTATCTTCTCATACCATGCTCTTGGAGCCTGTTTGAGACCATACAAAGCTTTACGCAATCTACATACCTTTTGCTCTTGACCTTTTACAAAAAAACCACTTGCTTGACTTACATAAACTTCTTCCTGCAAATCACCATTCAAAAAAGCAGTTTTGATATCCAACTGATGCACTTTCCAACCATGATGAGCAGCAATTGCAACTAGTGATCTAACTGTGGACGCACGAGAAGTAGGAGCAAAGGTTTCATCATAATCTATGCCTTTCTGTTGCGCATAGCCTTTTGCCACAAGCCTTGCTTTGTACCTGTCAACAGTACCATCTTGTTTCCTTTTTACCTTAAAAACCCACTTTGTACCAATAGGCTTTTTATCTGTAGGCAAATCCACTAGATCCCATGTACGATTCTTATGAATAGAATCAATTTCTTGCTGCATAGCATCTTTCCACTGAACACACTCTAAAGCTTGTTCAAATGAATCAGGCTCATCTGCATCAGAAAGAGTGCTAAAGCAAGCCAAATCTACTTGCTCTCTGCCAAAAGTAGTACCAGCACGTGTTTTTCGTGGCAACGGTGCATCCAACTTGCTATCCTGCAAAGTTTTCTGAACCCATTTAGGCAAGGTTCTTTCTTCCCTAAGAACTTCTTGCTCTTCATGCACAATTTCCTCTACATCATGAGGTGTCACATGCTGATCAAAAGATTGATCAAGATTATCAACCTGTTGTGATTCTTGATTCTCCACAAAAGAAGGAAGCAAACCTTCAAATACATCATGTGTCTGCATATGAGGTACATCAAAAGCAACCATAGGTTGAGCAGTAGTTTCTGCAAAAATTACATCACGACTTTCAAAAATCTTGTTTGTAGCAGGATTGTAAAGTCTATAACCTTTACTTCCACTACTGTACCCCACAAATATACATTTGATTGCCTTATCATCAAGCTTCCCACGTAACTGCTGAGGGATGCGAGCATAAGCAAGACAACCAAAAACAGGAAGATAACTGACTGAAGGTTTTCTATCATACCAAGCTTCATATGGAGTAATGGTCTTCAAGGCACGAGTAGGACACCTGTTCAAAACATGTGTTGCATAAGCAACTGCCTCCATCCATAGCTTATGAGGCAAACTCTTAGCCTTGAGCATACATCTAGCCGTCTCCATTAAAGACATGTTCTTCCTTTCTGCAACACCATTCTGTTGTGGTGTGTATGGCATAGTGCATTGGTGTTTAATGCCTTTCTTTCCCAAAAAATCCTTAAATGCACCTGACATGTATTCACCTCCTCGATCGGTATGAAGAGTCTGTACTTTGCAACCTGTTTCATTTCAACCATGGCGACATAATGTTGAAAAACTGCAAACACATCTGACTTTTCTTTGAGTGGATACACCCAACAAAACCTGGAAAAGTCATCAATGAAGGTCACAAAATAAAGGCTGTTTCCCAAAGATGGTGTCCTCATAGGACCACATACATCACTGTGTACAAGCTGCAACTTTCGTGTCGCTCTAACTGAACCATCCTGCGAAAATGCAAATCCGTGCATCTTTCCAAGAACGCAACCTTCACATACATGTCTTGGTGGCATCTCCAATAAAGACAAATCATGCACCATATTATGACGTTGTAAAGTTATCAAACTGCCATAACTAACATGCCCAAATCTAGCATGCGACAACTCAGCATCTTGCATTGCCTGAGTCTTTGTTTCTGCAATACATACCTGAATCTGCTTTTCATAACGATCTAGCACAAATAATCCATTTTCCAGCGTACCTGTAGTGATAAGAGAATAACCATTCTCTCGATCTCGTACAACACATCTGTCATCCTCAAAAATGACCCGAAGACCATTTTTTGCAAGAGAGGATACAGACAACAAATTCTTCTTGATCCCTGGAACATATAAGACATCTGGCAAGCATAAATTTGAACCATGTGAAATGGTAATCAAAATCTTACCAACGCCTTTGATTGGATAAGAAGCATTATTTGCACATGTCACCTTCTTTCCTGCTGGAGCTGCATACAATGAACAAAAAAAATCCTTCCTTGAAGTAATATGCCTGGATGCACCACTATCAAAGTAACAAATCATTTGTGTCTTGTCAACACTGTAAGCAGAAAAATCTGAACATACTACAAAAGCATAAGAATCCTGCACAAAGTTTGCAGACTCTTCTTTAGCTGTAGAAGAATCACCAGAAGCTGAAACAACCAAACTTGACTCTTTCTTCTTTTCTTTAGCAATTCGCTTTTTACACTCACTAATGTAGTGACCAGGTTTCTTGCAGTAGTGACATTTACCTTTCTTCTTGGACTTGTCGGAATCACCTTTAGACTTCTCTGAAGATTGTCCTGCACTAGACTTGGAGTAATGAGCACTCTCTTTACCCTTGTTTTTGTTCTGTATAACAAGAGCATGATCCATACCATCCACCTGTAAAGACTTTTTCTTACGTGATTGATCCTCCTGCAATAGCAAAGCCACTAACTCTTCAAAATGAAGAGGCTCAGGATTAGCTCGCAAAGACAGAGTCAAAGAAGTCTGAAAAGTTAGATAAGATGGTGGTAGTGAATTGAGTGTTTTGGAAACCAAGTCCTTCTCTGGAATCACTTCATCAATGCTAAGCAATTGCTCTTTAAGATCCCTGATTTTTGTAAGATGCTCGACAATATCGTCAGCTTCGTCCATCTGTATTTTGTCAAGTTGTTTCTTCAAAAACTCTATTCTGGTAGCGTTTCTTCCTCCAAACATAGCTTGTAGAGTGTTCCAAGCATCCTCAGAAGTTCTGCAAGATCTGATATGTGGTGTGATTGTCCTCTTTATGGTTAAGGCAATCACAGCCATAGCTTGTGCATCTTTAGTATCCCATCTCTTTTGCTCTGGAGTGACTTGTGAGGGTCCTGCACCAACAGCTGCACCACGACCAGGCGTGGCAGGTGCAATGCTACCTAGACGAACTTCATCTCCAGATACATAATCCCACAATCCTTTACCAACCAAAACATTTTTGGCCATAAAAGACCAAAGAGAATAGTTGGTACCATCCAATTTGTCTTCGGATGTAAACGCACCAAAAATCTCTTTCTCCGTAGATTGAGCCATACTGTGGATGCACACAAGAGAGCAAAAGAACCTCCAAGAGATTCACAAATCTCCTCTCCAATGCAAGCAAAACTCTACACAAAATCTCAGCACAAAGCTAAGACAAGCTGCTTCCCAAAAGAACTGTTTACCTGAAGAAAATCTGTCAAAAAGCACACCCTCTTGATCTAAACGCCTCCGAAAAGTAACTTCTGCTACGCTGCTCAGAACAAAATTCTGAGGGATCGAACGGCTTCGAAAGGGGGGTAAAACCCCAGGTCGCCTGATCAGAATACTCCCGGAACGTCGAGGATGCTCCCACGAGCAAATTTTCCGAAAACTGCATGAAAACTGCGATTGCGTGCGCGGACGCGAAAACGCAAGTAGAGGCTCTGGAAATCACCTTGCTTTGATACCAATTGTTGAAGATGATGAAACAGGAAACAGAAGAAAGACAGCAACTCAGAGTAGGAAGAAGATGAAGAAGGAGAAGACACAGAGCTTGCGTACGAGATCTTTGTATTAGAATAATAGAGTATACAAACTCAGAGCTACAAAGCTTATATGAAACCCTAAGAGATAAGGTATCATTTCACACTAGATGTCCAGGGGGAAAAACCCAGTGGGAGAAAAGTGCCCCTGGTGAAGCGCGTATACACACTAACACTACTACATGTCTACATTAACATCATCTCCATCTTTAAGTTTATCATGCTGGAGAGAATAAACCTCTTTATGGCTTTCAATGTTTAGGCTTCATACCTCATAACACTGGGTGGTGCTATTTTGTTGATGGCTTTGGCGTGCCATCTATAGTTGTGTAGCATGTGATTGAGTCTCACAATGCAAGAAAGTTGTGTTATCTATAGAGAGTCATCAAAGATTTTTCTTATAATTTATTCTTTGTATAGTTGTCATTAGATAATGATTTTCTACTTTATAACTTTGTGCTCACATAATCTGTTGTTTACTTACAGAGTCAACTTCTTTTCAGAGGACATGAGCAAGCAAACATGTGCAGAGATGGAAATCACTCTATTTTTGTTCCATGAGGAACCTTTCACTACGATGTTAAAGGATTTTGATAAGAATAGTAGAATTTTTGTAGAATCTTGAACCAATAGGTACTCTCTAGGAGCTCTTAGAAAAGCCATCCATATAGTACTACTATCTTCCCTAGTGTCATAGACACACAAATACTCAAGTGTATATGAATCTCTAGATGAGGAAGACAAATACTTGTAAGAGAAGCCTAATAACAACAACATTGTATCCGTTTGTAATTATTTTCATGAGGCTGGATTCTTCTATAAATGTAATATAAATGTGTTTTTTTGTTAAATGGCGTCGCATTGAGTGAGAGTATTTAATTTAGATTACTCGAGTTTCATACAGATTTGAGAATTATTGTTGAACTTTATGGATATTTTTATTTGCCTGTAAGATGTTTCAAGTCTCAAGTCTTAATCAAAAATTCAAGCAATATTTTGATTTCAGTTTAATCATTAATGGTTATTCTTATTAAAGTGGATCATAACCTTTGTCAAGATGTCCTCATTTGGCGATGCTGAATATATATCATTAACAACGTTTCACAAGTTGAGAAAGCTAAATTCTTGCTTTCCAACATGTTATTGTTTCCATACTATGCCTATGCCAAGCTTGACTTAGAGAAATGACAACTTGAGATGAAGGTGTCGATGTATAAGGGTGACTTATTATTGACTCATGTTTCATCATACATATATTGTAAAGCCTTTGAGTTTCCACCTTTTTGAGTAGTGGTGACAAGTTTTTGGTATCAAATCTTCTTAAATATCCCTATTCATGAGCTACTGGTAGCTATTTCTTTGGTATTGCTAAAGATGATACCAATAGCTATTACCTTGTGAACTTAACTGTTAAATTGTGGATTTGATTTTTACTATGTAGCTCATTTGGATAGAGAAAGTGTAGCATAAATTATAGATACATGCATTATTAACATAGAAGATATGTATCAATCGAGCCTATGTAATTAAACTGCTAATCAAGAAACCTTTGGTTGGATACTATAAAAATAGGGGTCACATGTGGTTTCAAATACCAAAGAAATGGCTTAACCAAAACATTCCCAAGAACACGAGATGGACACAAGGAAGTAAAAATTGGCTCCTTGTTTGGTCAATTTCTAGTGTGAATGTTTAGTGCACAGAATTTGTGAGGTCTTTGACCTGGAGAGTTCACTAAAGTATATGTAACATAGCACACGTGTTCAACATAAGGGATTTTGTATTCTTGTAAAGTTACAGAAACATGTGTAGATAAGGTCTATAAGGGGTACTTTTAATCCATTCTGGTGAACGCACATGATATAGGAAAATTTTACATAGTGAATGTTCCAGACCTTTGAACACATAGAAAAAGGGACCGGGGGGGGGGGCGTGCTCTGATTACATCAAACGCTACACCTCTATTTGTTAGTATAAGACCCCAAGGGGGGAGCTCTTGCTCTCTGTACATCTATCTTACATCCTTTTCTCATACTTATAACAATAGTGTTACAAAATTTTCTCATGTAAAGACTCCCAGGGCTCTCAACAAGAGTGGCCACAAGGGCGCGCAAAATGGCCATCCAAAAGTCCCGGATGGCCATTTCGCGCGCCCTTGTGGCCACTTTTTTTTTTATAGTGTTGAACTTGTAGATTTTGATGCAAAAAAAAACATACCTTGTTTGGATTCTCTAAAAAACAACGTGCAAGTTGACAATCTCTTAAAAACTAATGTAAAGCAGACATTTCTTACTTTTTCCTTAATCTGCGGGCTCCAACGAACATTAAAACCATGGAATCTGAAAATACTCAAAAAACTAATGTTTTTTATTGTGTTAAGGACTGTATTTCCTACATACAATACTTTCTCAAAATCTTGCTCTAACACCTTCAAAGGCCCCAGGGGGTGAGCTCTTGCTCTCTGTACATCTAATTTACAGCCTTATCTCATACTTATACACAATAATTTTGTAAGTTTTTGCCATGGAAAAGCTTCCAGGGCCCTCAACAAGAGTGGCCATCCAAAAGTCCCGGATGGCTATTTCGCATGCCCTTGTGGCCACTTATATATATATATATATATATATATATATATATATTTTAGTGTTGAACTTGTAGACTTTGATGCAAAAAAAAACATACCTTGCTCGGATTCTCTAAAAAACAACGTGCAAATTGGCAATCTCTTAAAAACTAATGTAAAACAGACATTTCTTACTTTTTCCTTAATCTGCGGGCTCCAACGAGCATTAAAACCATGGAATCTGAAGATACTCAAAGAACCAATGTTTTTTATTGTGTTAAGGACTGTATTTCCTACATACAAAACTTTCCCAAAATCCCACCCTAACACCTTCAAAAGTGGCTTCCAAGGAGTGCCCTCGGTCAAAATTTGAAACTGAAGGAAAATAATCAGAATGAACTCCTAAACTCTGTACAAACTTTAAAATAACCAAAATTTCTTTCAAAAAAAGTTATTACTAAAAATTTGAAAATAGACTTCCCTTGAACTTCCCACAACGATAGAAATCAAAGGGTTTAAGGAGAGATGTGGTATCGAGGTTTATTCGGTCAAGATCTCTTCTACTTTATCATGTCTTCTCATGTACAATCTTACCAAACAAAAACAAATTTACACTTTAAATGACTACAAATCTTATTTAACTTATCAAACAATCTAAAATATGGTAGACCTAGAGTGCTCTTTCACATTAACAAACAAAAAAGTCCAAATTTCTTCTCATTAACTTTGATAAACATACATTTGTGAACAACTTCCAAGGAGTAGTGCGGTCATAGTTCTTACATCCATTCCATGATATGGCATAGTATGGGGTGACTTATCACATAAAAATATATTTGGTAGGAGTGCCCTCATGTTAGAAAAGGGTGTGTTGCTGTTGATGAAAAGATGTTGCATTGTACTACTAGGGATCTCCCCATGTTAGCATAATGATTTTTGGTGTAGTGGGAGCCACATTGCCGTTGAGGAGAGCTTTGTGCCACCGTAAAAGCTTCATATTATGCTAGTTCCTTGAGCCATTCTTGCAAACAACACCACTCAACTAGCATATTAAGAGGTCACCTTGTAACAAAAACATGTATGAATTCAACATTTGCAAGTTGTATAATAAAGACACTTGTTAGGTATAAGTTGTACAAATGTGCAAGTATTTCCATCTAACTGGGAATAAACAATCCTAAAATATACATTATGATGAGATTACCCACCTCTAATAATCATGGATTTGAAGCACCTACCTGCAAGATGTAATAAAGAAGACTGTTTTAGAGGAAAAGTGGTGACACTTGGCCTCTCTAACCTGTAGCTTTTCACTATTTGTGAACAAAAGCAACCTTTGTGCCAAGCACTACAAAACAAGTAGAGGCAACACATTATACTTCAAAGTTTATGATAAGAAGAACACAACCAAAAGAAAGAAGTATATTGCTACCTTGCACAAAGGGATGTTTTATTCAAATATGTGATGGTATTGGCAAGATATTGAAGAACCATCAACATTCATCTCACCGACGGTACGACGTTCTTGGGATGACCTCTGCTCACCCTTAAGTGTGGCCTTCGGTGCAAACTCCACGGACAAGAAAGCATGTATGCATACGATTTCTAATGTTCGTGAGCACCATGGCAGCTGTTGCATGAGGAAGCAAAAGATGAAAAGAGAGAGGGGGGAGGGAGAGGAAGGAACATGGGAGGAGAGAAGGGGGCAGTGGGGGAAAGGGAGAGAGAGGGGAGGAGAAGGAGAGAAGGGGACAGGGAGGGAGAGGGAGGAACATGGGAGGAGAGAAGGGGGCAGTGGGGGAGAGGGGGAGAGAGAGGGGAAGGGGAGGAGAGAAGGGAGCAGGGAGGGAGAGGAGAGAGAGAAAGGAGGGAGGAGGAAGAGAGAACAAAGGTTTTTTTTTGTTGAAAAATTGGACTTTTAGTGCTTGTAGGTTTTAAAAAAGGTCAAAAAATGATTGTTTGATATGCATATATGTTGGGGGGAAGTTTTAAGTAAAAAAGAAGTAAAAATATTTTTTTTTGAAAAAAAGTCAAATTTTGGCTCTTAGTGACCCACGTTTTTGCTGATGTGGCCACACCTCTTTACTCCCTTCACTTTCAAAAAGCTAGAGAGAGAAGGTGACCTCCTAGGTCCACATCCTACATGTGTCTAAAAAAAAGGCTAGAAAAGCCTACTCAAAACTAGCTTCTTGAATGCCCTTGTCCCCTTAACCCTACACAACATTAGCCTTAATCCCTAAAAATTAGGATTCCTTGCAAGGCCCATGCAAGGTCCATATTTCTCCTAATGAAGCATTAGATAGTGAGTTTTATCTTTTATCCTGGGCATCAGGTTCTCTCTCATTTTGTTTTTTGCTCTTTTTCTTCTATAGCGTTCTTGGCGTCTAGGGTGCTGATTGGCAAAATCATAAAACTTGATATCCGCTGTTTTCTCTCCACGCTCACTTGAGTTGTCTGAACACTCGTTATCTGCATCGTTATTTACCTCCAGATGCTCAGAGGAGTTATAAAACTCTTCTTTTTCTGGAGGTTCTACAATATCATCTCCTCCTGGTATAAGGCTTACCATGTAATAGGGTAGCACATCATAGCCATCCTTATTGCAAAATTTTGTCGTTGGACTATCTGTAATGGTACAGACATCCAATGTTGCTAGTATGTGTTCCCACTCTAGAGGTTCCAAGGCATCTTCAGGAGAAGGTTCCGGAATATAATCCTTGTCCTCAATAGCTCTTTCTAAGACGCATTCCTCTCTTTTTAAGCTCCCACAATATGAAGCTCCACACATCCATATCTCTTTCTGTTGCCCTAACCATGTTGGGAGTTCTGACCCTGCCAATGTAGCTGAATCAAAATCTTCCACTGGTGTTTGGTTCACATCTTTGTAACTATGGTCTTTCAGGTGTATTTTGGTTGTAGTCTCACCATGTCTGAGGTATATGTGGTCGTAACCCCAATCCTAGACCATCTTTAATTGTCGCATGAATGGTCTTCCCAAGATGATCTCGTAATTGTTCTTTTTGTCAAAATCGACTATTGCAAATGTATGCTCATACTCAATTCCGCATGAGGTGACAATTACTCTTTCTAAGAGTCCTAGAGGCTTTTCCATGAACCCATCTTCCAATTGCAATTTCATTCTGGTAGCTCTCAAAGCCGGTTTTCTCCATTTTTTTCCAGATATCCTTGGTGGTGATAGCGACTCCTGCTCCACTGTCAAGAATAGCTTTCGAAACTACTCCTTGGAATTCTACTGGTAGCGTGGTGTTTCCATCTTCTCCCTCACAATATTCTCCAACCTTGTTTAAAGGTACTGGCCTTGTGTTTAGTTGAGGCCTGTCCAATTCTCTGATCCTTTCTTGAAGCTTCGAGGTTGTTACCATATACATGTGGTAGTGATGTGTGTGAACACACTAGGACCGTCGGGGCATTTTTTCCCTCTTTAGGAGGTTTTTTCCCCTGTGCATTGTATATACACCCATCACTCTAGGGCTATCTATCTTTCCATTGCACACTAAGTAACACACTCTCTATTGTGTTCCTTGAGCTTCCTTCGTCTTCTCCAAGCTGTGTGCATTTCTCTGCAACCCTAATTCCAACAATTGGTATCAGAGCAGGTTGCGTCCTCCCGGGCTTAGTCGCGAGCTGCTCCAGTACACACCTGCTCACTTTCTCCGATTTCAGTGAGCTTTTGGTGAGCGTTCGCAGGTCGACAAATATTTCGGGTAAGCTCGTTGAGCTTGGTTTGCTCAGATTTTTGATTTGGTCTAATTTCGGCCTCTGTTTTCACTTCAGGCAGGTCTGCACAAGCAATTTCGTCATTTTGTGCAAAAAAATTATCAGTGTCGTTTTCTGCATAACAGGTGCCTTACAGTCTTCTATGGTTTGTGCTATACAGCACGTGTTGTTCCCGCTCCATTTCTCCTATTTTTAGGCAATTTTCACATCAAGTGCAGCATTTACCATGGCTGACAACAACAACACAGATGTGTTCAAGATGTTTGCTGCTAAGGATAGGTTGGATGGGGACAATTACCCTATGTGGGCTTATATGATGCAACATGTTCTTGTGTCAAAGGGCGTGTGGAATATTGTGCAGGGCATTGATGTTCATCCTGGTTCTGAGGATGTAGGCGATGTTGAGGATGTTGCAGGTCTTGTTGCAAGGATTGCAGCTGCTAGAGTTGTTTTGCCTACGGCAGAACAAGCTCGTTGGGATGTTAAGGATGCGCAAGCTCATGCATTGATTGCGTTGTCTGTGAAGCTCACCATTGTTCCTCACATCCGTTCAGCAAAATCTGCAAAACAGGCTTGGGATATTCTAGTAGGTCTTTATGCAAGCCGCAATAAGGCTAAAATTGGTTTGCTGCGTAAAGAGCTGGAGTCGAGATTATGCATGAGGAAGATGATATGGAAACTTTTCTTGCTGGTGTCAAGGATATCAATGAGCAACTTATTTCTGCAGGTGAAGTCATTTCAGACAGTTCCCTTGTGTAGACTGTTCTTGATGCCTTACGAGATTCTTACCAGACTTTTGCTAGTACTTGGAGACTTATGACCCAAGGAAATCCTGAAGTTGTCAAGTTTGATGCATTATGCACATTGCTATTGCAAGAGTCACTTTCCAGAAAAAACAGGACTAGGCAGTGTGCAATTAAACAGGCTTTTGTTGCTTCTCAAAGAAAGGGTGGTAATAGCAATGTAGCCACTTCTTATGGTTCTGTTGTGAGTGGAAAAACTTCTGTTCCTAATGCTTCTGCTGGCAGCACTTAATCTAGCAATGCTGGTGATAAGGGAAAAAAGAAGATGCGTTGCCATTATTGTAAAGCCAATGATCACTTGATCAAGTCGTGTCCTAAGTTGAAGGCCAAAGAGGCTAAGAAGAAAGAGGGTGGTTCCACTGCAAATGCTGGTTCCACTACAATTGCAGTCATTTTTGAGTCTTCTATGAAAGGAGACTGTGTTGCTGATGTTGATGCAGAATGGGCTTTTAGCGCAGAGTGCACTTACAATCCTGTTGTCCATGATGCATGCTTGTCAGTTGCTGCAGATTCACATGTGGTATTTTGACAGTGATGCTACAAAGCACATTACCTCACATCGTGAATTGTTTAGCTCTCTAGAGTCTATCCCTTATGGGAATTCAGTCACTTGTGCCAACAACGCCTCTTATCCAAGATGCAAAGGCTATATTTTGGGTAAGATGCAGCGTTCTAAATTTCCAAAGGATGGTTCAATTCGGACCACATGTAGGTTGCAGCTTATGCATAGTGATGTTTCTGGGCCCATGCAAACTCCGTCCTTGGGAAATTACCTGTACTTCGTGACTTCATTTATGATTACTCTAGGCATGCATGGGTATTTCCGCTTAAAGTGAAGTCCAAAGTTTTTATGTGCTTCAAACAATTTCTGGCTATGGCTGAAAATGTCTCGAAATGTACTATGGGCACCCTCCGTTCCAATTGAGGGGGGGAGTATATGTCATGAATTTAATGCATTTCTAGCTAGTCGTGGGATAAAACACTAATGTACAGTGCCTTATACACCTAAGCAAAATGGTGTTGCTGAGAGGAAAAAAAGGTCACTGACGGAAATGGCATGATGTATGGTCAAAAGTCAAGCTTTGCCGCATTCTTTTTGGCTTGAGGCCATCATGTGTGCCACTTATGTACTTAACAGGTGTCCTACGAAAGCTTTGCAGTCGATTACTCCATATGAAGCATGGCATGATAGAAAGCCTTCTATTGAGTACATGCGTGTTTTTGGCTGTTTGGCATATGCTTTGGTGCCACAAGTGCAACGCAGAAAATTGGATGATAAGGCTGTCAAATGTATTTTTGTTGGTTATAGTGCTGAAAGCAAAGGTTACAGGTTGTATCATCCACAAACAAAACGTATTCTGGTTTCATAGGATATAGAGTTTGTGGAAGATTCTGTTCAGCCCTTGCTGTCATGTACTAGAGACAGTAATGTAAGCTCACAGGACATTGATGACACTTTGTTGCCTCTTTTCAGTGGTGGAAATACGAATGTAAGTTCCAATGAGGCAAATGTACAGCTTATGGGGGGTTTTTGAAAATGTTTTAGATCAGCCTATTACTGATGCAGATGTACATGATGTACTTGATGAGGAAAGGGCTGAAAATGAGTAGACTAGAGGTATGCCAAAATGGCTGGTGCACACTTTGGGTGATAGTAAGTTGGATGCACCTTTGTCTAGTCGTACTCGTTTAGGCTCTCGTCATGCATCTTATGCTCCTTCGGTGGATACTAAGCTACCCTGATCACCTGCCACCTTTTGGTCTCTAAAAATGTGTCTTACTGTTCTTAAATTTATCAAACTTAGCAATGCAACTTAAGACAAATCCAACCACTCACCTGGCAAAGGATCAGTTTCCGCACAACTTCTTGCTTTGCCGCTGAATATACCTGTACACAAGCGTTTAATTTTGGCAATCGAATCAAATCATTTAACCGCTAGAGGTGGTTTTATTACTGATTGGTATAACTGGAGAGTTAACCTCCACCACTATTGTATTCTACACACTTCTAATGTTCTGGATTAGGTCTACTAATCTGGAACTGTACTTCCCTTGGATGTTGGTCAATTTACCTGAAAAGTCTGAATTCAGTCTTTGCTCCGTCAAATGGTCAAATAAGGTCCAAATTCACTTCTGAAAGAAGTTCTGGAACCCTTAAGTCAAATGGAACATCATTGTATGTCCTCAGTCAAATTTTCTCTTTCCTAAGCCCCAATAGACATCCTACGTGTAGGATATCTCCTGCTCTGTTTTGCCTGGATTTTTGCACTATGGATTCCCCTTGATGTGTTGAGTCTACAGCTGTTTTTTACTTTTTGATTTGGACACCTATAAGCTGGTCAATGGATCAGAAATCTGTTCCGACAGCCTGATGTTGGTCTGACCAGTCATATCAACTCCAATTTGGACCAAAATTGACTAGGAGGCTTACCTCAGGCTATACAACACCCTGCTATGCCTACATCCAGTTTCTGGCTTCAATTTCATGCATTAGATATCCTACGTGTAGCATGTCTTATTGCTCAAAATGACTTCAAATTCAAAGAATAGACTCCTCTTGAGGTGCTGATCACTTTGGTATGCTCAAATCTTGGTTTGGAGTGCCAGATCACCCAAAACACATCCTACGCGTAGGATGTCTTTTTGGCCTGTTTGACCCTAGACTTGTGTCACACCTTCCCCTTGATGTCAGCAACCCAGTGCTATGCTTAGATTTTGGTTTGGATTTCAAAAGACCCCAATTTTAGTTGTTCTAGTACTTCTCAGTCAAAAGTGCTAAAGTCTGCTTAGAACCCAATTTTCTCACCCAAATGAGATGAAAACTTTCTCAGTCACTAAATATATCATGTAGATCATGCTCATGCAGCCATCCTATGGTTTTGGTCTTAAAATAATGTCTTAGCACAATTTGGGTAGGAAGTCTGGCAATTTCTGTCTATTTGGCCTTATCGTGTCAAGATATGGTCAAATTTCCACTTTCTAGGTGAAAATAAGGTAAAACCTACCTTCTGAACACACTGGTCAACTCAAAATTCCAAAATTTCCACCAGATCAGCCTGTAGACATCCTACGTATAGGATGTCTCCGGGCTTAAAATATAATGTTTTCTTGACAGAAATGCTCCTGATGCTCTGCAGCTCTATCAGAACACTCACAGAAACTTTTGAACTTCACTTCAGCTTTCAACCACTCTTTTGCGTCTTTTACAACGTTGTGATGAACCTAACATGCAAGTATACATGCATGAAGTGCTCTAGATCATGAATCATGATGTCCTACTTACCCTACTCCTACTCATCTTGTGAATGGTGATAATGGTGTTTTGGTTGCTTCCTGGCCTCTCCGGACTCTCAAGCTCTCCTTTCACCGCTTCTACCACTCTAACTCCTACTCTCTAGACCACTAAGACCTAAAACTACCTAAGTCTACCTAAGTTGAAGGATCTAGGCCAAACACACGCTCCCTAAACTCCCTCTAAGACCTAGAGAGTCTTCCACCCTCTGATCCTATCTAAATGTAAAACGAGACTCTGGCAAGCCAGAGAATCCCTATCCTCAAGGACTAGTCTCGTTCACCTACCTAGGGTTTTTGTCCCCGGCAGCGGCGCCAATGTTGGCGGATACGCCACGACGGACGTCAACACAACGAGAATTCACCTAACAAGATTTGTCATCTAAGGACGAAGCTCAATCCGCAGGCGCATGGAAGCAAGCATAGGGTGTCAATCTACACTCGAACGACTCTCGGCTAATTCCTACAGAGGTCTCTATCCAATGTCTAAGCTACAGCCTTCAGGAGTCAATAAGAGGAGATTTCCTACAACGCTTTCTAGAGCCAAATACCCATCAAATGGTCTCGAAACACCACAGAACTTGAAGGAGACCCTACTAACACCAATAGGTCGTTCTCCCTAAGGTCCATGAACCAAAATCCCAACCCAAAACACCTAGTGCAAAATCACGTAGCATGTTTGGCCAAAATTTGCAGGTCATCATTTCCAAAAACTAAAGTTTCTAATGTGTAGCTCTACTCAATGCGAACCCGTGGATATGCTGAAATGCAAAAACGGATGACGTATGCTCACCGAATCACCAGATGATGCTCGTATGTTGAGCTCGTAAAACTAGACCGTACACACGCAATGTAGGTATTGGCGTGTAGCTCTTGTCGGGGACAACACGCTGCACTTCTCCGCACTCAATTCCAACCACCGGTGCGCGCGTAGCATCAAGATGAAGCTCTCACTCTCTCTCGTACACAGTACGCTCACTCACAGACTTAACTTTTTTAAAATGACAAAGGTTTTTTCATTAAGGTCAAAAAGTGGTATAAATACCTTACAATCTCAAACCCTAATGGTCCATTTTAACCATCTACTCAATTTAAGTGTCAAAACTAGGATACGATCTGGAAACTTCTGTAAGCCCCAATATTTACAAAGGTGAAATGTCGGGTTTTCTCAATAAATGAATAATTACAAAAAATAATAATCCATCGAGCAGTCATTTTTCATAGGGTGTGTCCAGCTTCTAACAACCATAAACCTTTTAAAGCACCCAACTATGCATGCAGTGGCAACACACCCTCCCTACCATAGACTAGCTCGAATGGAGTAAAATTTGTAGCTACTTTATAGGACATCCTATGCCCACAGACACTTCTCTAGATTAATCAATGCATGGGATATTAGTTTTATCTCAAGAAAAAAATTGCATAAGAAAACTAAGAAAGAATAAGGATAAGGTAAAAAAGTAATTTGTTGAAAAGTAGCTTGTTGCATAAGCCGCTTGTTGGAAAAGTAACTTGTTGCATAAGCCACTTGTTTGAAAAGTAGCTTGTTGCATAAGCCACTTGTTGCCAAAGTATCTTGTTGAATAAGCCACTTGTTGACAAAGTAGCTTCTTGCATAATCCACTTATTGAAAAAGTAGCTTCTTGCATAAGCCACTCGTTAGAAAATTAGCTTCTTGCATAAGTAGCTTGCTGGAGAAGCTTTGAAAACAAAGAAAGGATATCAAGTTATGCAAAAAGCAGCTTATCAAGATAAGTTAAGGGCCTTATCAAATTAAGTTTAAAAAGAGTCCTTCCCTACTCATTAAACACTTCACTTCTCTTCACATTTTTGAAAGTGCAAGCTTGATAGTGAGCTATGAAAGCCAAAGCTAATCCTCCTTCACACACACTTCTACACACACCTCTCTCCTCAAGAGAAGCCATGTCCATAAATTACCATTACACTCTCCATCTTTCCTCTCCTAACCTTCAAGCTTTCCATAGCTTGAATCTTCTTAGCCTCTCTTTCTTCCCATAGCCAAATCAGTGGTTTTCAAGCTAAGTGAAGCAAGAAAGAGCCGGCTACGTCAACACACTTCATCGTTACTCTTTCAAAGCAAGAAGAAGAGCCTACCATATACGTACTAAGGTAAAGTTATCTTGTTATTTCTCATTGTTGAAAGAGATTTACTTTCATACTTCATGCTTAAGCTCTTCCATTTTCATAAGCAATTCTTTTTGCTTAGGAGGAAGACATAACTTTTATGTTGATTGTATATGTGCAAGATTTTGTTTAATAATAAAAATTAGATTAATACTTAATTTTCTCAAGGGTAAGTTGAGGTTTTGAAGGTTAATTTAGCATAATCAAAGGAAGTTAATTGAAAAAGAGGATTTCCCATAAAGTCATTCCCTCCCTTCTCTCTTACCGAATGGAAAGTTCCAAAATCATAAGACTCTTCTGACAACATAATTAACCCTCTCCATGGTAGCAAAGGTATGTCTAAATCCCTTCTAAAGATAACTTGTTGATCATTCATACATTATTATATGCGTATTTTACGATACACTAACATGTCCACTCTTAGAAACTTTGCAATTTTTACACTACCATACATAGAAGGGTTTCACTCTTGCATAAGCACTCAAAGAAAGTTTCTAATTAATTGTCCAAGATTACAAGTTGGTGCATTCCAAAGTTTTGTGTGTACCATGCATAAACACACCAAGAAAAACTCATTATAGAAAGCATATGCATTGTTCATTTCAAATTTGTCTGCTTTCAAGTTTGTTTTGCAAATTGGAAGGGGGGATTAAGGGGATAGCTTCACAGAAGTCATGATCGTGTTGCTTGAACATAAAACTCCCATCACTTCCATGGTGACGTCCCATGGATGGGAAATGATAAAAAGGGACCAAAACAAGATTCATCGAAGTCAAGGTTAACTCAAAACTTACATTGAGACAAAACCTTAAATCTCCAAGAGATTCATTGTTTTCTTTTGAGTAAAACATTAAAAGGAAATATGAATTAAGGGATTATAACTCAAGGAGTTTAATCTAAAGTTAAACTAGAAATAAAAACTTTATCGAGAAGATTGATGTGGATAGCCCTAGCATAACATAGAGATTTAAGTGTGAACTTGTCTTACATGCTTGAAAAAAGGCCGGCACAGGTGTTTACCTGTGGGATACAACAGGGGATGGTCCTTTTTGGCCAGGACTGATAACTGCTGATCTATGTTGTGAGCTTGAATTCATTCACTACCCTAGAAATGGGGATTGAATGGGAGTGTGTCCCAGATGGGTGAATGGGATCCGTGGATGCGTCTGGAAATTAGCCTAGTTGAGGTAGCCCTGATGCCGACGGGAAAAGGAAAAAGAAAAAAGGATCCATGGAGGGATCATATAATGGAGGAGGATGTGATTCAATTAAGGAACTCTTCAAAGTCTTTCGTAAAAAGGAACCTTGGAAAGGCTAGGAACCTAAATGGGCTATTCTGCAATTGTCCTCATCAGTTAGACCTTTGCGCTGCTTCTCGGGATTATTGATTTAAAAGAAACTTGAAGTAGATTATCTTTGAAGCCTTTTCCACACAAGATAAAGGAAAATAAGAATTGGAGTCTGTGTAAAGGTGCGCCTCCACACGTGGCGGAGGAGAAAGGATACCCGAGTCCTGGGACGAGAATAGGAAAATTCCTGGAGGAGTTTATGTGATTTCTTGAAAGATAACTAGTAATTTTACTAATATTACAAAAAAAGGAAGTAAAAAGATAATCTATAAAGGAGAAAGGTGGGAACGACCTGATAAATGTACACTTGTAAGGGTATGCAACAGTTCGCATGCTGCTTTCAAATGCTTTAAATGTATTCTTGGCTCGACATGATTGTAATATTGTTTTCTAGTATCATAGTATTAACTTGGGAAGGTGCATTTATCAAATGGTTCAGTGGGTGGGCAGATTTTGGAGGGTTAATTTATTGGCCGGAAAGTTGATCCCAATTTTATGTTGTCCTAGAAGTAAACTCAAGAGCAGGGGGGAAGGATTCCGATCTACAGAGCGGGAGAAAAACTTGGGATCAAAGGATTTGTGTATATTATAAATACACTCACCTTAGGGGAACGCATTGATGGCTGTACTCGGTCATAATCCGGAAAAAAGCGTCAGTGACCTTGAACCAAGGGTGAGTTAGAGAACTCCCACTAGTTGGTTGACACTGGAAGGTTGAGTTCAAAGTTAGTCTGATGAGTTCAATTGGAAAGTTGGACCAAAATGCAAAGGTGCTTCGGGCTAAAGAATCCATACGAGAGAAAGTGAATGTTATCACCCCCTTGAGTTGGCATCAAAGAGTAGGAGGAGTCCTGGCTTGATGTTGGTCTCAAGCAAGAGGGATGCCAAAGATCATGGTGTATCCATTTGGAGATGATACACCATGATCTCGTCCTTGCTCTAATGGTCCTTGGGCATGGTCTTCACAAGTGGTATTAGAGCGCGGTTTCTGTCCTTGGATAGATAAAGGTTTTAACTGATCTTGTAGAAAAGAGTGAGATAATGAGAAATAACTTCTCGAATTGCATGAAATCTTTCAAATGATGTGGACCTCTCAAGAAGAGGAAGTACTTGAAATTGTCCAAAAGAAAATGGAAAAAGCAACTATGGAACAAAAGAAGGCCATGTTGGAACACTTTGTTCACCTCATCTTTCCTGCCAAAGGGACAACCAGAGCTCAACAACTATGGGAGACCCAATGCAACATAATTGAAGTAACTCTTTGGGGCCATGATCACCTTCTAAATTATCTTCGCCTAGCTATGATGAAGGAGAAATTGGGACTAGGTCCCAATTGCTACTGTATTATTAGCTCGCATGCCATAGAATATGAAACCAAGCTTCTTCTATTAAGAAACAATTTCCCCCATGATAAGATGTCGATCTACCCATGACCAAGAACAATACTTACTGGACCATTTACACATAAGCCTTGGAAACAAGTTGGTGAGGCTATATGTGCTCGCAAGTCACTTTCTTCTAGAGTCCATAGACTTGTATTTTTTGTGACTGATAACCTGAGGAATGTAAAGTCTGTACTATCAAAGCAAGAGGTGAAAGAACTTGATGTTTAGAAATTACTAAAGAAGCGCAAGCCTATATCAATAATTATTTCCCCAAGATGTAAAACTTTTGACATAATAGAAAAAAAAAGTTCCGAAAGAGAGAGTCTACCTTTTTGAAAGGTAGACTAAAGAAGCGCAAGCCTATATCAACAATTATTTCCCCAAGATGTAAAAGTTTTTGACATAATAGAAAAAAAAAGTTATGAAAGAGAGAGTCTACCTTTTTGAAAGGTTTATCTTTAAAAGAATCTAACTAGTCTTGTATATCTGAAAGGTTTTTCAACTTGATCGCTAAGAGAAAGGATTTTTTGTTGTTTTCATAGCCATAAAAATATGCCGTAAACTCACAAGAAGTCAGGTTGCTCGGGATTTACCAATAGTTAGTGCTTCGGATCATACGCCACTTGATTCACAAGTGCCACCAACACCCCAAGTTACCCCTATGTCATGTCCCAACCAAATGTCCCTTGCTACAACCCTTGTAGAGGATTTTGGGTGTGAAAAGTATCTCAAAGCCCTTCTCAAATCTGTACAACTGCATCCATTTTTAGGCACGGTGAGGATGTGCCTACCCTGCTAGAAGAATGGATAATTCAAATGGATGACTAATTTGCTCTTGCTGGCTACAATTCAGTAGCTCAAGGGATAATGGGGGGAGCCAAAGATAGAAGGACCTGCAAAACATGGTGGAAGATCAAGTGTCAATCTTGTCAAGTAGCAGAGGTGACTCAGAGTTGGGATGAGTTAAAGCATCATCTCAAGGAATGCTATCTTCTCCTAGACTACTCCACCACTAAGATGAATGAGTTTCTTTCATGCAAGCTAAGGAATAGGTCTGTCAAAGTTTACTATGAGGAGTTTGTCTGGCTATCACGATATGCTCCTCTCATGACAGAGGAACAAAATCTAAGTCGCTTCCTTGGACTTGGAGGAGATTTTGCTCCTGAAGTAGAGTCCCTCCAACCTTTCTCACTTGTAGACGCTTTAATTCGGGCCAAGTCAAAGCATAAGAGCCTTTTTAAGGGAGGCACCACAACCAATAGGAAGCGATAATTTCCTTCTTACCATGGTTAGACCTGTCAAGAAAATAAAGTACCATTTATAACAAAGCCAACTGCCCAGCCCCAACCGCCACCACACTTTGTTCGTGTGAACGCCCTTCCAGTCACTCAAAGTGGAAGAAAAATTCAATGCTATAAGTTCCTAGAGTTTGGTCATAAGAAGGCCGAATTCCCTAAACAAAATGACTCCGGTAATTTGTCCCCCCATGCTAACCGTTTGAATCCACCCAATCAAGGGGGACAATTCAAAAACCTTCAAACTAGAGGGAGAAATTGAGCACAAGCAAGACCTAATCCTGTGCTTCATCTTCATGGACAAAATCCAACCAAAAACCCACCTAGAATAGCAACTGTGAACTTCATTTCCATAAAGGATGAGATGGAGGAGCAAGCCCACATCTATGCTGCCTTGGATCCCAGTGGCCGAAATTGACAATTCTCCATTCTTGAGACTAAGGGAGAGTTTGAGGGTAAATCTCTTTCCTTCTTATTGATTATGGTAGCTCACATTCATTTTTGTCATCTAACACTGTAAAAATATTTCAAGTTGTGAGCAGTAAGCTAACACAAATACCACGAATACCATTTTTTGGAGCTCTCATTGTAAAACACTTATTATTTTTGATAAATCAGGAATATCGTAACTCCTATTTTTTGGATAAACCTTGTAATTGATGAGCTAGGGCTACAAGCTTCCAGATTGTATCAACCTATCATTACCTATCTTTAGTTAGAGCTCCCAAATTATTAGTTTTGACCACCAAAAACCTTGGCTAAGGTATAAAAGCCCATTTTTGTAAGTTATTTGTAAGTTTTTTGTAAGGTAACTCAACTAGAAGGTCACTTAACCCAACAAAGATTTAGAATCCTAAAGATGGGTTGATTTGAAGGAATCCTAGGGATTCCTTCAGCAGAATAAAGCAAACATCCATTGCAATGAAGGACGCATCTCTTTTTCAAACTCAAAGAGTGAACAAGTCTTAGTGCAAGGGCAAAACAGGGAAAGCTCCCCTGAACGTAGTCAAAGCCAGTAGTTTGGTGAAGAAGTTAAAGAAAGGACTATCAATTTATGTTATAAGACTCAATAAACCAGAGACCGAATCAGAAGAATTAGAGCTTGAATGGCTAAATGAATATCAAGATATTTTTCCAGAGGAGTTGACAAATCTTCCACCACATAGGGAATTAGTGCATGAGATCGAGCTCATTCCTGGTTCCCAACCAAGATGTCACCTTCTGAATCCATAGAGCTGAAGAATCAGCTAACTCAGCTTTTGGAACAAGGTTTCATCAAACCCAGTGCCTCTCCCTGGGGTGCTCCTGTGCTCTTCCAAAAGAAGAAAGATGGAACGTTTAGACTTTGCATAGATTTTTGAGGCCTAAATTAGTGCAGTATCAAGAACAAGTATCCTTTGCCTTGCATAGATGAGCTACTTGATCGACTTAGTGGTTCCAAATCAAGATTCATGAGAAGAATTATCCTACCCATGACCTCGAACTACTAGCTGTGGTTCATGCCCTCAAAAAGTGGAGACACAATATTTTAGGTCAGATGTTTGAGCTTGTTACTGACTACAGAAGTCTCAAGTGGATTTTCACCCAGCCAGATCTCAATATGTGACAAAGGTGCTGGGTTGCATTCCTACAAAAGTTCACTTTTGAGATCAAATTCAGACCAGGCAAGGAAAATCAAGCTGCGGAAGCTCTAGGCCGGCCCTTGTCATTACGCTAGTCCATTCAACCCTACCCAAGGAAGTTCAAAATGCCCTCCAAATTGATGAGCAATCTGGTCCGTTGATTCAACAACTCCAAACTCTATTCAAGATGGACTCTTATTCTTCAGGAATTGATTGTGCATACCTACATGCTTAAGGATGCAAATTCTAAAGGAAGCTCATGAAACTTCCCTTGCAACTTACCCAAGTTATTACAAAATGTTTTCTTCTCTTAAACAAAGTTTCTACTAGCCTAAGATGAAAAAGGATACCTTAGAGTATGTTAAGAAATGTTTGGTATGCCAAAAGATGAAGGCTGAAAGAGTTAAGATTCTTGGGAAGCTAAAACCAGTGGATATACATGCAATGAAGTGGGAGTGCATCAATATGGATTTTGTAACAGGGTTATCCAAGACTACTGGAAATTTTGATTCAATTTTTGTGCTGGTGGATAAACTCACCAAAGTATCTCACCTTGTCCCAGTCAAAACACTACCTCTGTAGCGAATATTGCTCAAATTTTTGTAAAAGAAATTATCAAATTACATGGAATACCTGCTAGGATAATCAGTAATCGTGATGCAAGTTCTCCTCTAAGTTTTGGAAGGCCATGTTCCAATTCTTAGGCACTCAATTAAACCCGAGTTCAGCCTATCATCCAGAGACAAATGGACAAACCGCAAGAGTTAATCAAGTCATAGAAGATATGTTGAGATTATATTGCAGTCAACAACCTCATCTTTGGATCAAATATTTACCCTTAGTAGAATTTGCCTATAGTTCTTCCTACCATAGAAGCCTAGGAATGTCCCCATTCAAAGCTCTTTATGGATAAGACCGTATCATTCCTCTCACAATGGCCGACCCAAGTCTCCCAGTGCCAGCAGCAAAGAATACACTTGAAGAAATGGATTGCCAAATCAAAATAATAAGGGAGAACCTTAAGAGAGCAAGTGACCGGCGAAAGAGTTATACTGATTTACATAGATCTCCCTGGATTTTTAAGGCAAGAGATAGAATTTTACTACGATCAAACCAAAGAGAAGTTCACTCAAATTGGAAAAATAGAGGAAGTTAGCATATAGATTTTGTGGACCGTTTGAGATTCTGAGAAGGATAGGGGACCAATCTTACAAATTCGCTTTACCCCCTCACTTGCATGTGCACAATATTTTTCATGTTAGCTTGCTAAAAAGATATGTTGCAGATCCCCTTCACATCCTAAATGATGAGGATAATGTTCTTATTACACAAAAAGAATTCTAGATGGAACCAGAGCAGATTTTAGACATGAAGGAGCGGAAGCTACGACACCAAACAATTCGGGAGGTTTTAGTTCAATGGAAAGGCTATCCCATTGAATATGCCTCTTGGGAAGATTGGGAATGCCTTACTTCTTAGTTTCCTCATCTTTTTTATTAGGATTCTCCTCTTCTTTTTTTAATTCAAACTAAATCATATTAGCCCATGTAACTACAAATCCAAGCTCTATCTTACTGAACCTTTGTAACCTGACCTTTTGTTAAATAATAACAAGATTATCCTTTACATCTTGTGACTTGGATCTCTGTATGGAATTACAAAATAAAAAAATAGATTTATCAATCTTTGAAATTCTCTCAAGGACTTCTATCAAATACCTAATATAGGAACTCATAATAAATTTCATTATATCCATCAAGAAAAATCAGAGAACATGATGAGCATGTTAAGGGATACAACAAAGATAAATTATCTAGGGGTCAATAAGCCCATCCATTACATGATCACAAAAGCAACTATCACAAGCAGGACACATATTAGGCCTCTCATTAATAGGAAGGTTTTGCAGTGAAATTGTTGCATTGATCTCTCTAGTATGAGGTGTTAAGTTAAAGGGTCCTCTAAGTGGTAAACCGAAATTTGGGTAAATATATATCTTTGATGAGAGGAAGGAATTGAGCAAGCAAAAAGACTTGTTCTAAAGAACCTCGATGCATTGACCTCATCACGTAGTAATATCGAGGACCCAAACCCATAGCTTCAATAACCAAAGTCAAACAGACATTGTTACAAAAGTGATACCACCCCCAGAGTGTCACCCTTGTTATACTTTGAAATGTCCACCAGTTGGTTTGAGCTACTAAAGTTCCCAAGTGAGGAAATAGAAGGCACCCATATCGCTCCACAAAATCTCTCCTCATGGATTCACTTGTTTCTTGTAGATGAGGAATGGCCACATATAAAACTAGCTCTTGCCACCGATCCATAAAGTAAGCTAATGAGCAAAGAGACAAACCTAAGAAATTTTTACAAGGGATGGAAAGAGAAGTGAAAGACAAAGGGAATAATATTGTAAGAAATAAAAATAAATTGCACCTTTATACAGGTGACCCAGTCAACGAAGGCTAAATTAGTGTTACCCAAAAGTTAAAAGTGTAACTTACGGATGAAGATTTACCACCTTCCCTATTTGTTTCCAGTCGAGGACAGCTCTTTCTTTTTGTTAAGGAGTTTGTAAGGTCCTCCTCTTAGCCTCACTCTTGATGACATATCTAAGCCGTCTACTTTTCAAAAATGATCAAGTAAATTTGGGCTATAGTCAAGCAGCCTAGCTACCCACAAGACACTTTTGGTTTTCACCATGGGAACATGGATATAACCAATGCAAAGCTACCCACGAGACACTTTTGGTTTTCACCATGGAAACATGGATATAATCAATGCATGGTATATTAGTTTTATCTCAAGAAAAAAATTTCATAAGAAAACAAAGAAATAATAAGGATAAGGTGAAAAAGTAGCTTATTGCATAAGCCACTTGTTTGAAAAGTAGCTTGTTGCATAAGCCACTTTTTGAATAAGCCACTTGTTGAAAAAAAACAGCTTCTTGCATAAGACACTTATTGGAAAAGTAACTTCTTGCATAAGTAGCTTGTTGGAGAAGCTTTGAAAACGAAGAAAGAATATCAAGATATGAAAAAGTAACTTATCAAGATAAGTTAAGGGACTTATCAAAGTAAGCTTAAAAAGAGGCTTTCCTTACTCATTAAACACTTTACTTCTCTTCACATTTTTGAAAGTGCAAGCCTGATAGTGAGCTATGCAAGCCAAAGCGAATCCTCCTTTACATACACTCCTACACACACCATAACCATAATCAAAATTACCATTACACTCTCCACCTTATCTCTCCTAATATTTAAGATTTCCATAGCTTGAATCTTCTTCTTAACCTCTCTTTCTTCCCATAGCCAAATTGGTGCTTTTCAAGCAAAGTGAGGCGGGAAAGACCCGGCTACATCAATACACTTTGTTGTTACTCTTTCAAAGCCAGGAGAAGACCCTACCATATACACACTAAGGTAAAGTTATCATGTTATTTCTCATTCTTGAAAGAGATTTACTTTCATGCTTACTTAAGCTCCTCCATTTTCATAAGCAATCCTTTTTTCTCAGGAGAAAGACATAACTTCTATGTTGATTGCATATGTGCAAGGTTTATTTAGTAATGTAAATTAGATTAATACTTAATTTTCTCAAGTGTAAGTTGAGGTTTTGAAGGTTAATTTAGTATAATCAAAGGAAGTTAATTGAAAAAGAGGATTTCCCATAAAGTCATTCCCTCCCCTCCCTCTTACCAAATGGAAAGTTCCAAAACCATAAGCCTCTTCTAACAGCATAATTAATCTTCTCCACGGTAGCAAAGGTATGCCTATACCCCTTCTTAAAGAAGAACTTGTTGATCATTCATACACTATTATATGCATATTTTACGATACACTAGCATGTCCACTCTTAGGAACTTTGCAATTTTTACACTACCATGCATAGAAGGGTTTTACTCTTGTATAAACACTCAAAGGAAGTTTCTAATTAATTGTCCAAGATTACAAGTTGGTGCATTCCAAAGTTTTGTGAGTACCATGCATAGAGACACCAAGAAATACTCATTATAGAAAGCATATGCATTGTTCATTTCAAGTTTGTCTGCTTTGAAGTTTGTTTTGCAAATTCAAAGGGAGGAGTAAGGGGATAGCTTCACGAAAGTTGTGACCATGTTGCTTGAACATAAAACTCCCATCCCTTACATGGAGATGCCCCATGGATGTCAAATGATGAAAAGGGACCAAAACGGAATTCATCAAAGTCAGGGTTAACTCGAAACTTACGTCGACACAAAACCTTAAACTTCTAAGAGATTTGTTGTTTTCTTAAGGTCTTGTTTGAGTAGAAAATTAAAAGGAAATAGAAATTAAAGCATTATAACTCAAGGAGTTTAATCTAAAATTAAACTAGGAATAAAAACTTTACCGAGAAGATTGACGTGGATAGTCCTAGCATAACATAGAGATTTAAGTGTGAATTTGTCTTACATGCTTGGAAAAAGGCCGGCATAGGTATTTACCTGTGGGATACAACGAGGGATGGTGCTTTTTGGCTAGGATTGATAACCATTGGTCTATGTTGTGAGATCGAGTTCACATTGCCTTAGAAATGGGGATTGAATGGGAGTGTGACTCGACAGGTGAATGGGACCCGCGGATGCGTCTGGAAATTGGTCTAGTCCGGGTAGGCCTGATGTCGAGGACGGGTAATGGAGGAAGCAAAAAGGATCCATGGAGGGATCATGGTAAGGGAGGAGGATGTGATTTAATTAAGGAACTCTTCAAATTATTTGGTAAAAAGGAACTTTGAAAAGGCTAGGAACCTGAATGGGCTATTCCACAATTGTCCTCATCATCCGGACCTTTGCTCTGCTTCTCAGGATTATTGACTTCAAAGAAACCTAAAGTAGATTATTTTTGAAGTCTTTCCCACACAAGATAAAGGAAAATAAGAATTGGAATATGTGTAAAGGCACCGCCTCCACACGTGGCGGAGGAGACAAGATACCCGAGTCCTGGGACGAGGATATGGATATTCCTGGAGGAGTATATGTGATTGCTTGAAAGATAAATAGATAATTTTACTAATTTTATAGAAAAAAGAGGTAAAAAAATATTCTATGAAGGAGAAAGGTGGGAACGACATGATAAATGCACACTTGCAAGGGTATGCAGCAGTTTTCATGCTGCTTTCAAATGCTTGAAATGTATTCTTGGTTCGACATGATTGGAATATTGTTTTCTAGTATCATAGTATTACCTTGGGAAGGTGCATTTGTGAAACGGTATTCCAGAGGGTTAATTTGTTGGCCAAAAATCAGGCCGCAAAGTTGATCCCAATTTTATGTTGTCCTAGAAGTAAAGTCAAGAGCGGGGGGAAAGGGATTCTGATCTATGGAGCGGGAGAAAAATGTGGGATCAAGGGAATCGCGTACATTATAAATAGACTCACCTTAGGGGAACGCATTGACAGCCGTGCTCGGTCATAACCGAGAAAAAAGCGTCGGTGACCTTGAACCAAGGGTGAATTAGAGAAATCTCACCAGTTGTGACACTGGAAGGTTGAGTTCAAAGTTAATTTGATGACTTTGATTGGAAAGTTGGACCGATAAGCAAAGGTGCTTCGGGCTAAAGGACCCATATGGGAGAAAGTGAATGTTAGCACCCCCTTGAGTTGGCATCAGAGTCATGTCTTGATGTCGGTATCAAGCAGGAGGGATGCCAAAGATCACGGTGTATCCATTTGGAGATGGTATAGTCGATGGTCCCCGGGCATGGCCTTCATAGTCCTTCAATATGGAAGGCCATCAAAAGCCTACTCTTAGCACTCAAAATAGCTTTCTTCATGGCATTGCTTCAGCACCATACCTATCTCTTCTTTATAAAACACCCTCCTTAGCAGTCCATCACGCACATAGTTCATCGTATCTTCATCTACTAGTGTGAATTTGCAGGCTTTCTGCACCACTCTTCTTCTTTGCAACTTGGATAAACCCCCTAGACACTGCCTTGCACTCAAAAACCCTTCAATATCCTTTAGAGTCTCCCTACTTGCATAAGTGGTTGGGGCCACATATAGCCCTGCAACATGCACCTACACTTTGCTACTTGCTAACTGGTTTGCCTCCTGGTTCTGCTCTCTCTTCACATGAATGAACTGAACCTCTTCAAAAGACTTTAGCATCTTTTTGATGGAAAAGAACCAATGCTTAAAAGAATCCCTCTTTGCTTGCCATTGGCCTAACAATTGTTGATGACTAGCAACGCATCGCCCTTCACCACCAATCTGGAAATGACAAACTTTATTCATTGCTTCAAGCCCAAATGCAGAGTGAGATACTCCCCCTCATTATTGGTGTGGACATCCTCCAAATTATACGCCTTCAAAAATATGGCTTTGCCATGTGGGTCGTGTATCACCACACCTCCACCTGCCTTTTGGACTACCCTTGATATGCTCCATCGAACCACATTGTAAAAACACTTTCCAAATCAGTTTCCTCTTTAGCTTCGTCTTGCACCACTCTCGGATAGGATGGCAAATCAACAGCCTTGTTGACAAGAATGTTTTCCAAATGGGACCGACTCGTGTGATCTACCTTGAGCTCTAACTTGAACTCTTGCATCTCCAACACCCACTTCATGATTTTCCTTCCTGGCTTCGAATGTAGCGCTACCTTTGGTAACAGATTGTTAGTCATCATCATAAAAAATTTGTGTACAATTAAATGCACTTTAAAATTTCTACAAGCAAAGACCAAAGCCATCACCCATTGCTCTGCTTTGGTATAACATTAGGAAGTGAATGGAGTATAGGAGGGCCTCTTTATTTTTCAGTTTAAGGGAATGCTTAAAGCTTAAGCCAAGTTTGACCAACGCTAAAAGAGAGGTAAAAAAGACCAATGCTGAGATTTTTTAAAATCCATTTCCATATTTTGAATTTGAAAACAGTCTATTTAGTGACCAAAAGAAAGGTGGGTAAACAAATTTTAAAATGTCCTTTTCCCACCCCTCTTCTCTTTCTAGCACATAAAACACTCTCTCTCACTTAGAACTCATGAAAGGAGGCCTTTTAGCCCCCTGCCAAGAAAGTAGATTTTCCACATTCTCTCACTCCATCTCTCTCTCTCTCTCTCTCTCTCTCTCTCTCTGTCTCTCTCTCTCTCTCTCTCTCTCTCTCTCTCTCTCTCTCTCTTTCCCCTCTTTTCTCTCATGTCACTTCCTCTTCCAATCATTAAGGAACATTCTTGGCTACCTCTTTCTTGAAAAAGTGAAGATCCTTCAAGGTTGCAGATATGTCCTCTCTCCCACTCTCTCTTCCTTTATTGTCATTCTATCCCCCACTCCCTCCCTCCCTCTCTCTCTCTCTCTCTCTCTCTCTCTCTCTCCCCCGTCCTCATGCTTCTCCCGCTCCAGCTCCAGCTGAGTGCAACAAAAAACTCCATTACCTCTGTGTGTAGCAGCATTTCTCTCTCTACAGTCATGATCAACAATTCAAATTCAAAGGATATTGAGTTGCATTCCCTCTCTTTCTTCCCTCCACAACAAAAACCTTTTCTCCTATCTTTGAGTACTCTCCACTTCTTTTCTCCATAGCAACCTTCACTTGGTTGTAGCAGTCACCATTAAACATTCTCACTAATTTGCTTGATTAACTAACACAAATATCATTCAATCCCCTACCACTGCAAGACATTATTAACAAGTCAAAATGATATTAATCAAGTGCTGACTTAGAGTAGGAGTATGCTACTGTGCGACTTAGCACATCTAATCCCAATGCTGGAGATCAGCTACAGAACCATGGATGCAAGGCAATAAACTAATGGATTGATGGCCATATTTACCCTGGCGATCCAATGACCAATGCATCACTGCCTTTCCGTAAGGTCACTGAGCTACTGCGCTTTATTGGAGGTGGTAGAGACGGACTATTTGGCTACTGCTGAAGATTACATTCAGCTTTTGTCAATGAAAGGGAAGCAAGAAAACATCTCTGTGATGCCTATTCATCATTGCAAGAGAAGTACGTGAAAGACATTCATCAAGTCAGAGAGGAAGCCAACGAGAAGACGAAGCAGCTAAATGATGAGATGTCAAAGCTTATCAAAAAGTTAGAGCATCAAAAAAAGGAGCAAGAGCATCGTCTAGACAATTATGTTTAGCTACAACACACTACATGTAATATGCACCGGCAAATCAATCATCTCACACACATTCCATTGGGCTATCACATTCGCAAGCGCAAGAGACATGCGATGTCTATGCTATCTTCAAGTGGTGGAGCTCGAAAGAAATATATCTGTCATACTCGGTAGGAATACAAATGCAAGCTTCTAATTTCATACATTTTTTCTAGGTTGCTGTAATATTATTTTAATATGCAAAAACTTGGCTCGGATGATGATGGGAATCAATTTTGATGCTGAAACAATTGGACATACTCTGCTGCAGCATATCATCAAACCAAAGGAGTTGGTGGAGCTGGATGATCCATCCAATGCTAGGATTGTTAAAGTTTTGCGCCAGAAGTATTTGAGTGAGCTAAAGAACATTGTTTCACCTCAAGAGATGGAGGTGTGTGACAACGCATGAATAAGTTTCAAGGCCTATGAAGCTTTGTGTAGACTTGTCACACTAGGTCATAGAGCAAAAGGTTTGTTTAGGTTGTTGCCAATGCCTTACATTGTTAGTGTTGTGAAAATGTGTGCCAATAATGATGTTGTAAGCTTTTTTCGTGGATTTCAATATGTGGAGGATTCCCTACCATTAGAAGAGAACAAATCCTTTCGTTACAATGAGTTCAATAATGTATATGTTGACTTGTTGAAGCTCCAGGAGTCAATGATCAGATTTTATGGGTTAACACAAGAAGAGTGTGATGGCAAAGTTATATTTGTGATGAAGCTTGATGAATGCCAGATTATCAAAGGTCAACGGCTCGAAAGGGTAAGCGTTACACTTATGAACGGAGCCTTGGTGGGCGTCAAGGTTGAGCTAAATGCTAGCGAGAAGGAAAACACTTGTTTAGGTGTTCATTCCAAGAAGAATATTTGGTGGCTGGCAACTTTTCATCTCCCACATAAGACACATGAGTCCCTCAAATGGTATTTTAATCACACCCCAATCGGTGAAGTCATTTGGCAACAACAAGAAGGACAATGATCGTAGGTTTTAGGTTTGGGTACGTTCCAAGTGGAGTGGCATTTGGCAGGAGACTTAAAAACTCTCAACTGTATGTTAGGATGCAAGCAAGGTGCAATGACCCTCTTTCCATGCATTTATTGCTTCCATAGTAAACACTCATTAGGAACTGAGGGCAAGGAAGGCAAAGCTGCAATCAACTCTGCGAAAGGTGTGACCACTACACAAACTATGGGTAAAGCACTATAACAATGGTTTCAAGGTATCCTCAGTTGTAACCAGAGTGTACCCCCTAATCAATACATGGACAATCCAAATTGGGATCCTATTCTACCGATTCCTCTCATAAATGTGCATGTGTGCACTGTTCATGACCCGTCTATGAATTCTTGAACAAGTTGCTTATGCTCCATATTAATTATGCTTGGAATATGGAGCCTGCAAAATGAAGGGAAGAGTGTATAAAAGAACCCAAATCTATTCTATCAAGCGTTGTCCTGCATGGGGGTGCATTAGAGTTATCAAAGGACAAGAAGGCATCTTGAAGTACACAGAATCGTCCTAATAAAATATGTATGGGTGGTAGTAAAGCTAGGCATATGCTTTTAAACTATTATAATTCCCAAAGTCCAAATGAGTTTCAATTATGGAAAAAGGTGTGTGACATTACCACCTACAGAGGTAACGAAGCAGCCCTAGGAATTAAGGTGCTCGTGTGTGGCAGTTTGTAAATGATATTTTTCATTATCTTGAAAAGGCAAATCTAACTTTTGCTCAGATACACCTTAAAGTTTGTAATCAATATTTTCACAGTGCAAATGGTGGATGCCTGGGGGGAGACGCACATAACACATTACGTAGTGGGTTGAACACTTTGTCTTTGCAGTAAAAAAACATCAGTGTTTGAATTGAAGTTTTATATTTTTGTAGCACATTCTTTTTGCTCATACCTCATTTTTTTCTCGACACATTCGGTTCATTGGGCATCTAGAGTAGCCAAGGAATGGAGCGCTCACACTATCAAGCAAAAGCAGTGTATTTTAAAAATACAAGGCATGGAGGTGGGAGGAAAAAGAGCAATGCTCTACACAAAATGTTCAATTAGTTCTATAGAGTTTTAGCGGGGAGAGAAAGGAAGAATATTAGAGTGCAAAGAAGCTTGAAATGCAGAATACAAAAAGTGGTTAGCGTGAGGCAATCACAATCATATCATGCTTCTAGTGCAAAAGATCGATTATGTTGGTAGTTTGCGACAAGGCGACGAAATGGCAAGCGTTGGGTCGAAAACCAATAAATTTTTGACACTAACCACTTCCATATTAATCATACATTGTAATGCCACGTGATTTTTTGACGTCCTAATCAGTGGTTCCATGTAACAAATTTTGACAATTTTGGAGTTATTTTCTATTTTTAATGGTATCATTGAGTTTTTAAGTTTTTTTTAAAAAAATTAGTACTTTATAAATCAAAACTCACAACTTGAAGTTCATTTCTTGTTTCCACATTCTAGAAGATCCACTAGAGCACAAACGCACACGCACTCACATCTTGCACCACATAGACGATTCACATTTGCAGACTAGCACTACGCACAAAAATACCACCACAGCCACTCACACCGCAAAAATCTGCAACCGGAACCCCATGCAAAATCTATGGCTTCAAATACAAATCCCCAACCACAAGTGGATAACCCATCTCCCCAGCCCACTCCAAACACCCAAGAGCCTCCCTAACCATCGAATCCAAATGATCTAAGCAACATGCAACATATTTTTGGAGATCTCGGCAATATAACCCATGCCAATCGCACACCTCTGCCAGATCCCCCACCGATTTGAACTCTTCACATAGTAATGCAAGAAACTAGAGAAGTAGAAGAAGAATACCAAGGTCCGCTTGAAAATTCTTCGCCCTCGCCAGAACCCAAGAGGAGAGGAGCAAGGAAGGTGGCTCCTCCACCACCACCAACATCACAAAAAAAGCGGAGATGGAGGCCAGGCACAGTGGCTCTGCGTGAGATCAAAAAATATTAAAAGAGCATTGAGCCAATCATACCCAATGCGGCCTTCTCTCGGCAGGTGGTGAGAGAGATGATAGATGAATATAGAGACTCCGTTACAAGAATACAACGTGCAACTCTACTGGCCCTAGAGGATGCGGCTGAATATATTTTGGTGTAGCTTTTTCAATATGGCGTCTCCTGTATGGCGCATGCAAAGCGTGTAACATTAAAAAATATGGATTTAGCGTTAGCAATCAATTTAAGAAATGAAGGTTTCCTTCATAAGATGTAGTTTATCCCATGTATGTTTTATCCCACGACTAGCCATAAATGCATTAAATTCATGAGACATATACTCCCCCTCAATCGGAACGGAGGGTGCCCATAGTACATTTCGAGACATTTTTTGCCATAAACAAAAATTGTTTGAAGCACATAAAAACTTTGGACTTTGCTTTAAGCGGAAATACCTAGGCATGCCTGGAGTAATCATCAATGAAAGTCACGAAGTAAAGGTACTTGCCCAAGGACGGAGTTTGCATGGTCCCACGCAAACGTCACTATGCACAAGCTGCAACCTGCATGTGGTCCAAACTGAACCATCCTTTGGAAACTTAGAACGCTGCATTTTACCCAAAATACAGCCTTCATAGACATGTCTAATAGGTGCTTCAAGAGGTGGCAAAGAAGCAACCATAGTAGATTTCTACAAATGCAGCAAGCTGGCAAAATTCAGATGACCAAAACGTGCATGCCAAAGTTTTGCATCTAAAATAGCCCTTGAATTTTCAACTGCATTTGCAAATATTTTTCCACACTTGTCATACAAATTGAGCTTATACAGTCCACGGCAAAAAAGCCCAGATGCAACGATTTCATCACCAAAACTTAGATCATGAACTGTACATCTATCATCCATAAATTTGGCTACAAGTGTTGGAGCCCCATTGGTCCAACTGTTGTAATGAGCCCATTTGTAAAGCATATCAAATTCCATTTTTTATGTCAAAGACGTCTTATCAGTTTGATCCATTCGTCTGGATTATGTAAATATTAGTTAGTTAGTCAGGACTCAGAATTATTCCCACTTTTGTAATCATGAGCAAGAGAACCCCATGTACATTTTTTTGAGCTAAGGTGACTAAAGTATAAAAGTCACCTTAGAACCATTTTTAAAAAAACATTTGAATTAATCCTGTGCCGTACGAGTCTGAGAGAGAGAGAGAGAGAGAGAGAGAGAGAGAGAGAGAGAGAGAGAGAGAGAGAGAGAGAGAGAGAGAGAGAGTGATTGTGTCTTATCCTCTTCGCTACGCGCATCTCCCTCACCGGATTCACGACGCGACCACACCACCGCGATAGTCTCTCCGAGAGCTATGCACCCATGCCATGCATTCGCCGTTTCGAGTTGATCGCGATCGATTCTTCCTCGAGCTTGTTTTGCTTGTAAGTAGCACAAATGGTGTCTGTTTTCAATAATCAAGTGCTTCATGGAATGAGAAAGAGATTATCTACACATAGATACTGATAAACTTAAGTTTCGCCCACTTTTGGATTATGAACTGTTGGTCTATCGCGACAACATTCAAGATAGCTAGGGTTCAAATCTGGTGAGATTAGACTTATAGGTAAGTATGTCCTAGTGAGAGGATGGTGCCTAGTAAGTTTGATGAGATCCTGAGTTCATTGGACGTGTAAACTGTGTTGTGATAGTTAAGGGATAGGGTGGGTTTCATTCTACCAGGGTTAGTGATTGATGCATCATAAAAGTGTGTATGTGTAGATTGGTCTCACCCTGACAAGCTAACGAGATTTCCTACGTGCACCTACGGGTTAGTCGTGTCATCGGATGATAAGTATGTTGTCTGTGTCATGCTCGTGAGTATGAACAGGGGAGTAGTTAAGCCCTAAAACATTGGCGTCGCTGCCGGGGACACAAGACCTTAAGTAGGGAGATCTACGTCACTCGTGTGATGGTTAGCTTACTTTAGTTTTGACTAGAGAGAGCTTAAACTTTTAGAACAAGATCCAGGATAGAGTATCCTGAGGTCTAGTGGATAGCCAGGAAGCCTGTGTCTTGCCGAGGGTCTGTGACTAGTTAGATTTAGTTAAATAGGATAATGAGGAGTTATGGTTTTTGGTTTTGAGTGCTTGTTATACTTGTGAAGAAATAGAGTAGAAAAACGCAGTAAAACCGCAAAAAACAAACAAAAAGAAGAAACAATAAGGCCGTTTGCTTGCCTTGAAATCAAAACCCACCTCATATACCCTTGAAAGGGGTGAAAAGAGTCAACATTGAAATTTATGATTCAACACTCGAGAAAACATAAAAACTGTGACCAAAACCAACAAAAAAAAGAAAGAAAAAAAAAAGAGAAACAGGTGATTGTCATAAGGAAACAATAAGTGAACCTAAAAGAGGCCAAGATGAGATATAACCATTAGCCAAGGGTAAACTGACTGTGTCATGAGGTATGACTGATGTGCACAAGTTTAAGATGCAGTGTCATCAAATTTGCATCACTTCAAGTGCAATGGAGTTGTGAATTGTCAAAGAAAAGTGAAATTTTTGAAGTGCTTGAGTTTGAGATCAAAATAAGTCCAAACTTCACAAAACTTGGGGGATAGACTTGTATGGACATAGTGAACAAGACTATGCAAAAACAGACAAAAAATTGATTCCCTATTGCTCACTGCCTGGTCTATCGCGATAGACTGGTGAAGGTGGTGTTTGTCTAGCAACAAGCAAAAAACCCTTACACCACAAGCTTAACACATCAATACAAGGGTACTCACAAAAATTGAGTGAATTTGAACACCAATTTTGACCCCAAAACTTCAAAACTGGTGTTTGGAGTCTGGATTCAGAGACAAGGGCAAGAAGTCTTTGACCAGATGTCCAAACAGTGCCAAAATTGGTCAATGCACTACACAAGGGGAGACTAAACTAACTGTGGGGAAAACTTTGGAAAAAAAGCTGAAAATGAAGAAAGAGCCCAGTCTATCGCGATAGACCAAGGAACTTTCTGTTGGGGAACTTTTCTTTCAAATTTTCCCTAGGGAGAGCTTTATAAGGGCCTAAATAGCAGACACACCAAAATTCAAGGCATTTAGATCACTAAAGGTCAATCTGAGGGTCAGATAGAGAATCAAGCTCTGACTGAAATACTAAAAGGGGACCAAAACCCAACCCAAGTGTCCAAACTTCACAAAACTTGAGGGATAGGCTATAGAGGGTAACTGAACCCAAGGGTAAAGTCACAATTTTGAACTGACTTGTGTTGAGCAAACTGTCAGTCTATCGCGATAGACTAAGGAAGTAGTAATTCAGACATTTTTTGCATTTTGTCACTATACTGCTAGAACATACTCTCTATATAGATCACATCCATCATTTCATCATTGAAATTGGACCACCAGAAGACTGACTAAGTGGTTGCTGTATATACTTGAAAGATTTTTTGGTAATTCAGGGAAAACACTTGTGAACAGACTAACCATCCTTGTGTAGATCCCAGAAGGAGGTCATCACAAAGCTATACAGGAAGAAGGAGTCCAGGTAAGCTTTAAGTTTGCAACAAAACTTTCATTCTTATGTATTTGAGGTCAGGAGCCTTTGTTAAGTCGGGAGCTAAAAGTGTCAAAAGTCAAGTTAGCACCACGTCCAAAGAAGAGAGTGTAACTCAGACAAGACTAGACCCATTGGCACCAATCATTGAAGAGGGAAGTGATACTGACACTTCGTCAGAAAAGTCCTTCTTCATGATGGGGAGTCAACAGCCAGTAGGTTTCAACGGTGAAGGACCAATGCCAGGGGGGAGCACCTCCCTACATCCTTTAAACGAAACCAAGTTCACTATAATCTTCTTGGAAGGAACTAACTCGAGGGGAGCCCTAGTCTATTCTGACTATCGGGGACGCAAGTGTATCTGTATTGAAGAAAGACCTGCTCAGAGACTAGAGATAATTTGAGTCTACGATGATGGAGACAAATTCAGAGACGAAAAGGGAAACCACTATCTGATAGTAAGTAACTATGAGGATTACAACAGATATGGGGATAACGTGGCCAAAGGGAAAATGGTTTCAGAAACCCAAGAACCGCCTCCTAACATTGATCGACCTGGAGCGATTTTTATGTATGATAAGAAAACAACCAAAGTCCCAACCTATAATGAGAATGTAGGGATTTACAAGCATGAAAGCGAAGGAATAGTCTCTTACTTTCAATGCAAGGAACCCTACCCGAATGAATTAAGCAAAGACAAGGTTCTTTACTTATTTTCTTATGAAACTGCTATGGGGAAGGATATTGTTTTTGTTGACAGATACGAGCGAGAGTACAAACGTATTCTCCCAGAAGAGGTTGAAAAGGCAACAGTTCCGGGAGCATCAACCTATGGCCCTGACGAGGTACCAAGAGCCACCTACTCCCCTAGCAAGTCGACTAATCCCTTTTCAGAAGAGTATGATTCTACCTCACATTCTACCCGACCACCGACGACCAACTACCAGGACCAACCAGCTACTCAGCCATCACTGCAGGCATGGCTTCGACAGAGTGCTACATTAGAACAAGACCAAACCCGAGAGGGTTATCAAACCGCACGAGGGTTAAGGGATTTACAAGAACCACCACTCTATGCACAGTATCAAGGAGAGAGTAAGCCAAAGACTCAGGGGTCAACTGAGCTTGGAAGAACACCCCGAGGACGAGTTCGGAGAGATGAACCATCTCTCCCGAGAGCTGTTAGAAATTATGGACTAGGAGCACCATTGGGAGAAGAACCTGGCCACTACAGAAGACGAGAGGAGGTATATCGACTAGGATGGGGAGATCCCATGATGAGATTTGGAGACCATCGTAGAATTAGACCTTCTCAAGTGCAAAAATGGGTAAACAAGAAATATATGGGAAGCAAGGATCCAAGAGATCATGTAGCAGCCTTTGTGCGTGTAATTAGAGCTGAAGAGGTGCTAGACTTTCCTACCCAATTTGCAGGATTCGGTTTAACCTTAGAGGATGATGCGGCTACATGGTTTGACTCGGTGGAGCGAAGAGACTTTGAGTCTATGGAGGAAGTGTTTGACGAGTTTATCGAGGAATTATCACAAAGGGGGATAGCTCATAATACCGTCTCGCAAATCCATAAATTCAAACAAAAAGATGGAGAGTCCGTGCGAAAGGCCGCCCTCCGATTAAAAAGATATGTTAAGTTCTGTCCTGTGGAAGAACTGCCAACTCAGTCCAGACTTATGCTTATATTTATACAAGGACTAAGGAATGCAGATCTTCAAAAGGACTTACATATGAAAAGGAGCACTACGTTGAATGATTTGACCAAGGAAGCGCTATACCTTGTGGACAATTGTGCGGTCTACAAAGAGGGTGAGTTCAAGGATCTTGACGATGATTCTTCCTCACAACAAAGCGGGAGCAGTCTGCTAAGACAACACTGAAGGGGGAAGTAGCGGTAAGCCAAGAGCAGCTTGTAGAGGAGCTGCTTTAAAAGATTAACTTGTATTCCAAACCACAAGCTAAACAACCAAAATGGTGTGCGATTGAACAAAAATGGACAAACCATGGAACAGAGGAGTGTTATTATAACAAGGGATATGTGAGAGAACGACCATATGCTCCACAAGCTCAGGTGACATCTCCTCAAGTCCAACCGATGCCTAGATATTAGACTGGCAACCTACCAGGACCTGTAGGTGCAGAAAGACCACAACCAGTGTTGGGACAACAACCACCCCTACCAGGATTACGACTAGTCGGCATAAGATACACACCCACAGTAACTGAGTCGGAAGAGAAGGCTTTTGTACCTATGCATGCATACTACGACGAGCCCAATGGATATGCTGCAAACTCTGTCTATTATCCACAGGACGAACCCTCTACACCAGAACCATGGAGCATGATGGGAAATACAGGACCACCAACTGCTGCACAGGCAGCGGGAGAAGGACGATATAGCCTGGATGAAAGAACACTGTTGTTCATAGCCAACGAAGGCATGAGCGGGCAAAGAATTGCGCACCAACAAAGAGGAGCTCCAGGAGACCCTCAACAGCCTCAAGGACCATGCTACAAGTGTGGAGGAGACCATTGGCTGAGGGATTGCCCTCATGACGAAATCATTAGGGTCAACGCATATTGCACGGAGTGTGGAATTACTCACTTGATCTCTGATTGCCCTAAAAACCCGAGCAAAGGAGCAAAAACTACCTTGAATATGCTGGGAGCGCTACCGTCCAGTGGAGGGTCAGAAAACGAAACTTCGATTCCTGTTAAGGTCTTGACGAGAGCCCAAGCAAGGAAAAATGACAATCAGCCCAAGAGTAACGATGAAAATCAAGAAGAAATCAAGACTGACAAGTCTAGTGTCAGTCGTGATAATCCTTGGAAAGAAAGAAGAGCGAAAATGAAAGGTAGACGTGAGCGAAAACAAAAAGATGTAGAAGCTGAGCTAATGATAGCTCGAGAACAACTTAAACAGCAAAGAGTGTCCGACTCTCTAAAATCAATGGAAGGACCAAAGAGTGCAAGCTCAGGAGGGTCGGTATTGGTAGATAAGATCAATGAACCCTTAGATGCAATCTTGCAAGCATATGAAGGAAGATTGGGGAACAGACAGACCCTAGAGCAAAGGTGGATGACATATCCATATCCAGAGATAGAAAAACAGAGACTAGAGATGTGCAAACAACTGATTGAAACTGCACAAGCTTTACTGGAGCCTCCACCTATGGAAGCGGGAGATAGAGTAATCGAACCACCAAACCATGAAACACCTCACAAAACCGAACAAAGGATACCCGACAAGATAGAAAACATTAAATCCTTGCCGGATGTAGAGGATGCAAAAGACGTACCTAATAGCAATGATGAGTCACTGAAAGATTTTCCACCATATTCGCCTATTGTGGAAGAAAATTGGCCTGAAGAGCTATGGGAAACGGTGTGAAAAGCTCAAGAAAAATATGAGACAAAAACAGTCGAGTTAGTGCCTTTCTCGGAGCTGAACTTGAATAAGACTCCATGGGATTTGGACGTTAAATCATTTCAAGGGGATAATGGTTCGGTTGCATCCGAAGATAGCAGACCACAATCTCTCAGAACTTTGCCATCATATATGGGGGACTATGAGGCAAGATCAGAAATTCGAAGAGTACCTTCTCAGAGAATAGGCGGTTCAAATCAATTGGACACTAAAATCCTGATAGACTTGTTGACCACTCCGGTCAAGTGTACAATCACATTGGCAGAATTGTTAAAAATTAGTCCAAGCATGTGGACGGAAGTGGGAAAATGTCTTGAAAAATTTGGCATAAGGATGCCTCTTAAGTTCTTCGAAACCAAGCTTAATGACACAGAACCGAAGAACGTCAACACTAGACCAGTACCACTCAACAAGGTAGGAGAGTATTGTGAGGGTGAAGATGGCAACACGACCCTACCAGTTGAGTATAATGGCATAGAAACTAAAGCAATACTTGATAGTGGAGCTGGCATTGCCATTGCGACCAAATTGCTATGGGAAAAATAGGGAAAACCAGCAATACGAACAACTAGAATGAAATTGCAACTGGCGGATGGACACATAGAAAGGCCTATAGGATTGCTTGAGGCAATCGTGGTATCTTCCTGTGGCATAGAGTACGAACATACCTTTGCCATAGTAGATTTCGGCAAGAAGAAAAACTATGAAATTATCCTTGGTAGGCCGTTCATGAGGCAACTCAAAATGGTGTAGGACTGGGGGTATGATTATTTGTATCTAAGACATGCTGAAACTACTACACGCGTAAACATGAAAAATCATAGCTACCATGATGTCACAAGAACCCCAGTGGAAGAATTTGACTCAACCACCATTAGTGGATCAGAAGTCCCAGCGTGGCTTTGTAAGAAAAAAGAGATATGGATGTGTGGGGCATCTCAATGTAGTGAATTTGACCATGATGAAAGGACACTAGAGAGGGTCTTGGAAGACGATGCCTATATACGAGAACCTTTTCGTGAAGAGAAGCTCGAACCCCTAGAATGGTCTCAAATTTTAGCTACATTGGATGTATGCGTCAATGAAGTCACTCCCACCAAATTTTGTGATGAGAATGGCTACGATATCATACCATACTACATGTTGAGAAAAATTGTGGAGGAGGACGAGGACGAGGTAGATACTGCGAATACGAGGATCCATAAAACAGAAACGAAACTTGAGATTAAGATAGTGGTCTATGTGGACATCCCCACTAAAGAAATCAAGCAGGAAGGAGAAGAATTTTATGATTCTTCTGATCAAAGTGAAGCAAGAACAGATTGGGATCAGATGCTCTATTCGGCATTGTGGGCTTATCGAGTTGCATAAGAAACAACACTCAATGCTACACCATTTCATATGGTATATGGGTTAAATGCAATATTGCCTATTGACTTTTTGATCCCCACACTAAGGGTAGCAAAACAGTTGGACTGGACGGGGCATGAACTTTTAGAGCGGTTAGAGGACCTTGAAAAATTAGATGAGTTACGACTCAACGCTGTAGCGGACATCTATGCAAAAAAAAAAACAACAAAAAGAGTTTTTTGACAAACATTTCAAGAACAAGGACATTAAAACGGGCGACTATGTCTTAGTATACACCCTTAAACAACATGCCAAAAAGATAAAGAAAAGGGGCATGGGACCTTATTTGATCCAAGAAATATCGTCCAGCGGAGCAGTAAAACTGTCGACACTAGATGGAAAAGAAATGCCGAACTAGATGAGTGGGTGTCGTTTAAAAAAATATCATCTCCCTTTAACACCGGAAATGCTGTTTCAACTGCATTATGGAAAAACATATAGACAGGAACAACAACGAATTCAAGACCAGGCACAACAAGAAGCAAAGGAACGGATTGCTAAACGAAAGCAGTTTCTCAGGACAATAAACATGGTCACCCCAATGATGACTGACGAATATCCTCTTTCAACATCCCAAACAATCGAAGCGGATATACAAAGCGACGAATTAGAAAAGACCATGACAAACCTTAGGGCTCAGGACGATAGCATCATCAACGACTTTGAAGATACATGGTGTAGTCCTTACATAAAAGCTTATGCAGGCACAAAACAAGTTGAAATCTATGCATTGCTTGACACTGGAGCAAAAATGAATGTCATCAGCTTTGAGCTCTTTCAGAAACTTGGACCAATGAAGACGATTCCAGAGACACACAGGTTGAAAGTAGCGTCAGGTGATGAGGTGACCACGATGTGGTCTATTATAATACCAATCACACTACAGGCACACCTGTACACTACAAAATTCCATGTACTGCCACCAAGTAGGTCAGCAACTCTGTGTATCTTAGCAGTGTCATGGATGAAAGATAACAGGGTATTCATTGATTTGGATACGAATGAGGCACTGTTCAGAAAGGAAAACTTTTCAGAACCCTTCTTATCATATAACCAATTCATATCAAGGAGGAAACAAAAGTCAATACAACCGCAAAAATCTGTCCAACAACAAACAAAGTTTACAAGTCCAGCAACGTCTTATCAAAAATCAACAACCATGCAGGGAACCAAGCAAGTTTGGGTACGGTGTACAGAGCTGACCGAGGCACAATTACATCAAAAGCGGCAATACAAAGTGTGGATAAGGCGCGACAACCTAATTCCTATAAAAGAGGAGTTTGAAGAACTGACACAACACCGAAAGCCAGCAAATCTTCAAAGAAACATAGTCAATCTGTCAAATACGCAACGGACTATATTGGTATGGAGGCCAAAAGTGCCAATTCAAAACGAGTCAACAACAAAAGAAGGGCGGACAAAGATGACAATCATGCAGCTATCTACAACCGTCAAGGTCAAGCAACATCATACAAACAGCACGAGGAAACAAACAGAATCAACAACGAAAACTACAAGGATGTATCAGACACAAATCATCAAGGCAGCAAGAGAGAATGTTCCACCAGATACGACAATAGCAATTTCAAAGGAACCACATACACCAATTCAAAACCAGTGGAAAACAATCAAACAACGGGCGGCGGAGTTACAACTACTACTTGCAAAGAAAATCTTCCAGCCAATTCAAGATACCACAGGAAACCTCGACGACAAATGCCAATAAGCAAATCGCTTATACCTTCCTCTTGCACTGCATACATTCTTTCTACATTCATTGACTGTACATGCATATAGGGCTATATTACAAGGCCTGCATTAGCACGAGTTCAAACCCATGCACAACACATACCCTTGACGATACCCTGTCGTCCGGGAGGACTCCGTCTAGGAGGGGGGGAGGCATTCCAAATGCGGATTCATCATGTCATATATTAGAGGGCAATGTTTACGAGCAATTTTTCAACCATTTTTTGCGTTTTATTGTGTGATTATTGGAAAAAGAATATGCCTCGTAATTAATCAGAATCGGGGACCAAATCATCATTCATGAGCCCCTAGGGATGTGTATAGACTATAAAGAGAGTCAAATCTGGCCAAAAACTGTCTAAAAACAGCAAAAAATAGGCCAAGGTTGACGATAGTGAGTGAGATTGTACATAGACGAGAGAAAAGTGAGCTACAAAGTGTTTTGCTTCTCATTGGTATTTTTCTAGGTTAGAATTGCTATTTTTGGGTTATTTTGGGATTTATTTGCTTTATTTTAGCCATTTTCTAGCAAAAATTATAGAAAAAAATCCGCAATCCAGATGGAAACACAAAAGAAGAGACGCCTGATTAGAGCAAGGTAAAGAAGACACAGAAAAAATAAGGATTGCAAAGGTGACATAGCAAAATGACCACCGTCATGAAGAGACCTCCAAAAGGACAAATCTACAAAAATGGTAAAATTGGAGCAACCGAAGTCCAAATCAGGAAATTTGCGAGCCTAAACCGCATCCCGCAAAAAGTTATGGCCACAGGTAAAAGATGGGAAAATTTGGTGTCGGAGTCTCGATCACATATAGAGAGACTAGGCTAGAAATCCCTCATTTGAGTCATTTTCCATAGTGAGAGAGAGAGAGAGCTCCCTACAGCAGTTGAGAATTCCAGGAGCTCATCCATCGCGCACGGTCGCCAGATCGACATCAGATATGAGAGGTATGCTCGTCAACACTGACTCTAAGTGTTGTTTACTTCAGTTAGTTGCAAAACCCGGCATCACAATCACAACCTCTGCACACATACGGTAGAATGGTTGTTAGGGAGACCTAGAGGCCACCAAATGGGACCAAAAGTGAAGGGCACAATGCTAATAGCTTAGGGATCGAGCCTATGACCTCGGTAAGCGTGAAGGAAGCCGCTCAGAAAACCCTAATTTAGCAGGACCTGCAAATGGGCGACAAAACCAAGGTGATCGGAAATGAGCCAAAATTCATAGACATCAAGCCAATGACCTCGACAAACCGACTGAAGGGTTAGATTATGAAAAAGTTCGTCAAAACGGAGCCTAAAGTCCCTATCTGACAAAAACCGCACAAAGCGTCACGATACTCTAACGGGCCGACCAAGTGACAAAATTACACCAAATTCAACAAGGAACATCCAAAGGAGGTCAACTACGAGATGGAATGTGTCCACTCAGGAAAAAAAGTTCTTCCACTAGGGCAAATGCCGGCAACATGCCAGAAAGACGTCCAAATGGTCGTTCTTGGTGTTTCAAACACCAAAACAACAACCGACTGCTTGGATGGAAGGTCAAAAGGAATTAGAAGACAGCCGGAATCATACAAAGACCAAAAGGAACCGCGACTATCACCTAAGTGGTCTACTTCGACTTCAAGACCAGCTAAGTGCTGCAAACAGGGAGTACATTCGGCTAAATTGATTAAAACTTGATGTGTGTGTCTAGGAGGGCCTATTAACACCATGAATGTCAACTAACATCAAAAAACTGGTAAAAATGACAAAGTGCCCAGTCTATCACGATAGACTTGAACTTGCACTTAGATAAGGGAAAATTTGACTTTGGCTTCATGAGGGGTGCTAACAAGGAATGTTAACCACCAATATCAAGTCAAAGTGCCAAAAAAATCTATTTTGGCCAAAAAGCTCAGTCTATCGCGATAGACTTGCTGCAACAATTTTTGGGGGGAAAGACTTTTCAAATTTTTATAAGCTAGACTTGGGGAAGCAAATGAAGGCAGTACACCAAATTTGGTGCCAAGATGGACTCATATAGCAAGCTGAGAAAGACATGCAGACAACTCAGAGTCAGAACAGAAATTCTCAAGGGCAGACAGGTAAAATTTACATGTAAGGGGTCAAGAAACCTTGCATCAACTGGGAGAAGGCAGACAGATGGTCACAAAGCCAGAAAATGACAAACTGGCACTAAGTCCCAGTCTATCGCGATAGACCAAGCAGAGGGATACTGGACCATCTTATCAAATATCTGAATTAGCAGTTTTCTTCAACATGATGCAAGATGACCACCCACTAAGTTTGAGCCCAAAACAACACAAAATGAAGGAGATAGACCAACATCTCTCTGAAGGGAATTTGGAAAATTGGGAGTTGATCCAAAAAGGGGTCACTTGACATTCATTTGAGGTGAAAAGGGGATCAGACCATGTGCAAGGTATGGGAAACCAAGTGGTGGAGTCACAACTGCAAAAATGGACCCAGATCAAAAAAATGCCAGTCTATCGCGATAGACTAAGAAAAAGTAGCAAAGGGACAAATTTTGAGCTTTGGCTTATGGAGTGACCTTACATGCCATGAGAGAATACACCACAAAAAGTTTCAAGGCATTTGGACTTGTTCTCCTTCACCAACAACATCAATTTAAAGCCGCCAAAGTCGCACAATGGAAGAACTTGTCTATCTGCTAACATTTTATCTTAACTAATCTTGGGATTAAGAAGGCTCATCTAGATGCATGATTAAGTGGTAATCAATTTAGGAGAGTAGTACTATGTTTGTGCATTAACTGATAATTGTGATGACAGGATCTATGGAGGCTTCTCAGGGAAAAAGAAAAGGCAAGAACTTGGCAACGGAAGGTGCAGCACCCTATGCACTTCTACCCAATTCTTTAAAGCCAGTAGCCACATGGATACCTGCAGATGTGCAACAAGTAGCGGCCTTTCAGATATATCAAGGTTCATATGTGGATGACAAAAGAAAATTAGTGGATACGGTGATGATTCCCAAGGAGGCACAGAATTACTTGAGAAGATCACCGCAAAGGTCATGGCTCAAAAAAGTCGGCTTGTGGAACTTTGTGTCACTACCACCAGTAGGGATAGATTTCAAGAGGGTACAACATCTAATAGAGACTATCCAAGAAGATGGAACTTGCAGAGTGGCAGGCATGGATAATGAAGTGATGGAGATCCAGATCACCAAAGAGATAATCAAAGAGGCATTGAAACTGTCAGATCAAGGAGCAAACATGAGAGAAAGAAGGAAAAATCTCACAGTTTACTTGAAAAAGTCCAAATTACCTTCTTTCGAACTCATAGCAAACCTAGAAGTAAGAGAGCTGACACAGATCTACAGTTAGTGTTTGTTGAGCTACAGCAAAAGGCCGCCAAGATACACTACACCGCACGGGAGCATCTCAACCACATTGACGTGGGCTATGGGAATGACCCGTGAGTTCTACATAGATCACGCGTCATATCTGTTTGAAGAAATGACAAAGCTAAGGCAGGACATACCCAATTACATTGCAGGAGGAGAAGTCCTAACCAGAGTAGTATACCATGCCATAGGCGTGGCAGATCAGTTGCCACCTGCCCTTCATCAGAACGACTGGCTAGTATTAAGGGAAAATATCGAAGATGGATCACAAAGGAAAGTACCGGCATCTATTAATACCATTGGAGGACGCAAGCTGGAAAGAGTGACAAGAAGTACACAAGAAAAGATGGCTGAAGAAAAAAGAACTGAAGAGGAAGAAGCCCGACTAAAGAAGCGAAAAGCAGAAATGGAAAACAACACCAGGTTGCAGAAGATAGCAAAGATGGAAAGGATGCTAGAAGGGTTTTCTCTAGAAAGATCTCTACGAGGCGATGTAGGCGCCACTTGGAAACCGTCTAGTAGCACTTTCACACTGAGAACGAAGAATAGAAACAACCCAGCTTTTGAGCTCGACTGGTTCGAGAAATACATCCAAGAAAGAAATGTGAGGGATGAGCTAGAACTGCTACTAGAAGAGGAGGATCTCCAAACTTTGAGAGATCAGCTGAGGCCGACTTCACGTGATCAGGAGACACCGCCGCCATCTCCAAGGCCAGATACAAGTGAGAGGCAGTCTAGCCCACCTGCTGAATCTACTTCGCATTCATAAAGCTCACATCGAGATGACAGAGTTCACACACCGCCCAATGAACAGGAAGAAGAAGAAGGAATAGATAGACGCCAAAACACTGGAACCATATCACAAAGTGATAAAGGCAAGCAAAAGGTGGTGGATCAGTCTAAAGATAAAGCTTCCTCCTCTCAAGAAATTGAGAGGAGGAAGCTACTATAGATGAAGATTTGCAGTCAATGGCGACAATACTAAACCGAACAAGACTGCACAGTCAATGGTTAGCTGATCAGAACCGGTCCAACAAAATGAAGCTACAAAAAACTGATGAGGAAGTTCAGAGACTGCAAGAGCAAAGGGAAGACACTCTAAAGCTGATCAGCATCAAAGATACTGAAATATTGGGGCTCAAAGGCACAGTAAATCTTCTCAAGGATAATTTACAGGAATCCAAAGACTTCAATGCCATATGTGAAGATACAATAAACGTGTTCCTTGAAGATGTCAGTGAAAGAGACGAACACATCCAACAGTTGGAAAAGGAAAAGCAAGATGCACTAGAGGCCATCACAAGTTTGCAAGTCGTCATCGATGACTTACAAATTGAAGTCAAAGATTTAAGAGTAGTAACAGATATCCAAGCAAGAGAAATCGAACGCGCTAAAAAGCAAAAAACGTCGCTACCAACAACACCAGTAAAGAGGGAGCTGGAGTTAGAAAGAAAAAAACGTTTAATGATTGTTGAAAGTGAGCTTAGAGCAGAAGGTGAACTACAAAGACAAATTTCAGATTTGCAAAGTGAACAACAACAAGGACCAGCTCCTGACAGTGAAATGGAAAGCATTGTTTCCAAATCACTCAGGGAAGAAAATGAAAACCTGCACATTAGGATAAAACAGTTAGAGGAGTCGGCCGCTAAAAAAGACATGGAATTTCAAGCTCTACAAATCAATAGTAGAACAATGACCACACAAATCGCAAGTCTACAAAGTGCAGAGCAGCACCAAGGACACGGACGAGTGCACATGGAGCCAGTAACAACGAATTTGGCTGGACTCGCCGAAGTTTATGGGGGTCAAGATGAGTATGACGAAGATTCAGATGAACAGGAGGCACATACGCAGGCTGATCAAACCGGCTCCAAAGACCAAGAGACAGAAGAAGATTCAGTCACGAAGATGGAAGAGCAGAGGCTAGCCGAGCAGATGGAAAAGCAAACAGAAATGATATGGTAAGAGGCTATGCAACTCGAAAAGGAGTTGATTTGGGCAGAACAGCAGCAGAGCTACAGCAAGAATGGAATGCGCCTATGTTACCTTATGCTCTGCTGAAGTATGAGACTCTAACACATCAATGGCAGCTCGAAAAAGAAGAACAAGTGCCAGTATTTGAAGGAGAAGTACAAGATAGGGAACGGCAAAACAGAATAGTGGACAGCCAGCCAAAGTGGAGGCGTCAATGGCTATTGGACCATCCTCATAACTTGATCCACTTAGTCAACGCACCGCCTGAGCTGAGGAATGACAGAACGTTTTGCCCAACTCCCCGAACATACACCTACAGCCAACATAAAGCACTACAGAGCAGAAATCCGACATGGCTAAATTATCCAGTAATGCCAGGGCCAGCAGAGGGAGAGAGAATATCTGGTTCTTACATGGTGAAAACCCTGTAGGGCGCCATAGCAGAATTCGGAGGCTCTCCTGACCTATCCTGCAAGATGCTATGTAAAATAGCTCGCACATTTTTGGCCTGTCTCACAACCTTCTCAGAAAGTTGGACATCAGAGTATATGAATACTGAAAGAAGCATCTCAGAATTGTCATACGATCTAAGTGGGCCACTGACAGAGCCAGTATTGTATGATTATTTCAAACGGCTGATGTTTCTGCCAAGCTACCATCTCCAGACATTTGAAGAAGCATTTTACACGGGCTTCTTCATGTATAAGTCAAAACTTTTTGGCCCATTAATGGCAAGTGACTATATCAATTTGATGCGTTTCTATAGCAAATCACTCAAGAAAGGCGACAACGACAATAAAGACAAAGACAATCATGTCATGGTAGACATGAACTAGGAGGGGGGGAGTGTTGGAGCCCCATTGGTCCAACTGTTGTAATGAGCCCATTTGTAAAGCATATCAAATTCCATTTTTTATGTCAAAGACGTCTTATCAGTTTGATCCATTCGTCTGGATTATGTAAATATTAGTCAGTTAGTCAGGACTCAGAATTATTCCCACTTTTGTAATCATGAGCAAGAGAACCCCATGTACATTTTTTTGAGCTAAGGTGACTAAAGTATAAAAGTCACCTTAGAACCATTTTTAAAAAAACATTTGAATTAATCCTGTGTCGTACGAGTCTGTGAGAGAGAGAGAGAGAGAGAGAGAGAGAGAGAGAGAGAGAGAGAGAGAGAGAGAGAGAGAGAGAGTGTGTGTCTTATCCTCTTCGCTACGCGCTTCTCCCTCACCGGATTCACAACGCGACCACACCACCGTGACGAGAACTACGCGCCCATGCCACGCATTCGCCGTTTCGAGTTGATCGCGATCGATTCTTCCTCGAGCTTGTTTTGCTTGTAAGTAGCACAAACGGTGTCTATTTTCAATAATCAAGTGCTTCATGGAATGGGAAAGAGATTAGCTACACATAGATACTGATAAACTTAAGTTTCGCCCACTTTTGGATTATGAACTGTTGGTCTATCGCGACAGCATTCGAGATAGCTAGGGTTCAAAGCTGGTGAGATTAGACTTATAGGTAAGTATGTCCTAGTGAGAGGATGGTGCCTAGTAAGTTTGATGCGATTCTGAGTTCATTGGACGTGTAAACTGGGTTGTGAGAGTCAAGGGATAGGGTGGGTTTCATTCTACCAGGGTTAGTGATTGATGCATCATAAAAGTGCGTATTTATAGATTGGTCTCAGCCTGACAAGCTAACGAGATTGCCTACGTGCACTTACGGGTTAGTCGTGTCATCGGATGATAAGTATGTTGTCTGTGTCGTGCTCGTGAGTATGAACAGGGGAGTAGTTAAGCCCTAAAACAACAAGTCCAAGTCTAGCAAGTGCAGATATAGACAGAAGATTCTTCTTGATCCCAGGTACATAAAGTGCATCAAAAAGTGTGAACGAACTGCCATTTGCAATAGTTAGCACAATCTGTCCAACTCCTTGAACCGGATAAGAGGCATTGTTGGCACAAGTGACTGAATTCCCATGAGGGACAGACTCAAGAGAGGTGAACTATTCATGTTGTGAGGTAATGTGCTTTGTAGCACCACTGTCGAAATACCACACATGTGAATCTGCAACAATTGACATGCATGCATCATGGACAGCAGGATTGTAAGTGCATTTTACACTAGAATCCCATTCTACATCAACATCAGCATTACAATCTCCTTTCATAGAAGACTCAACAATGGCTTCATTTGTAGTGGAACCAGCATTTGCAATGGAACCACCCTCTTTCTTCTTAGCCTCTTTGGCGTTCAGCTTAGGACACTCCTTGATCAAGTGATCATTAGCTTTACAATAATGGCAACACATCTTCTTTTTGCCCTTATTAGTAGAATTGCCAGACAAAGTGCTGCCAATAGAAGCATTAGGAGCAGAGTTTTTGCCACTCGCTGTAGAACCATAAGAAGTGGCTGCATTGCTATTACCACCCTTTCTTTGAGAAGCAATAAAAGCCTGTTCAACTACACGCTATCTAGTCCTGTTTTTTATGGAAAGTGTCTCTTGCAATAGAAATGTGCATAATGCATCAAACTTGACAACTTCAGGATTTCCTTGGGTCATAAGTCTCCAAGTACTAGCAAAAGTCTGGTAAGAATCTGGTAAGGCATCAAGAACAGTCTGCACAAGGTAACTGTCTGAAATGACTTCACCTGTAGAAATAAGTTGCTCAATTATATCCTTGACACCAGCAAGAAAAGTGTCCATATCATCTTCCTCATGCATAATCTTCGCCTCAGCTCTTTACGCAGCAAAGCAATTTTAGCCTCATTGCGGCTTGCATAAAGACCTGCTAGAATATCCCAAGCCTGTTTTGTAGATTTTGTTGAACGAATGTGAGGAACAATGGCGCGCTTCATAGACAACGCAATCAATGCATGAGCCTGTGCATCCTTTGCATCCCAACGAGCTTGTTCTACCGTAGGCAAAATAAACCTAATAGCAGCAATCCTTGCAGCAAGACCTGCAACATCCTCAACATCGCCTACATCTTTAGAACTAGGACGTACATCAATGCCTGACACAATATTCTAGATGCCCTTTGACACAAGAACATGTTGCATCATATAAGCCCACATAGGGTAATTTTCCCCATCCAACTTATCCTCAACAGCAAACATCTTGAACACATCTATGTTGTTGTCAGCCATGGTAAATGCTCACCTGATGTGAGAACTGCCCGAAAAGAGGAGAAACGCAGCGAGAACAAAACGTGCCATATAGCACAAACCGTAGAAGACTGTAAGGCACATGTTATGCAGAAAACGACACTTACAAAAATTTTGCACAAAATGAAGAAATAGCCTGTGCAGTAATGCATGTAGTGGAAACGGAGGCCAAAATGAGCCCGAATCAAAAATTTGAGCAGACTGAGCTCTACGAGGTATCCCGAAATATTTGTTGACCTGCGAATGCTCGCCAAACCTCACTGTAATTGGAGAAAGTGAGCAGGCATATGCTGGAGCAGCTGGAGACTAAGCTCGGGAGGATGCAACTTGCTCTGATACCAATTGTTAGAATTAGGGTTGCAAAGAAACACACACAGCTTGGATAAGATGAAGGAAGCTCAAGGCACACAATAGAGAGTGTGCTACTTAGTGTGCAATGGATAGATAGATATCCCTAGAGTGATGGGCGTATATACAATGCATGGGGGGAAAAACCCTCCTAAAGAGGGAAAAAATGCCCCAGCGGTCCTAGTGTGTTCACACACATCACTACCACATGTATATGGTAGCAAAAATTACAATTTGCAGGAAACCTCGATGGAGCCACTACTATCTCTAGCTTCAATTGTGAAGCAATATACACATGTTACACCTTTGCAAGACTTTTCCCATCTTGTATTTGCTTGAACTCCATTATTCTTCCCTTGCAATGGTATGCTCAAGAAGCCACGTGTCTCCTTGAGACCTTGTGTGCACCTCTTGAGCTGGGCTACATTGTCACCCACATCATTCGTTTTAACTCCATCGTCACCCAATATCCATTGTCGTCTTGTTCATTGCTGCATGAAATGGAGTCAATTACATTACTAGGTCATCGAGTACTTGATGATGCCATGGGGAACAGTGTCATAACTTGCACACAAAAACTTATGATTAGACATTGCACATCCATGTTCTGAGATTTATAAAGGACAAGATTCTTGATGGTACACAAAGGTGAAGGATGCCACTTACTGCTATACTACTCCACCTGCTTGTTGGCTTAATGTGGAAGATAATGTTGCAAAGCTTGAGAGGGAAGCAGATCCTCTCTAGAGAGCTTAATGGACAAGGAGCAAGAAAATTGTTGAGGAAAGAAAGAGGGATGATCTAGTAGAAGGATATGCTGCAGACTTCAGCTTTAGCTAGAGGTGTTTAGTGAAGCCCATGGAGAAATGGAGAACTTCAGCTTGAGGAGAATGCAGCCCTCAAGAGTGTAGTAAGCTTGAGGAGGGAAAGGAGGTTCAAACTTTTTTTGCAGAGCTTTTGGGAGGAAAAACTGAAAGGAAGGAAATAGAAACAAGGTGAAGTGAGAGATGGTACAATAGAGAGAGAGGGAGGAAATAATCAACACGTTTTGGGAGGGACCTCCTTTTAAGAGAGAGGGGGGAGAAACTGGCAATGAGTAGAGAGAGAAAGGATTGGTTTTTACTTAACTATTTTGAGAAAAGTTTAGTTTTTTGAATTTAAAAGATATTTTCTCTTTATATTTTATAAGAGAGTACAAGTTTGACCACTTACTTTTAGGCCCTGCCATACCCACAATTTCAGTCCACATGGCATCCACCCATTTGCCCCTTCCATAATCTCCTTTTTAATCCCATGGAAAATAAAGAGTCCCCCTTAGACCCCATTCCCTTCCTAATGGTAGTTTCTACTAGTCTAATCACTCTGCTCTAGAGTATATTGACTAGTAGCTTCTCCCTACCTTCTGCAGTAAAACCGCTCTGACTGTAACCGTGCCCACTATCATAGACACATAGAAGTCGTCCTCTTGATTAAGAGGACACACCGCTAGCAGTTGACATAAAATTTCCTTGACCTTATCAAAAGCTTCCTCATCCCACTCATAACCATGCACTTATTGGGCCCTCTTTTGAAGAGGATGTACATATTGCGACAACATCCACAAGAAGCATGATAGATACTTTAGCTTATGAACAAACAAAGCCAAAACTTGAGCATCTGATGGCGGTCCATCAACACCAATTCCTTCACCTTCTTGGGATCAGCCTCTATACCATTTTGCGACACCACATGACCCAGCAACTATGCATGAGGTTGTGCTAGCTTGCACTTTTTAGGGTTCAACTGACCTCCTTCTTCATCAAGACTTTGAAAGCATAATTGCAACTTTGGTAGGTGCTCCACTCTTGAACTATAACAGCCTATATCATCCATGAAGACCCTGATGAAGCGTCCCAAGTAGGGGCCAAATACCTTGTTCATCCAATCCTGGAAAGTACCATATGCATTCACTAAGCCAAATGGCATCTTGTGATAAGAAAAACAATCCCATGGAGATATAAATGTGGTCTTTAGCTAGTCTTCGAGTGCAATTACTATCTGAAAATACCATAAAAAGCCATCCATAATTGAGTATCTCTCGTGCCCAGCCACCTGGTTTATGGCAGTGGATAGTGGTTTCTCTTGGTTGCCACATTCAGTGGCTTGTAGTCAACACACACCCTCCATTTCCTATTCTTTTTACGGGTTATAAACACTTGTGAGACCCACTCTGACTCCTTCACTAGGTATATAATGCCTGCGTCTAGTAACTTATTAATTTCTTGCCAAAGGGCCTCCTTTTGGATTTCCCCTAATCTTCTTAGCTTATGTGCTTTAGGTCTATGTCTCTCTTTGAGAACTATGTTATGCTCTATCCCCTTTGCACCTTGAAAATCTTTGTATTCCATCGCAAACAGATTAGGATAGGACTCACACAATTGAACATAACTCTCCTTCTCACCCTTTGTCAAATCCTCACTTAACATGCTTGAAACCTCCTCTATGCTTAAACCATGAGCTTCAGGCTGCATACCTTTTTCTTTGGGAGGGAAGTTGTCTATGGTGACTCCTAAAAAATATGCATCTATCTTCAGCATGTCCTCGCTCTCCTCTTCCTCTGTGCTAGTGTAGCCTTCATCATAGGCCGTCTCCATTTTTTACTCGTAGCTCGTCGTGTCACCTTTGTATTTAGCTACCATAGGACGAGAAGTGCTCTCCCTGGTCTTCAAATATAGCACAATTTGTCTCCCCTTCTCTCTGCTAGGCAAAGTGAACGCTTTGCTCTCCAAATCTTGCTTAGCACCTATTGCCAAAAGCCATGGCCTACCCATAATTATTGGATAAGCATTATCCCTTGCCTTCATCACAAAAAGTTCTATCAGGTACTTTATGCCCATCACCTTGACCTTCACATCCTGAGCCACACCAAGAAACGTGGATTTAGTATAGTTGGCCATCCTGATGTGCAGACTCAACTTTGCTACCACCTTGACTCTTGTTAACTGGGTCAATGACAGTTAACAGGAGCTGCTAAAGACCGAAGATGTATGAATGCACATCGAAGATCAAAGTGGAGAAGAAGTAAAGATTGGAGTTACACTTTTTTTTACGTTTTCCCAAAATGGTCACGTATTGTAAATTCCCAATTTATTTCAAGCCATTGTAATATTTTGATGTGTTACGGGCTCAATGGGAGTACCAAGTTGTAAAGAATAGGTCAATTAGTATGCCTAGGTTGCAGATTTAGTAAGTGGTGGAGCCCTAAAGGCCTTGGGCACCCGAACATTGCATATTTTTACCATAGGTTTATAAGGTAGTGTGTAAAAGAAATTAGGGTTCTCCAGCTCATTTGTTGAGAGCACTCTTTGGTGAGAGCTCTTAAGGTGTGTGGCTATGGAGTCCTTGAGCTTCTCCTTGCTCATGAGGCTTGATTAACACTAATTAATGATTCATTCTCTCTCACTATGCCTCTCTCATGCTTCTTATGATTGTCTATGATGCTTAGATTAACTAGATCTTAACTAATTAGTGGTTAATCCCTCTCTAATCTTGTGTGATTGCCCTCTTTTTCTTGTGTGTGCATGTAGGTTTGATTGGAGTGTGGTGCTCAATATATCTATTTTGTGTGTGCTTGCGGTTAGTGTGTTGCATGATGGGATTAGTGTTGTGTGCGTCTTGCAATCGTACTGTGTGTGATTGGGTTGATTAGAGGTGAAGAGAAGTGGAAGTGGAGATTGCCCTTCATTGTGGCTTAGCTCCTCCATAGGTCGATAAGCTCACCTCGTAGAGTTAACCATTCATGTTGCCACAATTAGCTTACTAACCGTGTGAGTGTTTCCATGCCCTAGCCGGGTAGCTCATCCCTCCCAATTGACAATTTTGTTAGTCATTGGAGCTATTGCAACAATGGAACCCCCAACATTTGGTGCCGTTGCCGGGGACGATGGCCTACGCTAGTGTAATTGTGGCATAATCGAATGCGTTCCCTCACTAATTTCACTTGTGTGTGTATGTTTTTGTGGATTTTGGATGTTTGTGCATGAATCAATGTGTTCATAATTCCCTAATGTGTCGCCGTATCTTGCCAATAGTGTCTTTACACACTCTAATTTTTCACACTAACCCCTTGCAAATTTGACTAGTTTTTTCTAACTTACTAATTTGCTATGAAGGATTTGAGTATTCGGCCATTCAATTGATCTTCAATGGAAAGGTAATCAAGGTGGTATTCTCAACCTCCCTAGAATCTAGAGATGTGTAGAATTGTGTAGAGATCCCACCATGATGATGCAATGTAATGCAATGCTATGTTGATGCAATGTAATGTGATGCAGTGCTATGTTGATGCAATGAGGATTGAAAATTTTTTGATTTTTCATTTTCACGCCGTCGTAATGCCGAAATTTTTAAGATTTGGTGGTGTATGATTTGACAAGTTTCAACTGCTAATTGGTGATTGTGGATTGCTAATTGGGTGCATAATTGAGTTGATTGCATGCTTGGATGGTCAATTTCAAGTGTGTGTGCATTCTAATTGAGTGTGCGTATGCTAAATTTAGGTGTGTGCACTATTTTGCCCATGTTTGTGCACTAAAAAAATCAGTGTGTGCTTAATCAATTTTCAATTGTAATGATTGATTGTGTTGTGTGCGTGCCTAACTAATGATTTGTGAAGTCACATTGCAATTTTGACAAAATTTGCCCTTTTGTGTACGCACCTAAAGATTGGTAAAAACTGCCAATTTTTTAGTGTGTGTGCGCCTAAAAAGTGTTGAAGTTGCATGATTGATTCATATTTTGATTGCATAACTGATGTGTGTAATAATTTATTTCTGCTTTTTTGTGCTCAAAACATGGATTTACACATTTCAATTGCGGCAAATTTTGACCTAATTTTGTCAGTAATTTTGCCAGTTTAATTGTCTAGTTTTGATTTTATTGATGAAATTGTTTGGCAATTGAATTGATGTCATTTTTGCAATTTTATTTGGCTGCACTATTCCCCAATGTGTGGATAATTTTTAGAAATTTTCTGAGTATTTTTCGGACAATTTTTGCATTAATATTCGCTTAATTCCATAAGAAATTGATTTTGCGATCTTTACGAGCTATTTTGTGTGTGCCTATTTATGGCATCATTTTTTTTGCATTTGTGTCCTCCGTGGTCAAATTTTGAGCATTTTACTATTTCCGCAGATCGGGTTGATGATTTTGTCGAATTTGGAATTTTTGATAAAATCTGCTATTTTTGGTGTGCTTTTGCGTGTTGAAAATACTTGATTGTGAAGGGCAATGATTTTGTAAGATTCCTAAAATTTTTGGGGAATTTTTTGGTGAATTTTAGTGTTTCGGCTAATTTTTGAGCTATTTTTGGCATTTTTGGAGATTTGAAAATAAAAAACGGTTCAAGCTTTGATGTCTGTGCCTTGCGGCTCATAAACTTCCCTGGCGGATAGATCTTTACGATCTGCTAGGATAATTATCGTCGACAATAAAAAAATACTTCTCTTCTTCTTCTTCCCGCTCCGTGTGAACCAACCCACACCACCACTCTCTCTCTAACTTTCACTCTCTCACCTCCCCCTCACACTCCCTCATTCTCTCTCTGCCTTTGCCAACGCGGTGTTAGAAAAAAAAAATGGGGTCTAGTGTATTTTAACCCGCTGAAATCCTGAAAATCCTGGTTAGATTTTGAGCTTGCCTTAAAGAAAACTGGGAAGTTTTCACAAATTTTAGTGTAATTACCAGCAAAAGCTTTAAATTTGGACCTAAAGACCGGGATAATTTCAAGCTTGCCCTTATTTTCTTTGGTTAGGAAAAATGTAGTTTTCTTACTCTGCTAGCATGTGACCTCCCTCTTTGCCTCTCCCTTGTCTTGTCTCATCCACACACACTCACTCCCATTCTCTCTCTAACTTCCCCTCTCTCTCTTCCCTTTCTCACTCCCAACGTGACCCGCCTGCACGCAAAAACTCTCTCTTCTCACTTCCCCTCTCTCTAACTCATCCACTCTCTCTCCCTCTAACTCTCTCTCTCTCTCTACTTACCCTCTCTCTCACTAACTCTCTCCCTTCCACTCTCTCTTTGTCTTTGCGCGAATGCTCTCTTCCTTTTTGACTCACTACATATACACACACACCCGTCGTGTAGCGGCGCCCGCCTGTCAGGGGCCAGACTGTGAGGTCCCCACCCCGCCGTATCAACCAGCGGATTGGATGGTGAACCTGGTGGCCACTAGATCTATTGCGGAAGCAAACAGAATGGTTCAGGGTTTGACTAGCGGACGATCTCTCATTACAAAGTGAGTCGAGTTCGAGCCTACTAGCAAGGAGATCTAGCTCCACTTCGCAGGGGAAGCGTACTTAAACTATCTAGCGATCCTAAGACTCACCTTCCAAGAGGAGAGAAACCCGGAGTGCCTTTTTTCCCATGTTTCAGAGGCACGTACTCTCGAGATTTCACCGCTCTAGGGGCAATGAGTATTACTAATATGGAAGTAAGCACTATGGGGACAGAGAGTTCCTGACCAATCGGGACCACCCATCTCGTAGGCATTGGCAACCTAAGCCAAGCCCCCACTTTCCACCCCCACACTCACACTTCCTTGTGTGACCTAATTACTACCACAAAGGTTGTTCAACATAAACATTCCTTGTTTTAATTCCAAAGCACATTGTTCGTTAAGACAGCCCTTCAACCAGTATTGCAAACAACACCAAGACAAAATTCTAGTAAAAATTCTACTCAAACTTATTCATTAAAATTCCAATGTTCTGGAGGTACAACATCCCCCCTCCAGCGAGAGTTCACTCCTCCCGTTGTCGCCTAGCTGCCCATACAACTAGGTATGTCCACCGCATAGAAAGCACGTCATGGACACTCCCACCGCATAGAAAGCAAGTCGTGGGTATCCACCGCATAAAAAGCAAGTCGTGGATTCAAGAGCCCTTAACGAGGAACTCTGCCCCCTGTGATCAGTAGGGGGGTCAGGACTGATTCAACATTGGAAATAAAATGAACATGTCGAGCTAAATTTTCCCTAGCAGACATTCTTTCCTAATTGCAACCAGCATACCCATCAATCATTTTCTTCCTACTTTAGAACTTAATGTACAATGAATTCAATGCCGAGGTTTCCGTCGGATTTCTCCAACATATTTGGGGATATTTTCATTCCTAACTAAATGTGTGCAATGTTAAATTAAACAACTTGAATGAAATTATGATCTACCTCTTCCATTTCTTCGTCGATGGCCCGTGAGACGGCCGGTATTTGTTCTTTCATGGGAGCTTTTCCCTCCCCATTGACATTGCTTGTTCCTGCCTCGCGGTCGTGGGCACCACCGAAGCGAGTTCTTTTAACCGGAGCCATTTTTCTCACTACTTTAATTAGTTATCTTGGAGAAAAAGCTAATGTTCGCAAGCGTCATAACAACCCAATAGATAGATTAGCAACATTAATTAATCCCTCCTATATGAGAGGTCTAGATTTCCCATATAGCAATCATTAAGAATGACACATAATCCTATGGGAACCGGCTCTAAAGATAATTACTCGGCTTACATGATTAAGAATTATAGGATTTCACTAATGGAATTACCAGAGAGATGAATTAAGTAAGATTAATCTCTTTCCTAGCAAATAGATGGTGCAGATTCACCTCATGCATAGGTGTAAGAAAAGTAAACTCTTAGAGACTTAATGACGGTTTAATTTTCCCTTAATTACATCTTAATTCATAAGAGAAATAAATTTAATTTAGCTGCAATATTGATGAGTGACAGAAAGAGTGATTCTCATCAATCTACACAATTACCGGCTTACCGATTAATTACTATGCTACCTAGAGAGAGAAAATTCTAATAATCATGAACTTAATCATTAATTAAGAGTGATGAATGGCTGATAATTCAGCTATGGGATGATGATTACATAATAGAATATGGTTAAGGAGAATTTAGAGAGTAATTATAAAGAATTACGACCAGGAATAAGCATAATAGACGAGGAATTTAGATGGTAATGAAAAGAATTTACAGAAGGCATTAATTAGACCGTGATTACCGTGATTAAGGGCTGATAATCTTCTCGATTCTCTGATCTAATCGAGCTTCTTGAGGCGAGAATTTGACAGCACCTCCCTCCTTGCTTCTCCTTCAAAAGGTGTGTGTACCGGCAGCACCTTCCTAGTGTGTGTGTGTAGGTGTGTGTGTGTGTGCACTGGGTGTGTGTGTGAGCATGTATGTGTGTGTGTGTGTGTGTGTGTGTGTGTGTGTGTGTGTGTGTGTGTGTGTGAGTAGGCCTTTAAATAGGCTCCTACAGGCTGAAAATCGACCAGCCTTGCTAAATGTATCTGAAGGAGCACTCAGTCTCTGCATTGGCAAGTCCAGTTCCCCTACCCACCAAGTGTCCAGTTGGTTTAGTTAACTGGTTATCACACTTAGTTGCAAGCTTGGAAACTTCCCAAAGACTCCCACAAGGCAAGAGGGTGCCCCCTAGCTGCTAAAGCTGGTCTGGAGTGGCCTGGAACCTGTTCCCACATAGCCCCAGGCCCCCGGTGCCTCCCCGGACAATTTCATGAAAAATTGGTTTTAGGCTAAAACGGATCATACGAGTCGGATTTTGACGCCGTAAATTGCTATACGGAGCTCGAACTAAGACGTACTGGACCGAGTACCTGCTATATTTAGCAACCCCCGGGTCCGAAATTTCATCTTTTCAAATTCGGGGTACGAGTGCAGTTTTTCGAGACGATCAAAACTGGATGGGTCGGGTGACCAAAAACTTACTATTTTTGGAAATTTTTTACAAAATTATTTTAATTCACATTTCGGAGCTTTAAAACATTCTGAACATCATGGCACTGACAGAATTTGGAAAACTGCTAAAAATAGTAACTTATTCCATTATGTTCATTTCAAGGTACAATGGTGTTCTTTTTTATCGGGGTTAGAGACCTTACACAGACCTGCACCTTCAACGCTCGCGTGTTGCCCGTCAGCTCCCGCAAATCAAGACGCATCAGCAGGCCGTGACGCCCATCTCGCGCTAGATCTACAGGTCAACGCCAACCGTTTTGCATGCGACCAGCGGCCAGCCAAGTAAGTGTTTTTTTAATTAAATAAAACACAAAAAATTCAAATTTAAGAAAAGAATCAAGTAAAAATTAAAACATTAAAAAAAAAGTAAAAAAGGCTTTTAAAAATCACAAAAAACATTAACAAACCATAAAAAGAATAAAAAATCAAAAAATCTAATAAAATTTTTGAAAAAGGATTTAAAAATCATTTTTAAAAAAATTAAAAAGAAAAAACATAAGAAAATTCACAGGAAAATTAAAATTAAAAAAATGAAAACCTCTTAGAAATTAATAAAAAATACAAAACTGACAATAAAAATCATAAAAACTGTAAAACATTCATAACAGCTCACTGAAAATTCTAAAAAATTCAAAAATTCACAAAAAAATAAAAACTCACAAAAAATCTTAAAAACATAAAAAATCCCAGAGATACACAAAAATAGTAAAAACCTTATAAAAATTTCACAAAATAATAAAACACATAGAAAATCACAAAAAAACTAAAAAAAAACGAAAAATCATAAACTGACCGGAAAAAACAAAATAAATCACAAAAAATGCATAAAATCATAAAAAAATCCCAAAAAGTTCTAAAATTCTCAGAAAAGTTCAAAAAAAATCAAAAACTCTTCCAAAAAAATCATAAAATACTAAAAAAAGAAACTTCAAAATTTTACAAAAAAAATAGAAAAATAAAAAGAAAGTCGTTGAAAGAGCAAAAAAAATCAAAAACAGCCAGAATGAGACGGAAAAGCAAAAACCACGCCGAGAAAAATAGCAAACCTCGAAAAAGTCGAAAAGAGTACTACACATCGAGCAAACACAACAAACTGAGCACATCGTGCAAAGCGGATTAGATCAGCCAAAAAAGCAAGCAAAACGACCAATTCAAAGCAGTAGATCGTCAAAAAAATTTCAAAAATTTTGCATGCGAGAACGAAGAAGGTGCAAGTATAGTAGTGCAAATTAGTTTCCAATCGAACGAACATGAGCACCACTCATGAACAGGAGCATCACTCATGTGCTTGCAAATTAGGATAGTACGAGCAGGAGAAATTTTGCTAATCAATAATAGAATCTACCAATTGACAGTTTTTACAGAACCAGCCAACATGGACTCAAATCAAGTCGAGGATTCAAGTACATCAGAGCTAGCTAGTTGCAATCATAACACAGGTACAACTGCAACATAGCATATTTTACAGCTTTATGGCTACAATGGAGATAAGGTCTTATATGCAAATTCAGAAGGCCATAGATACTTGATGAGCAACAAAAGTAGCACAGGAGCCAAGATTCTATTGATCAAAGTTAGGCCAGATTCAGAGAACTCCCAGATGTTCACAGACTTCAGTGGAGCTAGGTTGCAAGCTCAAAGATGAAGTGTAGATAGAAGTTCACAAAATCAACCCAAGTGGTTATCTAGAAATCTGCACAAGTTTGCAAAGCCTTATATTTAGTGCATATGCAATCAGGGTCATTGTACATGGATACAGTGGTCATATCTATAATTGAGAGCTAGTAATGGAAGATCCAACATATCAACCAATAGAAGCAAATCTAATTGGAGAACCAGGACAGAGACGGTACAAAGTCAAGATGGAGCAATCTACAGCTTGATGTTCAGTGTTCTAAAAGAAGATGCCAACAACTGGGCAAGCACACAAACAAAAGCTTCTCAGAAAGAGCTTGATGTAACAAAACCAAATGAAATACCACCAGTCATGGAATATTGCTCAGATTGTGGACGAAAAGGTGGACATTGTTTTGAGATTGTCCAACAAATCCAGCCAACAAGGACACATCAACTGACAAGCAAGGTACATATAAAATTGAAAATGTGAATCTCGATGTAAGTGCATTTAACTCGTTACTTTTAATGCAATCATATAAATATGCATTACCATTAGAAGCACCAGTAAAAACACTGCAAATTCATAATCAGCATAAAGATGTACAGACACCTGAAAAGCTTAAAATTCATTTTTTGAACAACAAATTCCTGCATGGATTTGGTCAAGGTGTCAATATATCACCGAATGTTGAAAAGAATGTTAATTTTGCAAATGATTTTGCATCCACTGCTACAAGTGTGCAATCATTCACGAGTCTAAGGGACACATCAAACAGAATGTTGTTAGCATTGTGTGGTACACATCATTCATATGCACACTATGTAGACCAAAAAGGGGAACTGTACAAAAAGGATCAACCAGTATTTGAACGACCCACATATCAGCTCATAGAAGTGCCTCCAGTGATATATCAGAAAGGATGTTTCTTTTCAAAGGAAAGAATCTATTATAGCCCATCCTCTCTAGAGCTAAAGGATATTATCCGAGTAAACCTAGAAATCTGTTCAGAGCCAAACTCTCCTCCATCGAAATCAAACTTCGATGTTGTGACCAACGAGCATATACTTTTGACCAAAACAGTCATAGATAAACATGAGAGTCTAGCATCTATGATGCCTTGGGTCTTGAAACCATAGAAGCTCATATCATAGGAGACCCATGGGATAGACAATATCAGAGCAAAGATAATGCTATATGATGCTTGACTTGGGGAATAATTTGTCATGTTTCACGAAGATACGTAGGAAACTATGTAGAAGGTTCACAGATGACAAATGTCAACAATGCTACCCAAAGTGTACCTTCACATTCCCAAAAGGTGAGACTAAACCATAGCCAAAAAAATTTGAAATCTTACAATGACGTAGGCTATAGTGATCACCCTAGGAAGGGGGGAGTGGTAAATCCATCAAGCTCAGCTCTAATACCAAGAAATTCTACAGCAATTAGAAGCCCTAGAGCTTCTAGCCAACAGACCCCTTCAAGACAGAAACCATTGAAAGATCATATGGTTGTTGGAAGTTTCCTATTGACCCAAATCCCCTCAGAATCAACATATAAATGCCTCTATGAAGATCATCAAGGACTGAATTTTTAGATGATCTCCACAAGTCAAAGTCAAAAGATGATAATTGTTGAGCATTGTCTTCCAGCATCTAGGTAACCTTTGACCTTAAAAGATCCATTGTACTATCTGGCAGAATTTGCCTCTTCGGAGGAGATTTTGGTGGTGACCTTTGTGTATATTTTTGGACTTTAGCTCCCATTGACTTTGACTTTTCTATCACCTGTTCTAACATCTTGAGGCTTTGCATCATCTTCAAATAGTCTTTGACTTTCGTCAGGCCATCCGTATGGGTTTGTACAAGGTCATGACCTTGCTGATATTCATTAACATGTGCATCTTGATATGCATATGTGATACGAGTCAACGTCAATTGAAGCAGGTGATCAAAGCAAAGAAACTGGAGATAAAGTTCAACCAAAGGACTACCCAGATGCTGGAAGACAATGCTCAACAATTACAAAAAAGTATAGTATCACAGTCATACGAGTCAACGTCAATTGAAGCAGGTGATCAAAGCAAAGAAACTGGAGATAAAGTTCAACCAAAGGATGTTGCCATAGCAAAAGTAGTCAATTCAGACACGAATCCTAAGACGATCAAGTGCAACATTGTTGGTGAAAATGAAGAAAAGCTCTCAAGCAAAGTAAAGCTAGATTTTCAACTAGACAAGAACCTCATGTCTTTTTGCCCTTGGAAAAGATGTGGCCAAGCACAACTAGAAGATGCTCCTGAAGTTGTGAGCATATCAGGAGAAAAACGAGCAGAATGCTAGGGAATCATCTCCACCACCACCATTGAAGTAAGTTCACAGATCATCATAGCTCAATTCTATGTGATCACAGAAAAAGATATGCCAGACGACATCATAATGGGAATGCCAATGGCCCAGAAGATGTTAGAAATGCAGAATGAAAACAAGATGCAGTCATCATAGACAACAAATAATGAAGACCAAGACTAGTCACCCACGGACAATAGCACAAGGTCCTCAAGCATTATTAAAATGGAGACTGATATCAAAGTAGATCTTATTAAAGATGATTCATCTTCATTGGACATAACTTCAAAAGAGTTTAAAGAAAAGCAGGCAATAGAAAGTGCAGATCAACAAAGAAAAAAGCAACCACGATAGCTATTGAGCAGAGGATGCCACCAATACAAGAAGTAAAGAAGTACAAAAGTAGAAACAACCAAGAAGCAATAGAAATTCCAAATATCCAGAAATTGCCAGCTAAATTAGCTGATGAAAGTCAGATTGGAAAACAGAGTCTCAAGACACCCTCCATAGAGACACAATTAGATCAAGATGAGACCATGGTAAAAGTAGGACAAAGATCTTCAAGAACCAACAATGAGAATAGCTATAGTTCTCAGTAGTACAAAAGGAGCAAGTGTGAGCTCCAATGCTCTACTGGATAAAGACGCAAAGTGCAATATGGTTGCAGAAAACATTCAAAGAATTCTAGAGATTTCTTAGGGCAAGCCAGATAATAGAGAAATTATGGGTAAGGCTACAAATCAAGAAGAAATGGTTGCTACCCTTAGCATCCAACATCATGAAGAGCAAGTAAAGTTTTAGGTGAAGCCTTCAAAGATATGCATGCATATGTCATCCTTGGACATCAGTGATTAGATCAACACAAGGCCTACACAATGCTTTCTTTTCCAAGAGGTAACCAGCAACAATTACATGTACCATTAATGCTAGATTGAGAGTTGTAGAAGTCACAAGAATCAAAGACAAATCTTGAATACAAAGGTAAAACTAAAGTGGAACTTGCACCGATTAGCAAAGGTGTGACATCGTATGCCTCTCCATCAAAGAACCCTAATGGATCAGCTTCTTCAAGTGAGTCAGGCTTTCAAAACTTCAAGTCAATTTCTGACCCAATTGAAACCTCTAAGGAGCCACCCAGAAAAGCAAAGGTATATCAACCAAAGTACTCAAGAAAGCAAAGGAAAATCAAGCAAGTGTTTGTTCCGAGCAGTTTAGTCAAGTGAATGATCCAGTTTGGATTAAGGATGGGAAATCAACACAGAAAGACAAACACATGGGATGGATAGCATCACAATGGAGCTTAAAAGAATAGGAGTACTATGAAGGTAAGAGACAGATATGGGTACCAAAACTGCAGGTTAGGGCATATGAAGTAACTTCAAGTCCCTCCCAAGCAAGAAGGCCCACAAGGTATCCACCTCGACAATATTCTAGGATATCTAAGAAGCACGTATACAACAGAACAACCTTGAAAGATGCTAAAGTCTACCACAACTCTCAAGAGGATACAAAACAAATATGGATCTCAAGGAATGTTCCTCTTGGACAAGGATTCTACACAAGCTATGAAAATATTTGGCTACCAGTCAACCACAAGCCAACTGCAACTACACCAGACCTGCATGAAGATCTCAAGAATTCAACAAAACCTAGAGCAAAGCAAAGTCAACAATGGAGATACAAAGGTCATCAAGAGATTTGAATTCCTAAATCTTCCAATGCTCTTAGTCAAAAGTCAAATGCTGACAGTGAGCAAAGGCCTACAACAACATCAAAGACTCCTGATAAAATAGGTATGGCAAAAGAAACCTTTAATGCCAACTTGGTCCTTCACTAATCCTCTTTTTGAGGATTCAAGCTTACTTTTACCTAAAGACTAATGTAGTAAGCACAAGGATGTAAAAAGTCAAGTTTCTAGGGTGCAAAAAACACTCTTTGGCATAGTTAGAGTCGGGTTGCTGAGCCATAGAATGATCAAAGCATTAGTTCCAAATCTTCTTGTCTTAGTAAACTTTGTGCTAAGAGTCGTAGTTATTAGGCTTACGCTCAAGCTGGAGGAGTTGAGCATATCTAAAGTCTTGCCGCTCATACTGCATGAGATGAGCATAAGAGTTGAAGTCTATTAACTTACAATTGGTGGAATGTTGTAGAGTCCAACACTCACGCACAGTGCACAGTAAGATGAAAGCACATATCCTCGTCAACAAAAACCATTCTTAAAGGGGTGCCAGCTTGCAAAGACATGTCATATGCTTTTATAGATACACCATCTTTTTGAAGAACCCTCAAAAATCTTTCTTGCACAGCATATTGTTTTCCATGCATTTCTGTGTATGCATAAATAGGATGTCCCATCATTGGACATATGCATTAGACACTCTTTTTTGCTTCCACATATGCACCTTGAATGGACTACAACAGGCAAAACCATGTTCCATCATGCTACCCTTTCATATTTGCTACTTTTTTAATTCCATATCTATCATCAAATAATCCCTTCAGTACTTTATTAATGTTTCCCATGCTAATAAGTACTCCTCTAATGCACGCATCCCAAAGGCACTTTTTTTCCACTGCGTTTTTCCCCTTTCGTCATCTAGGTATTAGAAACCTCATCATTCTACTTCTCTTGTACATACTTTTTATAAATAAACAACAGCCTCATCATTATGCTATTACAACGGACAAATGCAACATCATCTCTCACATCATACATATTCGGACCAATGAAAATGCTGCAACAAATTGAACCTCATCAATAGATTCAAGGACAATTGAAGAAAAATCAGCCCATCAACAACCTTCCCTTGCCTCTACGGACACCTTTCAACATTGCTCGACGACAGGCACTAAAATTGGAAGGGGGGAATGTTAACCGGGTCAATTTTAGTTAACAAGAGCTGCTAATGATCAAAGACATATGAATGCACATCGAAGATCAAAGTGAAGAAGTAGTAAAGATTGGAGTTACACATTTTTTACGTTTTCCCAAAATGGTCACGTATTGTACATTCTCGATTTATTTCAAGCCATTGTAATATTTTAATGTGTTACGAGCTCAATGGGAGTTCCAAGCTGGAAAGAATAGGTCAGTTAGTATGCCTAGGTTGAAGATTCAGTAAGTGGTGGAGTCCTAAAGGCCTTGGGAACCCGGACATTGCATATTTTTACCCTAGGTATATAAGGCAGTGTGTAAAAGAAATTAGGGTTCTCAAGCTCATTTGTTGAGAGCACTCTTTGGTGAGAGCTCTTGAGGTGTGTGGCTATGGAGTCCTTCAGATTCTCCTTGCTCATGAGACTTGATTAACACTAATCAATGATTCATTCTCTCTCACTATGCCTCTCTCATGCTTCTTATGATTGACTATGATGCTTAATTAGTGGTTAATCCCTCTCTAATCTTGTGTGATTACCCTCTTTTGCTTGTGTGTGCATGTAGGTTTGATTGGAGTGTGGTGCTTGATAGATCTATGTGTGTGTGCTTGCGATTAGTGTGTTGCATGATAGGATTAGTGTTGTGTGCGTCTTACAATTGTAGTGTGTGTGATTGGGTTGATTAGAGGTGAAGAGAAGTGGATGTGGAGATTGCCCTTCATTGTGGCTTAGCTCCTCCATAGGCCAAGAAGCTCACCTTGTAGAGTTAACCATTCTTGTTGCCACAATTAGCTCACTAACTGTGTGAGTGTTTCCATGCCCTAGACGGGTATCTCATCCCTTAGTATTGACAATTTGGTGGTCATTGGAGCTATTGCAACAATGGAACCCCCAACAACTCTAGTTTCCTTCATGACACAAATCTGTGTCCCAACATCTATATAGACTTGTACATGCATCCTCTTCTCTATGACCTCATCCACCAGTGGAAGAACATCACTCGGGCTACCTGCTCTCAAAGCCATGTTTTGCACCGTGTGAACATTTCCCTTAGCTCTTGGTAGCCTTGTACTAACAGTAGTAGACCACTGCCTCCTCAATTTTGGATTTAAAGGCAACATCTGACCAAAAGTAATGTTTCGTTTTTTATTTTAAAGATCACTTACCAGGTTGTACTTGGGGTAGCCACGTCCCAGTTGAAACCCGGCTCACTTGATTTTGTGGTGTCTCCTTCTTTTGCTAGTTTCAAGCTTCTCACTACCCTTGTACACCTTCTCTTTGCTTTTGCTGGCTCTGGTTTCACGTTCGATCTCTGTTTCTCTCTTAGCTCTTGCCCTCTTATAGGCCAAAATTTTGATATCCTGCTTATCCAAAAATGATTATTCACCCTTGGGACTTCAACTCCATTTGGCGGAGGTGGTTGCACAAGATTCTCCACTGTTTGCTCTCTCGGACCATTAAATTTCCCTTGACCTCGCCCTCTACCAAAAACAGTGGGTAAGTGCCTGCTCTCTCTCTTGGCACATAGTTCCCCTCTTCTCCACAATTGTAGCGCCTACCTAGTAGTGGCCATGCCATGCCCTTGGCTCCTCTCGATTGTCCTCTATCCATCACGCTTAGCCGCCACTCTTGCATCTGCTTGGGTAAATCTTGCATCGTACGTACCCAATTCTACGGCACAATGGCTACACCTCGATTTCCTTTATTTTCTTCATGCATAGCCTCCGTCAAACGCTGTGGTTGAAGGGGATCCATCGTCTTGTAGCTCAACACGCCTTGCTCTATCTTTTTCTTTATCTTTCTGCTCTTTGACCGTGCAATCACCACTGCACCATTGTAATTTTTTGGACTTTCAAAGTCGACCTTCTCTCTCACTGTAGGGTGCAGACATGCCATGAATTTATTCAGAATAAAGTAATCCCCATTAGCCAATTGCATGGTTGCCACTAATTCTTCTCAACCCTCTTCAAAACAACCCAAAAACAAATTGAACTCTTCACTTACATCTTGCTTAAGCACCTTCAGCTTTGCATCCATCTCGATTGGGGATGCCTCCTTGCAAAAATCGTGAAGAAACCTTGTTCGTAGAGCCGGCCACACTTAGCTTTCCCAGACATCACCAAAGGAAATGTATGCATTTTGATATTGTTGTTCGGAATATGCAATGATAGCATATACAACTCAGAATCCGACATCCATTTGTCAGGTCCCTCCTCGCCTTTGAAAATTGGTCCATAGCTTCTAGCTGCCATGACTTCCAACACAAAAAACTGCTTCCTCAATCAACTGGGAGCAATTAGTGTGCTCCTCAGTGGGGGCACTAGAAGATAGACAAGGGGAATGGGGGAACACACCGAGCACAATAGAAAAGGCCTCTCTATAGCTCAGTGTATCCAAAACACCCTATCCTCTGAAAAAACACCTTCAAAAACACACTTTACACTAGCAGACCACCGCCTGCTTTTTTCCCAATGCTTTACACACTCCACAAGTCCACCACATAATGTGCACCTACTACCACTATTTATCTCTACCCTTGCATACACTCACACACAACCACTCAATCTCACTCTCTCACACAAACCACCGACGGTCCGAGGGGGCACACACATCTACACTGCCGGCTCACTACAGGGAAACATAAGAGCAGGAGAAAGAGAAGGGGGGGAAGGGGAAATGAAAACAAAATAGAGCACGAGTGGCTTGATTATGCTTTAGAAGGCATGTACCAAGTTTACAATGCCACCACAATGGCCATTTTCATGAAAAGTTACAAAGAGAATTGACAGGCACGCTCCTCTGCCAAAAAACTCCACTCTACAGGCTTCAAACGGCACCCAAAAAAGCCCCCATTTCATTAAAAAAATGGCTTTGGTGGGGGGCCATCAACTTTAGAAATTGTACTTTAATTGTTCCATCTAGAATCCCAATTTGGAAACTTAGGAAGGGGGGAACCGCTTTGCTTCCATTTTCTCTCTTTGGCTTGTGCTCTTGAAGGGGGGGGTGCACTAGCAACATCGCTAGTGCACCCTTTGCATTTCTCTAATTTTTGTTCTTTTTTTTGTATATATATATATATATATATATATATATATATATATATATATATATATATATATATATATATATCTCCCCCACCTTATGTTTGCTTTAGAACCCCATATTGTACCATTAAATTGCCCTTCTGATCCGACCATGGAATTTGCCACTTTTGATGGCTCTTGGACTACTCCCTCTTTCTACTTTTGCTTCTAAGTGCTTCTTGGATCTCCCCCTTTAGAGTGACCTTGCTTGGCCCTCTTGGCCAATTCGGAGGCCCTTTGGGCCCCATACTTGGCCGCCCTCTCTCTCACTTCACGTATGAAGCCTCCCCTTTCTCACCCTCTCTCTATTGTATACCCCGGGGGGCACTAGCAAGGTCGCTAGTGCTTCCCTTCTCACTTTTAAACTTTACTTTAAAAGCTAGGCCCCATTGGGCCGCGAGAACATCCACCCATCGAGCTCGTCATGTCATCATCTGGATAGACTGTTGTCGACCACCAAGCACGCCACTTTGCACCGCCATTGAGCGCCAAAAGCACCCGCCATTTCCTCCAGCTGCCGCCCATAGGTGAGCATGCAGTGTCCTATGTGCTACCTGACGGATACGCCATAGCCAACGGGGGATCCAAGCTCCCTTCTCTCCAACTTACACCCTCGATGGATACGCCTTTGGGCTATATAGCCCACACTCCCACTTACCATTGTTGCATATGGAGCCATTCAACAGCCACATGGCATCCGTTGGGTGCTCTCTCCCCACACTCTATGAAACCTACTAAAAAAAACATCCCAAAGATCATCTTTTTGCTTTTTTCTTCACATTGGCGCCATATACTGTTCATAGACTCTACTCCCAAGCCATAAAATCTCTTCAAGAGTACTCCTCCCCGGCTCCGAACTTGCCGATCCTTGTCACATTCCAAGCTCCCCAAGGCCGTAAATCAAGGCTACAAAAGGGGGAAAAAACATCCGAGACTGCTCTATTGGCAATCACCGTTGAACTTCTCAGCGTGATATCTCCGTCATCGTAGCTCCAATTGTCCAGCTTTCAATTCTTGTTGACTTCAATTGATGAATACCATTCTCGAGATTCCCATAGAGGCCCAAAAGATTCCAGATGGCACATCCTCCAATGCAGTCAGTGGACACAGACCCGGTCCTCGGCAAAACTCAACTAGCCATAATGTGCTATCTAGAGCTCTAATCTGCAATCTAAAAGATGGGTATGTCCCATAATTTGAGCTTTACACATCTATCCACTGCCATCCTCTCTAGCTATCTTTCCCCAGCTGCCCTATCTGTCGGGGATCTGCTAAACCTTCTAGCTTCAAATTGCAATTATCTTATGCACCGGGGCTTTGTTTGACGAGGCATTTGGACGGGCTTCTAGAGCACATTGAACCCCACATTCTAGAGCACTGACTCACACTTTGAGTATGTTGACTTGTCATCCTAACACGACCATCCTTGAGCCTTTTTGGCCTAAAAAACCGAAAAAACCCACTTTAGACATACATTCCCATTGCGACCAGTCTGCCTAAGGACTTCATACCTTCTCTAGCCTTAGCCTGGCATTGCATACTTTCCAGCTTGGACCAACTTTGCCATGCACCAATGCCTTTATCAATGTCATCACCCAGGTATCAATAGTTAAGGCATGCAGTACCTAATTGATCATTTTGTCAAAGCTCATTGACAAATAAATTATAATTTATGTAAAAGCTCACAATTATAATCAACGTGCGTGAGGTGAGCTTCACTACACTAGCGTACATAGTATAGATTATAGCTATAAATATAATTTGTTCTAGCTACCAGTATTGTCGCAATTAAATCTACATAAGAATGTCAATTGATATGCATATTATAGCTTCAATTCTTAAGTCCGTCATCACCCCTTGTGTTACCAAGTACATACCGAACTTGAGCTATGTATAGTTCTTTGACGGGTCATCAATCAATATATCCTCTCTGGTATAGTCTGCAGCCACAAGTACAAGAATATCAATTGCAGATTATGATGTGGTGCGCCGGTTGATAGCTGTTCTGGCCACACAATAGTACAACAACAACACGCAAAACATCTTCAGGTTTCTAACATGCGTTCTTCTCCAGTACATCATGTCTGATCAATGTTGATTTGATGAAAAGGAGCAGGGACGAGTAATATTAGGGATGGCACAAAGGTGACGGAGTGCATACACATAGGCATGCGAGCATGAAGAACGAGGGCCACTTGATGGAAGGTAGCCGCTTGTCAAGGGCTTACAAGCACTATTTCTAGCATATGCAAGAATGGAAAGATCATTGTTCAATGGACTCTAGAAAACGAGGGCCACCTATTGGAAGGCAACCGCTTGTCAAGGGCTTGCAAGCACTATTTCTAGCATATGCAAGAGTGGACAGAGCATTGTGCAGTGAAATGTAGAAGAAAAATGGAGCAAGTTCAAGATGGTCTTCTACTCAAGAAGCAGCTGGTGGAGTTACGTATGGAATAGGTAGACACTATCAAGCTGTGGACTTTGGGAGAAATTCAATGGGCTGGGGTGAGATTTCACCTCTAAATTTTTCACGTGATGGTTTTTCAAGTCTTAAAAAAAGGATATTTTTTTCTAAGAAAGAGGTGTTAATGAAGCGAACGGATAATCAAATGATAACATCATCTTGGTTAGTCCTATAACTTAGTTAAAAGTTCTTGCCCTTCCAAAAATTCAACCATGCTAGTGGAGTGTTCTATGACCATAATATGCATGCTCTAACGGGTGTGATACATGCCTTGAGCACACTAGGAAAGTGATTGGAATAAGGGGAGTCCCCTCATGTTGCACCCAGTCTAAAGTTTCAAGATCTTTTTAAAGTGCCAAGGTTTCACCATCCAAGCAAGAAGACCCATTTGGTAAGCTTTTGGTAAACTTGTTAGCCTAGTACATCTCATGAATTTAGAGTATCATGTGATTATTGGGAAGTTTGAGTGCTTTTCATGCGGGATCACACTTGAATTACACATATATAATCAAAACCTACCACTCCCTAGAGGTGCAACTTGAATAGTTGATTTTTTTCAAGGAAAACTTTAAATGCTCTATCTAATTCTTCATTTATTTTATTGGATTATCCTTTGCTAAAAAAAACTCGCTTGCCACACGGTAAGACTCTAGCCAGAGCATGCCTTGAATCTGTAGGATCTTTTCATCTTGGGAATGAAGGCTACGAGACTCTTTGACATGAGTTTGTAAATTCCATACACTATTTAAATAGCATATGTCATTATTTTTTTTCAATTGTTTATCATATAGTTAAGTGTTTATATTACATGATATGTGTTAGGTTTAATGGCCATGTGGCCGACCGCCCATCACTAACTGCCACTAACCCTAAGTGTACAGCTATACACTTGTGTGAGCCACTAACACTAAGTACAATGTGTATTGTGCCTTAGTGCATAAGATAAGAGAAGAAAGAAAGGGGGCACACAGTACGTTGGATCTCCATTTCAACCTCTGTGTGTGGCTATGGTTGTGTGTGTGTGAGTGTGTGCGTGCGTATTCTACTTCCGTTGTGCTCCCAGCTCCTCCCCTTCATCTGTATCAAAGCGGTTTCATTCCCAAAATCGTTTCCGCGCGTGCGCGCACTCTCAAGAGTGCAAAAAGGATTTCGATTTCTCCATTGGCAAGTTCAGGTTCCCAAGAGAATTTCTAGCTGGTGATCCTGAGGTTTTACCCCCCTTTTGGAGCATTCAAGCCATCCAAAACCCCATTCGAGCTACGGTTCAGGAGCTGAAATTTTCAGCCCTCTTGTCATCGTTTGTGATGTAGTGCTTCCATAGCCAGTTATTACAGGTACCATTGTTGCAGTCTCTTCCATCTATGAGAGCCAAGCTCCCATAGATGTCAAGCTCCGCTCCCACTCTATGTGTATGTATGAGGCCACTCTGAAAGATGGAAGAGATAGCCATTTCTGAGACTTGGCTATATGTTTTTGCTGCATAATCTACGTTGTTGAGGGTCGATAGCATGAGGTTTTCATTGAGCTAGGGTATTCTCAAATGTGGAGATACCTTCGGTGATACAGGTAGCTGGAGCATCCCTTACGAGGCCTCGCCATATGACATGTATAGAGTGGTATAGGTACTTTTGACGCCGAGTTGGCGGTCTATGGTCAGTTTGACTGTTTATGCACCTTAGTTGGTCTCTATACATTGTGCTTTTGAGCGGCATTGCTCTCTTCTATGCTTTGTGAGTGACATACTTGGTAATTTTGTCTCGTATTTTGGTTGACATAGTCCCAAATACAAAGGAGACTCTGTCGAAATTTTCCCAGAATCTTTTGGTAGTTTTGCCACCATGTCTACTAGCAAAGACCGTGACATTTATGACATAAAGAAGTTTGATGGCACTAATTTTCAGCTTTGGAAGAATCAGATGCAATATGTGCTTGTCCAAAAGAAACAAAAATTGCCTATTATTTATGCAGCATGGATTGAAGAGATGAACTTGACTCAATTTCAATGGGAGGAGCTTGATGAGCTATGTAGATCTACTATTAGATTGTGTAACATTTAATGGTCTAAAAACTTATGTGTAGCGGAAATTAGCATGAACATAGTGGGCATTTCATTAGAATAGATTCCTAATGAGAATTACAAGAGTGCTTGGGTGGAGAGAGCAACAAAAAGAATAACACCTAGTTAGATAGCATCGACAATACTTTCAAAAGAGAGAGAAATTAATCTATTGACAACAGTTGAGGACCGGATTTGCATGGAGCCGGTCCCCCCTCCAAAAGGCTTTGTATTATGGTTTCTCCCATCAAGAGAGACATTGTACAATACAATTCTTTGTGTTCCTTCAAGACTAGCTAGTGCAATGAAGATGAAAGCTTCATGCACTAAGAAAAACACTTAACAGACACAACTTTAATTATCCCCGTTCTCAGACCCAAGACCTCACACACCTTCGAAGATGGTGAGAGCTAGAAGGGTATGAGAGTAGATTGAGAGGAAGAAGGAGTATCTTACGAGAAAGATGTACATCTCCTTACATAATCACTCATATTAGCATAGATTTATCTTAGTAATTAGCTTGGTAGAGGAGATGAGCATGCATTGAAGCTTGGCTCTTGGTTGGATTTTCATCCACAAGCCAAGAGTGTGTCGTTGTAGGCTTCTATCTCACAAGCTTGGATTAGGTGATGAGCTCTCCATTAAAGCTTGGGAGGAGATAGTCTTCTCTTTCTTCACACATGAGATTGTGTGAGTGTGTGTGTGATAATGCCTTGCAAAAATCAGCCCCCTCTCTCTCTTGGGTGAGCCCTCTTGCTATTTGCTCTTGCTGAGCCCGCATTGGCTCTCCCCAAGTCAAGCCAATGACTATTAAGTAGCATAAGTGATAGCCTTCTGACATGTGTCCCCCTTTCCCCTTTTGTGAGATCTTTAGGTAATTAAATAATTAAACTAAAATCTCATTGGACCCTTTTGCCTCCTGGCCAATAGGAATCAGGCAAGCCATTGGGCTCTTGAATGCTCATTGGACCCCTTGTGAGACTGCCCAATAGTCTTCTAGGAGACTTAATTCTCATTGGTTTCTTTTATTAAATGTTTTTAAATTAATTAAACTAGATTTACTCTAGCTTAATTCTCATTGGTCCACTTCAAGGGTCATCCAATAGAAACTGGGCACACCTTGTGGGCATCTGGCCTAGGGAGCTGACATGTGTCCCTCATTCCCTTTGTGTAAAGGGAGCCTGTGTGTGTGTGTGTGTGTGTGTGTGTGTGTGTGTGTGTGTGTGTGTGTGTGTGTGTGTGTGTGTGTGTGTGTGTGTGTGTGTGTGTGTGTGTGTGTGTGGCTTCCTCTCTCATCCCCTAGAAGAAGGGCTCGCCCCCTCCCATATAGGGATATGTGTTGACTTTGGAGAGCACACAAAGCATCCAATTCCCCCTAAGCTTTAACCCTTTGGACACAACCTTTGAATTTTGGAACCTTAGCATTTTGGAAGTCTTAATGGGCTGAACCTTAGGGTCTTTTTAGCCCATTGTTGCACATGGATCTTTTGCAGATGGCCCCCCCTTTGGATCCCTATTTTCCCTCCTTTGGATCCCTACTGTGGCCGGTCTGCTAGCTTAACCAATATTCTAGCCTTTTCTCCCCTGGCACTTCCCCACATTAAATGATCAGTTTAATATGAGAAAATCATTTAGGAGAATTAGATATTGATTATTATGACATTACCTCTCTCTTGAAATCATAGTCGTCCTCGACTATGGTGTAGAGAAGATAAATCATATTCATGAGTCCTTTTCTTAGCGGGTAGAGGATCCCTATGTTACCCTACGACATCATTCCACAATGGATGACTAGTCCATTTGGCGCTTGAAGCCTTAGGCTGCCGCAAGCATGTTTGCACATTAGTCCTATCAATCTTCCATAGTAGAGTGACAAGCTCTACTTGGTGTTTGGGAGACGTCGTCTCCGCAAACTGGATCTAAGCATGCATACTACTTCATTTTTGTGCACAATAAAGAAAAAGAGAGTCTTATAAGACAAAAAAACCTTTGTTCATTTTTAACATTTTGTACATTTGCTTACTCTTGGGAAGCATTGTAAGCATTGACAAGGTTTAGGTTATCCTTTAATTGTATGCCTTGCATCCATCTAGCATCTTCAAAAGGATAATTCTTAAACTTAATAAGATATCATCGGATAGTCTTACCACCTCTTAATACCTTGTCTTCATTTCGGAGAATGGACTCGGGCTGCAGCACCTCCTCTCGGTCCTCGATCTCCGGTGGGTCTTCAATAGTTGGTTCTTGAGGTGGCTCTCCTTTGTAAGGCTTTAATAGGCTCACATGGAAAGCATTGTGTATGAGCCAATGATTGGGAAACTTGAGTTGATAGGCCATCTCATTGATTGGCCTAAGAATCTGGAAGGGACCATAGTACCTTTTTGCTAGTTTAGCATAGTACTTTTGGTGGCCCGTAGGATTCTTGCCCGTCATGTGCCTTAATCGAGCCTTGGGAAACTTTAACAAGACCCAATCGTTTTCTTTAAAGTCTTGGGCTCTTCTGTGCTTGTCAGCAGCAGCCTTTTGCCTTTGCTGTGAGATAGAGATATCATCCTTAATCTTTTGAAAAGATTCTTGTAGGTCTCGGCTATACTCATCTGCAGCGAAGATCTTCCCATGTACCTTAAGTAGCAAGGGACTTTTTGATCTTCCCTCAATTACCTCGAAAGGTGATTTTCCCGTGGAAGTATGTACAGTGTTATTGTAGGCATACTCCACTAAGGGTAAGTACTTCTCCCATTGGGATCTTTGATCTACTTCCGTTACATAGGCTTTTAGTAGATCAAGAATTGTTAGGTTAGCTATTTCACTTTGGCCATCCGTTTGTGGATGATAGGCCGAAGAGAAGTTTAGCCTTGTTCCTAAATTCTCAAAGAGACCCTTCCAGAAATTACTGGTCATTCTAGGATCTCTATCCGACACTATGGACATTGGCAAGCCATGGTACTTGAAAATTTGTGAAATGAAGAGGGTTGCCATTTGATGGGCTTTGATAGTCTTTTTGACAGGTATAAAATGAGCTTGTTTACTGAACCTGTCTACTATCGTCCATATTCCCGTATTCCCATGGATAGACTTAGGCAATCCAAAGATAAAATCCATGGATATGCTCTCCCATGGTGAATTAGGGATTGGCAAGGGTTGGAGCAATCCAAGTTGCTTCCCTCTATCAAATTTTGTCTTTTGGCATACCACACATTTAGAAACATACTCTTGTATGTTCACTTTCATGGTAGGCCAATAGAAATATGTTTCAATTCCCTTTAAGGTAGACTGAATCCCTCTATGCCCCGCATAAGGTGGAGCATGAGATTCATACATTACTTTCTCACGTAGTGAGTTAGTAACACATAGTCTATTGCCATAGAGAAGATAACCATCTTGTAAGGTAAATGGTTCTTCTTTCTTCCCTAATGCAAGGGCTGAAATCACATCTCTAAAATTGGGATCAATAGCATACTCATCTATCATTGAAGATAGATCATTGTGAGTTGCTATGGAAACCGCATTCACTCTCGGCCGTCTTGAGAGTGCATCAGCTACTTGATTATGCTTGCCAGCAATGTGAGCAATATGAAAATGAAATTGCGAAAGGAAATTTGCCCACCTCATTTGTTTGTTGGAGAGCTTGGTCTGTGTCATGAAGTACTTAAGACTTTGGTGATCCGTTCGCAGAATGAAAGGAGTCCCCAATAAATAGTGCTTCCATGAGTCTAAGGCATGTAGAACTGCAAGGAGTTCCTTTTCATATATGCCTAGAGCTTGCTGAACAGGGTCGAGCCTTCGACTCTCATAGCCTATGGCATGCCCTTCTTGGAGTAAAACAGCTCCAAGGCAATCACCACAAGCATCACATTGGACCTCAAATGGTTTTGAGAGATCCAGTAGTGTAAGCACAGGTTGAGAGATAAGCTTTTCGAAAGCATTGTTCTCCTTAGCAGACCATGTATACCTAACTCTTTTCTTTGTTAGGTCATGTAATGGTCCCGCAATTTGTGAGAACTTTTCTATGAAGTGTCTATAGTATGCACACATACCTATAAAGCTTCTTAGTTCATGAAGATTCCTTGGTTTAGGCCATCCTTTTATTACCTCTAACTTAGATGGATCCATTTGGATGCCATCTTGAGAGATAATATGACCTAAATACTGAATCTCTTGCAAGAAAAATTCACTTTTCTTTCGATTAACATAAAGTTTATTCTCTCTTAAAACTTGAAATATTACCTGGAGGTGTTGCTTGTGTTTCTCCAATGAATTAGAGTAGATGATAATATCATCAAAGAACACTCCAGTGAAGGTTCGATGAGGCCTGAACAGCTTCTCCATCAAGCGGTTGAATGTAGCTGGTGCATTGGTCAAGCCAAAAGGCATGACAATGTATTCGTAAAGACCAAATGTGGTGCAAAATGTGGTCTTTACAATGTCTTGATCAACTATCCTTATTTGATGATAGCCACTTTTTAGGTCAATCCTACTGAAGTAGATCGATCCTTGTAGCTTATCAAATAGGTCTTCTACCCGTGGAACGGAAAACCTATTCTTGATAGTGATCCTATTTAGTGCTCTATAGTCGACACACATACGATATGTGCCGTCTTCCTTTTGCACTAATAGCACATGTGAGCAAAATGGAGATGAGCTTGGCCTAACCATACCCTTCTCAACTAGCTCATGCACTTGCCGCATAATCTCCTCTTGTTGAGCTTGAGAAACTCTATAAGGAGGTTTGTTAGGCGGTGAACTTCCTGGAAGAAGTTCGATTGCATGGTCATCATTACCTCGTTTAGGAGGTAGCTCACAAGGGATGTCGTCAATAAAAACATCTTGAAACCCCTTGAGAAAATTGGATAACTCTAATTCCTTTTGGTTGCTTTTATTTTCTTTTGCTAAAGAATTAGGTTCATTTTGAGAGTCTTTAACAAAAATCATGTACACGGAAATAGAGCTCTTTATTGACTTGTTGAAAGCTGGTGTATGTACAATGGGGACAGTGTTACCCATTTCCTTAGCATCTATATACATGTCTTTTTCCTTGAACTTAAAGGAGATTCTCCTTTCAGGAAATTTAACATCGGCAGCCAGGCGGTCAAACCATGGTGCCCCTAGGATTACATCCTCATGCTTGAGAGGAGAGATAAAGAAGTCCTCTTTGTCCACATAGCCTTGGACATGAAGCCTCAATTTCCCAATTAAGGGAGTGACTGAAGCTTCTTGCCCCTTGAAGGCACTGTCTGTGGGTAGGACATCTCCCATCTCGTAGGATTGTATGCCTAGCTTGGTGGCCAACTTTATAGATATAAAATTGTGAGTAGAACCAGGGTCAAAGAGAATAAAAGCATCATGTTCTCTTACCTTTCCCCAAGAATGTCATAGAGGAGATCCTTTGTGGTGAGTTTGGTGAGTCTCCTCCCCTTGGATTTCAACCAAGGAAGCTCTAGGAGGATCTTGGTGGTTGTTCTTTTGGGGACAAGCGCGGTACGCATGCCCTTGTTCGCCGCACTTGAAACACCGGTTATCCTTACGATAACGCTCAAGCTCTTCAGGAGAGAGTTTATTATTACCTTTGTAAACTCCCTTCTCTTTAGCTTTGTTGGAGTTTCCCTTAGGAGACTTTTGGACATTGTCCTTCCCCTTCGGCTCATTGGAACCCTTGTTTTCCGGGGTCTTATTATTTCTTTTAGCCCCCGTTTGGAAATTGATTTGAGAGGCCACCATAGTATGGTGTATTACCGCCAATATGGTACGTGGCCTTTGGGAGTTGCCATACTCCGCCATTTCTTCGGTTAAGCCCGCACAAAATTGTTGCTTTTGCTCTCCAAAATCCAACTTTTTGAAGACAGTGGCTTTGAGTTGTAAGTCCCAAAACTTGTCTACATATTTGTGGATGGATTCATTAGGAGAGAGCTTTAAGCTTTGCCATTCGGTGAGTACTTTGTCTTTGGCATCGGTGGCCAAAAACTGCTTCATAATGGAAGCTCTTAAAGCTTTCCATGTTCGTGGAGCTTCACCGTTGGCTCGTAGGCTAGACCACCATTGCCTGGCGGACTTTTGAAAGTGAATAGCTATGGAGTAGCTTAGAGGACTCCGTGAATCCCTCATCTCCAAACGCCGCATTGAACTGTTGGATAAAGGCCAAAACTTTGTTCATAGCACCAAAGGTACCATCATAGGTAAGGAAAGAGATGCTCTTCCCTCCCTCTTTGAATTTGTTCAGCTTGGACGACCTCTTCCATGCGGCATAGGATTTCCTATGGCCTCTTCTTTTTGATGGTTCAAAGGTTGCACCATCACTTTCTTCAGAAGGTGAAGAATTTGAAGAAGGTGGAGAAGAGGGTGACCTCTTTCTCGCCTTTTTCTTGTCTTGATCTTCGTCGTCTTCACCATAGCTTTCATAAGAGGAAGAGGATGAAGAAGATGGAGAAGAGGGTGTCCTCTTTCTCGCCTTTTTCTTCTCTTGCTTTTTATCATCCCTCTTTGAATTATGGCATGGAGAAGAGTGTGATGGTCTTCTCCACTTTGGTGGTGATGGAGAGCGTTTAGACCGCCGTCTTCGTGGAGCCATCTCCGCCGAGGTGGCGGGAGACTCGTTTCTTTCTCGTTCCTTCGGTGGAGGCTCTTGAGTTCTCCTTTGGGAAGGAGATGCATCATCAAGAAGTAAATTCTTGAGCGCTTCATATGGATTCTCTTCTTCTTCCCGAATCGGAGAGAGACCTCTTTTGGTAGTCTCACAAGGAGGCTTCCTAGGTGTTCTCTCGTCATGGTGATAATCTTGGATAATCGCGTGAGCACGGAGCTATCGTTGCACTTCACTTTGGAGAGATGGATTGCCCATGGCTTGTTGAAGCCTAGTAACAAGATAGTTAACAAGCATTGAAGCATCATTAGTAGCTTGCTCATGAGCAAAATCAAAGTTATCAACATTAATTTCACTCTCTTTACTATTGTCAGCCATTCTAACAACCTTTAGGTGTAAACTTTTTAGGTGTACTTTGGCACTTCAAGCCCTAGTTGCTACTCCTCTTTACCCCTTTAGAAAAATCACTCAAGCTACTGTACCCGCGGCTCGAATACCATTAATTGCAAGGAATAGAAGAGAGGGTCTTTCGACACCAAAACAGCACCGGCTCCTATCAAGCTTCTAATAGCTCAATAGTGGTTAAGCCATAGGCAAGCCCCGTAGGACTCCACTATTAAGACCATAGCTCTCGACGGTGATGCCCCGTTAACTGCACGAAGGCAGGCGCACTGCAAGGCTGAAAAATCCCTATTCTACTTACTCACAGGCAATTAATAATACCAACCATTTGTAGCTAGCTTGAGGACCTCCCTTCTTGAGCAAGAAAAGAGAAACCTTCAGCTCTGATACCAATGTAACATTTAATGGTCTAAAAACTTATGTGTAGAGGAAATTAGCATGAACATAGTGGGCATTTCATTAGAATAGATTCCTAATGAGAATTACAAGAGTGCTTGGGTGGAGAGAGCAACAAAAAGCATAACACCTAGTTAGATAGCATCGACAATACTTTCAAAAGAGAGAGAAATTAAGCTATTGACAACAATTGAGGACCGGATTTGCATGGAGCCGGTCCCCCCTCCAAAAGGCTTTGTATTATGGTTTCTCCCATCAAGAGATACATTGTACAATACAATTCTTGTGTTCCTTCAAGACTAGCTAGTGCAATGAAGATGAAATCTTCATGCACTAAGCAAAACACTTAACAAACACAACTTTAATTATCCCCGTTCTTAGACCCAAGACCTCACACACCTTCGAAGATGGTGAGAGCTAGCAGGGTATGAGAGTAGATTGAGAGGAAGAAGGAGTATCTTACGACAAAAATGTACATCTCCTCACATAATCAGTCATATTAGAATAGCTTTAGCTTAGTAATTAGCTTGTTAGAGGAGATGAGCATGCATTGAAGCTTGTCTCTTGGTTGGATTTGCATCCACAATCCAAGAGTGTGTCGTTGTAGGCTTCTATCTCACAAGCTTGGATTAGGTGATGAGCTCTCCATTAAAGCTTGGGAGGAGATAGTCTTCTCTTTCTTCACACATGAGATTGTGTGAGTGTGTGTGTGATAATGCCTTGCAAAAATCATCCCCCTCTCTCTCTTGGGGGAGCCCTCTTGCTATTTGCTCTTGCTGAGACCTCATTGGCTCTCCCCAAGTCAAGTCAATGACTGTTAAGCAGCATAAGTGATAGCCTCTGACATGTGTCCCTCTTTCCCCTTTTGTGAGAGCTTTAGGTAATTAAATAGTTAAACTAAACTCTCATTGGACCCCTTTGTCTCCTGGCCAATAGGAATCAGGCCAGCCATTGGGCTCCCGAATGCTCATTGGACCCCTTGTGAGACTACCCAATAGTCTTCTAGGAGACTTAATTCTCATTGGTTTCTTTTATTAAATGTTTTTAAATTAATTAAACTAAATTTACTCTAGCTTAATTCTCATTGGTCCACTTCAAGGGTCATCCAATAGAAACTGGGCACACCTTGTGGGCATCTGGCCTAGGGAGCTGACATGTGTCCCTCATTCCCTTTGTGTAAAGGGAGCCTGTGTGTGTGTGTGTGTGTGTGTGGCTTCCTCTCTCATCCCCTAGAAGAAGGGCTCACCCCCTCCCATGTAGGGATATGTGTTGACTTTGGAGAGCACACAAAGCATCCAATTCCCCCTAAGCTTTAACCCTTTGGACACAACCTTTGAATTTTGGAACCTTAGCATTTTGGAAGTCTTAATGGGCTGAACCTTAGGGTCTTTTTAGCCCATTGTTGCACATGGATCTTTTGCAGATGGCTCCCCCTTTGGATCCCTCTTTTCCCTCCTTTGGATCCCTACTGTGGCCGATCTGCTAGCTTAACCAATATTCTATCCTTTTCTCCCCTGGCACTTCCCCACATGAAATGATCAGTTTAATATGAGAAAATCATTTAAGAGAATTAGATATTGATTATTATGACAGATTGCACCTTGCTGAGTCACTGTACTTTTTAGTACTAGAATGTGAATCTGCCTATGCTTTATGGCAAAATTTATGCAACACTTATAAAAAGGATACAGCAAGTAATAAGGTTTTCATCATGCAAAAATTGTTTAACCTTCGCATGAAGGAGTCAGCCAGTGTTGCCAGTCATATTAATGAGTTTGATTCTCTATTTGCCCAGATTCGTGCACAACAGATCAATATTGATGATGAGATGAAAGCAATCTTCTTGCTTTGTTTGTTGCCACCCTCATGGGATATCTTTTGCACAGCTGTTAGTAACTCTGCTCCTAATGGTACGCTAGTGTACATTGATGTCACTAGTTCTCTTTTGTCAGAGGAAATGCACCGCAAGGCTATGGATAGCTCGCATCATGGCGAAGCTCATTATGTGCAAAAGGATGGAAAACAGCGTAAAGGTCGTTCTTGGAATCGTGAATCCAAGAAAGAGGGCAATAGAGATGCTTCAAAGGGTAGATCAAAGTCTCCTGGTCGTTGCAATGTTCAATGCCTTTGTTGTGATAATTTTGGTCACATAAAGAAGGATTGTTATGCTTGGAAGCGTGACAAAGGTAAAGGCAAAGGCAAAGACAATGATGATAAAGAGGAGAAACCAGAGAGTTCGGTTAAGATTGAAGAACTGAACATAGTGCAAGATGATTGTGATGCACAAGACATATATGTTGACTAAAAATAATGATGTATTTTATGATGCACAAGAAACTCTATCTTTGCAAAGTTCTATGCCAGCATAGCTACTTGTTAGTGGTGAAGTATCCCATACATGAATTCTTGATTCGGGCACTTTGTTGCATGTCTCACCTCATAGGCATTGGTTTACTACATATGAGGAAACCACTGGAACTGTTACGCTAGGTGATAGCTACTCTTGTGCCATTGTGGGCATAGGTGATATTGCTATGGTTATGGCAAATGGGGTGAGGTTTACCATACATAATGTGCATCATGTTCCAGCTTTGACATGAAATTTGATTTCGGTTGGACATCTTGATGACTTGGGTTACAAAGTCACTTTTCATCAGCAGTCTTGGCGTATTGCGAAAGGTCATCTTATTTTAGCCCATGGTTCTAAAGTTGGTACACTTTATCCTCTTTATGTATCTGACAATAACAGTGTTCTTTCTGTAACCGAGCTGCCAACTGTTGCTTTGTGGCATAGCCAGTTAGGTCATATGTCAAAGAAGGGAATGGAAAATCTTTCTCGTTTGGGCTACTTACCGTCTTTATCATTTTTTGATTTTCCCTTTTGTGAACATTGTTAATATGGTAAGCAAACACGAGCACATCGTACACAATCTTTTGACAAAGAAAGAAAGCCCTTAGAGCTTGTGCACAGTGATTTATGTGGGCGTATGCCTTCTAAATCCCATGGCAGTGCATCTTATTATGTTACATTCATTGACGATGCAACACAACATGTTTGGGTCTATGCCATGAAGTCCAAAGATGAGACCTTTTCTTGCTTCAAGAAGTTCTTATCGAGTGCTGAAACTCAGTCTGAACATAAGTTGAAAGCTTTGCAATCAGACAATGGTGGAGAATATGTCTTCAAAGAGTTAACAAAATTCTGTTCAAGTAGGGGAATTAAGCGGGATTTTACAGCTCCGTATACCCCTGCACAAAATGGTGTTGCAGAACGAATGAATAGGACCATCCAAGAGCGGATTATGTCTATGCTATCACATGCTAATTTACCGCAAGTGTTTTGGGCTGAAGCATTATACATTGTTGTGTATTTGATCAATAGATCACCACATGCTTCATTACAGTTTCGTGTACCTTTGGATTTATGGTCAGGACATAAGTTGTCTTATGCGAAACTCTGTACATTTGGCTGCAAAGCTTATGCACATGTACCCAAGGAGTTGCATGCTAAGCCTGACCCTAAGTCCAGGAAATGCATCTTTATTGGCTATGGTGTAGATGGTCAATTTGGCTATCGTTTATGGGATCTGGAAAGTCAATTAGTAATCCGTAGCAGTGATATTGTCTTCAATGAGACCAAGATGCATAGGCAGCCAACGAAAGAGGTTGAATTCCGAAAAGTGGTGTTTTTCGATGTATCACCTCCTGCACAGATAGCTCCAGAGCCAATTACCACATAGGCTAGTACAACCTCTGATCAGCCGAGGAGATCTCAAAGAGTCTTACATCCGCCAGAATGATTTTTTCCAGGCGTGGACTTTGTGTTGCTGATAGATAGTGGTGAGCCTTCTTGTTACAAAGAGGCTATGCTAGCCAATGATAAGGTTCAGTGGGAACATGCTATGAAGAGGGAGCTATCCAATATTGCAAAGAACAAAACATGGGAACTTGTTCCATTGCCAAAAGGTAGGAAAGCTTTGCCTTGTAAATGGGTTTACAAGAAGAAGATTGACAATTACAAAGCTCGTTTAGTGGCCAAAGGTTTCAAGCAAGAATATGGTGTCCATTTCCAGGATATCTTTTCTCCAGTGGTCAAGATGACCACACTAAGAATGTTGCTTGCTTTGGTTGCTACTGAAGATATGGAGCTTGATCAAATGGATGTCATTACAGCTTTCTTACATGGTGATCTCGAAGAACAGATTTGTATGCAGCAACCTGAAGGGTCGATTTTCCACTCCAATTGATGCCTACACACATGTGTGTGTATTGGCAACCGCTTAACCACAATTCACCTACAATCAATCAAGCACAAAATCTCATGTGTAGCATCATTTTCAATCAAATTAAACACATAAGAATGATAATCACACTTCAAATCAATGATTTAGGTATGTGTGACACAAAAATCAAGTGTGATTAGAGAGTAATTAGAGAGCCTAATTAGGAAAAAATCCCTAATTACACACTCAAAAATCACTCGATTTCACTCAATTTTTTGCAATTTCTTATCAAAAGAGTGATGCTTAAGCCTCTAATTAGGCATACACACATATAAAGCACTCCAATTGTTAGCGGATTAGTAAAAAATTAGTGAAAAAAAGAGAGAAAAACATACAAATTAATCACAATTTCTTAACCAAATCTCACCATAAATCCACAATTCACCATCACCAACACTTAATCCTAATTAAAATTAGACACTCAAACCATCACACGGGTGATCCTCTAGCTTAGGCGCTCGATCCCCGGCAACGGCACCAATGTTGGCGATCATAGCATAGCGCACAACCCACAGACATAATTTCAATCCGGTGGATCGGAACCCGGCTAGTGCATGGAGGCATGGATGCACCTAATGTGACGGAATGAGGACTCTAGGAAGAGGGGTAAAGCAAGAGAGGAGAAGAGGGAAAGCCGATGAAGCAAGATCTATGCACACACACTCTCAATCTACACTCTAACTCTCTAATCATGCAGACAATGGTGTATCCCTTTGCTCTAATCTCAAGCACACACACTCGAATCACACATTAAGCATACACAAAGAAGCCTAATGAGAGAAATGTATGCAGCCCACCTACACACACACTCTAATCTAGCACACATGTGAAGCAATAATGCTCAAACAAGAGGGAAAACTTGAGAGAGAAGATAAGATTAACACTAATCACACACCATTAACACACATAAGCTTGAAAGACAAGAGAAAGTAGAGAGAACTTAGCTTCCATTAATCCCAATGACTACTACATATGATGTGGAAGATCCAAGCTCCATAGCCACTCCTCTTCTTCTTCTCCACACTCCCTCACACTCTCTTCTCTAAGAATGCCCTTTCACATCTTGTGAATTGACTTATATACAAGGCTTTTAAAAATGGGCGGCCGGCCAAAAAATGTATAACATGCTGCAGGTATCTAGGCTCATCTAATCATCAATGTACAACTTGGAACCCACTATGGAGCCCATAAATACAAAAAATATATGCATACACATATGTGTACACACCAATGGAAGCATAATGCATGTCGTTGACGCTTGCCGTCAACAATATGTACACAAGAATAAGTGTCAGTGGGTAGGCGTGCATAGCTTGGGTGATTGAGCAAGGCACAAACTCCTGCACTCTAACTGTCAGTGGGCGGGCGCCCATAGGCTGGGTGACTCGGCAAGGCACATATGCTTGCACTCCAATTGTCAATGGGCTGGCACCCATAGCCTGGGAGATCAAGCAAGGAACAAATGCCTGCACCCCAACAACCTCCCACTTAAAGACAAATGTGCCGATAAGAGGGTCCTACTAGCTAGACTACTAGTATGTACAAGAAAACGGGTGAGAGACTCTCAACCTACACCCCCTGGCTTGCTTAATCGATCTACATGCAATCGTATCGTCTCCCGTGGTAGGTGAGTGTGCATACCCATGCTAGAGTCTGCATGTAAATCTCACAGACTACTCTGTATGGTCTACAAAACTCCACTATGCATCATGCTAGTGTCAGTCATTGCATGACTGACAACCCCTGCTGCAAATGCTCCCCTTGCAACTTCTAGATCGAGCCTCAACACTAACAAGTTGAACATAAGATGCATGAACACTGACAAAATCTACACAAACCTTGTTGTACTTACCTCTCCTGTGCTATTTTCAATTACTGCATCATTACTCTCACCCATAGGAAAAATTGTGCATCCTTGCACCAACTCATCAACCTCTAACATGAGCATATCAAATAACACCATATTTGTTAGCTCTATCTTTTTCTCTAGGGATCATACCTGCTCTACCTCTGCTTGCACAAAGTTTGACAAAACCTGCTATGCCTCACTAAAGCATTGTCACTCTACCTTTGTCTCTACAAAGTCTGCTGGCATGTCCTGCATAGATAAGTGCTATGTCTCATGCGCATGATGGAGCTCACGTGTGAAAGAGACACATCTTACCTCTCGCTCAAATCATGCCAGCAACAAAACCGAGACTCCACCGTCTTGAACCTCAGAAACATGCATAGGATATACCAGGCTGTTGCGGGCTCTTATGGCAATCACTAGTGAACAACAATGCATCTGGAAAGACTCCTCTCAAGAAGTGTCTAACAACCAAAATCTACTAAACGTCTCACTGAGATCAATATTTGTCTGATCTCAGGAACATAACGCACATGCCGTAGCGTGTAAGATGCACCACTAGGCAAAGACAAACAAACATCTCTTGCACCCTCTATGTCACATGTTGAACCATCAGCAAGTCGCACACAACCAAGTCTCCCACTAGAAAAGAGTTAAAACACTCAGGACATGGTGTGACGTGGAAAGAAACATCGCTATTTAGTAGCCACTCTGGAGAAAGTGTGCTACCCATAGGCATATCTGCAAGAGGTACACTCGAGGCAAGCATGAAATCACCATCATTGGCATACATTGCCACTGGAAACTGCCTCTGTAACCTGTGTCAAAGACATATTTGCATCACGCATACATCTCCATTGTTGTCTCATACATTTTAAACAACGGTGCCTAATGTGCCCTGTGTGACCACAATGCCAACAATGCAAGTATCGGCAAGAACAAGACAATTGTTTCTCACTGTCACACATATTTGCAACCATAAATGAATGGCTAAGAACCAAAGTATGGCAAAAACTCTAAGAAAAATCTGGCAGAATATCCCCTGTAAATTGAGCAAAACCTCAAGTATAATCTCAACCATATACCATGCCAAAAACTAGCAACAAGTGTGAAGTGACTCGACCACTAACAAAAGCATGATCAAACGCATCAAAATTGACACTTACATGCCTAAAAGAAACTCCACACTCTACAAACACTACAAGAATAAACTAGGACAAACTTCTCAATCGAGCGTAAAGCGCATAACCATATATGCAAGGAGAGAGCAAACTAGCTCAAAATGCATCCCACAAGTGAAACTTCTTGCAAAAATCTAAAAAACTATGAAACATGTGCCTAGAAAAATGTGTAACCACACAAGCATACATTAATCCTCACTCCTGCGAGAGTGGGTACAAGAACACCAAACTATGTCCAAGCTGACAAACCTGTCAAAGTGAGAGTAAACACTCAATCACTGTCAAAGTGGGATATATCAACCATTGTTCAATATGGCATAACACTACAAAGTTTTATGGCAAGAAGACAGGGGAAAACGAGAAAAAAATCCTTTTCCAAATGAGTCAAAACTCACCGTAAACCGCCAGCCAAAAATCTGTTAGAGTGGAAGTTAGCGCGACCACTAAACCATCAGAGATTAAAATGCAAATATGCTCTGATAACAATTGAAGAGTGCGAGTACACAGATGCATACATGTGTAGTGTGGTGTCATGTGGAAAGGAGAGAGAGAGAGAGTACACAATGTGTGGGTGGAGCAAGAATCTACTATAAACTGTCCCTTATTCTTTGAATATGTATACAAGAATAAGGTGTCAGTGGGCGGGTGCCCATAGCCTGGGTGATCGGGCAAGGCACAGATGTCTGCACCCCAACATCTCATTCCTTGGATAAAGATCAACACTAATCATGCCTGCATAGGTAGTTCATCTCTTTGATAGAACTTGACATATCCCTTGAGCTATAATGTTGCTTTGCATACTGATTCACCCTCTTTTTGCTTGAATCTGTGAATTTTCAAGACCGTATTGTGAGCTATGCCTTTCTACGAGAATTCTTTGATGAACTCTTCAAACAGCTCGTCTAGAGTCTCAAAATCCCACCTTTCTACTGAGTCAAACCATGTAGCCACGTCATCTTCCAGAGTTAGTTCAAATCCCGCAAACTATGTCGAAAAATTTGAAACTTCCTCTGCTCTAATTACTCTTTTGAAAGCTGTTATGTGATCTCTTGGATCTTTGTGTCTGTAGTATTTCCTATCTACCCATTTTTGGACTTGGGTTGGACTAACTCTCCAATTTTCTACAAGTATAGCCATAGACTCTCCCAGTCCTTCTCTCGCTTCATGCCTTTGACCTTCACTCATGTGAGGTCCCCACCCCGCCGTATCAACCAGCGGACTTGATGGTGAACCTGGTGGCCACTAGATCTATTGCGGAAGCAAACAAAATGGTTCAGGGTTCGACTAGCGGACGATCTCTCATCACAAAGTGAGTCGAGTTCGAACCTACTAGCAAGGAGATCTAGCTCCACCTCGCAGGGGAAGCGTACTTAAACTATCTAGCGATCCTAAGACCCACCTTCCAAGAGGAGAGAAAACCCGAGTGCCTTTTTCCCCATGTTTCAGAGGCACGTACCCTCGATATTTCACCGCTCTAGGGGCAATGAGTAATTACTAATATCGAGTAAGCACTATGGGGACAGAGAGTTCCCGACTAATCGGGACCACCCATCTCGTAGGCATTGGCAACCTGAGCCAAGCCCCCACTTTCCACCCCCACACTCACACTTCCTTGTGTGACCTAATTACTACCACAAAGGTTGTTCAACATAGATATTCCTTGTTTAATTCCGAATCACATTGTTCGTTAAGACAGCCCTTCAACCAGTATTGCAAACAACACCAAGACAGAATTCTAGTAAAAATTCTACTCAAACTTATTCATAAAAATTCCAATGTTCTGGAGGTACAACATCCCCCCTCCAGCGAGAGTTCACTCCTCTCGTTGTCTCCTAGTTGCCCATACAACTAGGTATGTCCACCGCATAGAAAGCACGTCATGGACACTCCCACCGCATAGAAAGCAAGACGTGGGTTCCCACCGCATAGAAAGCAAGTCGTGGGTATCCACCGCATAAAAAGCAAGTCGTGGATTCAAGAGCCCTTTAACGAGGAACTCTGCCCCCTGTGATCAGTAGGGGGGTCAGGACTGATTCAACATTGGAAATAAAATGAATATGTCGAGCTAAATTTTCCCTAGCAGACATTCTTTCCTATTGCAACCAGCATACCCATCAATCATTTCCTTCCTACTTTAGAACTTAATGTACAATGAATTCAATGCCGAGGTTTCCGTCGGATTTCTCCAACATGTTTGGGGATATGTTCATTCCTAACTAATGTATGCAATGTTAAATTAAACAGCTTGAATGAAATTATGACCTACCTCTTCCATTTCTTCGTCGATGGTCTGTGAGATTCATTCCTGCCTCGTGGTCGTGGGCTCCAACGAGGCGAGTCCTCTTAACCGGGGCCATTTTAAACTCACTACTTTAAATAATTAACTTGGAGAAAAGAGTTAATGTCCGCAAGTGTCATAACAACCCAATAGATAGATTAGTAACATCAATTAATCCCTCCTATATGAGAGGTCTAGATTTTTCCATATAGTAATCATTATGGATGACACATAATCCTATGGGAACCGGATCTAAAGATAATTACTCGGCTTACATGATTAAGAATAATAGGATTTCACTAATGGAATTACCAGAGAGATGAATTAAGTATGATTAATCTCTTTCCTAGCAACTAGATGATGCAGATTTATCTTATGCGTATGTGTGAGGAAAGTCGACTCGTAAAGACTTAATGATAGATTAATTATTCCTTAATTACATCTTAATGCTTAAGAGAATGGATCTAATTTAGCTACATTGTTAATAAAAAAGTGATTTTTCATTAATCTACACAGTTACCGGCTTATCGATTAATCACTATGCTACCTAGAGAGAGAAAATTCTGTTAATCATGCACTAATCATTAATCGAGGATGATGAATGGCTGATAATTCAGCTTTGGAATGATGATTACTTAATAGAATATGTTTAAAGAGAATTTAGGGAGTAATTATAGAGAATTACGACTAGGAATAAGCATAATAGACGAGAAATTTAGGTGGTAATGAAAAGGATTTGCATAAAGCATTAATTAAACCATGGTTACCATGATTAAGGGTTGATAATCCTCTCGATTATCCTATCTAATCGAGATTCTTGAGGCAAGAATTCGACAGCACCTCCCTCCTTGCTTCTCCTTCAAAAGGTGTGTGTTCCGGCAACACCTTCTCAGAGTGTGTGTAGGTGTGTGTGTGTGCACTGTGTGTGTGTGAGCATATATGTGTGTGTGTGTGTGTGTGTGTGTGTGTATGTGTGTGTGTGTGTGTGTGTGTGTGTGTGCAGGTCTTTAAATAGGCTCCTACAGGCTGAAAATCGACCTGGGTTGCTAAATGCATATGGGAGCTTCTCTAGTTAAGCATGGCAAGTCTAGTTCCCTACTCACCAAGTGTCAAGTTGGCTAGTTTAACTGACTCTGAGACTTAGTTACTGGCTTGGTAGCTTTCCCAGGACTCCCACAAGGCAAGAGGGTACCCCCTAGCTGCTAAAGCTGATCTGGAGTGGCCTGGGACCTGTTCCCACACATTCCCGGGCTCCGGTGCCTCCCCGCTCAACTTTTGGAAAAATTGATTTTTTGCTAAAACGGGTCATACAAGTCGGATTTTGATGCCGTAAATTGCTATACGCAGCTCTAACTAAGACGTACTAGACCGAGTACCTACCATATTTAGCATCCCTTGGGGTCCAAAAATGCATTTTATTTAAACTCGGGGTATGGGTGCAGTTTTTCGAGACGATCAAAACTGGACGGGTCGGGTGACCAAAAACTTACTATTTTTGGAATTTTTTTTTACAAAAATTATTTTAATTCACATTTCGGAGCTTTGAAAAACATCATGGCACTGACAGAATTTGGAAAACTGCTAAAAATAGTAACTTATTTCATTATGTTCATTTCATGGTACAATGGTGTTCTTTTGATCGGGGTCAGAGACCTTACAACTCATATACAGATATGATGGGAATAGTGGTGGTGCATTTGATCCTAGGATGACCGGATAGCCACCTCTATTGATATCTAGTCTTAGTAGGGAATCTTGATGTAGCCCAAACTACAATGATGTGGTGTATTTGGTCCCACGTTGTTCACTGGTGGATAGATCAACATTTCCACTCTTTTTGTCTAGTCTGATTGATACATGATCGTATATTGATATTCTTCAAGGGGATTGGTTGTTCTATTGGAGATGGATCCATTAGGGAGACTCACTTGAGGAGGCATGTCTGTCATCTCTGGGGATAATTTTATCTCTCGTTATCACTCTAGGAGGAAATCCAGGTGGCTCCCTTTTTGGAATTCTCGTAGGAATCCTCATGTTTGGTCGAGGTATTTGTGGTCCTTCATTCTCTTCCCTTTGCTCTATCTCTCTCTTATTCCATTTGGTGTTGGTCTTGGTGTGAGATTTTTTGTGTGTGTTTTTGTTGCACCTCTTCTTGGTTGTGACAAAATCTCTCTTGCATCCTAGTTTGCATCCCATAACTAGGTGGTGCCCCTTCACTTGTTTGGTTGTGGGTTTGCTGTTGTGTTTTCTTTCTTATGATTGCCACAGTCCCAATTGAGTAGCACGGGAGCCTTGAGGGGTGTTTAGAGGTTGCCTCTCTTGTTTCCCGCCCCAGACCACCTCAATTTTGGTGTCCCCATTGAGGAGGGATTGTGTATGTTGTTGTGAATACTCAACATTTAGAGTAATCAAGTAGCTTTCATGAATCACGAGAATGCATATGATTCTTCCATTCCCATTGCAAGGAAAAAGGTACACATCATTGTTAGTACTAAGTTGCAATTTAAAAGTGTGATTGGTAAAATTTTGGGCCCTCTTAGGTTGGCCGAGATAAACGCTTCAGTAAATCCTTTTATTTTGCCTCTCATTAGGTATGACCTTAGTTTGAACATCTATATTTTTGTTTTATTTTAGTCATTAAGTCATGCATAGACCATGGATAATGGTCCAAGAATAGAGGTTTTTCCCTTCCATTTCACTCCACACACTAGAATAAATGTTGCACTTAGTAGAAAGATCCATTTTCAACAACGTATGGTTTTTATGTTTGGTGCTCAAAGAGTAGGAGAAATTCTTGCATCACCAAATCCTGTCATCTTACCTCTTGTTTACATTCATGCATCCTTTGACGTGCATGTCTTCATCTTGTTCTAGTGCAACTTAGCAAACTACTTTGAGTGTATAGCTAATTTCAAGACAACAAAAATGGATCTACAATATGGTATGGATTAGCATAACATAAAAAAGGAAAAATATTTTCACACAAAAATCTAGAATTTATGTTGGAAGGCCTTTCAAGACTTTGTGTGGTTAGTTGATTTCATGAGAAAAAATGATTGTTTGGAACTAACCTTTGTGTGGTTCTAGCATTGAGATACTATGGCATGCTATACCTTTGAGGATAACCCAATCTTCTTTGGGAACTTGGAAGAAGATGTTGATGATTTTCTTGTTGATTTTGGAATGCTTTTCCATATCCTTGGAAAAAGATATGACATTGAAAAAGGGGATTTTTTGTTTTTATGCCTTAGAGGCAACGCTCAACATGGTTTTAGAGTATGTCTTCTCACATTGAAGATGGATATACCCAAATTTCCTAATCTTTGAAGACGAGATTCTCTAAACTTCAACAACGAAGAAAGCATGGTCTTCATTGAGGAGACTTAAACAACATGGTGAAGACTACTATGCTTATGAGGAGATTTGTTCTTATCAATGTGGATTTAACTCTACATTTTTAGATTATGTAAAAATGGATTAATCTATTTCGGATTGTCTCCTTTTCTAAAGACTAAGGTTACTTGTAGTGGACCCTCTACCTTTGAAGAAGCAATCATTATTGCCCAAAGAAAGTTTCACAAGTACTTCTACATCAAAAATGGTTTCCATCATGCCGGAAGATCCGATCATCTGGGAAGTGTTTTTATCAAGGAATCATCTCCTTTGCCATACTTGTCTCCTGTTACTCCAACAAATGTTGAAGATGATGTTTACATGCCAACTGATTATTCAAGTGCTAAAGTGTGTGGCCGAGATTCAATTGTGGCATCTCTTTCTTCTACCTTTATCACAAGCATGAAAAAATCAACACAAGATATCTCAAATGGCATTGATAATGATTCAATAATGGATACATCCAACCTTTTGGTGGAGGATCAATGTTTAGTCTGAGTAGATGAAGCTTTTGTGCAGCATGACTCAATGGAGAATGAAGACCTTGAAGGTAACCTTGATCCTATGGAATGTTCTGAGAGTGTGTCTTGTCTAAAAGAAGCAAGTGAAGAAGAAGAGGAAATCATAAGTGGGGAGATCATAGACCACATTGATCATAGAGAGATGACTGTGTACATGGAATGCCAGCTCCAAAACAAAGTAGAAGAGTGTGAGTTGAATCTATGTGAGGATAATCTTCAAGAACTATTTGAGGATGGTGAAAAGCATTGGTATGACCCATGTACGTTAAGCACATGCAAGAAGACAAATTTTTCACAATATTAAAAAGTAATCCATCAACTTTGTGGTGGTGCAATGTGAGGAGTTTCAGCCTTGCCAAGGGGGGGGCTTAGAATGGGATGTAGAACATGGGAGAGTAGCAAAAAATAGGATCATAAAAGAAAATTTTCTCGGGTATCATTCTCTCCAATGGTGTATTAGTGGGTGGCTTTTCATTCATGGGACAATCTCTTAGCAAGAAAATCCAAGATGTTGAAGCCTCAATCAGCTTCACATTGGGCTTCACCTCTTCAAAGTTAACCTCTTCTCTCTTCACATATACCTTTCATCATCGGCACCATACCTTCTTAAGTGGAAGAGGACATGAATACTTGGTGATCGACAAATGTTTCCAAACTTTTTACATTTGGTTCTTTGGTGTATGGAGGTCTCACATTGAGATACTTTTGGTCTTCTTCATAGAGATGGAAAAATTGAAAATTGCTACATGTGGATCTTGTGTAAATCCTTACCAAAATCTATTCTCTTTCAAGGTGTTGGAAACCATAGAAACCTTGTTTTATTGTCTACTTATGTGGTAAACATTTGCCAACACCTTTTGATAGTAGTTGGAGGCATGGATCAACCCTTCCTACTTTATGAAGAACATGGGATTTTTTACTTTATGAGCCTACCCACATTGAACGACTTTTATGAGCTAGAGTTCAAAGATTTTCTCATACAAGCTCTTGAAGATTGTAGCAGATACATCAACTTTACACAAGAGGAAGAGCATCTATCTTTTATATCACACTCATAGTGGTGGAAGCAATGATGGACATCAATAAGAGCTACAAGTTTCTTCAACCAAATTTAGTAAGTGATTCCATACCATATATATCTCTCTGAGAAAGAAACTTCAAGATCTTTGATCCTGGGGGTGGCTTATGGAAACTTGTCTAGTGAAGGGGGTTTACTCAGCCACTGCACTACATCATGCTATTGATTTTGAAAACAATTCTTCATAGCACACAAGGTTTGTAATCATACAACAATGTCCTTCAAGAAAGATGAAAGCAGACAAAGAAAGACATTACAAGCCTTACAATATGTATCTTTGTGGCTTGATCAACTAGATAAATGGTACATGAATGTACCATTATCTAGAGAAGGGCTAATGATAGTCATTTTTTGGCTCTCCGTATTTACCATAGTGAGCCACCCGACCCAAGAAAAATCACCTTAACACTGTGGCAGTCGTCACTCTTCCACTTTACATAGGTTTGTGTGACATAGGGGACTTTCCCCATATCTCCTTAAAAGCCCTCAATTAGCTAGGCACTGTGCTAGTTGAGCCAAAAAAATAAAAATAAAAATAAAATCTATATAGATATTATGGTCCATTTTGGTGTAAATATTTCATTGTATATAGGGTGGTCAAAATATAGGGATTTTTATAATTATTTTGATATTATTTGCCTAGGTGTGCATTTTACTAGACCTATGTATGTCTTCTTTCATCCCTTGCACCATAAGTATATTTTATTACTAATATGTACATTCTCTAATATTCATAGATATCTTTTTCTTTTATGCAAATCATCCTCACATTTCTATCCTCACCCTTGTGAAAACAAAAACCCAGTTTCTATTTCCTTAGTCACTTTCATTTTATAATTTTCATTTACTTGCATACTTTTTTCTCGTTCATCCAAAATAATACAAAAGAGGGACCATATCCTGTGATTCCATTATCCTTTTTCATATCTATGATTCTTTCATACTTTTATATTTTGTACTCATTACACCATGTGCTCATTAAGCTAAAGTCCACGAATAGTTTATACACTAGTCCCGCCATGTATATATCTCTTTATTCAGCAATGATTCTCCTCCATGCACATGTAAAGATAATTTGTAACATGATATGACTCGTGGAGGGGCTCACTCTTGGATGCATTGTGCAAATTCAACAAGGAGGGGGGCACTGAAGACTTTTCTAGGAGGAAATATAGACATTTGGGTGGGATTTTTGGCATCCACCTCCACTCCAAATTTGAGGATGTTTTCCAATTAAAACATTTAGCAAACAAGCTAAATAATTACCTCTATTTTTTTCATAATTTTTGGAGCTTCCATCGGTGAGATATGATATTTTTGGTGGACCTCAATCTACCCAATTTTTCTCACAAGTCACCCCAGTCTTCTCTCACCTCCATTCACTTACACACACACACACACACACACACACACACACACACACACACACACACACATTCCTCTCCATCCCTCACTCAAACATGCACCTTCCATGGTTTCTATCACCCTCTTCACCATTAACCTCCCCTCTCACCTTCATTATCTCTCATATGAACTCTACATGTATATACACCATATCTATGCCTCTCTCTACTACCTCTAAATCACAATTCCTTTTACATCTTCTCTATATACATAAAATTCAGCAAGTAACACTATGATTAATCTCTCCAAACTAAGGAATTATCATAAACCAAAATCGTCACTTCCATCATGGTGTTCAACCTTTGCCACGACGATGTAAGAAGAGAAGAAGAAAGAGAGGATCAACAAGCATTTTTGAGAACCTAATCAAGTAAATTCAAAACTTCTTCAAACCTTCGCCATCACAAGAATTCCCTCATTTCATTCAACCATCCACCTCATTCTACCCATTGTAAATATATCATTAACTTTTTAGTGATTACTAACACTAACCACTAACATACTAACACAAAATATCCATTGGCCTAACCATAAAAGACACCTCACCTCAAGACATGTACATAGTGTTGGGGTATAAAGCCCAATGTGGTTGCCCAGGTAAGTGGGCGGGCCGCGAGGTATGTACACATATTCTTTTGTAAAAACCTAATAAGAACTCACTATGCTCTACACATGACAGTAGAGCGAGTTCACCATATCGTTGTGCTCTTCTTCTCGCACTCTCTCTCGCGTCACACTTCCGCTCGTACTCCTTTAGCTGGTATCAGAGCTCAGATCGAGGCTCGGGGCAGAATTTGCAGGTAGCCAGAGTCACCTGCTCATATTGGAGTGAGATTCAACAGGCGAAGACACGGCCCCAAATCTTGTGGGACGGCCCAAAGGGCTCGCTGTTCTCAGAATTTCATTCTGAGGTCATCTCGGCCACCGTTCGGCTTCGACAAAGTTCTTCGCAGACCATTTTCGACTACGTGGTCTCAGCGGGTGTAGATTCGACTCTGCAAATTTGGGGTTTCGGCCTACGACTGCAGGTGCTGAGGATATCGGCACTCCCAGAGTGTTGATTTGTGGCTGTCTACACATTGAAGGACGGCTCACAGTTCTTGGAGGCATATCACATACGACACGGGCGCATCTACACACAGACTGTAGGCGACATCCACTAGTTCATCAGGTAGCTTGTGTTTGCTGCTTGATATTCCAGATTTCATCCTGACATTGCAGGTACTTCCACATGGGATGTATTGTCCGAGATGATATATGTCTGTTGAGGGTTTGCTGGTTGTGAGTCACGCAGCAAACAACCGCCGCAGCGGTTAGAGCATACAGTGGGAAATTTGTGGATGTATGACTTTGTGGGAAGTCTATGTACCGTCAGATTTACTGCAGCCTTTGTTGAGGGTCAAGTGAGGTTTTATTGAGCTGGGGGATTCTTGAATGTTGAGATCCTTTCGGTGATACAGGTCTTGGAGCGATCCCTCGAGCACACTTAGATAGGTAGCTAGGATGTATTGATTGTGAGTTAGACAGTTGGGATTGGATCTTTGCTTTACTGCCGTTGAGACATTGTCGCAGTCTATGCTTATAGGAGAGTGACAGGACAGTGAGAGACAGTACAGGTGCAGGATAGGTTTACCCACAGCTTACAGTGTTAGAGAGACAGTGGTTTTTTGAGCTGTTTTTGGTCTGTTTTTTAGTACACCAGATCCATTTTACAAAGGAGACTCTGCCAAAATTTCTGCAGAATCTGAAGCTTTATTGGTTCATTTGACAGGTTGATATTGGTTCAAAGGTCAGTTTACAGGAGAAACTCTGCCGAATTTTTCCCAGGAAAGTAAACTACTGTGAAGCGTAGCTATGGCTGGATCACAAGACAATGCTCTTTACAATATCAAGAAGCTGGATGGAACCAATTTCCCATTGTGGAAGAAGCAGATTTGGCATGCGTTGGTACAAAAGAAGCAGATAAAACCTATAAAGCTCAAGGGGATAAAACCACAAGATAGATGAATGGAGCGAAATGGATGAATTGGCACTTTCTACCATTATGCTGACTTTGGCAGAAAGCGTTTACTTCAATGTAGCAGACGAGATGTCGACTTATCAAGCATGGACAAAGCTAGGTGATCTTTATGAGAAGCAGAGTGCAGCTTCACAGGTATACTGGCTTAAGAAGCTTGTTGACTTGAAGATGAAAGAAGGGACACCTATGTCCAATCATCTGAATGAATTCAACACCATCTACAGTTAGTTGTCAGCTCAAGGTGTCAAGTTTGATGAACCTGTTAGAGCTATGTTCCTGTTGATCACATTGCCGGAAAGTTGGGACACTTTTCGCACAACTTTGAGTAATTATGCACCTCCAGATGGTTTGACCATAGCAGGTGTAAAAGGCAGTCTGCTTACTGAAGAAACCAACAGAAAGACAATGGACAAAGGCAAAGGAATAGCCTTAGTTGTCAGGGGAAGGACCAAAGAAAAGTACAAAGGTGGAAAGAGGGATCAGTCTCGTAGCAAGTCCCGCAGTGCTAAAGGCAAGAGTGACATAGAATGCTACCATTGTGGCAAGAAGGGTCACATGAAAAGAGACTGCAGAGAATGGAAAGCAAAAAAAGGCAAAGAGAAAGCAGAAGACCATGGTGAGAAGAACAAGTCCTCAGTGAAGATTCAAGAAAAAAATGTGACAAACACTGTTGCAGAGGATGACAGTCTAGTGTCAGGAGATATCTACTTCTTGAAAAATACAATGGACTCAGCTCTTCTTACAGCATCTGATGGAAATGCACTGAGTGACTGGATTATAGACTCAGGGGCATCACTTCATGTGTCTCCAAACAAGGAGTGGTTTACCTCTTATGTGACCACTAAAGATCATGTTCGGCTAGGCAATGGGTAGACATGTGAGATCTTAGGTGTTGGAGATGTTCAATTGAAGTTTCAGAATGGCTCTTCTTTCACGCTGAAGAATGTGAGACATGTTCCAGCAATTACAAAGACCTTGATCAGCACAGGTTTACTTGATGATGCTGGCTACGTCACCACTTTTGGACAGAACATGTGGAAGATATCCAAGGGTTCCTTGACAGTAGCACATGGAGTAAAGTCTGGAGGACTTTACATGATTTATGTATCAAATGTCTCTAAAAATGTAATCAATGTAACCGAGCAACCGAACGTTTCTTTGTGGCATAGCCGGTTAGGACATATGTCCAAGAAGGGAATGGAAATCTTGTCTCGTTCTGGTTATTTTCCTGGCTTGTCATGTAATGATTTTGAATTCTGTGAACATTGTCTGTATGGTAAGCAAACATAGCATCCATTTAAGCATAAAAGCAGTAGAAGAGATACACAGTTGGCATTTGTTCATAGTGATTTGTGTGGACCTATGCCTAACCTATTTCTAGGGGGAGCTTCTTACTTTATGACATTTATAGATGATTACTCGAGGAAAGTATGGGTTTACTTTCTCAAGCACAAGGATGAAGAGTTTAGTGTTTTCAAAACGTTTGTGACACTTGTGGAGAATCAGAGTGGCAAGAAGATTAAATGATTACGCACTGACAATGGTGGAGAGTATGTTTCAAAGGCCTTTCAGGACTTTTGTGATTCAAAAGGTATAAAACGTGAACTTACTGCTCCTTACAATCCTCCTCAAAATGGTGTTGCTGAGAGGATGAATAGGACCATACAAGAGAAGGTCAGAAGTATGTTGTCTAATGCACAACTGCCAAATGGGTTTTGGGCTCTTTGGGCTCAAGCTGTATCAACAGCTGTTCATCTTATAAATAGATCCCCAAGCAAGGTTTTGCAGAAGGATTCAGTGGCAGAGATGGTATGGTCAGGCAAAATGCCCTCATACAAGCATCTCAGAGTCTTTGGCTGTGAGGCATATACTCATGTTCCAAAGGAATTTAGGAACAAACTTGAGCCAAAGAGTAGAAAGTGCATCTTTCTAGGCTATGATAATTCTGGTGAGATGGGGTACAGACTTTGGGATCCCGAATCCAGAAAGGTTATCCGCAGCAATGATGTTCACTTTAATGAATCCAAATATCATTCTAAACCAGAGAGGGTTGAGGAGATTAGAAGAGTTGTCTTCCAAGAAGATGGACCTGCACGTGCAAGACAAAATGTCAGGGCTCAAGAGGAGCAAGGACAGGATAGAGTGGAGCCACACGTTGTGGCTGAGCCTGAGCCACCTATTTTGCGTAGATCTGGACGTATCACACGACCTCCTTATCGGTTTGTTCCATCTATGAACTATGTCATGTTGGCTGATTGCAATGAGCCTTCATGTTACAAGGAAGCAGTGCAAATGAAGGACTCCGGGAATTGGCAATTGGCCATGCAGTCAGAGATGACAGCTCTGCATAAAAACCAGACATGGAAGCTAGTTAAATTACCACATGGCAAAAAGGCTCTACCTTGTAAATGGGTTTACAGGTATAAGATCACCGCTCATGATAATCAGCCAAAGTACAAAGCAAGGCTTGTTGCCAAGGGCTTTAAGCAAGAACAACGCATTGACTTTGATGAAGTCTTCTCTCCGGTGGTCAAGATGACTACATTGAGATGCTTTCTTGCATTGGTTGACATATTAGATTTGGTGTTGCACCAAATGGATGTCAAGACAGCGTTCTTGCATGGTGATTTAGATGTGTAAATTTACATGCAGCAGCCAGAAGGGTTTGTTGAGAAAGGCAAGGAATATTTGGTATGCCAGTTGTTAAAGAGTCTTTATGGCTTAAAACAATCACCGGGGGCATGGTACCATAAGTTCCACAAGTTTATGCTTTCTCAAGGCTACAAACGTAGTGAGTTCGATCAAAGAAGGCTAAGGATGGCAGTTGGCTGATCCTTATTTTGTATGTGGATGACATGTTGATTGTTGGCAAGCACTTGGAAGAAATTTCAGCTTTGAAGTCAAAGATGGAAAAATCGTTTGACATGAAAGACATGGGTGAGGCAAGTCATATACTTGGTATGCGCATTGAGAGAGACAGATCAAAGAAGTTGATTTGGTTATCTCAAACAGAGTATATTGACAAGGTTTTGCAACGTTTCAATATGGAGAAGGGAAAGGCATTGAGTGTTCCATTGCCACCATATGTGAAACTTAGCAAACAAGATTGTCCTGTGTTTGAGGAAGAATATGCTGAAATGGATAAGATTTCATATGCGTCTGCAGTGGGTAGTTTGATGTATGCAATGATTGCTACTCGCCCAGACATTGCATTTGAAGTGGGAGTAGTAAGTCGATACATGTCAAACCCAGGCAAGAAACATTGGGAGGAAGTGAAAGGAATATTGAGATACCTGAACGCTACAAAGACTATGCGTATATGCTATGGGAGTCAGGAGCTAAGTGTAAAGGGTTTTATAGACTCAGATTATGCAGGTGACTTAGACAACAGAAGGTCTACGTCAGGGTATGTCTTTACATTGGCTGGTGGAGCAGTATCATGGAGTTCTAGATTACAAGATTGTGTTACTCAGTCTACTACAGAGGCTGAATATGTTGCAGCATCAGAGGCATGCAAAGAATCAATTTGGCTTAATCGACTAGTAACAGATTTGGGAATCAAAGAAGAGATGCCTGTGTTATATTGTGATAGTCAAAGTGCTATACAATTGGCTCGCAATCCAGTTTATCACTCAAAGACAAAGCATGTGGATGTGAAGTATCATTTCATCAGGGAAACGCTCGAGGATAAGAAACTTCAGCTTGTCAAAGCTCACACTACAGAAAATCCTGCTGATCTACTTACAAAAGGACTTCCCTCAGAGAGCTTTGCGCATTTTCACAAGCAGTTAGGTGTAGGGTAGTACATCACTTCTCTACATCTCTTGTATATTAGCTTGTATAGTAGCTTCTCTCACACTTAAAGTACCACATTGGACTTTAAGTGGGAGGTTGTTGGGGTATAAAGCCCAATGTGGTCGTCCAGGTAAGTGGGTGGGCCGCCAGGTATGTACACATATTCTTTTGTAAAAACCTAATAAGAACTCACTATGCTCTACACATGACAGTAGAGCGAGTTCACCATATCGCCGTGCTCTTCTTCTCTCACTCTCTCTCGCATCACACTTCCGCTCGCACTCCTTCACATAGTAAAAACTCTCTCTCTTTCTCTCCTTCCTTCAAACTCTACTTTCACCTTATCAACCATCAATAATGCTCTCTTTTGAGCACACATCCATGACTCAAGCAGACAAAGAAGGCCCGCAATGTTTTGATGTTCAAAAGAAATCCTAATCTTGATTTGATTAGCATGTAAATAAGGTTATCAATAACCTTAATAAGGGGTCTCCAACCTATAAATAGGCCCCTATCCTTCTTGTAAATCATCTCCAAGCTCTCACATAGCAGCCCAATACTATAGGCATGAGGAGAGACTTAGGTGTAGCAACCACTTTGTGAGCTTCACACTTTGTGTGAGAGAAGCTTCGATGCTACAGATTGCAAAGTGAGAGAGTGTGAGTGACCTATCTCAAACTACTATTTTACATGCTCTTTCTCTATCAATAATTGAGGTTTGGTGCTTCAAAGGCGTGCTTGGCTTCAGGATCTTTGTCCTTTCACTCGTATAAAGCTCTTTGGCAAATGCAAGGTGACTTGTGTCTTTTCAGTTCTATCATTTGAGCTTGTTTAAGAAAGTGCTTAGTGTGTTTTCATCGTCAAATTTATGCCCATTGTAGGAGGGTATTGTGGTGAGAAGGCTCCCACACCATAAGATAGTGTGCGTGAGTGTTGGCAATGTTTAGCATTCACATATGGGAGGTGAAGTGGATGATGAGGGTGAAGACGACCAGAACAAGTCGCTAGAGCAATCAAAGGCCAAAAGGTTAGAGAAATCAAGCAATATAAAAGAAGAATGGCCAAAGCTAATTTGTAAATTGCCGGTGATATGTAGCAAACAATTTAGAATGAGCTCACATAAAAGGATACTCAAAGGGAGCAGCATGATTCTAAAAGACAGAAAACCAATGACTTGGAGTCATTAAATGAATTCACTCGTTCTGAAGATAAATAAGAAAAGTAAAAACAATCTCTGAAGGAGCAGAAGGACCAGATAGAAGAGGAGAAAATCGGAGAGGAGGGTCCACACAAAAAATGTCCCATTGAGCTTGAATCTACCCACCACTCCTCCTCCTACTCAAGAGTCAATGGTCCCACCAACAAACCCAAAAAAGGATGAGGTAATCAGTGATATACCAGAGAAGACAACAAAGCAAGCATCGACAACACCGCCAACAAATTAAGTAGTGGGTGTGCCTGAAAACAAAGAAGGGAAGGATCAGACTCCACTGACACCTCTAAAGCAAGAAGATATAGACAAAAAGGAGGCGGCAACAAAAAAAAGAAAAACTTGGTACCTCTCAACAACCGTAGGCTACAGAGACAAGGCAAATGTCTCCCCTCTCGTATGTCAAAGAGTGCTTAATAGCTTAAGAGGAGTGGAGTTAGAAGATACCAAAGCAAAATCAGCAATGGCTGTTGAGGCAAAATGCCATCTACAAAGTAGAATTGAAGAATTACAAAGAGTATAGATCGAGCTCTAGTCATCTAAACTACAAAGAGAGCAAGAAAATGCTTCTCATTACTACCAATAAGCTCAAGCCTTCAATGAAGCAAATACAAAAATAAGAAAGAGAATGGGGTCTAGGAGGGCCTCTTTATTTGGCAGTTTAAGGGAGTCAAACCTCTAGTATTAAGAGAGAAATCAAAGGATAGCGTTTGAATTCAAATAGAAAAAACAGCTAGTTTATTTAAATTCAAAAATTTTCCCCAAAATGAAATTTAAAATTGTTAACTGAGTCAACGTCAGTCAACAGAAGCTGCTTAAGACCGAAGACATACGATTGCAAATCAAAGATCAAAGTGAAGAAGCAGTAAAGATTCGGGTTACACATTTTTCATATTTTCCCAAAATGGTCATGTATTGTAAATTAGTGATTCATTTCAAGACATTGTAATATTTTAATGTGTTACGGGCTCAGTGGGAGTTCCAAGCTGTAAAGAACAGGCCAGTTAGTGTGCCTAGGTAGCAGATTCAGTAAATAGTGGAGTCCTAAAGGCCTTGGGTGCCCGGACATTGCATATTTTTACCCTAGGTACATAAGGCTGTGTGTAAAAGAAATTAGGGTTCTCAGGCTCTTTTGTGGAGAGCACTTTGGTGAGAGCTCTTGAGGTGTGTGGCTATGGAGTCCTTGAGCTTTTCCTTGCTCAAGTGACTCGATTAACACTAATCAATGTTTAATTCTCTTTCACTATGTCTCTCACATGCCTCTTATGATTGCCTATGATGCTTTGATTAGCTAGATCATAACTAATTAGTGGTTAATCCCTCTCTAATCTTATGTGATTGCCCTCTCTTGCTTGTGTGTGCATGTAGGTTTGATTGGAGTGTGGTGCTCAATAGATCTATGTGTGCGTGCTTGCGATTAGTGTGTTGCATGATAGAATTAGTGTTTTGTGCGTCTTGCAATCGTAGTGTGTGTGATTGGATTGATTAGAGGTGAAGAGAAGTGGATGTGGAGATTGCTCATCATTGTGGCTTAGCTCCTCCATAGGACGAGAAGCTCACCTCATAGAGTTAACCATTCGTGTTGCCATGATTAGCTCACTAATCGTGTGAGTGTTTCCATGCCCTAGCCAGGTAGCTCATCCCTCCAGATTGATAATTTTATTGGTCATTGGAGCTATGCAAATATGGGAACCCCAACATTTGGCGCTGTTGCCGGGGACGATGGCCTACGCTAGTGTAATTGTGGCATAATTGGATGTGTTTCCTCACTAATTTCACTTGTGTGTTTATGTTTTTGTGGATTTGGGATGTGTTTGCATGAAGCAATGTGTTCATTATTCCCTAATTTGTCACCATATCTTTCCAATTGTGTGTTTACAAACTCTAATTTCACACTAAAGCCTTGCTAATTTGACTAATTTTGCTAACTTACACACTAATTTGCTACGAAGGATTGGAGCTTTCAATCGTTCAATCGATCTTCAATAGAAAGGTAATCAAGGTGGTATTCTCAATCTCCGTAGAATCTAAAGATGTGTAGAATTGTGTAGAGACTCCACCATGATGCAATGTAATGTTGATGCTATGTTATTGCAATGCAATGTTGATGCTATGATGCTATGAAATTTTTGGATTGTTCGTTTTCATGTTGCCGTAATGCCAAAATTTTCCAGGTTTGGTGGCGTATGAATTTGACAAGTTCAATTGTTGATTGGTGAATGTGCGTTGCTAATTGTGTGCCTAATTGATCTAATTTCATGCTTGAATGGTCAATTGCAAGTGTGTGTGCATTCTAATTGAGTGTGTGTATGCCTAATTTTAGGTGTGTGTGCACTATTTTGCCCTTGTTTGTGTACCTAAAAAGCAATGTATGCTTAACGATTTTTCAATTGTGATGATTGATTTATGCTGTGGTCATGCCCAAGTAGAGATTTGTGAAATCACATTGCAATTTCAACAAGGTTAACCCTTTTGTGTACGCACCTAAAAATTGGTAAAAACTACAAATTATTAGTGTGTGTGCCTAAAAGGTGCTTAATGTGCATTATTAATTCAATGTTTTGATTGCATATTTGATGTGTGCAATGGTTAATTGCTGCATTTTTTAGCTCAAAACAGGGATTTACACACTCCAAATGCGTCAAATTTTGTCGATTTAATTGCCTAGTTTGGATTTTATTGATGAAATTATTTGGCAATTGAATTGATGTGATTTTGGGAAGTTTATTTGGCTGCACTAATCCCCTATCTGTGGAGAATTTTCAGAATTTTTTTGGGTATTTTTTGGATAATTTTTATAATTTTTTACTAATTTTCGTTTTTTTTTAAATTTTGAAAAATTTGATATCTTGCAATTTTTACAAATTGTTTTGAATGTGTTTTTACGGTTTGATTTTGAGAACATTTGGGCTTTCGTTCATTAAATTTTGAGCGTTTTACTATCTCTGAGGGTCCGGTGATGATTGTGTCGTAAATTGCATTTTTTGTGAAAATTGCTATTTTTGTTGTGCTTTTGCATGTCAAATGTGCTTGATTGTGATTGTCCATGATTTTCTAAGATTCCTAGAATTTTCAGAGAACTTTTTGGACAATTTTTGGGATTTTTTTATAATTTTTTGGATTTTTTGATAATTTTCGGCCTATTTTTGGCTTTTTTGGATGATTGATTAATATTAATAATATTAAAAAAACCCGTTTGAGCTTGGATGCCCGTGCCTTCCGGCATATAAAAATCTCAGCGTCGAATAAGATCTTTATGCTCCGTTGGGATAGTTTCCGTCGACAAATACTCTTCTTCTTCTTCTCTCTCTTCGTGAACACCCTCCAATCCCACTCTTAATCTCTCTCTAACTCTCACTCTTCCCCACTGCAAAAGCACGATTATTTGCTCTATCTTACTAACTCCCCCTCACTCTCTCTCTAGAAGTGCAATTACTTACGTTCTCTCTCTTCCTCTCACTCTTTCTCTCACTCTCTCTCTCCTCTGCCCGGGTGTCACGCGCGCATACCCACCCTCTTTTTCCTTGTCTTTTACTCACACACATACACACTCGTGTGCTCTCTACCAGACGACACTCTCTCTCTCTCTCTCTCTCTCTCTCTCTCTCTCTCTCTCTCTCTCTCTCTCTCTCTCTCTCTCTCTCTCTCTCTCTCTCTCTCTCTCTCTCTCTCTCTCTCTCTCTCTCTCTCTCTCTCTCTCTCTCTCCGTTGTCCCAGTACTCCGCGCCAGGCCGTGGTCAACGTCTCCCCGTACCCCTTTGTCTTCATCTGCAGCCCACGTGCCACTCTACCCTCTGTGCGCACCAAAACCGGCCCCACCTTCTGACTCAACACACACACACGCTACCAAGTTCCCCTTCTCTTTGCCCGGCTGTCTTACTCTCTCTCTCTCTCTTTCTCTCTCTCTCTCTCTCTCTCTCTCTCTCTCTCTCTCTCTCTCTCTCTCTCTCAGCCCCCGCTTACATAGTCCCCCCCTGGGCGAGGGCAGCCCTGTGGGGGGGCGTTAGCAACAAGCCTCGCCCTCCCCTCCCCAGCTCACACATCTCGTCTCCTGCAGCTGCTCTGCATCGCCCTGCCGACCTCGAGAAACACAGGTCGTGGTCGTCCTCGCCTTGCAACACAAGAGCCGCTCTCGGTCTCAAGCAACACAAGCCCACTTTGCAACACAAGAGCCGCTCTCGGTCTCAAGCAACACAAGCCGACCTTTTATACTCTGCACAATCTAATCCTTTGTGTCGATTCTCAGACGGTTCCCACATAAGCTTGACCACTTAACACAGTCAGCGGACTACGTCAGAGCTCCCCTCACGCGACCTGCAGACAACAGTGCCTGGTTCGGACCTGCTGGTTCGGACCTGCCCGACGGTGAGCATCTATTCTCTGGCGACAGTGAGCATCTCTTCGAATCTCTTCGACAACGATAGTGCATTCGATTTTGCTCGCCACTGGCTCGACTATTCGACTACTCGATTCAAGCTCGACTACTCGACTGGCTCGTGCTTGACTACTCGATTCAGTTAAGCTTGAGTTTTCGATTTCCTGTTAGGTTTGTTTCAATTAAGCAAGGGTTAGTTCTTGCACAAGCTTCTTGCACAAGCCTCGACCCTTGCTTTTCCAACCAAGCCCACAGCTCTCTGCCGAGGCATACAAACCCTAACTAAGCAGAGATTCACACAGAATCTCAGTTTTGTGTGTGCTCTCAACAAGAAGAAGATTAGCATCGGAAGCATGACGACCAAAGCCACCACTTCGAAGAGCTTTGCGAAGACACGACCAAGCTTTGCTGCCGTTTTAGCAGCGCCAAGTAAATCTGACCGAATCGAACGCCTTCAAGCAGATCTCGATCGGGTCATGGAAGAAAATCGCGACCTCAAAGCTCGCCTTAGCAAGCTTGAGGCACGATTTGATTCCATGGTCGATCTCGCCACCAACAAAGTGAAAGAAGTCGAAGCCAAGGACATCGAAACACACTCGGCAACCCTTGCACAGGTGAAGACATGTGTGACAGTAGAGCTTCGAGAACAACGACTCCAAACAGAAAATACCCTCAAGATCCGCATTGGTGGGCTACCTCAAGCATGGGAAACGACCAAGTACGACTTCTCGGAACGCATCAACTTCCTCAATGAAACCCTCAAGCCGATCAAGGTCGACCACAACGCAATAGGCCGTATCACTTGGAGAGGCCCTGACATGCCTATACCAAGTGGACATGCCATCCTTGAATTCGAAAGTAGAGAAGGTCGGCTCAAGATTCTCCAACAATCACGTCTTCTCAAAGACACCAAATTTTGGATCGCAGAAGAACTCACCCCGCTACAACTCAAACGCAAAAGTGAAGAGCTCAAGAAGGTACATGAAGCCCGCAAACAAGGCAAATGGGCAGTCTACCGAGGTGGTAAAGCCATCATCCAGGAGTTTCGAAACCCCAAATCGGCTCTCCCCACAGCTGATCCCTCTTAGGTTTTTGTCTTTTTCATCTTTCCATCTTTCCAATGGACCCTCAGTCCTTAACTGATATGTATTCAGTGCGATTTGCTACAAATGTCAGCGTTGTACTGTTTGTTTTTGGTCCCATGGGTCATATCTGACCTCCGTGGACGATAATTCAATCTATCTATCTATCTATCTCTCTCCGTACGACACGCCGACGACAGCCGCCACTCTCTCTCTCTCTCTCTCTCTCTCTCTCTCTCTCTCTCTCTCTCTCTCTCTCTCTCTCTCTCTCTCTCTCTCTCTCTCTCTCTCTCTCTCTCTCTCTCTCTCTCTCTCTCTCTCTCTCTCTCTCTCTCTCCGCATCGCTCACTCTCTTTCTCTTCTCTCTTCTTGCACGCGAGACTCAAACCTTGTACATTGCAGCCCCATCTTCTCCTTCGTCACCTCCACAGTCAGCGTCCGCAGGTCACCCACCACCTTCTGATCAACCACGTGCGAGCCAGGTAAGCAGGTAGTCTTTAATAATAATTTTTAAAAAAAGTGTTAAAAATATGATTTTAAAAATAATAAAAAATAAAAATAAAAAAGGGAAAATAGATTTAAAAAGTAGAAAAACATAAAAAAATTACCCAAAAAAAAGCTCATAGAAAATTCAAAATTTCAAAAATTGATACAAATAAATCCTTAAAAATTGTAGAAAATTCATAGAAATTCACAAAAAATCATAAAAATTCATAAATTACCCGAAAAAATTCATTGATAAATCACAAAAATGATAAAAATTTCATAACATCTTAGAGAAAATCCATAAAAAAATCAAAAATGGCCAAAAAATCTCGATAAATCATAAAAAACTCCATAAAATTTAGAAAATCTCAAAAATTTTATAAAAATCAAAACTTTTTCAAAAAATTTATAAAAAATCATAAAAATACTAAAAATTTTAAAATTTTAAAATTTCACAAAAAAGTAATAACAATAAAAAGAAAGTCGTCGAAGAGCCAGAAAGACCCAGAAAAGCAGAAAACAAAGCCGAGAAAATTACACCGCGCAAAGCGAAATAAAACGGTCGAAAAAAGCTAGCAAAGCGATCAACTTGACGCAGTGGAGCGTCAGACAAATTTTGAAAATTTGCACGCTAAAAATTGGTAAGTGCAAGTGATTGCATTGAAAACTAGCTTCTAATCGGACGAACAGAAGCACCAATCATGGTGTTGGGATTAAAGCCCAAGTGGCCTCTTATGCGGATATGGCCGGCCGCCCGCCTAACTCACTTACCTCTAACTCTTTGTATATACTAACATATTCTTTGTGAACACTAAGGATTTGGGAGATAACCCTTCTAACAGTTCTCTGCGTACTGTGTACTGTGTAAGCTCACTGTGTGTGTGTGTGTGAGAGAGAGAGAGTCGACCCACGCTCCGCTCCGCGACTTCAATTGGTATCAGAGCCTTGGTTCAGTGCGGATTTGCGCAATCGCGCGCGCGCACTTTTCCGGCAGATTCTGGATCTGGAGTTCGAAACTTCACACTCGGCGTTCCGGGAGCGTTTCCATCAGGCAACCTGGGGTTTTACCCCCCTTTCGAAGCCGTTTATGCCCTCAGAATTTCGTTCTGAGCACTACAGCAAAAGATAGATTTCAGCCGCAAAGAAATCCGTCTTGTGTAGATTGGCAAGCAGGAGGTGGTCGACATCAATATCGGCATCGACATACATCACCTATTAGTCTTCAGAGCATCATCTATAGACCAGGTACACATATATATCATCAGATATATACATTGCAGTCTGCATTGTTACTTCTTGTGCTTGCCAGGTTCCAGGGGAGGTGTGGCCATACGACGGCTTGACACCACTGGCATGTATTGCAGATTGATGTACTGTGATTGTGGGTCTGCTAGTTGTGAGTCACGCTAGCAGACAGACCGCCGCAGCGGTCATAGGACAGTGATTGGTCTATTATAGGATGTATGCTAGTTCTGGGCAGTTTGTTGAGCCATCTGAGAGGGTCGTGTGTGAGGTTTTTTGAAGCCAAGCACTGGGGGCTGGGTTACCCAGTGTGAGGTGGATTAGGTTGCTGGAGTTCCCCTCTACACGCATCCTCTTCGGCGACTTTTATCCCTTAGGATGTATGACTTTGTGTAGACACTGGATTGCATCTTATGCGTCAGGCCGTTGAGGCATTGTTCAGAGTTCAGTCTTGAGACAGATACAGGTTCTGTCATCGCCCAGAGAGGAGACAGTGTATGCTTACAGGACAGCATATTACAGGGATTTTTTAGATTTGTCACTGGTCAGCTATTTATGATTGTTTCTTGAGCTATCTTTTGGTTCCCAGAGCTCAGTTTACAGGGGAGACTCTGTCAAAAATTTTCAAAATACTGACAGTTCCTGAGGAGAGGTGTTCAGCTTGTTGATTATAGCTTGTTTACTGTGTACAGAGGCCAGTTTACAGGGGAAACTCTGCCGGATTTTTCTCAGGAGTAAACAGTTTGGCAGATATGGCATCTTCTCAAAGTGAGACTCTTTACAACATAAAGAAGCTGGATGGCACAAACTTTCCATTCTGGAAGAAGCAGATTTGGCAGGTTTTGGTGCAGAAAAAACAAGTGAAGCCACTGAAGCTCAAAGGGGAGAGACCAAAAGGTATGGCTGAAGATGAGTGGGAAGAGCTTGACGAGTTAGCTTGTTCCACAATCATGCTGACACTGGCAGAAAATGTTTACTTCAACGTAGCAGAAGAGACTACAGCGTATGGCGTATGGCAAAAGCTATGTGATATGTACGAGAAACAAAGTGCTGCTTCTCAGATTTACTGGCTCAAGAAATTGGTGGATTTGAAGATGAAGGAAGGGACAGCCATGTCAAATCATCTGAATGAATTTCACTCAATTTTCAGCCAGTTAACAGCACAGGAGATAGTCTTTCCAGATTCAGTGAAGGCTATGTTTCTCTTAATCACTTTGCCAGACAGTTGGGATACTTTTCGTACAGCGTTAAGTAATTCTGTCGCGCCAGAAGGTCTTACAAGTGCCAATGTAGAAGGCAGCTTGCTCACAGAGGAAGTGAACAGGAAGAACATTGACAAAGGCAAAGGCAATAGCGCTTTGGTTGTTCGAGGGAGACAACAGTTTAAAGAGAAGAAGGGTAAGAAGGCACAAAACCGAAGTAAGTCTCGTGATTCGAAGTCAAAGGATGACATAGAATGCTACCATTGTGGCAAGAAGGGTCACATGAAGCGAGACTGTACGAAGTGGAAACAAGAAAAAGGCAAAACAAAGAGTTTTGAGCAAGATGAAAAGAAGAGTTCAGTGAAGATTGAAGAGGTGAATGTCACAGGATCTGGTTCAGACAGTGATTCTGGTATAGCAGCTGGTGACATCTTCCTTACAAGCAATCTTGATTCTGTTTTCTTGACTGCAGAGGATGGACATGCTATGAGTGATTGGATTATCGACTCAGGGGCATCTTTACATGTTTCTCCGCACAAAGAGTGGTTTACATCATATGTGGCTACTAAAGACTATGTCAGACTTGGCAATGAGCAGGTTTGTGACATACTTGGAGTGGGAGATGTGCAGTTGAAGTTTCAGAATGGCTCTTCTTTATGGCTCAAGAATGTCATACATGTTCCAGCAATCCGAAAGAGCTTGATTAGTACAGGGAAGTTGGATGATGCGGGTTATGTGACAGTTTTTGGGAACAGCACTTGGAAGATCTCCAGAGGTTCGATGACTGTAGCACATGGCAGCAAGTCAGGAACTCTGTACACTTTACATGTTTCAGAGGTTAAAAACCATGTAATTAATGTGATTGAGCAGCCAAGTGTGTCACTGTGGCATCGTAGGTTGGGACATATGTCAAAAAGAGGAATGGAAATACTTTCTCATTATGGTTATTTGCCTGGATTTTCATTTCAAGATTTCGAGTTTTGTGAGCATTGTGTTTATGGTAAGCAAACACAGGAACCGCACAGATCAAAGAGGAATCGTAGGGACGAACGGTTAGCTCTTGTACACAGTGACCTATGCGGACCAATGCCTAGTTTGTCACTAGGGGGAGCAGCGTACTTTTGTACATTCATAGATGACTATTCTCGCAAAGTATGGGTTTACTTCTTGAAGCACAAGGATGAGGTGCTCAAGGTCTTTAAGACATTCTTGCAGCTGGTGGAGAATCAGAGTGGTCAGAAGCTGAAGTGCTTGAGAACTGACAATGGTGGAGAGTACGTTTCCAAAGCTTTTCAAGACTTTTGTGAAGCAAAAGGGATTAAGCGGGAACTTACTGCACCATATAATCCTTCACAGAGTGGGGTTGCAGAACGTATGAATAGGATTATACAAGAGAAGGTCAGAAGCATGTTGTCAAATGCTGAGTTGCCTGATGGATTTTGGGCGGAAGCAGTGGCTACAGCAGTCCATTTGATCAACAGGTCTCCTAGTAGGGTTCTGGATAAGAGTGCAGTGGCCGAGATGCTATGGACAGGCAAGGCACCTTCGTATAAGCATCTCAGAGTCTTTGGTTGTGAAGCTTATAGCCATATTCCTAAAGAGTTCAGAAATAAGTTAGAACCAAAGAGCAAGAAGTGTATATTTCTTGGCTACGGAGAATCGGGCGAGATGGGTTACCGGCTTTGGGATCCTGAGTCCAGAAAGCTTATTCGTAGCAATGATGTGCATTTTAATGAAGCCAAGTTTCACGCTAAGCCAGAGAAGACAGAGGAGATCAGAAGAGTTGTCTTCAGGGAAGATGGACCTAGTGCTAGCACATCAAGACAGCATGGTCAGGCTCAGGAACAGCCTATAGTGGCTAGAGAGGCAGAATCAGTTGTGGTGAGACGTTCTGAGCGTGTCTCCAAACCACCTGATCGTTATGTGCCATCTCTAAATTATGTCATGCTCACAGATTGCGGAGAACCATCTTGTTACAAGGAAGCATTACAAGTGGTTGACTCGAAAAAATGGCAGTTGGCCATGCAGTCAGAGATGACAGCTCTGCATAAAAACCAGACATGGAAGTTGGTTAAATGACCACAGGGCAAAAAGGCTCTACCTTGTAAATGGGTTTACAGGTATAAGATCACCGCTCATGATAGTCAGCCAAAGTACAAAGCAAGGCTTGTTGCCAAGGGCTTTAAGCAAGAACAAGGCATTGACTTTGATGAAGTCTTCTCTCCAGTGGTCAAGATGACTACATTGAGATGCTTTCTTGCATTGGTTGCTATATTGGATTTGGTGTTGCACCAAATGGATGTCAAGACAGCGTTCTTGCATGGTGATTTAGATGTGGAAATTTACATGCAGCACCCAGAAGGGTTTGTTGAGAAAGGCATGGAACATTTGGTATGCCAGTTGTTAAAGAGTCTTTATGGCTTAAAACAATCACCGAGGGCATGGTACCATAAGTTCCACCAGTTTATGCTTTCTCAAGGCTACAAACGTAGTGAGTTCGACCACTGTCTATATACAAAGAAGGCTAAGGATGACAGTTGGCTGATCCTTATTTTGTATGTGGATGACATGTTGATTGCTGGCAAACACTTGGAAGAAATTTCAGCTTTGAAGTCAAAGATGGAAAAATCGTTTGACATGAAAGACATGGGTGAGGCAAGTCATATACTTGGTATGCGCATTGAGAGAGACAGATCAAAGAAGTTGATTTGGTTATCTCAAACAGAGTATATTGACAAGGTTTTGCAACGTTTCAATATGGAGAAGGGAAAGGCATTGAGTGTTCCATTGCCACCATATGTGAAACTTAGCAAACAAGATTGTCCTGTGTCTGAGGCAGAAAAGGCTGAAATGGATAAGATTCCATATGCGTCTGCAGTGGGTAGTTTGATGTATGCAATGATTGCTACACGTCCGGATATTGCATTTGCAGTGGGAGTGGTTAGGAGATATATGTCAAATCCCGACAAGAAACATTGGGAGGCAGTGAAAGGTATCATGAGATACTTAAAACATACAAAGAGTATGCGCATATGCTATGGTAGTCAGGATTTGAGTGTCAGAGGATACACTGACTCAGATTATGCAGGAGACTTGGATAAGAGGAGATCTACATCAGGCTATGTCTTTACATTGGCTGGAGGTGCCATATCATGGCGATCTCGATTACAAGATTGTGTTACGCAGTCTACTACAGAAGCTGAGTATGTTGCAGCAAATGAGGCATGCAAAGAAGCTATTTGGCTTGGTAGATTGGTTGCAGACTTGGGAATCAATGCAGATATGCCAGAGTTATATTGTGATAGTCAAAGTGCTATACAATTGGCAAAGAATCCAGTGTTCCATTCGAAGACTAAGCATATTGATGTGAAGTATCACTTCATTAGGGAAGTACTTGAAGACAAGCAGATACAACTGCTGAAGATCCACACCAAGGACAATCCTGCTGATCTACTCACAAAGGGACTTCCAGGAGAGGGCTTTGTGCATTTTCGTGAGTTATTGGGCATTGGATAGATGGCAGCCATGTAAATCTTTGTACATTTATGTTCATAGATTTACAGTTACTTAAAGTGCCACATTGGACTTTAAGTGGGAGGTTGTTGGGATTAAAGCCCAAGTGGCCTCTTATGCGGATATGGCCGGCCGCCCGCCTAACTCACTTACCTCTAACTCTTTGTATATACTAACATATTCTTTGTGAATACTAAGGATTTGGGAGATAACCCTTCTAACAGTTCTCTGCGTACTGTGTACTGTGTAAGCTCACTGTGTGTGTGTGTGTGAGAGAGAGAGAGTCGACCCACGCTCCGCTCCGCGACTTCACATGGTGGATTGCAGATTAGGCTATTCAGAGCCCAGATTTTCATCATTTCAAAGGCCCAAATCAATTCTAACACTTTCAAGCTAGAGTTAATCAGCTCTTGTGAGTCTGAAGAGCAGTCAACTGCAAAAGTGATTTGGCTAAAGCAATTTAATCAAAACCGAACCTCATAAATTCTGCTAATCGATACCAAAATCTGTTAGGGGACAGTTTTTACAGAACGAGCCGACATGGACTCAAATCAAGCCAAGAGTTCAAGTACAGCAGAGCAAGCTAGTAGCTGTAACAACACAAGTACAATTGCAACTGAGCAGATTTTATAGCTATATGGCTACAATGGGGATAAATTTTTGTACACAGATTCAGAAGGGCATAGATACTTAAAGAGCAGTAAAAGTAACACAAGAGCCAAGATCCTATTGATCAGAGTAAAGCCAGATTTAGAGAACTCCCAGATATTCATAGACTTCAGTGGATCCAGGTATTGCAAGCTCAAAGATGAAGTGCAGATAGAAGTTCAAAAAATTGACCCAAGTGGTTATCCAGAAATGTGCACAAGCGAGCAAAACATACAGTTGGTGCATATGCAATCAGGATCATTGTACATGCATTATAGTGGTCAGACCTATAGTCAAGAATAGATCGACCAATAGAAGCTAGTCTAATTGGAGAAAAGAGACAAAGACGATATAAAGGTCAAGACGGAGTAGTCTACAGCTTGATGCTTAGTGTTTTAAAAGAAGATGCCGACAACTTGGCAAGCACAAAAATAGAAGCTCCTCAGCTAGATCTTGACATGACAGAGCCAGTTGAAATACCACCAGTCGTGGCGTATTGCTCAGATTGTGGACAAAAAGGTGGATATTTTTCTGAAGATTGTCCAAGAAATCCAAACAACACGGACACATCAACTTCCAAGAAAATTGGAAATGAAAATCTCGATGTAAGTGCATTTAACTCATCACTTTTAATGCAATCATATGGTTCTGCATTACCATTAGAAGCACCACTAAAAGCACTGTAAATTCAAAATTAGCATAAAGATGCACAGGCATCTGAAAAGCTTAAATTCATTCTTTGAACAACAAATTCCTGCATGAATTTTGTCAAGCTATCCAGATATCATCGAATGTTGAAAAGGTTGTTAGGTTTGCAAATGATTCTTCATCCACTGCCACAAGTGTGCAATCATTCACAAATCTAAGGGACACATCAAACAGAATGATGTTAGCATTGTATGGCACCCATAATTCATATGCACACTATATAGATAAAAAAGGGAAAATGTACAAAAAGGATCAACCAGTGTTTGAACGACCCGCATACCAGCTCATAGAAGTGCGTCTAGTGGTAAATCAGAAAGGATGTTTCATTTCAGAGTAAAGAATCTATTATAGTCCATCCTCTCTAGAGTTGAAGGATATTACCCAAGTGAACCCAAAAATCAGTTCAGAGCCAAACTCTCCTCCATCAAAAATCAAGCTTCGATGTTGTGACCAAACGAGCATATACTTTGACCAAAACAGTTGTAGATATAGACGAGAGTCTAAGATCTATGATGCCTTGGGTCCTGAAACCACAAAATCTCATATCATAGGAGACCCTAGAAAATATCAGGGCAAAGATAATACTATCTACAGCTTCACTTGGGGAATAATTTGTTATGTTTCACGGAGATACATAGGAAACTATGCAGAAGGTTTACAAATGCCAAACGTCAACAATGCTACCCAAAGTGTACCTTCAAAGTCCCAAATGGTGAGACTAAACCAGAGCCAAACAATTTTGAACTCTTACAATGAAGCAGGCTATACTGATCACCCTAGGAAGGGGGGAGCTGTAATTTCATCAAGCTCATCTTATGTACCAAGAACTGCAATAGCAGTTAGAAACCCTAGAGCTTCTAGCCAGCATGCCTCTTCAAAGCAAAAACCATTGAAAGATCATATGGTTGTTGGAAGTTTCCAATTGGCCGAGATTCCATCAGAGTCTACAAATGAATTCCTATATGAAGATTATCAAGGACAACAATTTTAGCTGATCTCCACAAATCAAAGTCAAAAGCCGACAAATCCCATAGTGTTCAAACAGTTACATGTGATCAAGCTCACATATGCATATCAAGATGCAGATGACAATAAATACCAGCAAATTCATGACCTTGTACAAACTCCTATGGATGGTAAGACTGAAATCAATGACTATCTAAAGATGATGCAAAGCCTCAAGCCTCCAGAACAGGTGACAAAAAATTCAAAGTCAATAAAAGCTAAAGTTAAGAAAGCTACACAAAGGTGACCACCAAAATCTCCTCCGAAGAGACAGATTCTACTAGAAAGTACAATGGATCTATTAAGATCAAGGGTTACCCAAATGCAGGCAGATAATGCTCATCAATTGCAAACAAAAAGTGCAATATTACAGCAAGATGAGTCCATATCAATTGAAGCAGGTGATCAAAGCAAAGAAAATGCAGATAAAGCTCAACCAAAGGACACTCCCACAGCAAAAGCAGTCAATCAGACACGCATCCTAAGATGATCAAGTGCAACATTATTGGTGAAAATGAAGAAAAACTGTTAAGAGAAGTAAAGCTAAATTTTCAATTAGACAACAACCTCATGTTTTTTTGCACTTGGAAAAGATGTGGCCAACCACAGTTGGAAGATGCTCCTGAATTTGTGAGCGTATCTGGAAACAAACGAGCAGAATGCTAGGGAATCATCTCCACCACCATTGAAGTAAGTTCATAGGTCATCATAGCTCAATTCCACGTAATCAAAACAAAATATATGCCAGATGGCATCATAATGGGAATGCCAATGCCCAAAAGATGTAAGAGATATAGAATGTAAACAAGATGCAGTCTTCAGAGACAACAAAGAATGAAGACCAAGAATGGTCACCCGCGAATGACAGCACAAAGTCCTCAAGCAGAGTTAAAATAGAGACTGATATTAAATCGGATCTTATTGAAGATGATTCATCTCCATCAAACACAACTTCATAAGAGCTTAAAGCAAATCATGCAATATCAAGTGCAGATCAAACAAAGCAAAGAGCAACCACGGAAGCTATTGAGCAGAGAATGCCGTCAAAGCCATAAGTTAGGAAGAACGGAGCTGCAGACAACCAGGAAGAAACAATAAGAAGTCCAAAGATCTAGACATTGCAATTCAGATTGGAAGACAGAGTATCAAGTCAGCCTCCATAGAGACACAGTTAGATCAATATGAGACCATGGAAAAAGCAGGACATAAATCTTCAATAGAGCCAACATTGAGAATAGCTATAGTTCTTAGCAATACAAAAGAAGCAAGTGTCAGATGCAATGCTCTACTAGATAAAGAAGCAAATTGCAATATGGTTGCATACAACATTCAGAGCACTCTAGAGATTACTCATGGCAAGACAGATAATAGAGAAATCATGCGTAAGGCTACAAGTCAAAAAGAAATGGTTGCTACCCTTAGCATCCAAAATCATGAAGAGCAAGTAAATTTTCAAGTACATCCTTCAAAAGAAATGCTTGCAGATGTCATCCTTGGACATCAGTGGTTAGATCAACACAAGGCCTACAAAGAAGATAAAATGCTAATACTCTCTTTTCCAAGAGGTAGCCATACACGTACCGTTAATGCTAGATTCAGAGTTGTAGAAGTCACAAGAATCAAAGATAAATCTTGCAAACAAAGGTAAGGCCAAAGTGGACCCTCTACCGATTAGCAAAGAAGGTCTGAGTGGAATCTTCATCGGTTCTACACACACAACCCAACACCAACAATTTCATTGTTGAATATCATGTGCACTTTCTCCCCAAATTGAAAGTCCATCCTACAAATGAGAAAATATTAAATTGTTAAATAAAAAATCAAGTAGAAATCATGTGAAAATTACATACAAAAGAATTTTAAAAAAGTACAAACCTAAAACCACAATTTATATAACTATAGGTTAGACAATTGGTGGAAATTGTGACCAAATAATCCATGATAATTTCGGTTGGAGAAGTGATGGTTGGGCAAATAATCCATGATACTTATGGTTGGGCATATAATGGATCTTGAGAGCAACGAATCATTGATAATAAAGATTATATATTGGATATATGATGGCCATACAATGTATCTATGTCTACTTGTATACTTCCGTATAGCTTTGTTTGGACAAGTGGTGGACCTTATTTCTTTGTATGCTTCAATGGAGCATAACTTGTACAAGTAGTGGACAACAGGTGTTGTGACCCTCTATGCTTCAATGTAGCTTAGCTTGCACAAGTGGTGGACCTTGTGGTTGTCTATGCTTAGATGGAGCTTAGCTTCAACAAGTGGTGGACCTTGTGTCTTCAATTCCCTTGTTTAGCACCCCCAATGATGGGTGCAGTGGGAGTTCAGGCACAGTATCCTTGATCAAGGTCTTAAGTCAATGCCCTTGATGGGGGTTCGTGGGCAGCACTTGTGGTGGGGTCCTGGGGACAGCACCCCTGGTAGGGGTTCGGGGGCAACCTCCCCAGCGGTAGGGTTTGGCCCATATTGTATATCCTCTTCTTTATTTTAAAAAAATTTGCTTGGTTGAAACACTCAATTTGAAAGAAAATCTATGAATTTTAACCTTGGGTTTTAAGTTAAAAAAAGAACATGTGGCTTTGAGATAACCCTAGCGCAAGAACATAGTGAAGAATAACAAAACAACCAAAATAGAGAAAAAACATAACAAAGGAGATCCAACAAAATATAGGCAAAATAGCAGAACAAAGGCAATTTAGCTGGTACAAAATAGTATCCTACACCGTCTGAGCGAGACATACACATAGACCACATCATAGTTGAATTGCACAGAGGACTTTTACATCATAAAAACAACATCTCTTGATGTGTAGAATTCAATTGTTTAGTAAGGTGAAGTACTATCCTTCTCTCTTTGTCTCTCTATCTCTCTCTTTCTCTTCCTCTCATCTACATCAGTTTTATGTCTTCAAGAAACCAAAATGGTTCTCTACCTTTGTATGCCTCCTTCTTTTACACACACACATACACACAACCCACACATGTTCTCCTTCTCTCAATATTTTCTTTACTCACATGCACACCCACACAGTACATACATATTATATCTCTCTCACACAACATTTCATACAAAATCCAAACTTTTCAATTTAGGCTCTCTATATCCTTCTTGTTCAAGTACACCCATTGTGTTAATAATATTCATGCATTGTATGTATATATGTATGAGTGATTGTGTGATTATTTTTCCTGTGTAAAGTTCTATGTACATACTTATAGGTAAAAAGATAATGTACACGAGCGTGTAAGTTTGAGTAGTTGACTTACTTGTGTGTTTTGATGAGGCTGATTCTTGCACTGAGGTTTTCTTTGATATTTTTTGGTTTCTTTTCTCCCAATGCATCTCAAACTGTGATTTTCATTTTTCTTTCTCAACAAAGGTATTATAGCTTAGTGATAAAGACCTAGTGGGATGAAATGATAAAAGTTATAAACATAAAGAAAGAGAAAATATCGTATTCATTTCACCTATGCTACTAGTTGGACCTAGAGTATAGGTACTCTTTTATGTTTTAGGTTGAGTGTGGGATTGAAATTGAGATTGGACAAGTGGTGGACCTTTCTCTCATGTTGTAACCTCTCCCGAAGGCATGGTCTCATATGTTTTCTTCACAAGTGGTTATAGGTTGAGGTTATACAAGTGGTGGATCTTTCTCTTATACTATAACATCTCTCTGATGCACGGTTTCATATTAAGGTGGCATAATTATCCTAAATTGTGTAAGTAACTACAAATTTTGAAAGTGTATTGAAAGAATTTGGGTGGCATTATTTTAGCTGAGCCATATAATTAAACTATATCTTAGAACTTTGAGTTTCACTCTGCGAGAAACATTAAATTTAGGTGAGAAATTTTGATTTACGATAAATTTTGAATTCAAGCGGAGAAATTTTAATTTAAGCAGCATATTTGAATTGGAGTGAGAAAATTTGAATTCAAGCGGGAAAATATAAATTGAAGCGCCAAAATTGAATTCAAGTGAGAAAATTTAAATTTGAGCAGGAAAGTTTGAATTCGCTCTGTTCAAAATTGCAATGTGGTGGATCTAGGAGACACCAACCATTGCATCTACCTTCTAAGACTTGGTTAGAATGGCCAAGTGGTGGATCTAAGGTCAAGGAAAAATTGCTTAGAATGGCCAAGTGGTGGATCTAGGGTCTACCTATCCCACACATTTTATTTAAAATTGCAAGGTGGTGGATATAGGAGACACCAACAACTACATCCACCTTTCAAGACCTGGTAAGAATGTCCAAGTGTTGGATCTTGGATACACCCACCTTCAAAGGCTTGTTTATATTTTCCAAGTGTGGGATCTAAGGTCTACCTATCTCACACACTTTATTTGAAATTGCAAAGTGGTGGATATAGAAGACACCAACTAATGCATCCATCATTCAAGGCATGGTTAGAATGGCCAAGTGGTGGATCTTTAATGCATCCATTTGTCCAAGGCTTGGTTAGAATGGCCAAGTGATGGATTTAGGGTCTAGATTTTGTACACACTTTGTTTAAAAATGATAGGTGGTGGATGTAGGATAACCCAACCATTGCATCCACCTGGTAAGAGTTGGTTAGAATGGCCAAGTGGTGGATGTAGGATAACCCAACCGTTGCATCCACCTAGTAAGAGTTGGTTAGAATGGCCAAGTGGTGGATCTTGGATCAAACCAGCTTCAAGACTTGGTTAGAATATCCAAGTGGTGGATCTCGGGTGCATCCATTTTAAAGACTTGGTTAAATGCCCAGGTGGTGGATCTATCTATCCCACACACTTTGTTTAAACTTGGAAGTTGATGGATTTAGGAGACACCAATCATTGCATCCACCTTTCAAAACTTAGTTATAATGGCCAATTTTTGGATCTATGATGTACTGGCACCTTCCAAGGCTTGGTTAGAATGGCCAAGTGGTGGATATAGGGTCTACCTATTTCACACACTTTATTTGAAATTGAGAGAGTGTGGATCTAGGAGACATCTGGGATTGCATCCACCTTTCAAACCTTGGTTATAATGGCCAAGTGGTGCACTCACCTTCCAAAGGTTTATTAAAATGGAAAATGGGTGGATCTAGGGTCTACTCATCCCACAAACATTGTTCAAAATTGATTCTGTTAGGATGGCCAAGTGTCGAATGCACCCAAATTCAAAGACATCCTATAATTGCCAACTGGTGGATCTTGGATACACCAACCAACCAAGACTTGGTTAGAATGATCAATTGGTGGATTTAGCGTCTACCTGTTCTACACACTTTATTTGAAATTACAGGGTGGTGGATCTAAGAGACACCAACGATTGTATACACTTCCAAGACTCGATTAGAATGGCCAAGTGGTGGATCTTAAATGCACCCACCTTTCAAGGATTGCTTAGAGTGGCCAAAGTAGTGGATCTAGTGTCTACCTATCCACACACTTTGTTTAAAATTTTTATTGTTAGAATGACCAAGGTGTTGGATGCACCCAAATTCAAGACTTGGTTACAATGAGCAAGTGGTGGATCTTGAATGCACCCACCTCTCAAGACTTGGTTAGAGTGACCATGTGGTAGATTACAAGGTCGTGAATCAAGGAAATATTAACCATTGTATCCACCTTACAATGCTTGGTTAGAATTTCCAGGTGGTATATCTTGGATGCATCCACCTTTCAAAGCTTGGTTAGAATGGCCAAGTGGTGGAGCTTGTATCCACCTTCCAAGACTTGGTTAGAATGGACAAGTGGTGGTTACAGATCTTTGATGCATCCACCTTCCAAGGCTTGGTTAGAATTTCAAGTTTGTGGATCTAGGAGACATCAACTATTGCATCCACCTTTCAAAACTTGATTAGAATGTCCAAGTGGTGGATCTATGGTCTACTTATTCCACACTTTGTTTAAAATTGCATGGTGTTGGATGTAGGAGAAACCAATCATTGTATCCACCTTGCAAGGAATGTTTAGAATGATCAGGTGGTGGGTCATGGATGAAACATGATCAAAACATGGTTAGAATGGCTAGGTGGTTGTATCTATCCCACGCACTTTGTTTGAAATTGGAAGTTGGTAGATATAAGAGACACTAAACATTGCATCCACCTTCCAAAACTTGGTTAGAATGGCCAAGTGTTGGATCTTGCATCCACTCACCTCCTAGGACTTGTGTAGAATGGCCAAGTGATAAATCTTGAATCTTCTTTTTTTACACACTTTATTTGAAATTGCAAGGTGGTGGATCTAGTAGACATCATAATTGCATCCACGTTTCAAACCTTGGTTAGAATTACCAAGCGGTGGATCTTTAATGCACCCACCTTCCAAATCTTAATTAGAATGCCCAAGTGGTGGATTTAGGAGCTACTCATCCTACAAACCTTGTTTAAAATTGATAGGTGGTGGGCGTAGGAGGAACCAACCATTTCATCCACCTTGCAAGACTTAATTATAATGGCCAAGTGGTGGATTTTAATTGCACCCACCTTCAAGACTTGGTTAGAATGTTCAGGTGATGGATCTAAGGTCTACATATCACACACACTTTGTTTAAAATTTCAAGGTGGTGGATCTATAAGAAACCCTCCATCGCAACCATCGCCCAAGGCTTGATTAGAATGGGTAAGTGATAGATGTCAGATGCATCCACCTTGACTTGGTTAGAATGGCTAGGTGGTGGATCTAAAGTCTATGTATCACACACACTTTGTTTAAAATTTCATGGTGGTGGATCTAGGAGAAACCCACCATTGCAGCCACCTCCCAAGACTTGGTTAGACTGGGTAAGTGGTGGATGTTGGATGCACCCACCATAAAGACTTGGTGAGAATGAACAAGTGGTGGATCTAGGAGACATCAACCATTGCATCCACCTTTCAAGACTTGGTAGAATGAAAAAGTGGTGGATCTTGGATCATTCATCTTAAAAAATTGGTCAGAATATCCAAGTGGTGGATCTATGGTCTAGTTATCCCACACACTTTGTTTAAACTTGCAAGATGTAGGATGTAGGAGAGACTAACCATTGAATCCACCTTGCAAGACTTGGTAAGAATGGCCAATTGGTAATTCTTGGATGCACCCAACTTTCAAGGCATTGTTAGAATTTCCAAATGGTGAATCTATTGTCTACCTATCCCACACACTTTGTTTAAAATTGAAATCTAGTAGATTTGGGACACACCAACCATTGCATACACCTTCCAAAAATTGGTTAGAATCTTGGATGCACTCACCTTCTAGGACTTTCTTAGAATCTTGGATGCACTCACCTTCTAGGACTTTCTTAGAATGGCCAAGTGGTGGATCTAGGATGTACCTTTTTCACATAATAGATTTGAAATTTCAAGAATGCATACATATTTCAAGACTTGGTTAAAATGGCCAAGTGGCAGTGGTGGACCTTTAATAAACCCAACTTCAAGACATCATTAGAATGGCCAAGTGATGGAACTTGGATGCACCCACCTCCCAAAACTTAGTTAGAAGGGATGAGTGGTGGATTTTGGATGCATCCACCATCAAGACTTGGTGAGAATGGCCAAGTGGTGGATCTCATGCTTACCTATTCTACACAGTTTGTTTAAAATTATGAATTTCTAGATGTAGGAGAAATCAACCATTGCATCCACCTTGCAAAACTTGGTAACAATGGACAAGTCGTGGATATTGGATGCACATTCAAGGCTTGGTTAGAATAGCTAGGGGGTGGATCTAAGGTCTATCTATCCCATACACTAGGTTGAAAATTGGAAGCTAGTAGATTTAGAAGGCATTGACCATTGCATCCACCTTCCAAAACTTGGTTAGGATGGCCAAGTGTTGGATCTTGGATGCACTCACCTTCTAGAGCTTACTTAGAATGGCCAATTGGTGGATCTAGGATCTACCTTTTTTATACAATTTATTTGAAATTTCAAGGTGGTGTATCTAGGAGGCACCAACAATTGCATCCACATTTGGATTCTTTGTTAGAATGTCCAAGTTGTGGATCTAAGATCCACTCATCTCAAAAAATTTGTTTAAAATTCCAAGTGTTAGGATGGTCAAGTGTTGAATGCACCCAGCTTCAAGAAATGGTTAGAATGGCCAAGTGGATCTTGGATACACCCACCTACCAATACTTGGTTAGAATGGCCAAGAGGTGGATATTGAATTCACCCACCTCCCAAGAATAGGTGAGTGGTGGATGTTGGATGCAACCACCTTCAAGACTTGGCGACAATGGCCAAGTGATGGATCTCGGGTTTACCTATCCCACACACTTTGTTTAAAATTTCAAGGTGGTGGATCTAGGAGACATCCACCTTTCAAGACTTGTTATAATGGCCAAGTTGTGAACATATGGTCTACCTGTCCTAGATTCCTACACACTTTGTTTAAAATTGAAAGGCCTTGGATGTAGTAGAAACCAACCATTGCATCCACCTTACAAGGTCTAATTAGAATGGCCAAGAGGTAGAGCTTGGATGTAACCACCTTCAAGAATTGGCTAGATGGCTAGGTGGTGGATCTAAGGTCTACCTTTCTCACACACTTTGTTTAAAGTTGGAAATTGGAGGATTTAGGAGGCACCAACCATTGTATCCACCTTCCAAAACTTGGTTAGAATGTCCAAGTGTTGGATCTTGGATGCACTCACCCTCCAAGACTTGGTTAGAATGGCCTAGTGACGAATCTAAGGTCTACCTATTTCACACACTTTTTTTGAAATTTCAAGGTGGTGGATCTAGGAGAGACCAATAATTGCATCCACCTTTCAAGCCTTGGGTATAATGGGCGAGTGGTGGATCTTTGATGCACCTACTTTCCAAAGATTTTTCAGAATGGCCAAGTGGTGGATCTAGGGTCTCCTCATCCCGAAAACTTTGTGTAAACTTACAAGTGTTAGTATGGCCAAGTTTTGAATGCACCTAACTTTAAGACATGATTAAAATGGCCAAGTAGTGGATCTACGGTCTATCTTTCCTACAAACACTATTTAAAATTGATAGATGGTGGACGTAGGAGAAACCAACCATTGCATACACATCGCAATACTTGGTTAGAATGGCCAGGTGGTGGATCTTAATTGCAGCCACCTTCAGGACTTGGATAGAGTGGCTAGGTGGTGCATCTAAGGTCTACATATTGCACACACTTTGTTTAAAAGGGAAATTTGGTGGATTCATGAAATACCAACCATTGCATCCACCTTCCAAAATATGGTTAGAATGGTCAAGTGTTGGATCTTGAATGCACCCACCTTCCAAGACTTGGCTATAATGGCCAAGAAGTGAATCTAGGACCTACCTATCCTACACACTTTATTTGAAAATGCAATATGATGGATCTAGGATATGAATGATTTTTATGTCTAAGGGTGCAAAGACACATCAAATGTAATAGACACACTTGAGCATATCAAGCAACTAAAACAAGATTGAATTATTCAAGATGAGTTGCTTGATCAATTCAATGTGCTCAATGAGGAGAATACATGTGAAAAGTGGTAAGGATATTTTTGCCAAATACAACATTAATGATGTTGTTTACTCCCATTTCTTGACACTCTATGATACTTGACTGACATCACAACTAAAACGTGGTACAAAGAAGATTGATTTTCCAAAAGAGGTAGGAAAGTATATTCAATGGATGATCAACATTGTGAAAGATAAAGAAAATTCAATTATAGATCCTCCATGGTCTACATATATCATCAGTATTCAAATAGAGGGAGGATCTTACTTAGAGCGCCATCTAAACAATCATATCCCTATAGGATTGTATATCTTGGACAACACACGTGCTTTGGAGAGCAACTGTGGGACGCATGTCTAACCTCACCATCCTATCTTATTGCAGTATTAGCGAGAACCACGATTACTTTGTCAAACCATGGGACGAAGCTGGCTCGACTAGTGCATAGAGGCTACAAGAGGTTGTCAATCTCTCGGAAAACAACTAACAACTCGCATCTAACTCATGCTACACTCAAGTGACTGAAATCACCAAAAGCCAATCGCTCATCGGCAAGCAAATCACATCCGTTACAGCATCAAATGACATCCAAACGTAACGAAACTTCTAGGACAAGTTTACAAGACCTAAGCACACATGCCTATGGCCTCAAACCCCACTTTAGGTCAAGTTCCAAAATCGCAATTATTAACAGCAGTGGATTTTTGACCTAGTTGTTTTCGACCCAGAATGCATCTAAATGCTTAGCAATGATGCCCCAATATCCCGCCTATGCTTAGTTTTTTATTTTAAAGTGTAAATTCCTAGTTATGATGAAATTAGCCCGTGGGTCGAGGCCACGAGTTGGCGACGCCAAAAGCTACGAAATACTGTGAAGAACTGCTTACATCAATGTGTAGAGCTCTTACTTGCGGTTGCAATGCAACAAACGCATTCACAATGTGACAACCGAAGAGGGAGTAGGAAGCGCAAGAAGGAGAGAAGTGAGCGCCGTTAGCTCACGCTGTGTATTTCTTATCCAGAAAACTTATAAAAAACTTACAAAAATTGGCTTTTATACCTTAGCCAAGGTTTTTGGGTGGTCAAAAGTAATAATATGGAGTTCTATCAAATCTGGGAATTGAATGGCTGATTCAATCTGGAAGCTTGTAGCTGCGGCTCATTAATTACAAGGGTTATCAAGAAAACAGGAGCTACAATATTCCCGATTTATCAAAATAATAATTGTTTTACAAGGAAACTCCAAAAAATGGTGTCCGTGTTAGCTTGCTGCTAACATTTCCCCCCTCCTCGCCTGTGTCGTCCCTTGACACAGCTTTATGGGCTGAAGTAATCTTCGGGTTGACGGCGGGCAAGGCGGTCCTTCAATGCTTCCAGTGCTTTTCATATCTAATTTTGCGTTCTTTGTCTGGCATTGCAAAAACTGCATGGTGACTTTGTTTTTTAGTTCCACTGTCAAGTAGCCTACAAATCTTGTTGTGAAGTTGCTTATCACCGGCGCAAATATCTTCGTTCGCCAGGTGAAGAAGCTAGTGTAAAATGCCTCCTCAAAAGCTAGCATATTGTGCGAGGGCAAAAACATGCATCGGGCATAAAAGCCATAAAGAACTTCCTCTAAGGGATGCCCACTTAAATCATAGCAAAGACCTTTGTTCCCTTCCAAAAATGAGAGCCAGGGGGCTCTTGTCTACTCAGGATCATTGAAGACTTGTATGCAAGTGAGTAGCCTCCGGCAGATTTTGTATAGCATTGCGCAGGAGAGATCTGGCAGACTTTTGAAGAATCTCATGGCGCCCGTTAGGGTTTTCACCATGTATTCTTCTGTTGCTTGGCCTCTCTCTGGAGCTGGCAGCCTGGGAGAATTCAGCCATGTTGGCCTCTTCTTCTGTAGTGCTTCATGTGCTTGCCACGTCCTTACTCGCGGTACAGGACAAAATGTTGGATCTTTCTGTATGGCTGTAGGTGCTCTCGTGAACAGAATCAAGTATCTTGGATTCTTGTTCAGCCAGCTGAGCCTCTACTTTGGGTGGTCTTGATCCGCGTCATCTTCTTGCATATCCTTGTATAATCTTTCCTTTACCTGTAAGAGTTCAACCTTGATGAGAGGGTATGGCAGGATTGTTGGTGCCACATTGAGCATTGATTTGATGGGAGTGAGTTGTGCTGACATTGACAGATGTAAAACTCTCAACTTGTGAAAAAAGTTGGTTCACTCTTTTCAATTCTACAATCTCTTTAAGGAGCTCCTCCTCTCTTTGGACCCGCATGAGCGCCAGGTCTCTGCGTTGTGAATGCTCCAACTTCAACTCCAGCTCTAAATCTTTGTTTTTCTTTTCAAGTGCTTTATACACCTCATCTGCCCCCTTGATCAAGGCCACGGCTGGATTTTCTCTTAATTGCCGCAAGAAAGTGGCCTGATCATTAATTCTTTGTTCCGAATACTGCAGAGATGCGTTTGCTACATCTAATTGTACTTGAATCTTCTGAGCGGACAAAGAGGTGTTCATTTGTCACCTCTGTCAATTGCTCATCTTTCACTTTGCAGGCATCAGATAACTTAGTCAGGAGGTCGCCCAACTCTTCCATTTCCTTCTGTTGGATGTCCCTGGCTATCTGATGTCGTTCGGCTTCAATCTTTAGCTCTTGTACTTGCCTTTGGAGATCAGTGATAGTAGCCATTCGGTCGTCGAGCTCGCCTTGAAGAGCATCGATGATGTTTTCTAATTCTTTGGCTTTAGTACTGCAGTTAAAGGCTGCTGATCGGAGTTTCTCCGTCATGATTTGCATCTGCCTTGCATACTCGTTTACTTGTAGAATGACTTCATCATTGGATTGCTAGATCTCTTCCTGTCGTGCTAGTTCAGATGTGTTGGCAGCCTCTTGTGTTGCTTCTTGCTGTGTTGTTATTGCTGGTGTTTCTATAGAGATGGTTGCTTCCTGGCCATCCTGAGGTTTTGAAACCTCGGCAGTTTCTGACTGAGTGGAAACAAGCTGTGTGGTTTCAACTCTTACAATTTCTTCGGTTGCAGGCGTTTCTTCCTTGTCAGTCCCGATTTCTTCCTCATGTGTAGTGGTTTGCTCTTTTTCTGTATCTTGCTCTTTATTAGTTTCATCCGCCTCCTTGTGAGTATCCTCGGCTATCTGCTCTGGTGCTGGTTCAGCTTCCTTTTCTTCATGTTGCTCGACGTGGTTAGTTTGTTGTGTATCTTCCATTTGGTGGGTGAATTCAGACTCTTTTTCCTTGTCAGTCTCGGCCTCTTCAGTGGTCTCTTGGCCTGGCGGTGATGATGGTGGACTGGGCATGGGCTGGTCCTGTTGTTCCGGCGGCGGTGAGGTGGGTCAGGGAGATGCCTGGCCTTGCTCTTGAGTTGCTGCTTCCTCAGCTTTCTTGGCCTCTTCTTCCACCTTTTTCAGCTTCAAGGCCTCTGCCTCTTGGTACATTCTTTCTAAATGATCCTTGGGATCATCGGCCTCTTTCCTTGAATGATGTTTCATTCGAAGTCCCTTCAAGCCGGTGGGTACCCACTTTTCTGGGTCTTTTCCCTGCACTTGCCTTGTGTGCTAATACGCCTGTTTTTATATTGGCTCCTCTTGGTGGGCAGCCAGTGCTTTCCTCTTCATCTCTTCCCTCCTAGCTCTTTTTTCTTCGTTGTCAGAGCTTTCACCGCTATGCTGCTCTGATGAACTGTCATCGGATTTGTCACCTGATTTAATGATCGCTTACCAGATCTGGTAGATCTTGGAGAGGGTTGAGCTGCCAAGATCCGTGTGTTCTGATCGGAGACAGGTGGTAGGTTGTCGGCCATGCCGATGGCATGATAGGCTATTCTAGTCAATACTTCCGGCGCGCCCAAGTATGTTATCTTTCCCTCCTTCTTGGTGGCCTTCAATGTTGTCAACACATACTGCGCGTGGTCCACAGGTTTTCTTGTGGTTGACTTCAAAACTTGTGTAAAAGTGGTGGCCACAACGTGATTTGGTGTCATGTACCTTGGTGGCCTTTTCCCCAGGAAATGGAAATGTTGGTGGTACAGATGGGCTGGCTCTTCCACCTGCATGTGGATGAGATCGGCAAATGTAGCCGCAGATGTTTCCTTTGTAAAAGTGCCCGCTGTTTTCCTATCTCTTGCCCGCATGGTCATCCCTTCATTGGGCAATCTGAGTGCCTCTGCCACTATTTCCTTTGTAATTACAACCTCTACCTTATTTCCTTGGTTGTATGAGATTTGGGCATTTCCGTCTTCCTTGATGGTGGACAAAAACTCGTATGCTTTCTAAAAGTCTACTCCGCAGGGCTCTTGTTCATAGAAGTGTCGGAGTCCCAACCTGCGGTTAGCCTCTTTGGTTTCTGGCTTTGTTGCGACGTCAAAAACCTCTTTAGGCAAGAGCTACAACTCCACCGGATGCCCTTCTTCACTCTTAAACCTGCCAGTGAAGACTGTGGTGTGGTGTTCTTCTAACTGCTCTTTAGAAAGGTAAGATGCCTTTGTTGCTTTTGCTGACTCGGGGTCCAATTGATACGGGGGCAGCTCTTGCAGTTTCTCCTTTTGGTTTAACTTTTTCTTGGCTTTTTTCGCAGCTCGCATTGCTCTTGTTCAGTGAATAGAGTGCAAAGTTAGCGGAGTTGTCAGATTTTTCTCCAGAATGTCCTTTTAGACTGAAATGTTGATAATCTGGTCCAAATTGCTTCAAATCAATTTTTGAACAAGCAAAGATGCATAAAATCATGCAAGGAACAAAACTGTATGGTCAAAACAACAATTTGCAACCAAAGTAAATAATCGTGATTATTTATAGCTGGGAAAAATTTCAACTTTTTTGCAAACTTGGCTTTATAGGCTTGAAGTATATGCCAATTACATGCTCTGAGGGAAATATGGGCTCATTTGGATGTACAAGGTGAAAATGGTACCAGATTTTGGCTTTAGGTCTTTGAAACAGTAGATATGAAGGAAATTTGAGATTTTAAAATCCAAATTGACTCAAAGTTGGCTAGTGGGCTTATTTCAGCATGCTCTTTGGATATATGATGACAAATTTTCCAAATTGCCCCATTTTGGCCAAAAAGTAAATAATCGCGATAATTAACTTTTCTTCCAAAATTGACATTTTTTGGCATAGACTGGTTCTAGGCATGGTATAGACCTTCGGTATGAATTATGAGGTGATTTGGATCAAGAAAAGTTGTTCATGACCCAAATTTTGGCTTTCACAGACTTCTTTGCGTTTTTTGGCAGTTTTGCAAGTAAAGGGTGGTCATTTTAGCTCATACTTGATTTTGGGCATTTAATAGGTGTGTACACATGATAGGTGAGGTGAATTGACAATTTCCAAGCAAAAATGTTGCAAAAGTAAATAATCGCGATTATTTACAACAGTGACAAAAACTTTGCATTTCACATAAATTTTGACCTAAACATGTTTCATACACCTAATACAAGTCCTAAATTGAATTTGGTCAAGTTTGGTCATGCCGACATCACTTTGTGCTTTGTCGACTCTGAATTCACCTTTTTTGTGATTGCTCTGTCTGTTAGGTTGGTCGGTCAACTTTGAGGCTTTGGACTTGTCCGTAACCTCGTTGTGAAGCTACCTGTCCAATTTTGGCTCATTTGGAGTCAGTTTGGCCTCGTATGTCGAATTTGACGCTTTGTAACCTTCAAGCCGTTTTTGCTTTTCGAGGGATTTACTTGATGGATTTCTCCAAATCAATCATATACATTGTATATGAGCCTCATTAACAAGCCAACTGTGGGGTCAGGTCGAAATTCTGGCCTTTCCCAAAAAACCCTAATTCTCTAGTGAGGACCACCTTCACCCCAGCCAAATGATTATCTGATGGTCTGAAATGGTTCTATTATGTTAGGGCATTCTATGGTTCAAATCCCATCCGATTTGGTCAAGCTGGCAAGCCGCTATGGTCACTTTTAGGTCGTAGGTCTTCTTGCACTGCTCAACTTCTAGGGTTTTTTCTAGGGCTTTAGACTAGCTACCGGCCGTACAAAATGGATCATTGATTAGTAAGGAACTTACCCCTCATGTCGCGTGTGAGACGGCGCTGAAAAAGGTCAACTGTGTGCACCAGAAATGACGTGCAAAAGAAGCCGAAATGCTCTCTCTACAAAGCTCCAAGTGGAAATGAGGTGGTTTTAGCCTACCCTAGCTATCTATACCCGAACTTCCCGAACCAAATTTCCCCAGATTCCCCCATTAGTCCTATTAGGCCGTGAAATTTATGCTAGGCTCAAAAATTTCCCAAATCGGATTCCTCTAGCTCATTCTGCAAAAATTTTGCAGAAGTAGGCATGGCCGCCTAATTTAGGCTTCCCGCTTCCATCTTCTGATTTTGTTGAAAATTTTTGTGCTTGTCCGCTTTGTCTTTCTGATCACCATCGTCTCTTTTGTTTTTCCATCTGAGCTTTCCTACTAGTTTTTTACCTTTTTATTGAAAAAATCAAAGAAAATAGAAAAATGCTCTAAAAAAGCAAAGTGAAAATCCAGTAATTAAGAAAATCCCTTGAAAAACATCGCTTTATTGTTTTTTGTCAGATTTCTCTATTTTTAAGCCTTCTTGTTAGCAAAAATGATGAAAAATATCCAAAAAATGACTATTTTTTATGATTTTCTGATAGTATATACACTATTTACACTCATCGGGAAGATTTTATCAGTGACTTTTCCCCCAATTGATGAATTATAAGGGCATTATTAGGTAATTTTGCAAAAATCACACGTTAACATGAAACTTTTTCCTCCCTCTTCAAACATTGCCCTTAATTATTTAGTACTTAGTACTCTTCCACCCCTCCTAGATGGCGTTCTCCGGGACGACAGTGTGCATGGGTTGAACAATTGTGTCTATGCATAGCCTTGATTGGCTCTATCATGATATGAAGATCAATGCAATTCAACTCAATATGTTGTGCAAGAGCTGGGTCTTGAGTCAATAACTCAAGGGTTTCCGATGTCGAGATTTGCAGTTGGTATCTTCCAAAGAGAAAATCTTGTAGCCTTTGTGCTCTCTGTTTGATAGTACCATCACGGTGTTTAAGCACGCTGATTGCTTGAGCTGCTGGGAGCGCTTTAGACGGTTGTCGAGATTTTTCTTGCCATTGGTAGCTCGGTCTGCTTGGTGCATGGTTTTTGAGAGTCTGTTGAGACTTAACTCGCCACTGTTTGATTGGTTTTGCGTTGTGTAGGGAAGATAAGTGCTCCTTTTTCTTCCAAATTTTTTTCATGTTAGGTTCCTTATTTATAGATGCTCGATTTTGTGCTCGAATCCTTGGAACCGTCTTCTGTTTCTTTGGTGAAGTTTTAGGTACCCAGATATGATTTGGTTTATCCACAAGGTGTGCTTTTGGTACCCAAATTTGCGTGACTCCTTGCATGCTACTTGTAGCATTTGTTTGTCAAGGGGATGGAGAAGATTTGCTTCGTGGATTGGTCCTCTGATTGCACCTTTTCCATTCCTCTTTGCTTGGTGCAATGGGAACAATGAGTTGACCTCCTTTAAGTGATAGCTTTAGTTGATTTGTATCCCAATCTGGTACTGCTTTGTATGTTCGCATCCAAGGAATACCAAGAATCATAGTCTCATTCATGTGTTCATCTGGCAAGCATACAAACTGATGCGGACATGAACATCCATGTACTACCACATTCAAGTTGACCACTCCCAATCTTGGAGTCGGATTCTTGTTGCATCCTTTGATTGTCGTTATTCCTGCGGTCAATGCTTGACTTGTTGCTTTCTTGTATGTGGAATAACTAATTGCATTCACTCTAGGTCTTGTGTCTACCAAAGCATTGGTGCTATGATTGTTGAGCTGTACTTTGATCCGCAGATCCATTCCATCTAACCATTTGTCATCTGTTGAAACTGCATCTTTAGGTAATTCCCATTGTCGATCATCTAGTTCCAAAGTGTTGATGGGAATCGGTATCTGTTGATTCTTGAGAGCATCTTTACACTTGAGTACCCGAAGCCTAGCTTCCTCTTGGGCTTCATCAATAACCTGCTATCGCTTCATCTTCCTTTGTTTAGCTGTATGCATTCTCTCTAGCAATTCATTGGTTGGTGGCAAATTGTATTTCTTTAAACGAAATCCACTAATCCAATTAGCCATTGGTTCACCATCTAAGGTTTACAATTTTACTGCTTAAGGGAATCGACTAGAACTAAGTCCCCTTTCTTGAAAATTTTGGTGATTAAGTGGGAATCAAAAAATTGTTTTTGTTTCCTCTTTTGTGCATAGATATGAGCTACAGCGGTTAGCCTTTGCTCGTCTCGCTTTTCCAGATCTTCAATTCTTTTTGACAATTCATGTCCATTCCACTCAAGAGTCTGTGCTACCCTTAAGGTCGGCAATAGAGATTCTATTGGCAGTATGGCATCAAGACCATAAACAAGGTTAAAGGGTGTCGCATTTAAAGCTGTTTTGGATGAAACTCGATAAGCCCATAGAGAAGCATGGAGATTCACTTTCCAGTCGGTCCTTCCTGAACTAACCACTTTGGTCAGTACTGAGCTAAGAATTTTATTTGTATGCTCAGCTTGTCCGTTTACTTGTGGGTGCTAGGGAGCTGATTTGTTATGGATAACCATAAACTCATTTAGCAGATACTATATTACCTCATTGAGGAAATGAGTTCCCCGATCACTGAAAATCTCTATTGGCACTCCATACCTTACAAATACATACTCATATAAGAATGCAGCAGTAGTTCTGGCATCATTCTTTTGAGTCGCTTTAGCCTCGTCCCATTTGGTCAAATAGTCCGTAGTTACAATGATATATTAAGCTTGGGTTCCATAAGCAGGTGGCTGTATCGGTCCCACAAAATATATACCCCATTTTGCGAAGGCTCTGGCCCCCATCATTAATCTTAAGGGCATGCTGTCTACTCGTGTTGGCATTTTTGCTCGTTGACAAGCATCACATCTTCGAACATATTCTTTGGCATATGCAAAAAGTGTTGGCCACCATATGCCTGCCATCAAGATTGCTCTCGCGGTGGTCTCACTAGAAAAGTGACCTTCAGCTAATCCAGCATGTGCTTGTTCTATAATCGGAATATACTCGTTTTCATTTGCACAAAGATGCAAATGTTGATCTTTACCTCGCCGATATAATTGGTTTCCAGTAAGAGCATAGTCTCTTGCTTCCATTTCAATTTCTCTTTGACGGCGTTTACTCATATCCTCAAGAAATGTTCAGCTCGATAAGTAAGTAACCAGATAGTTACTCCACTTAGGAACAGGTGACATTTGAAACAATGTTACATGAGGAATGGGTTGTTGTTTCTCACATTGAGGGCAATCTCTTACAAAATATCAAACATCTCTCCTCATAGTCGGCCAAAATACTCCAAGTCTTAAGATTCGTTGCATAGTTTGGTCTTCTGCAAAGTGAAGTCCTACTATGGTAACATGTGCTTGACTTAGGTACTATTCCCTTTCTTCAAGGTTAATGCATAAAAGCAATATCCCGTCTCGATTTCTTTTATATAGCCTCCCAGCTAGTAATTGATACGTAGCCGATTGCTCAATTAAATCAACTGTGATAGGGAGTGGTGAATCCACTTGAGCTATTGTCATTAATGAAACAATTTTTTCCGCCCATCTAGGTATCATTTCGATGGAGAACAAATAGGCATCTAGTAGATCATCATCTACCCCTTTAGGTGATTCCCCTGAAACCATCCTTGACAAATGATCTGCTCGCTGATGTGTAGTGCCTATTTTTACAACCACAGTGAAATCAAATTCAAGAAGAATGATGAACCATCTCACTATTCTCCCTGTGTTGCATGGTTTGTTGACCAAATATAACAAAGCTTGGTGGTCCACAAAGAACACAAACTTGTTGGCCAATAGGTAATGTCTATACTTTTTAGCGGCATAGATCATTCCTAGTCCTTCTCTTTCAATGGTGGTGTAATTCTTTTCTGCCATATTTAATTGTCAGCTAGCATAAGAAAGAAGAAAGTCAATTTTCCCATCTCCTGGTTGGGCTAGTATACAACCAATAGCAAAATTTGAGGCATCTACGTGTACGTGGAATACCTTATCCCAATCGGGTGCTTTAAATTTTGGAGCTGAGGTGAGAGCTTGATTAAGCTTCATGAAGGATTCTTCACATGCCTCGGTCCAGTGAAATCAAATTCAAGAATAATGATGAACCATCTCACTATTCTCCCTGTGTTGCATGGTTTGTTGACCAAATATAACAAAGCTTGGTGGTCCACAAAGAACACAAACTTGTTGGCCAATAGGTAATGTCTATACTTTTTAGCGGCATAGATCATTCCTAGTCCTTCTCTTTCAATGGTGGTGTAATTCTTTTCTGCCATATTTAATTGTCAGCTAGCATAAGAAAGAAGAAAGTCAATTTTCCCATCTCCTGGTTGGGCTAGTATACAACCAATAGCAAAATTTGAGGCATCTACGTGTACGTGGAATACCTTATCCCAATCGGGTGCTTTAAATATTGGAGCTGAGGTGAGAGCTTGATTAAGCTTCATGAAGGATTGTTCACATGCCTCGGTCCAGTGAAATCAAATTCAAGAAGAATGATGAACCATCTCACTATTCTCCCTGTGTTGCATGGTTTGTTGACCACATATAACAAAGCTTGGTGGTCCACAAAGAACACAAACTTGTTGGCCAATAGGTAATGTCTATACTTTTTAGCGGCATAGATCATTCCTAGTCCTTCTCTTTCAATGGTGGTGTAATTCTTTTCTGCCATATTTAATTGTCAGCTAGCATAAGAAAGAAGAAAGTCAATTTTCCCATCTCCTGGTTGGGCTAGTATACACCCAATAGAAAAATTTGAGGCATCTACGTGTACGTGGAATACCTTATCCCAATCGGGTGCTTTAAATATTGGAGCTGAGGTGAGAGATTGATTAAGCTTCATGAAGGATTCTTCTCATGCCTCGGTCCAGTGAAATCAAATTCAAGAAGAATGATGAACCATCTCACTATTCTCCCTGTGTTGCATGGTTTGTTGACCAAATATAACAAAGCTTGGTGGTCCACAAAGAACACAAACTTGTTGGCCAATAGGTATTGTCTATACTTTTTAGCGGAATAGATCATTCCTAGTCCTTCGCTTTCAATGGTGGTGTAATTCTTTTCTGCCATATTTAATTGTCAGCTAGCATAAGAAAGAAGAAAGTCAATTTTCCCATCTCCTGGTTGGGCTAGTATACAACCAATAGCAAAATTTGAGGCATCTACGTGTACGTGGAATACCTTATCCCAATCGGGTGCTTTAAATATTGGAGCTGAGGTGAGAGCTTGATTAAGCTTCATGAAGACTTCTTCACATGCCTCGGTCCATTCAAAGTGCGTAATCAAGCTATACATGGGTTTTGCAATTATAGCATACATGTAGATGAACCATCGGTAATATCCACAATGTCCCATGAAGGCTTGTACCCCTTTGATTGTTGTTGGTCTAGGCAAATCAGCAATGACATGAATCTTTTCAATATTGGTAGCTATGCCATTTTTAGACACTATATGTCTAAGAATTTTCCCTTGTCTTCCCATGAATGTGCACTTTTCAGGGTTTAAGCAAATCCTGTAAAGTCTACATTTCTCAAATACCTTTTTGAGGTGTTCAAAATGATCAGCTCGGATTGATGAATGTACGCATAAATCATCCATGTATACTTCCAAGAATTTCCAAAGATACTCTTTGAAAGCATGGCTCATCAATCTCTGAAAATGTGGGCTGGAGCATTAAAGGCACTTTTCAGGGTTTAAGCAAATCCTGTAAAGTCTACATTTCTCAAATACCTTTTTGAGGTGTTCAAAATGATCAGCTCGGATTGATGAATGTACGCATAAATCATCCATGTATACTTCCAAGAATTTCCAAAGATACTCTTTGAAAGCATGGCTCATCAATCTCTGAAATGTGGCTGGAGCATTAAAGTTGATTGTATTCCAAAAAACCATCTAAGAAGCTGTAAGCTTCTTTTCCCAATCAGTGTGTTCAATTTCGTAAATGAATTCACCTTACTTTAGTTTTTCAATCTCTTCTTTGATCTTCCTGGCAAATGTTTCGTTATAAGTGTATGGTCTCTGTCTACTTGGTTTCGCATCATCTCTCATGGGTATAGTATGTTGACAGATTTCTAGATCAACACCCTTGAGATCCTTGTAAGACCAAGCAAAGATATCCCGGTATTCCTTTAACAAGCTTAGCAAAAGCTTTTCTTCTTCTTCTGTTAGGTCATTTGCAATGTAGGCCAGTCTAGGCTCTTCTTCTGGTTCAGCCAAGTCTACCCTTTTAGCATTTTCAGGTCCTTTGTAAGACTCGCCTTGTTTTCGTAGTTCCCTAACAGGTTGTTCGATTATGATTTTCCGATCTTCGAGAGTATACTTTTTGTAATGGGATGGAACATGCATCACATCCTTCCCATCCTCTTCCGTGGTTTCCATTTTGGTGGTGTATATCTCCTTTAGAGCTTTTCTCAACTCATGCTCGACTCTGGTCATGAGTGGTTTTTTATCCTAATGTTCTTCTTGAGTACCCTTCCTTGTTTTTCTCGAGGTCTAAGACATTTTTGAGTTTCCGTTCAAAGGATATCTGCCAGTTATTTTGTCCTTGACACAATCATTAGCATCTATCTGCATCAAGAATTGTGTTTTACTGGAGACTGATGGCATAGGTCGTGCTTTCACAATTTTAGTGTCCCTCTTTCTTCTATACCATTTTTGTCTTCTTGATTTCTGGTTTGTAAAGTCAAAAAACTTTTCCTCCCTTCCCCTTAAGAGTAGTTGAGCTCTCTTATGTTCTTTTTCGGATCCCAAATCTTCGAAGGTAGCTGAATGTTCATCCAACTCATCAGTTGCATCATAATAGAGGTCAGAAAAGACTTGTTGAGCTTTCATCAAGTCCTTTGTTTCCTCATCCTTATTTTCAATGTTAAGGACTAACATCATTTGGATGGGAATTATGTCGTAGCCATCCTCATTGCACAATTGAGTAGGCATAGATGTATTCACACATACATCCATTTTCGCTAAGATTTAAGTCCACTCAAATGGTTCAAATAAATGCTCTAGAAAGGGTTCAGGTATGTAGGCTTCGTCTGTACATTCCTTTCTAGGATACATTCCTCTCGTCTTAGGCTTCCATTTTTTGAAGCTCCGCACATCCAAATAGGAGTGTCTTGTTTAGCCAAGATGGAAGTTTAGTTTCAGCTGAAGAGACTGAATCAAACTCCTGGATGGGTGTTTTCAAGACGTCTCTATAGGTGTGGTCCTTTAGATTGACCCTTGTTATAGATCCACCTGCTTTAAGTACAGATAGTCATTTTCCCAATCTTGGATAAGCTGTACCTTTCGCATGAAAGGTCTTCCCAATATGACTTCATAGTTGTGTTTTTTCCCAAAGTCTGCTATGGCAAAAGTGTGTTGATATTCAATTCCACAGGACTTGACTATCACTTTCTCTAGTAGCCCTAGTGGTCTTTCAATGTGTCCGTCAACCAATTGCAATTTTATTCGTGTTTGTCTAATGGTTGGCTGTCCCCAAGATTCCCATATTGTTTTAGTTGCTATGGCTATGCCCGCTCCACTATCCAATATTGCCATGGTTTCAATGTCATTATATTTCACTGGGAGGGTAGTGTTTCCTTCTTCCCCTTCATAATATTCTCCGACCTTGTTCATAGGAACTGATCGTATCTCTTTGTATTCCGTTTCATTTTTCGATTTCCCAGATTCTTAGAGATTAACCCCGTTATACCCACCTTCTCTAGGGTTTTTTGTAAATCAGTCCATAAGTATGGCCTGAGTTTCAACAATTCTCCCAAGGTAAGAGTGCATTGGATAGGTGTATACATGATTGAGTGAATGTTGTCCACTTCTAGGGTCTGTTTGGCTCTTTTTACTTGAGTGGTCTTCAAAATGATAGATTCATCTTTGTTATCTCCCAAGTAAAAAGGTAATGTTTTAAATGTCAAAGGTTTAGATATTCCTGAAGCCTCTTATCTGCAATCCCCATACAAGGATTTTATATCCATATTTATATCGAATGGAGGTTATCCAACCAGACTTCCTCTATAGGCGCTGACTTTAAAGTTAGGCTCCCATCATTGATCTCCCTTACCTTTTCCCATAACTGTCCTGGCCAGTCTCCCTCCACGAATGAAATTCTGTTTAAGGCATCTTCACTATTCGGCAGTATGATCTCTAGTTCATTTGTTTCAAGGTGGGGTTCTGCCACCACCTCGGATTTTGCTTTTATTTCTTCTACCACAAGCTCTTCCGGTTTTGCAATACTTTCAAGATTGGGTTTCTGTTTATCCAGCATTTCCTGCGTGATTCTTACCAAATTTTGATAAGCTTCCAGCTTAGCTGCTTCCATGTCTGGAGATGTATAGTTTTCCATTTGTTTTCCATGTTTTGGCCTGCTTTTAGTCCGGCTTGGTAGGCCTCCAAGGCAGCATTGATACGCTTAAAAATTTTATCAACCAGAATGGATCCTCCAGATTTAACGGTTGTTTCCTTGAATTCCCTGCCAATTTCTTTCGACTTTTCCTAGGCTAGAATTTTTGCTTTCTCTTCGTTTTCAACCCGTTGTTTTTGTTTCCTCATCTCATATCTTTTGCTTCTGCTCCTTTTGATTCTTTGAGAAGAAACTTTCATGTTCTCCGAATCATCAGAGGAATTGTGTTTCTTTTTCTTTGCCTGGGCTCTAATGATTACCTTGATTGGAACAATCGGTTCGCTCTCTGCTGAGCTACTAGGCATCACTTGGACTACGTTGACTACAGTTTTTCCCTTGTTCAAAGGATTCTTAGGACAATCTTCCAGAAAGTGTCCTCCCTTTTTGCAACATTGTATGCAATAGGCTTCAATCGGTTTGAGGTTTTTGTCAGGCTCTGGACATTCGTTCTTCCAATGGTCATCAGCACCACTGTTATGACAGTTTCCTGTTATGGGCTTCATCATGGGTCTTCCCATAGGAGGTCTAACACCTTGATTAGCTACATAATACATTGGTGCGAGCTCTGGTGGAGCATAAGTCATGGTTTCCTCCATTGGTGGTGGGTGTGGACTATACCTGCATAGGGTGTAACAGGCACTAATGCTTGTTCATCTATGACTCCTTCTGAGTGCATGTACTTTACAGGCACCGCATTATGTCCTGGATAAGGAGGTTGTTGTCCCAACACAGGTTGAGGTCTCTCCATACCCATTGGTGGTCTTTGAACTTGAGTCATATTAGGCTGATATTTGTACATGGGTTGTCTTGGTGGCCTCATGGGCACGTATTAAACATTCCCATCATACTTTGGTCTGAAGGAGCACTCGTGGGTCTCTTGGTTGGTCCATTTACCCTCGATTGCACACCATTTTTGTGGCCTAATTGGTTGTCCTTGTGGGGATATCCCCTGTCCTGGTCCCCTCATAGGTGCTTTTTGCATATTGTTCATCATGTCATTCATCCTTTTTAGCATATCTTCTATGGCTGAGAGTGGTGCCGCAGCAACCGTTCCCACTTCTGTTGGTTTTTGGATAAAGTCTTCTCACTTTGGGTATCCTTAGGGACATCCTCTTCATTAAAGATCTCACAATTGTCTCCTAGGTCTATAGCATCAGACACACACGCTCTAGGGTTGTATGCTTTTTACTATAGAGTATAGCATGAAGTTCTTTGTTTAGAAGTCCCTCCAGAAACAATGAGACAAGTCGCTCCTCTGCAGGTATCTCCATCTCTGGGCATCTTGCAATGTATTCTTTCATTCGAGTTGAACAATCCCTAACAGAGTCACCATGTTTCTGTTTGAAGCTGTAGATTTGAGCTACCGTATTATGTTTAATCCCCGTTTTAGAACAAGCAGCTACAAATCCTTGAGCTAATGTATTCAAATCCATGATTGACCTTGGTGGAATGTTTTGGAACCATGTCAAAGATTTTCTTTCTAATGTCATTCCAAACCCCTCGAATTAACTATGGAAATCGCATATACGCTCTGCTCTTAGCACTTGCTTGAAGCTTGCCATCTATTCGGTTCAACTCCAGGTCTTCTGGGAGTTGGTCTTGTTTCAAGTCCTTCAAACCAGTCTGTCGGAAATAGTGACTCATGTAGCCCTGGGCTGGCCTTAGTGTCACCCGTTTTTCTACGTGATGAGGTGGTTTCTGGTTTCTTCACATTTCTCTTAGATGATCTCTCATGATGTTTGTCTCTTGGAGTGGTTTCTGGTCCTTGACCCAATATCCAATCCCGTATGGAATACCCCTGGTATTTGGTTTGTTCTACCTCCTCAAGAGTCATCATAACAAAGTTGTTATTATAACAATCCCTAAACAAGTAAGTTGGTAGATCCGCATATCCCTTATCTTTGATTTTGAAGATATAGATGATCTTCATGGCCGTTAATTACCATGGTCTAGCATGAGAAGTCCACAAAAGATCTTTTAGGTTTCTATCTTCCCAACAATAGACTCCGATCCTAGGATTATCCGTGCTAAGCCGTTTCAAAGGCTTCAAGTCTGCTTGATCGTATCCCTCGGATTCCAAGGTTGGTGGTCCTTCTTTTGCTGACATATCTGGGATTATAGTGTTTACATCTAATCCCCATTTGTCTATCACATCCGGGTTTTTGACTTGTACATATTGAGTTCCGTTTCGATCCATGTACATTTTTCCTTGTTTGTTTTCCCTGACCTCCTCTTCGAACTCAATACCATGATCATCAATGCGAATAGCATACTCTTCGATAGGATCCAAGTAAACGTGGCCTCCATGACAATTAGTCTTGTAAAAAGAGAGTATATGCTTATAGCGCATTGTCGTTCCGATTTCAGAGTGAGTCGAGTAAGAAGACATTTTGGATATTGAATCTGAAAAAGTGTCCAAGACTTCTTCAGGAATTGTGTGCAAGGAATTGCCTTGATTCACGCTTTCTTCAGTGGATACTCTGCCGGTGTTTTCCTCGAATAAGCCTTGATTTCCTATCACACGACCAGATCTAAGGTTCATATAGACGTATGAAGCCCTAGATAGAGTACTCACCTGGGATTGACTTGTCGTCAATGTCCACTTGATTCAATTGCAACTTTCTGTCAATCCATCGATTCCTCGTCTGCAACCTGATTCCTGTACAAAATTTATCAAATTAGCTATTTTTCTATAAGGACCGTAGAGCTCTCGAGAACTCCAGTGATTGGTCTCTGTATTTCACTTCAATTCGTGCTATGGAAGTCAAAACTTTGACTTTCAGATTCAACTTAGCAAAATCAAAGGTCTAATCTGCAATCTGTAAACTGAGTGTATCTGTACCAATTTTGATCCGATTGAACCCAAAATTTCCCTTTGGCCTTATATTATGCTGGTCTAACACTGTATAAGCCCAAAAGTCAAATTTGAAGTCTCTGGATAGCATAAGTAAATAATCGTAATTATTTACTTTTGTCACTTTTTTTCACTTTTTGGATTGGTTTGGCAAGTATACAATTTATTATAGCCCTTGGGCAAGTTTCAACAAGTTTGGACAAAATTTGATCAATTTTACATACTGTTCCGTGTCCGCAAACTTTGATTTCGAGAATCTGTCTGAAGTCTCACTTTTGTGGTCCAAATTTCACCACAATTGATTTGTGGGGTTTTATTGATGTGCTTGGTCTTGTGGTATAATCAAATTTGCAAAATCACCAAGTTTTGAAGCAAATGTAAATAATCGCGATTATTTACTCTTGATAAATTTTTGCAAATTTTTGTCCCAACTTTGACACACATCTGTTAAGCACCTTACGTTAAGGTCACTAGCCAATTTTCACCAAGTTTGGATAATTTTTGGTCAAATGGTCATCAATTATCTGTCCGCAAACTAACTTTGCAATTTTTGTCACAGTTTTCACTCTAGTGATCCAAATTTTATCAAATTTGGTTTGTGGGCTTATTACAACATGGTAAAGCTAGTTGGTCAAAAAAGTTTAAAAACAGGGCAGAAGTAAATAATCGTGATTATTTACTTTTGCCAAACTTTTACAAGTTTTTGGTCAACTGAGCATATACACATGTTTATCACATCAATATAAGCCTATTAATCAATTTTCAACAAGTTTGGATAAATTGTTTCTCAATTCACACTCAAGATTCAAAAAGTCACTACAAACTTTAGTTTTCACCCAGCTTTTTGCCAGTTTAGTGATCCAAACCTCTTGGGCCTTTACAAAAGTTGTTTGTACACATGCAATGAGTTAATGATATAAGTCTTGGCTAATTTAGAGCAAAAAGTTAATAATCACGATTATTAACTTGAGGCTTGAAATGAGCACTTTTTAGAAACTTTCTCAAGGACAGTCCTTTTATGATGTGTTTTAAGCCTATGAATCAAGTCAGAACTTAGTTTGGCCTAAAAAGTCAAGAAAAAGTAAATAATTTGAGTTTTGGTCAACTTCTTGAAATTTTTACCTCGAAGTGTCCTTGAGCTTACCCACTGGTTCGGACAACTCTTATGCTTACTCCCCAGTTGGATTGTGTGAATTCGAGTCTTTTCGTGCTATTTCTAGCCATAGACCTGAAATTCTGCAACTTTACATAACAACTCACACTTGATTCTTTCAGAGAGAGCAATGCTATGAAATCCACCTCGGATCCTACTTACCCTACTCCTAGTTTCTCATGCAATGGGGTTGTGGAAAGTGTCCACAAACACTCCTTTTATTGTGTTTTTTTATGTTTTTCAGAGTCTTGATCTTAAGACTTGTCTCGTCTACCAATCATTCTCCAAATCCTATCTAAATCTACAATCCTACAATCCTAAAGGCACTCAGCAAGTACGATTACTTCTAAACTACCTCTACACAGCAAAAGACGACAATCTTAAGCAATGAGGTTTCTAAAAGAGAGTTTTGAACTCTAAGCGGCCCTAGATAAAGTTAAAGAATAATTACACAAGACTCTCGTGTTTTTCCCTAGTTTAGGTCTCTTTTATCCTCGACAGCGGTGCCAAATGTGGGACGCATATCTAACCTCACCATCCTATCTTATTGCAGTATTAGCGAGAACCACGATTACTTTGTCAAACCATGGGACGAAGCTGACTCGACTAGTGCATAGAGGCTATAAGAGGTTGTCAATCTCTCGGAAAACAACTAACAACTCGCATCTAACTCAGGCTACACTCAAGTGAATTAAATCACCAAAAGCCAATCGCTCATCGGCAAGCAAATCACATCCGTTACAGCATCAAATGACATCCAAACGTAACAAAACTTCTAGGAAAAGTTTACAAGACCTAAGCACACATGCCTATGGCCTCAAACTCCACTTTAGGTCAAGTTCCAATTATTAACAGTAGTGGATTTTTTACCTAATCGTTTTCGACCCAGAATGCATCTAAATGCTTAGCAATGCTGTCCCAATTCCCCACCTATGCTTAGTTTTTTATTTGAAAGTGTAAATTCCTAGTTATGTTGAAATTAGGCCGCGTGTCGACGACGCCAAAAGCTACGAAATATTGTGAACTGCTTACATCAATGCGTAGAGCTCTTACCTGCGGTTGCAATGCAACAAACGCATTCGCAATGTGACAACTGGAGAGGGAGTAGGAAGCGCAAGAAGGAGAAAAGTGTGCGCTGTTAGCTCACGCTGTGTATTTCTTATCCAAAAACTTATTAAGAACATACAAAAATTGGCTTTTATACCTTAGCCAAGGTTTTTGGGTGGTCAAAAGTAATAATTTAGAGTTCTACCAAAGCTGGGAATTGAATGGCTGATACAATCTGAAAGCTTGTAGCCCCGGCTCATTAATTACAAGGTTTATCAAGAAAACACTAGTTACAATATTCCCGATTTATCAAAATAATAATTGTTTTACAAGGAGAACTCCAAAAAATGGTGTCCGTGTTAGCTTGCTGCTAACAATAACCTACAATGGTCAACTAAAAGATTCAAAGATCTCATGGGAATTATGGCTATTGTAGGTGGGCCAACAGAACCACGATGTGAGATCCTTTCTTTTTTTAATAATAAGGATTATGTGCAATTACAATCTGCTTTTCAAAGTATGATAACCATGGTCAAAATACAAAATGTTGGGACATTGCACTATGTGAAACATTTGGAATTTACTAGTACTATAGAAATCTTCACCACACTTTTTTTCTTGAGCAAGGGATATTCCTTTGAGGGACTTATGAGTTCTTCAGATTCAGGGACACAATCTACGATGCTAGATGCATGAAACCTTGATCTAGATTTTGGAAGTATGAGTTAATTGTCAGATTCAAGTTTCTACAACTCAAGATGGAGCTTACAATCAAGTAATGCATTTAAAAGTATTGCAAACAAGATGTCAAGCTTGTTGACATATTCAATGATGGTGAGGGCCGCTTTTCAAATTTTGGACCATGTCTCTCTTGGAACACACTCGATGGCAAGGCTTCAAGGATTCGCGGAGGAGGAGGGAAATGATGCATGAAATCACAAAAATCTATGTTTATATTTTGTACATAGATATGGTTTTGAAAAATTTGGATCTTGGAAATAAGGAGAGGTAGGAACAAACCCTATGAAAAAGAAAACGTTGGGACTCAAGCAAAAAAGGGAAGTGATATTCCTTGTGGAGAGTATTGAAGACCAATGAAATCTTAAAACAAGTCTTTTGAGCTTTGCAAATCAGTATGATGATGTCAAAAAATGCGCAAAACTTCAAAGTAATCAGTTAAACCAGTCCATTGATGACCATGGAGTATCAAATACGGCAGGAGCATCGACAAGTGTGATAGCCATATCAATTTATAGACTTTTTGAACCTTGAAGAAAGTATAAGCTAAGCTTCTATACCCACTTGTCATGTATTTAAGCTATTAATTTAGAAATAAATTTGATATGTTTTTTTGAAAATGTAATGATATTTTCATCATTTATAATGTCAAGTATATTGATCATTAATTTAAGATCTTTGAGTTTATTTTTGCTCAAAAGTATCACCTAGTGAACCTTTTTTTAATAGTATAAAATCATAGGCAAGATAAATCATTACTCATTACATCAATCATTACTCATTACATCAATAATTAGAAGTAACATATCCACTTAACAATTCGTCGATATTAATTGGCATACAAAAAAATGATTCTTTACTATATTGAATTGATACTTCATGATATAAAAAATTTAAATGAAACATATAGTTTATAACATTTGACATTTAACCAAAATATGTTAAACATTTTTTTATTGCAGACTCAAAAATGATAAGAGATATTAAAAGACAATGTCTTATACATTATGTTTGGCATGATGATCCTCTTGGTATACAAAATTTGTTACCATATACATGTGGTAGTGATGTGTGTGAGCACACTAGGACTGCCGGGGCATTTTTTCCCTCTTTAGGAGGTTTTTTCCCCCGTGCATTGTATATACGCCCATCACTCTAGGGCTATCTATCTTTCCATTGCACACTAAGTAACACACTCTCTATTGTGTGCCTTGAGCTTCCTTCGTCTTCTCCAAGCTGTGTGTGTTTCTCTGCAACCCTAATTCCAACAATTGGTATCAGAGCAAGTCACGTCCTCCAGGGCTTAGTCGCCAGCTGCTCCAGCACACGCCTTCTAACTTTCTCCGATTTCAGTGAGCTTTGGCGAGAGTTCACAGGTCGACAAATATTTGGTCTGCTCAAAATTTTGATTTGGGCTCATTTCGGCCTCCGTTTCCACTACAGGCAGTACTGCACATGCTATTTCGTCATTTTGTGCAAAATTTCTGTCAGTGCCATTTTCTGCATAACAAGTGCCTTATAGTCTTCTACGGTTTGTGCTATATAGCACAGGTTGTTCCCACTCCATTTCTCCTATTTTCGGGCAGTTTTCACATCAGGTGCAGCATTTACCATGGCTGACAACAACAACACAGATGTGTTCAAGATGTTTGCTGCTGAGGACAGGTTGGATGGGGACAACTACCCTATGTGGGCTTATATGATGCAACATGTTCTTGTGTCAAAGGGTGTCTGGAACATTGTGCAGGGCATTGATGTACGTCTTGGTTCTGAGGATGTAGGCGATGTTGAGGATGTTGCAGGTCTTGCTGCAAGGATTGCAGCTGTTAGAGTTGTTTTGCCTACGGCAGAACAAGCTCGTTGGGATGTTAAGGATGCGCAGGCTCATGCATTGATTGCATTGTCTGTGAAGCGCACCATTGTTCCTCACATCCGTTCAGCAAAATCTGCAAAACAGGCTTGGGATATTCTAGCAGGTCTTTATGCAAGCCGCAATGAGGCTAAAACTGCTTTGCTGCGTAAAGAGCTGGAGTCAAAGATTATGCATGAGGAAGATGATATGGACACTTTCCTTGCTAGTGTCAAGGATATCAATGAGCAGCTTATTTCTGCAGGTGAAGTCATTTCAGACAGCTCCCTTGTGCAGACTGTTCTTGATGCCTTACCAGATTCCTACCAGACTTTTGCTTGTACTTGGAGACTGATGACCCAAGGAAATCCTGAAGTTGTCAAGTTTGATGCATTATGCACATTGTTGTTGCAAGAGTCACTTTCTAGAAAAAACAGGACTAGGCAGCGTGCAATTGAACAAGCTTTTATTGATTCTCAAAGAAAGGGTGGTAACATTAATGCAGCCACTTCTTATGGTTCTGCTGCGAGTAGCAAAAATTATGTTCCCAATGCTTCTACTGGCAGCAATTCGTCTGGAAATTCTGGTGATAAGGGCAAAAAGAAGATGCGTTGCCATTATTGTAAAGCCAATGATCACTTGATCAAGTCGTGTCCTAAGTTGAAGGCCAAAGAGGCTAAGAAGAAAGAGGGTGGTTCCACTCCAAATGCTGGTTCCACTACAAATGTAGCCATTGTTGAGTCTTCTGTGAAAGGAGATTGTGTTGCTGATGTTGATGCAGAATGGGCTTTTAGCGCAGAGTGCACTTACAATCCTGTTTTCCATGATGCATGCTTGTCAGTTGCTGCAGATTCACATGTGTGTTATTTCGACAGTGGTGCTACAAAGCACATTACCTCACATTGTGAATTTTTTACCTCTCTCGAGTGTGTCCCTCATGGGAATTCAGTCACTTATGCCAACAACGCCTCTTATCCAGTTCAGGGAGTTGGAAAGATTGTGCTTACTGCTGCTAATGGCAGTTCTTTCACACTTGTTGATGCACTTTATGTACCTGGGATCAAGAAGAATCTCTTGTCTGTATCCGCACTTGATAGACTTGGACTTGTAGTCAAATTTGTGGATGACAGATGTACAGTTCATGATCTCAGTTTTGGTGATGAAATTGTTGCATCTGGCCTTTTGTGCCGTGGGCTGTATAAGCTCACTTTGTATGACAAGTGTGGACAAAACTTTGCAAATGCTGTTGCAGATTCAAGGGCTATTTCAGATGCAAAACTTTGGCAGGCACGTTTTGGTCATCTGAATGTTGTCAGTTTGCTGCGTTTGCAGAAATCTGACATGGTTGCTTCTTTGCCACCTCTTGACGCACCTGTCAAACATGTTTGTGAAGGCTGTATTTTGGGTAAGTTCGGTTCAGTTCGGGCCACATGCAGGTTGCAGCTTTTGCATAGTGATGTTTGTGGGCCCATGCAAACTCCGTCCTTGGGCAATTACCTGTACTTCGTGACTTTCATTGATGATTACTCCAAGCATGCATGGGTATTTCCGCTTAAAGCGAAGTCCGAAGTTTTTATGTGCTTCAAACAATTTCTGGCTATGGCTGAAAATGTCTCAAAATGTACTATGGGCACCCTCCGTTCCGATCGAGGGGGGGAGTATATGTCTCACGAATAATTTAATGCATTTTTGGCTAGTCGTGGGATAAAACACCAGGCATAGATTATGAAGAGACTTTTGCTCCCACTTGTCATATGACTACTGTGCGTTTTCTATGTGCATTGGCAGCTCATTTTGGTTGGGATGTACATCAATCAGACATTGTTACTGCTTTCTTGAATGGTGACATATTTGAGGAAGTTTATGTAACGCAGCCTCGCGGTTTTGTCATAAAAGGACAAGAGGACAAAGTGTGCAAATGTAACAAGGCTTTGTATGGGTTGAAGCAATATCCTCATGCTTGGATGAGAAAGCTGATACTCATTTGGTCAAACAAGGCTTTCGTAACAGTCCAGCAGAAAGCACATTGTATGTAAAGCGTGAGGGTGATGTACTTCTCATTGTGGTTCTTTATGTTGATGATTTGCTAATCACTGGACCAAATGAGAGACATATTGCTGAATTTAAGGCTGATTTGAATGCTACTTTCAAGATGAAAGATTTGGGGCTGTTGCATCATTATTTGGGTATACAGTTTAAGCAGTGTGATGGTGGTATTGCCTTGTGTCAGAAAAGTTACATAGAGACATTGCTATGTAAGTTTGGACTTGAGGATTGCAAACCTATTGCCACTCCCATGGAAACATGTTTGAAGTTGAGTCTACATGATGCTGGTGATCCTGCTGATGTCACTCTTTACCAAACTGCTGTTGGCTGCCTCATTTATGTATGCAACACGAGGCCGGATATTCAGTTTGCAGTCTCACAGGTCAGCAGATTTATGCATAGCCCAGGGTCTAAGCATTGGCAGGCTGTCAAGAGGATTTTCTGCTACCTTAGTGGCACTTTACATCTTGGATTGTTTTATCCCAAGGGGGGATCATTGCCGCCAGACTTACATGCTTTTTCGGACTCAGATTGGGCTGGTTTTTTTGACACGCGAGTGTCCACAAGTGGTTTTTGTTTCATGCTTGGCAGTTCATGTATATCATGGTTGATCGAGAAGCAACCTACTGTGGCCACTTCGAGTTGTGAGGCTGAGTACAGGGCACTCTTCACAGCTACGGTTGAGTGTGTATGGCTTAGATGCCTTATGGCTGATTTGGGTGTTGGACAAGACACTGCCAACACTATCTACACTGACAGTCATAGAGCATTGGCAGTTGCGAGGAACCCAGTTTTTCATGCTCTCACAAAGCACATTGAGGTGCATTACCACTATGTCAGGGAGAGGCTCTCAGTAGGAGAGGTCAACTTGGCTTATGTGCCAACACAGGACAACCTTGCAGATCTTTTTACAAAGGCATTGTCTCGTGAGAAGCTTGAAGCTTTCCGCAAAGCTTTGGGCTTACTCCCCTTTGTGGATTGATCCTGTCCTCAAAGCATGGCACTTCCCTTTACTCATGTGCCATCTCTCATTCACCGCATCACTCCAGGGGGGATTTGTTACCATATACATGTGGTAGTGATGTGTGTGAACTCACTAGGACCGCCGGGGCATTTTTTCCCTCTTTAGGAGGTTTTTTCCCCCGTGCATTGTATATACGCCCATCACTCTAGGGCTATCTATCTTTCCATTGCACACTAAGTAACACACTCTCTATTGTGTGCCTTGAGCTTCCTTCGTCTTCTCCAAGCTGTGTGTGGTTCTCTGCAACCCTAATTCCAACAAAATTTTCCCATTCCAAAGGATAAAGTCTTTTTTAGATAAGTTGTGTCATCTTTGAAGTATGAGCTTTGAATATACAAGGATCCCGTTATGGGCTTTTTGTGCATACACCTCTTCAAAAGGATATGACTATTTTCCATTATCGCGGTGATAAGTATTTCTAAGTGACTTGGAAGAATTTGTGTGAGGAATCTCCAAGGGCCGCTAGGTACTCACTTCTGGAGGATCCAAATGTCAATTGCGTGTATGATGAGGTCTATATTGTTGGTGACGTAGAAGATGGAAATTTGGCAGGATATATAAATAGTGCTCATAGTCTGAGTATGAGCTCAAATGTATGTTATACTTTTGATCCTAATTTTCCACCATGGCATAAATCTACCACAGCACAAATTAGCTTGGATAAATGTGGCTATGTTTGTATTGAAACCTTACGCCACATAGAAAGTGAAGAAGAGCTCTTGCAGAATATGAATTTACATGACATCACTTCAATCTCATGATAAAGTCCCCTATGTGAAAGTTATTGATAATTTATTTGAAATCGACTCAGTACTGAGTATGTATCATGATAGACACTATAAATTGTGATGATCTTACCATGGTATGCAATGAATATTTAATTTCATACAAAAACCTATTTCTAGAGTGATATCCATTGAATTTTATAATATTTTTTGAGCTAGCAAAATAATGCTCTATTTCAAAGTTTATGTATCAAGTTGGACATAATCCATACAAGCATTTGTATCTCATTGTATAGATTTTATCAGAGTATATACTTATGCATTAGTAATTTATGCAATAGCTCATTTTGAATGCATTTTTTATTATGTACCATGTTAAGAGTAGACAAATAGTGGATTTTGGATGCACCAAACCCATGTAAAACTTGTTTAGAATAGCTAAATGCTAAGTAAAGGATGCACTTTCCCAACCATACCTTGCTTAAAGTGTCTTGATGGTGGATTGAAAATTTCCTTGCTCTTCTCAGGAACTTTTTTAGATTGGACAAATAGTGTATCTATGATGCACCCATCCTTACACAATGTTCTACGAACAACAAAAGTACTAGTTTATTGATATTGAATGAAAATTCTTTGGAATGTGTTTGAGAACAAATCAAACGAACATCCACCTGGCCAGACACGTAGCCGGACACCACATTTGTACTCTATTAGTTTTTCGAGCTAGTGTAGTGATATTTTGTGTAAATCCCAATTCCAGAGTAGCAGTCAATTCCCTGAGTTGTAATGCTGTAATGATATTTGTAAAGATCCATGTGAGTCAACCACTAGCCATTTAGAATTCCCTAGGTATAAATGTCAATAACCTTAATGTGAAAGAAGGCTTATCTTGAAGGAAGGAAAGAGCTCTGATGTACGTACGCTCAAGCTACGAGCTGCTCCACCTTGTAATCATCGCAGTTAATGAATGGGTAATCAATTTTCGATTCCGAAACTTGCATTGTGTTCCTCTCTCTTTGCTCTTTAATTCAAGTGTAAGCAATTTCAGTTTTGTTGAGGTTCAAGACTACATGTCTGTGAGCTGTAAATGCAGATTTGAGTGCTTAAATTACTGCTTATAGTCGTTTTGACCATAGGAGAGTGTCTATAGACCATAAGACGACATTTCTGGCATGTTTTGTTGCAGTTTTGAGGACCTTTTTCATAATGGATCGTGATTTTGGTACCTTGTTGGATTGCGACCAGACTTGCTAGGATAGTGTCCCTAGGTTTCCTAGACCTCCTCCTAAAGTTTTGTTGCATTTCGAGTCCGTTCGAGTGCCAAAATGGCATGATGACCTAGAGCTGTGAGAAAGGACATAGGCAGATTTCCTTAATCATTGAGTGTTAGTGGGTTGTCGTGACAGACGTCTGCAGCATAGCTTTCTGGCACTAACATAATGTCAATACTCAGGGAAAGTGACTCGGATGGGGCACGAAGACTCTATGAGATTTTCAATCTCAAGAAGTGAACCTAAACAAGCAAACACAAAAACTCTACAAGCAAACCAACACTCAATGATCAGGGAAATCTGTTTATGTCCTTTCTCACAGCTCTTTGTCATCCGGCCATTTCGGCACTCGGTCGGACTCAAAATGCAACAAAACTTTAGGAGGAGGTCTAGGACACCTAGGGGCACTATCCTAGGAAGTCTGGTCACAATCCAACAAGGTATCAAAATCACGATCCATCATGAAAAAGGTCCTAAAAACTGCGACAGAACTATCTAGAAAGGTCTCCCTATGGTCTAGGAACACTCTCCTATGGTTAAAACGACTACAAACAATGATTTAAGCACTCAAATCTGCAATTACGTCTCACAGACGTGTAGTCGCGAACCACAACAAAACTAACAATGCTTACACTTGCATTAAAGAGAAAAGAAAGAGGAACACAATGCAAGTTTCAGAATCAAAAAAAGATTACCAAATCATTAGCTGCGATGATTACAAGTTTGGAGCAGCTCATAGCTTAAGCGTACGTTTTTTGAGCTCCCTTATTCTTTTAAAGATTAGTCCCCCTTTTCACATTAAGGTTATTGACATTTATACCTAGCGCATTCTAAATGGCTAGTGGCCACTTCACATGGACTTTTACAAATGTCATGACATCATTACAACTCAGGGAATTGACTTGCTACTCTGGAATCAGGATTTACATAGAGTATTACTACACTAGCTTGGCAAAAGAATAAACTACAAATGTGGTGTTCGGCCAGTTGGATGCCCATTCGATCTGTCCTAAAACATTCTCAAATATTTTCCCCTTTCTAAATCGTGTCGTCCCTTGACACGACCTTGTGCAGTCTTGTCATAGGGTTGTCTTCAGCTTGGTCTCCACTGTTGGACTTCAAATGTGGTGTCCGGCTACATGTCCGGCCAGGTGGACGTCCGTTTGATATGTCCTCAAACATTTTCCCCTTCCTAATTCGTGTCGTCCCTTGACACGATCTTGTGTAGTCTTGTCATAGGGTTGTCTTTAGCTTTGTCTTCAAAGTTGGACTTCAACTTGGGAAGTGCTTTGTTGTTGATGAAGGTCCCCCCTTCCTTGAATGATGCATATCTATCATGTTGTTGATACGTGATTTCATCTTTGATTTTTGAGGCAACTTTTCTTCTTATTGTGTATTCACCTGTTTGGTGCCAATCTTAGCCGCCGTAAAGATGGGTGGTTGTTGATGTGTCTAAGCTTGTAGATCTGATCCTCTTTGTGGCGTGGACTTTATGATGGGTTTGCTTTCCATGTCCACTGTAATTTGAATTGTCGGCAATAGGTCACCAATGTTGAAGCACTATGTGAGCTACTTTTGATTGTTGTTGATGACTCTCTTGCGGAATTTGTCATTGCTTGTCGTTGTAGGCCATTCTTTGTCTTTCCATTGTTTGGTGGAGCTTTGTTGTTGACCTTGGAGATAAAAGGTTTTCTTGATAAGCATATGAAGACCTAACGTTTTTGCTCCAAGTCATTGTCGATTGATTTGGGTAGCCATTTTTTGATTGCTGATGTAGAAAGAATATATACAAGAAGTTGATGAGATGAGGGTTTCTAGATTAGGGTCTTAAAACCTGGATGACCAAAGGGAAAAAACCCGGTGGAAAAAAAGTGCCTTTGGTATATGCTCTTATTGGAGTTGAGCATTTGGTCTTGAAGTACCTGTCATACAAGGTGAGTGATTGAGAGAAACAAAGGAAGAGTGTCTAATGCAAGTGCCAATTATGGGACACTCTATATGCTTATGGGAAATTTGTCAAACAAAAGCAAGTAGTGTGAGAGATGGAGTTGATGGGTGCTCAAGGAACAAATGTAGCATGTGACACCAAAGGACATTCAATAGCTTCCATGTTTCCAAGAAGGGTTTTCGGTGTAGAAGCTTGTCCACTCATTCCTCAGCGTGTTGAGTGTGTGAGTGTCTTTTGGACTTCCTCTTTCACTTACCACTATACTACAATGACTTCGACTCTTATGCTCACCTATACCAGCATGAGCGACACAACATAATTATGCTCAACTCTTCCATCTTGAGAAGTACCTAGAATAGCTAAGATGCTTAGACCACAGAGAATATTACATGAAGCTTTGGGACTAAAGCCTCGCTCATTTAGTGGATTAGTTGTCCGACTTTGACTTTTATGCCATGTATTTTTAATGGCAACTTGGACTTACTTGTTCAAGGCCAGAAACCCAATTCCATAAGTTCTAGAAATGCATACCTTTTCCATTGTGTTGGTCTTTTGATGCCACCATTTTGTCGAGTAGGTTGGCATACTCTGGCTCCTCTTGACTTGCTTGTCGTATGTTGACACTACTTTGTGAAACAAGTTCTTCAGCTCTTGTAGGAGCTGATGTAGCATTTGATTTATTTTGAATGAGAAGCGATTTTTGAGATTTGTGGGTTCTTTGTGATTGCATTTCCATGAGCAATTTTAGAACCCACCTTGTCTTTGGTCCTTGTGTGACCGTCCTTTGCATTTGCTTCTTTTGCTTGATGACTCGATGGACACGAGGCTTTGGTAGCCATACCTGATTGTTTCCATTGTAGAATCCTTGCTTTTGCAGTTGAAGGCAAGGTATCCATCTGGAGATTGTCGCAATCTTGGTTGTAATTGGCTTCTATTGGCTATTGGTTATCATTGCTTGCCTTTGGGTAGAATCTTTGCTGCATGATTTCTCTTGGTTGTTCCAGATTGAGCTACACTTTTTGGTAACCATATTTGAGTGTTACGTTTATAGAGTCCTTGTGCTTTGAGTAGCTTGACGGGAATCATTCGCTACTTCACCTGTTGTTGGGTAGCTTGATTTAAGTTTGACTTAGTACCAATACTTGTCATGTTGTTTGCTTCTTTGATCTTCTCTTTTGATGCTTTCTACCGTTGTTCTTTCTCATGCTTGAGTTGTTTGCCTTGTGTTTATAGTGCGTTTTGTTCTTTGTAGAACTCGCTGGTTGAGGTGGGTAGGTCCAGGCTATTACTTTAGGCTTTTTGGCCCAAAAATTAATGTCTCCTTCAAAGTAGCCCTGAGTAGTGATTGACTCGTTTAATGCTACCCACCCTGTCACTTTATGTTGTTGTGGTGGAACCCGTTCTTCATGTATCCAAACTAGGTCTTTGACTTTGATGTGCTCTTTGGATACTAACACTTGGTTTATTCCCTTCGTCCTCCTCTTGATGCTTTTTTGTGATGGAAACTTTGCTTGGTAGACTTTTTGCTTTGGTTTCCATTGCATTGTTGATGGTTTGGCTCTTGATGTAGAAGCTTCATTGGAAGTTTTATGTAGGCTCGTTGAAGGTAAAGTCGTCTTGCGAGGTTGATATAATTTAGTGTTTACCTTTGATTTACCTTTTTCTGAGATGGTTGGCGATTTCTTCTTCGCAAGGATTTGAGAAGCTTCATGAAGTCTTGTCGTTGTTGTTGTTGAAGCTTTTGATTGTTGTCGAAAGAAGATGTTCCTCCAGCTTTCTGTCACGACTAGATCCTCTTTGATGTGATGGGAGTCAATTATGTGATGGGAGTCAATTATGTGGAAAGTATCCTCATACTCCTGGCACTCAACTTGAGTATGGCTTCTTCCATGCCAAAGCTAGGAATCGGTATTTTTGAATTTGTATATACTATCTTCTCTAGCTTGATGATTGGCGACTTCCCATTCATTATCCACGTTCCATAAGTCATTAGAGTCGTTGTTTCTTCTGGATCTATCCCAGCTGAACATGTGATTTTGAGTCATGTTTCTCTGCATATGCTAAATTTGATTGTCGTAGGAGACAATTGATCTTCATCCTTATCCCTATTCTTGTCTTGAGCTTGCATTTGTTGAAGATTTGCCGTTGAACTTGGAAACTTTGCTCCTTCATCTGCTTTCATTTGTAATTTTTTTGTAGTCGGCTTCTTTGAAACAGATTTTGTCGATTCTTCAGGTATGCCAATGATGACATATTCTCGTGGTTGCTCTGCTTCCTTTGTTTTCATTTTTGCATCATGCTCTAGAACCTAGCTATCTGTCTCACCTTTTCAGCTTTCACACTCACAAACTTCATTAGCTTCCTTCAACGCCTTTATCGTAAATAAGGGAGTTATATCATACCCATCTTCATCACAAAATTTAGTCAGGGTCACCTCATTCACACACACATCAAGAGTGGCCAGTATTTGATCCCATCCATGTAAAGAATGAGGATGCAAGAGAGCTACACAAGACAAGCACAAAGCACACAGAGATGGAAAGCTTCTTCTTCTTCTTCACAGAAAAGAGAGTACAAAATGACTAAGTGCTAAAGCTGAAAAGTAGCACATATGTACATGCGGTCACTAAGTGTGAACTCGCTAGAAGCGTACTAGGCTGGCACTATAAGTGTAGTCCATCTGTAGAATCACTGGCAGAGATCCTCCGTGTCGGTCACCTAACGCGCCAGTGAGTAAATGCCGTAAGCGGCCAAGACCCGTAGTGGATGCCAGCTCAAGGTGTAGAGCTCGACATCTCAACACTCCCCCTCGAGCTCTGCATGTCGCAGAGTCCAAGCATAATCCGGAAACGTCGAAGCTTCTCAGCTCCGAGGGCCTTGGTAAAGATATCCTCTATCTGCTCCTCTGTGCTGACGTAGACCAAGGCGATGTCGCCCGCCAACACTCGCTCTCGAACGTAGTGGTAATGGACCTCTATGTGTTTGGTCCTTGCATGGAACACTGGGTTCCTAGCCAACTGCATGCTGCTGAGGTTGTCACAATGGATGAAAATCTGCTGGTCCACCTGCACTCCCAAGTCCTCAAGTAATGTGCGTAGCCAAGCTACCTCGCACGCCGCAATTGCTGTACCTCTGTACTCGGCCTCTGTGCTCGATAAAGCAACCGTAGGCTTCTTTTTGCTGCTCCAAGTAACAGCAGCACTCCCAAAAGAGAACATGAAGCCACTCGTAGATCTCCTATCAACAATGCTACCTGCCCAATCTGCATCTGTATACCCACAATGCTAATGGTGCATCTGCTGCATAGAACAATGCGTAGTCAAGAGTCCCTTGCACATACCTAAGTGTGCGTCGTACTCCATCCAAATGTGGCTTCCTCGGAAGCTGCATGAACTAACTCTCCAAGCCTACTGTGTAGCTCAAGTCTGGCCTCGTGATAGTCAAGTAGATTAGACTACCCACAATCTTCCTGTACATCTTGACATCCTCAACAACATCACCCTTCTCTGCACTCAGCTTTGCATTCACATCCAAGGGAATATAAATTGGCTTACAATCAGCCATACCATACTTTGACGACATGTCCAAAGCATACTGTCTCTGTGGTAGCCATACACCCTCTGGAGTCCTTATCACCTCAATGCCAAGAAAGTAGCGCAACTCGCCTAAATCTTTCATTTCAAACTCCTGTTTGAGAAGACCCTTCACATGGTCAATCTCCATAGCATTGTCACCAACAATAATAAGGCCATCTACATATATGGTAATGACCACAATCCCCACATCACTCTCACATACATAGAGTGAATGATCAGTATGAGCTCTCCTAAAACCAATACTGACAAGATACTTGGCAATCCTGTCATACCATGCTCTAGAGCCCTGCTTCAAACCATACAAAGCTTTGAGAAGTCTGCATACATAATCTGGGTAACCTGGATCGACATAACCAGGTGGCTGATCCATATACACTTCCTCTTGCAACTCACCATTCAAGAAGGCATTCTTTACATCCATTTGATGCATAATCCATCCTCTAGATGCAGCCACTGCTATGACATCTCTCACAGTCGTCATCTTTGCCACTGGAGCAAAGGTCTCCTCATAGTCTATGCCATACGTCTGTGCATAACCCTTTGCGACCAGCCTTGCCTTGTGACGCTCAATGTTACCATCAGTCTTATGCTTGGTTTTATACACCCATTTATAGCCAATAGCTTTCTTGCCACTTGGCAATGGCACCAACTCCCATGTGTCGTTTGCTTCCAATGCAGCCATCTCTTCATTCATTGCATCATCCCAATGCACATTTCCAACTGCATCCTCAAAACATGTGGGCTCCACATCCTGTATCACCTTAGCCATGTAGGCTTGGTGATGCGCTAGATACCCATCATAAGTCAATTTCTGAACTGGATTTTTGACTCTATTAGATCTATGCGGTCCTGGGTCACGTCTTTGCCCTCTAGCATCTTCTTGTACTTTCCTTACACCAGGTGTCCTGACAGCCGGAATTCCAAATTCCTCATCAAGACTTTGTTCAGAATCATTTGAATCCATGTCTACATGTGAAAAACCTGATGATGCATCAGCCATAAAGGGAGGTTCATCAACCTTTTCCTTTCCTTTTCATGATACATTCCCTGTACCTGTTGGTGGAGTAACCTGCGTACGTAGTCTACCATTCCATGGTTTCTCAACAGAGCCACGAGAAGAGGACTCTTGTGGTCCACTCAAAACCTGTGACTGTGGCCTCACATTTTGTACAAACACATCATCTTTTACATCAGCCCCAATAGTGCCATGTGCATTACTGTACCAGCTGCTCATCTCATCAAAGACTACATCTCTGCTCACTCATAATTCTCGTGTAGTAGGATTGTAGCACCTATACCCCTTTTTTTCAAGGAAATATCCCACAAGAATACATTTCTCTACTTTAGGATCCAATTTCCTACGCAACTCATCTGGTACATGCATGTAAGCTATGCAGCCAAACACTTTTAAGTGTGCCAAATCAGGCTTTGTACCTGTAAACTTTTCCTCAGGTGTTACATCATGCACCGCAACTGTAGGTATCCTGTTCATAATGTACACAGTTGTATTTACGGCTTCAGCCCAGAAATGATGAGGCATGTTCTTCTCATTCATCAATGCACGTGCAACCTCTGCAATGTGCCTGTTTTTCCTTTCTGCGACCCCATTCTGTTGTGGAGTATATCTGCATGTAAACTGCCTGCGTATACCATGCATTCGCAGAAAATCTAAAAAATCATTGGAGAAGTACTCTCCCCCTCCATCTGACCTCAATGTCTTGATTTGCATATCTGTCTCCTTCTCAATCATGACTTTGAAGTCTTGAAAGTGACCAAACACTTCACTTTTGTTACGCATGAAGTAGACCCATACTTTCCTTGTATGGTCATCAATGAAAGAGACATAATACCTGCAACCATGTATACTTGCAGTATCGGTTGGACCCCAAACATCTGTGTGCACCACCTCAAGTGGCTTTTTACATACATTGCGCTCATGTGGAAATGAGCCCTTTGACTGTTTTCCAAACTGGCATGCTGCACACACTTTATACGTACCATCCACCTTGAATTTGGGCAAACCTTTTACAATTTGTTTTGATTGCATGTTGCGCAATCTCTGCTCATTGACATGGCCAATGCGTTTGTGCCAAATGTCAACATCAGCCACAACACCTATGCCCTGTGCAAATAATGCAGCTTTTACCTCAGGCATGTCTACATTCAGCGTAAACATTCTGCCCACACATTTTCCCTCTGTGATCAGCTTACAGCCATTCTGGAAATCTTCTACATAACAGCCATTTGGATTGAAGCGAACTTGCAAACCCTGCTCAACCATTTGTCCAACAGAAACAAGATTCTTTGTAATGTTTGGGACATGAAGTACATCTGCTAAGTACTTTGATTTCCCACTCTTCGTATTTAGAGGTATGTCCCCTACATGAACAATGGGGTGAGCTGTGTCATCTCCTGTCTGCACATAGCCTGACACATCTGATTTGCGCATATCTCTAAACCACTCTCCACGAGACGTCATGTGATTAGAGGCACCTGAATCCACATACCAAACATCATCTTGGGTGGAATTCTCTGCAGTCATTGTATTCATTACATGCTGCATAACAAACATGCGCTCGTTTTTGCTGTCATCTGCATCTCTGCTAGTAGATGCATAGTTTCCCTGTTCTCTCTTTCCACTTGCTTTTCCCTTTGGACAGTCACGTGACATGTGACCTCTTTCACCACAAGTCCAACATTCTCTGCTATCTGGAGTATGTTGCTGCCTGCTTGATCCTGCACCACGACCTCTTTGACTCCCCCTGCCTTGAGACTGGTTTCCCCTGCCACCTGTATTGTTTTGATTTGATTGACCTTCCAGAAATTGGCCCCTGCAACCCCTTGGGCCTCGACCACGACCTCTACCTCTACCTCTGTTGGAGTTAGAATAGAAGGCCTGTTCAGAATTATTTCTTCCATGAGAAGAAGATGTGTCAAGGTTCTTCTCCTCAAGAATAAGCATAGAAATCAAATCTTGGAACATGGGGATGTCGTCTCTTGTATTCATGGAAGACCTAAAATGTACATACTCATCTCCTAGACCATCCAAGCATGCACGGACAATGTCATCGTCTTCCACTGAGACTTTAATAGATCCAAGAGCCTCAATGATACTCTTGATCTTCAAGGCATAATCATTGATTGAGAGGTTGTTCCTCTTAATCTGATTTAGCTCCGACTTTAGTTGAAGCTTCCTGGCCTTGGTGTTCACCTCGAACACTCTGCCTAAGTTTCTCCATGCAATGGCGGGCGTTTCAACATCCTGTAGATAGCCCATCATGCCATCTTTGATGCTCATAGAAAGCCAATACATCACTTTGCTCTGGCCTTGTTGCCAGTCCCTCAAAGCTTTCCTTTGTTCTGCTGTAGCATTTGCCTCGGGAATCTCTGGTTCCTTTTCATTGTCTCCTTCTACATAGTCCCAATAACCTTTTCCTTTTAGGAAATTTGTTATTCTGAACTTCCATGCAGGGTAGTTATTTTTCTCAAGCTTCTCAGTAACAATCTGACTGAAACCGTCAGACATCTTGAAGCACTAAGACAAAATAGCTGCAATCTTCAAAAACCTGCAAATCTGTTGAACCTGCTATCGTGGTACCTGTAACGCTTTCTACACTCAACAAGTGTCCACAATCAAGCGTACATACAACCACTGTACTTGTACAGTAAATCTCTGTATACTCTTGATTGGCTATGAACAGAGCGTATTGCATCCAAGGAGTACTAGTTTTTCATGGGTTGTGGCATATGCATTGGTTGAGTGTAGTTGACTATCACTCTCCCATCATTCAAAAGATGCGGTTGTTGCCCTGGCATTTGTTGCGTTTTGGTTGAGTGCTACACCATGGAGTGGGATGATCCCCTCCACAAGTATTACATATCCTCAATTGAGGTTGTCGTACATTCAAGTTTTGTTTGTAGCCTTGGTTTATTCTTCTATTTACCCCCTCGACCACTTGATCAATGATTGGTTACCAAGGAGTTTGAATATCTTGCTTTGTGGTGGGTTCGCTCTTCAGAGATGAGGCACTACTAGTCGTGTTGTCTGTATCTTCAGTCACCTCTCCGTAGGCCTTGCAATTGTCAATTAGATAAAGAGCTTCTCTAATGACTTGCTCAAATGTCGTGCATCCTTTCAAATGCAGGTCCTTTTTGAGAGTTTCATTTTTCAAGCCCTCTATGAAGAGAACTGATAATCTCTCATCTTGTGGTAACTCTCTCACAGGACATCTCTCTATGTATTGTTTGAAGTGAAGCAGAGCTTCCTTCACTCTCTCGATCTTTTTTTGTTTGAAAGCGTAGATTTGGGACACTGTGTTGTGTTTGATTCCCCTTTTTGAGAACTCCTCTACAAAATCTTGTAAGAGTTGTGCTATGTTTGGAAAATCCTCTCTGTCTAGTCCTTGGAACCAAGTCAAGGCTGCTCCTTCTACTGTCAACCCAAATCCCTCATACTGAGTATGGAATTTGCAAACTGTTCAGCTCTCAAAACTTGTTTAAAGAGAGAGATATGAGCATATGGATCCTCTAACCCACCGTACTTTGTCTTGACACATTGAGCCACTTGATATGGTCTTAATCGTTGTGGTTCAGTCACTAATCTAACCAATTCATGTTCTCTTGGAAAGATGCCTCTCGCTCTCTCCTCTTGTCCTAGAGAAAATCCCGACAGAATCCTCTCTGAAGTGTACTCTAGCATCATTTTTGTCTGGAAGCAAGTAGAGATTGGAGTACCCTTGTATGTGTATTGTTCTAAGTCAATTGGATCAACAAGTTTGTACTCACGTCCATACTTATCTACCATCAAAACTTGCACTCCGTGGGCATCTGTATATATGAAGGCATAGAGGTTCTTGTGGAATGTCAACTCTCTAGCATAGGGTTCTACACATCTATAGAAGATGTATGGATCCCCGTTTGTGAATCTATATAAGCCATCATGAGCATAATCCATTAGAACTTGCATGGCTTCATTGGTTCTAATGAATCTTACGTTCGGTTTGTTAATCAGAGGATGCCTCTCCTCTATGTATTTTTTGAATCCCCATGTTGTTGGCATTACAGTGTTTCTCGTGTTTTTCATGTCTCTGAGTGGAGTAGAAAACCCTGTTGGTGGATGATTTATCATGGTGAAGGCTCACTCAAGATTCTCAAGATAGTCCTTCACAATCTCACTTTGGCTTAGTGCAACTTATCCCTTGCTGCCCCTTATCAGGTCTCTCAAAAGTCAAGAATTTGTGACTTTTTGGTCTTTGAAAACTAGTCTTGGGATACCCTAAAAGTTTGGATTTAGGAAACCTAGAAAAACCCGCAAGCTTTCTTCCTAGCTATACCTAACTCAATTTGGAGTTGTCTATCAAAAGTTAGAGCACTTTTAGTGAACTGCACTTGAAACTGCACTCAAAACAGTCTCAGGACCAGAACACAAGAACTTTGTCTAGTATCTTGGCCTCTCGAAGGTATTTTATGCTCAAACTTGAGATTTGGGATGTTCTCAATTATGTCTACAAGATCATGAAGTTAGATACCCCCACTATGGTGAGGTACATGGATCACAATCCATGTTCCCTGTCAAAACAAAATTCCAAATTTTATCAAATTTAGACTGTGTGTAGACAAGGTCATATGCAGGCTATATACCAATTTTCAGCAAATTCTGAGGTGGAGGTACATGGATCGCGATCCATGTTCAACCACATTTGGACTTGTCCTCTTAGGAATTTGTTCCTGACTATGTTCACAAGCTAAATCTCAAATATTTTTGGATTTGGACTTGGTTTGATACGTCAAATAGCCAACACTAGGTCTGCACTGTAGTTTTCAGTCTTTCACCTGTTTTGCTCCCTTTTGACTCAAATTTACTCAATTTTTTCCAGAACTAGGCTTGGGGATATGTTTTCTTGTGTATGCACTACTGATATGGAAAGTTTCAACTCAAGCTATCACTATGGGTACATAGATCGCAATCCATGTTTGGAGCCCAAATTAACTTTTCTTGGTACCATCACATTCAGCATGATTAGTAGGTCCTATGGTATCAAAAAAAATTTAAATGGACCTCTAGATTGAAAGTTAGGTCAATTCTATCACTTGCTTAGAGTACTTGATAGTTTAGAGCTTTTGGTTTGGGTTTTTATATCTAGATTCACTTTTGAAAAGACCACTAGATTCCTTGTGATGTCCTCTAGCTATGGTGTAAATATGGTATCAGTCTGTGACAAAGGAACATGGATCGTGATCCATGTACCTTTGTGTCAGATGGTAATAAAACTTAGCACACAGCTTCCCCTTGCTCTCCTGATCCTTGCTATATGGTTTTTATATGATTTGGACTTGTTTAGGTCATGCCAAAGTCAATCCCTATGTCTATTTTTGGATTTCCCTCTTTGCACAGTTTGTGGCACTTTTGACCCAATTTTTGAACTTTTTTGACAAAATTTCATTGGGGACTTTTGTTCACAATGGTCTCTGCTCAGGCTTGAAAAGTTTTTTTCCAAAACATTTCTCAAGGGTACATGGATAGCGATCCTTGTTCCACCACTTTTGGATCTAAATTTTTGGTGTGCTGATAGCTTATGATGTTTATAGCTTGCTCCACAAATCTTTTTGAATTTGGATCAGTTTTGCCCTACCAAAACTGACTTCTACAGTCTGTTGTGACAGTTTTGATAATGTTCCTTTTTTGGCTCTTTTGACCACTTTTTACAACTATTTTGCATATGGTTATTTTGGAAAAAGTGTTTGTCTATGTCTCGGCTACCTACTGCTCAAATCGCAGCCAAAAAAAATTCAAAAAAATTTCATGAGGTACATGGATCGCGATCCATGTTTGAAAGCCAAACTAACTTTTCTTGGTACCATTAGATTCATCATGTTTACTAGATGCTATGGTATCAAAAGTTTTGGATTTGGACCAGTTTTAGTCGTTCAAAAGCAAGTTTGTCTGTCTGTCCTGCAATTTTTGACTAGTTTTTGTATTTGGCTATTTTAACCAACTTTTTTCAATTTTTTGACATGGTCTCTTTTGGCAAAGTTGTTCCATTAGTTATCAGGGGATGTACTTGTCAAATATCAGCCCCAAAATGTCGAAAAGGTACATGAATCGCGATCCATGTTTGGCAGCATTTTTTCATGAATTTTGTTCTGCAGGTTCCCTATGCCCTGTAGAAGCCAAATCTCACCCCTTTTTGAATTGGATCACAAAATCTCAAGATTTGCCCAATTTTGTGTCGAGATCCCTGTTTTTGTTGTTTTTGCCCAACAGTCAATTCTGATGTGATTTTTGAGTTTTTCTTTCAAGAAAACTTGATCAGAGAAGTTTCCCACTGATGCTCAATGTCACTGATCACTTTTCATCAAAAATGTTCTTTGAGGTACATGGATTGCGATCCATGTTCCTCCACAAATTCTTGCCAGACTTTCTAGATTTGTTCTAGAGAGTATGCTGATGCTTTTGATCCACAAATTTTTGAATTTGGATCAATTTTGAGGTCTCTACCATCAAATTTTTCATAATTTCAAAGTTATGGTCATTTCTGCCAAAATATGGTTTTCACCCTTTTTTCCCTCAATTTTTTAGCCCAGATTTGATGGTGGTAGTTTCTACTTACCCTACTCCTAAGTACTGAAATGAAACATGAAACAAAAACAAACTGAACGGTACAAAATAAAGTCGAAACGGAAAATGGAACAGCACTCTAAAAGCATAGAGAAAATCAAAGAATAAAATGCTTTTGGCTATCTCACTCACAACCCTCTTTACCTCTCAAGAATAGATCTAGCAACTCCTTGACTTCTAGACTCTATCAAGCACTAAACCCCATGTCTAGTTGCTTCACTGCTAAGGTGTAAATGGAATGGAAGACAAATCTTTAAATAAGAACGCTCTAAATACTCACTAGGTCACTCACCATCTAAGGATCATATCCTCGGCAGCAGTGCCAATGTTAGCAGTTCGCCGAGACGGACGTCTGCAGCATAGCTTTTTGGCACGAACATAATGTCAATACTCAGGGAGTGACTCAGATGGGGCATGAAGACTCTTTGAGATCGCCAGTCTCAAAATTGACAATGCTTACACTTAATTGAAGAGCAAAGAGAGAGGAACACAATGCAAGTTTCAAAACTGAAAACGGATTACCCAATCATTAGCAACGATGATTACAAGTTGGAGTTGAATCGTAGCTAGAGCCTACGTACAATAGAGCTCTCTTCTTCTCTAAAGATAAGCCTTCTTTCACATTAAGGTTATTGACATTTATACCTAGGGAATTCTAAATAGCCAGTGGCCAACTCACATGGATCTTTACAAATATCATTACAGCATTACAACTCAGATAATTGACTGCTACTCTGGAATTAGGATTTACACAGAGTATCACTACACTAGCTCGGAAAACTAATAGAGTACAAATGTGGTGTCCGGCTACGTGTCCAGCCAGGTGGAGGTCCGTTTGATCTGTCTTCAAACAGAATGTTTGGTAGATACTTCCACCTTCTAAGACTTTTTTAGAATGGCCAAATGGTAGTTCTAAGTTTCAATCATATGTTTTATACTTACTTAGAAGATCCAAGTCATGGATATATATTGCACCTCCCATTCTAATAGCTATTTAGAATGGCCAAATAGTGAATCTCAGATGCAAATTGCCTTAAAAAACATGTTTCAAATTATGAATTCATGGTATATGAATCATCTTGCCTTCCAAAACTTGTTATGAATGACCAACTGGTGGACTTAGGATGCACAAAATCTTTTAGAATAGATTGTTTGCCATGGATTTCTCCACTAGTACGGATACATTTCCTTGGCCTATATTTATACCACAACAAGTGGAATCTTCATTGATTCTGCACACACAACAAACACAAACAATTTTATTGTCAAGTATCACGTGCACTTTCTCCCCAAATTCAAAGTCCATCCTACAAATAAAAGAAGTTTAGAAAAGTTAAAGCTTAAAACCACAATATACATATTATAGTGGACTATAAGTTAGACAAGTAATGGAGATTGAAACCAAATAATCCATGATACTTTAGGTTAAACAAGTGGTGGAGCTTGAGACTAAATAATCCATGATACTTGTGGTTGGGAATATAATGAAGCTTGAGAGCAATAAATCATTAATACTAGGGATGATATATTGGTGATAAGATAGAAGCTTGTGGCCATGCAGTGTGTCTATCTCTATTTTTATGCTTCAATGGAGCTTAGCTTGGACAAGTGGGTCTCTATGCTTCAATGGAGCATAGCTTTTACAAGTAGTGGATGTTATGACCCTCTAAGCTTCATTGGACCTTATGGATCTCTATCATTCAATGGATTATAGCTTGTACAAGTAGTGGATGGTATGACCCTCTATGCTTCAATGGACCTTAGCTTGGATAAGTGGTGAACCTTGTGGCTCTTTGTATTTGAATGGAGATTATCTTGGACAAGTGGTGGACCTAGTGGCTTTCTATACTTGAATGGGACATAGTTTGGAAAAGTGGAAAATCTTACGGATCTCTATGCTTCAATAGAGCATAGATCTTATGGTCTCCTATGCTTGAATGGAGAATATCTTGGACAATTGGTGGACCTTATGGCTCTCTATGCTTCAATAGACCATGGATTTGACAAGTGGTGGACCTTATGGCTCTCTATGGTCAAATGTAGCTTAGCTTGGACAAGTTGTGAGCATTGTGTCTATATAATTCAATAGAGCATAGATTAAACAAGTGGTAAACCTTATGGTCCTGTATGATTGAATGAAGATAGCTTGGACACATGGTGGAACTTATGGCTCTATATGTTTCAATAGAGCTTAAATTGGTGGACCTTGTGTCTGTTATGCTTGAATAGAGTAAATCTTGGACAAGTGGTGGACCTCATGACTCTCTATGCTTCAATAAATCACAGATTGGATAAGTGGTGATGACTGTATGGTTCTCTATGCTTGAATGGATCATATCTTGTCAAAGTGGTAGACCTTATGCTTGAATGGTCCTCTATGCTTGAATGGAGCATAGCTTAGACATGTGGTAGACCTTATGGTTCTCTATGCTTCAATAGATCATAGATTTAGTGGTGGACCTTGTGGTTCTCTATGCTAGAATGTCACTTTTCTTGGACAAGTGATGGACCTTGTGGCTACCTATGGTGGAATGGAGCATAGCTTGGACAAGTGTTGGATTCAATGGCTCTATATGCTTCAATAGAGAATAAATTGGACAAGTGGTGGACCTTATGATCCTCTATGCTTTAATAGAGCAAAGCTTAGACAAGTGGTGGAACTTATGGCTCTTTGTCATTCAATAGATCATAGACTAGATGCGCGGTGGACCTTGTATCTTTCTATGCTTGAATGGGTCTTAGCTTGGATAAGTGGTGGACCTTATGGCTCTCTATCCTTCAATAAATCATAGACTAGACAAGTGGTGGACGTTGTGTCTTTCTATGCTTGAATGGATCTTAACTTGGGGTGGATTTTGTGGCTCTCTATGCTTGAATGGAGCAAAGCTTGAATAGGTGGTGGACCTTGTGGCTCTCTATGATTGAATGGAGCATAGCTTGAATAGGTGGTGGACCGCATGTCTCTCTATGCTTGAATAGAGCATAGATTGGGACCTTATGGTCCTCTATGCTTGAATGGAATATAGCTTGGATAAGTGGTGAACCATAGGCTCTCTATGTTTCAATAGGTCCTAGATTGGATCTTATGGTCCTCTATAACTCAATAGAGCCTAGCTTGGACAAGTTGAATGGAAAGGTAGTGAATCTAGGATGAATTTTTCCTCTTACACCACCATGTTTAGAATGGTCTTGTGGTGGATCTTGGATGCACCAGACCTTCCTTACTTTGTTTCAAAAGGGCAAGTACTAAATACACCTTCCCTTCTCACACCTTGCTTAAAGTGGCTTGGTGGTGGATTAAGAATTCCCTTACTCTTCAACAAGAACTTGAACTTCAAACCTCCAAGTGATGCATCTAAGAAACAATTTATGCTCTAAACCTTGTTAGAATGGCCAAGTGGTAGATCTAAAATGCACCAAATCTTCTACAAGTTGTTTAAAACGGCCAATTATTATGGATCAAGGATGTGATAACTAATGAAAAACTTTTGTGGTGGATCTAGAATACACTCACTCTAATAGAAGCCAATTAGATTGGCCAAGTGGTGGACCTTGGATGGATTCACGCTACTCATGCCACAAAAACCTCTACTATTTGTTAAGCAAAGAGAACAAGTCTACTATTTCATAAGCTTGATGTATGTTTCCCTTGTTTATAGTAGAGAAAAATTCCTATTTGTGGGGCTTCCCTATTTCCAATCCTTGCTATCTTATTGTCAGGACAGTGAGAACCACAAAAATAAATGTCAAACCATGGGACAAGGTCCACTTGGCTAGTGCATGTCAGGCAACAGAAGCTATTTATGACATCACAAAAATCTCATCAATCCACCAAGAAAACCAAATCTAATCAAGACAAAACTCATAGAATGGGTTAATAACATGCAGAGACACATGTCTGAACCCTTAAATCCCCCGTTTGACCACTTGCCAACCACTTTCCAAAATTGCGCTTATTATCTATAGGGCAGATTTGACCTAACCGTTTTCAACCCCAATTACATCCTAGAGCTTATCAATGAAGCCAATACTCCCCTCCCATGCATAAAATATAATTTTTTAATGTAAATCTGAGTTATGAGCAGATTAAGGAGTAGGTGAGCAACAATAAAAACAAAGTTATACCATGAGATAAGCACAATTTTGTGAACATCTTTCACATGTGTGAAGGCAATGAATCAACTGGCACTTCAAACAAACACTTCACAAGGGAGTTACAAGCTTGAGAAAGAATAAGGAGAGTACACAATGCTCTACAAGTCAATCATAATGCTTATTATCAAAAAACTCTCCCTTAGGTTTTACAAAGAATGGCTTTCATATCTTAGTCAAAGGTTCAAGGTTCAAAAATGAGCAAAAAAGTCTCTCAATAGCCAGGATTGCTTCATACAATTTGGAAGCATGCAAGCCCACTCTTTTTGTTTCATAATCACATAATAGTTACAAAATATTCCAATATCAAAAGAGTTACAACAACTTAGGGATGTGGGTGTCTAGAATGATCAAAAAGTGAAAATGTACATAAAAAGCTATATGTAGGCTCCCGAAGTTAGCTTCCCCCCTCCTAGACTAGCTCATCCTTAACACAGCCTCAAGGAATTGGGTAGTGTTTTAGTTTGTGGGCTTGTTGTTGCTACTTCTTGAGGGCTTTAAGAGTGTCATAATGCTTTATCCTGATTTCTTGTCTGCTTTGGCCAAGAACTATAATAATTCAATTAGCATTGTTATGAGTTTTTTGGAAGAAGTGATTGCACGTATGTGCATACACATGCATGGTGCATCAAATAAAGGATTGCCCATTTTCCGGATCCAGGTGGTTTCTTGGGGTCCACATGTGTACAGGTAGGATAGCATGTACATAATACATCGATTTTCACTATCACCAGTACCAGTGTGTTTTTTCTATATTAATGAGGAGTTGGTAGCATGTAAAACTTCTTGAGGAAGCTATCTGCAGGGGTGCATTAGATGGCATCCAGTGGCGGCAGGAGGTTGAATGGAGTCAATACTTACACGTGGATAAGTACGGACACAACGTGGGTGTTTTCTTGTGATAATTACGCAAAAAGTTCATCATGAGAACTGTATTTGGGGGCCACTTCACGTGCTTGCGGGATGCATTATTGAAAAAAGTTGAGTGCCAGGTGTGCGGATGGATGTAGAAGGGTGACAAAAATGCACTGCGCGACCAATTTTTGGCATGTTCGGGGTCCATTTGAGGTCAACTAAAAGGCCAAAGGTGCCCAGGGGATAAAGTGAAGTGTGGACAATGAAAAAACTGAGAAAAAGACCAAAAAAACGTGGAGAGAAGAGGGGGAACAGCCGCAACTCAATTTTTGCTGTTTTTGGTCATAAACTGCTCATCTGAGGTCGGCGGATTTGAGTACTTTGATATTGTAGATTGGGGTTTTTAGCTACTCCGAATTCAATGGCACTATCCATTTTGCCAAATTCCTTACTTTTTCCTACTATTTTGGCTATGTAAGCTTCTCATGTGAGCAAAGCCTCTATTCAAATTTGTGATTGTATCTGGCATATTTCATCCATATTATGTGAGCTATTTGTCCCATTAGTGTTGGCCCAAGCTCAATTGTACCTAAACATAAAAAATTCTCCTCTTTTTAGCTGAGTTATTTGTGTGTGTGTGTGTGTGTGTTGTGTGTGTGTGTGTGTGTGTGTGTGTGTGTGTGTGTGTGTGTGTGTGTGTGTGTGTGTGTGTCATCCCAAGAGTGTGTGTTGGGTGATTATAGAGGTGTTGTGTGTGTTTCCAATCCACTCACATTCTTTTGGCGCCCCCACAGAGGATCTTCTTCAAGTACCTTCAGCTTCGGTATTACAGGTGGTAGATTATAGATTACAGATTACAGGTTACAGGTTATAAGTTACAGGTTACAGGTAGAGGTGATTCACACAGGTACAGGTAGCTGGAGTAGAGTGATATATTGGCAAGTGCAAGTCACTTGCAGTTGTCATGGGTATGCATCATTTGGCACATGTTTGAGCGCATTGTCTGTCGGTATTGTACGTTACTTGTGGAAACTGCCATTGTAAGCCTTTGTGGAGCCATACTTGGTTTTATTTGGCAGTCCTAGCCATTTTTGAGACTTGGTCTAGAAGATAGTCATTTCTGAGACTTGACTATACGAGATTTGCATAAGCTTTTGTAAGAGGGTGATAGCATGAGGTTTTATTGAGCTGAGGGATTCTCAAATGTGAGATCCTTTCAGTGATACAGGTGGCTGGAGCACTCTTTTCGTGATCTTGCCATAGGCTATGTACTAGTGATTCCTACTTTATGCTCGAGTGCTATTGTTAACAGGTTATGCATACATATACAGTCTATTGTTGACAGGTTATGCTCGAGTGCTATTGTTGACAGGTTATGCATATATATACAGTCTATATTTTGGGTTCTTACAGCTCTACTTCTAGGGAAACTCTGCCAAAAATTTTCCAAGTTGTGATGGCTGGTTTTTTGGTATTTTGAGCCATTCATGTCGTTATGCTACTGAAATTCTGACAAAATGAGAGGATAATGCAAGTGTGCCTTCTTGGGAGCTGCATGGTTGGCTTTAATGGATGATCAAAACAGACCTCAATTCACTCCTTTTCATTTAACACAAAGAATCCAAATAAAAGTTCATGTGTCCAGGAAGCGTTTTTTCAAGCAGCGCATAGTCTTTATGTTCGGGCCAAGAAGATTAAGAGAGATACTGGAATGTGTTATAGAAATGATACTTTATGATTTATTGCAGCTGACCGATGGAAAAGACTAGACCCAGCTTGGCCTATGCAAATGTATTTGTATATCATGTATGTTTTATTATTCAAGTGCTCTTTTATGAGCTTTGGCCAATTATGAACGGCCGGCCAATTTGTAACCAATTTGACCATTCAAGAAATCTATAAAACAAATACGTGCAAGACGGAAATGGTCACTCTTGCACGGGGGGAGATTGCACCCAGTGTCTGTGTTCTTCTTTTCACCTCTCCTCTCTTCTCTCTCGCTGTGCCGACGTAGCACTCCACGTTAGGAGGTGCGTCTGCACGCGCTCTATTACTCTCTCTTGCACTCTGTCTTTCTCTGTTTGTGTATCTTGCGATCATGCGATCACGTGATTGTGCCAGGTATGCCGATTAGTTGGTTTTATGCTGTTTATTGTGTTATTTCCGGTATTTGGCAGGGCGGCCACGCATCTGGTTGTAGCAGTGGTATCAGAGCTATGGCGACGCTCCAATCAATCCGACACAAAGAAGACTACTTACCCAAAGAAACAAGAACGCTGTGATTGACAAGGAGACGAGAAGCCCCGTTGTGCATCACGAGAAGGAGATACGCAATGTGTAGAACGCACGCATGCACCAATCAATCACAATCGGAGATTGCAGGCTTCATGCATGCGACACTAAATGCAGCATGTACACCATGCAAAGGAGAGAATCAATTACATGCGAGAGAGGACGCGCTACAACATGAGCGATAATACGCAGTCGAAGCTAAGTGACAATTTGGAATCCTAATTAACAAGTTTCATGATTAATTTTTGTCTAGTTATCATTAACTAGGTTTAAAAATAATAATAATCTTAATTGCCTTCATTATCCCATGATTTTAAAGAAGACTGCTAATTTGTGCCTCCAATGGGATTCGAACCCATGTCTCCCTGTATGAAACAGGTGCACTACCAGTTGTGCTATAGAAGTCTTGATAGGAAGCCAAGAGAGATAGAAGGAGAGAGGTTGCAGTCAAATGTGATGTATTGGGTGGTACCCATTGAGCAAAACACACACCATGCCAAAAAAAAAAAAAAAACCCACCATGAACTGAGGAAAACCGCCTCATCTGACTAATTGTTTTCCTCTTGCAGCTGCAGACACACACACACTCTCAAGTTGCGGACCCGCTGTCTGCTACTACTGCAGTGGCCGCCAGTGCATTAGCCGCACTCTCTCTCACTACCGCCGTCAACCACTGCGATGGAGTGGTTCTTTCACTCACCACATGCGCACCACCAATATCACCAATGGCTGCATGCGGCAAGTAACACTCCTTCTCAGGCTCGCACTGAACCCCAGCTCCAGCCCTTTGCGGCGCAGTGTTTTTTTTTTAACTGCATGTCATGCAGTATCCCTTACTCTCTCTCTTTTACACTCTCTCTTTGGTGGTAAACCACCCACCCAGTTACTCTCTCTTTCTCTCATGCTATGGCGACCGCCAGCCAACTCCCTCTCTTTCTCACTTTTCCCCTCTACTGTCAGTTAACGAGCGACTCCAGCTCTCTCGGCAATCCGAATCACCCTCTCACTCTCTCTTTCTCTCGTAGTTTTCCAGCCATCACCTCTTCAGCCGCCATGCAGCCCTCACCAACTTTGCGGCACTCATTCTCTCAGCCAGCTATTACCACAGACTGCGCATGCATATCGATTCTTATTTTTTTCAGTTACACACACAATCACCACTCCTACAGCCTGGGCACCGCATGCAGATGGTAGCTATAGAATAACTCTCTCGCTCTATTTCTCTCAATTCTCACTGACGGCCATGCAAAGTGGGATATACTCCCCCCCCCCCCCCCCCTTCGTTTACTGTTCGCGCCAACACCCATCGGCCGACTCTCTCTGCAGCCCCACCAAACAAAGTTTCTCTCTCTCATTCTCACTCCTCGTTCCTGGACCCAGCCACCATGCACACTTTCAAATGGCTCTGAGGACTTGAAGTCCAGAAGCAGGGAATCATGGTTCTGCCAGTATGCTTCAAGATCCTGCATTTGGGTCAAGACAGCTAGACTTCATCGTACGTAGACTCAGCGACAGCATGAGGGGTGACAAGGCCGAGTTGCCGGGTGCAAGCATATGCATTTCTCGAGCTATACGCATGCTGATGAAGGACGGTCTGCCAAATGCTTCGACAGAAAGCCAAGCCAGAGGAACCACTGCGGAGGAATACCAGTCGCCGGAAGAAGAGGCAGCGAGCTCATCAGGGTTCACATGACCGAGGTCACTGTCGCCAATCTGCAGACCGTGAGGGATCGAGCTTGGTTGGTGGCACCCGCTGCCATCATGAAGATTTTGCAATGGGGTCATAAATATGGGACTGCAGGAAAATGGGTAGCAATGGAAGCTCTCACAACGTCAAGCACTACTAGTAGCTGTCAGTGAGTAGTTTCAGTGGTTGTCCACCATTGATGCTAACTCTGTTTTATTAAGGTGGCGATAAGGCCTTGACCTCCATGACATGGTCAACCGTGCAGTCCCTTGGCTGCCGCCAGTGCAGCTCGGTAGGGTATAGGGGTTTGGAGCTCGAGAATGCTGTTGTCATTGCTTTGGTCAGTGCAGTAGCCATAGGGTCACACCCTTGTCAACTACAGGCAAGCTTACAACTACAATATTATCAATAGCAGCACCAAAAGCAGTTGAGGTAGTGCAGCACAAGCACATCATCTACTCTAATTGCAATTGAAAGCATAATTTTTTTTTATTCTTTCGAAAGAGTGTCTATGTTTCACTTGTTCTACAACCTTATATTGGCAAGAGTGAGCTCATCTCTCCTCAATCTAACCAATGTCTACGCCATCTTTCGTGAAGGTCAAAGTGGTTGCTTGCCCAATGCTGGCCGTCGGACACTGTATTTTCGTGGGACACTACATTTCCTGGGTTTATTCCCACAATAGTTTGCCTTAAATTCTTCTTCTACTTCTCTTTCTCTATGGGCATTAACTAGGTCTTCAAGATCTAGGGACTTGATGCACTCGTCCTCTCTTCGCACTCTCACAAATTTACGCCTATTATAGCAAACTCAAGCCCCGAATTAATTCATCACGCAATTACATATATCCTTGTGCATAAGATGTCATTATTCAAATTGTATTATTCAAATTGCTTTTCCTCATGATAATTTGATGAAAAAATGATACTCTGCTACCTTGAGGTAATTATAAAGGTTTACTAGAATCATGCTTCTCTATTACAGTCGTACTACTTATATTGTCAGTTTTTCCACTTGTACTAGTCAAGATTGAACGATAACGCCCTTTCGTGGGTATCCTCGAGCATTGACAATGATGATGCCGATTCTACTTACGCTTTTAGGCTTTCGGTTTAAGTCTTTTTTATTCAGTCTTTCACTTTACTTCATTTTATTTTTGTACCCCGGCATTGGTTTCGATCCACAAGGATTGTATTAGTTTGGTCTCATACGTAATTTTAGCATTTTTGAAGACGGTTAATATAACATTTCATTTCATTTTCTCTCTCTCTTCCCCCCCTCATCCAAAGTCTAGACCTTACCTTTGTATTCGATTGTCCCTAACCTCGCAAGTCGATGACCTCTTGCCCAACCAAAAATCTATATTCTCATCCCTAATTCTAGCTCTACCTAACAAATAATTTGTCATAAATAAAGGCTTCTAGGCAAAGGCAGTTCAAGATCAAATTACTTTTGGGTTGTTTGTCCAATCAGTCACGGTTAATCATCGTAGACGTCTGTCAGTCCTCAAATGTAATTTTGTCTCCCACATTGCACTATAAAATCCAATTAGATCTCCTTACCTACATTTTTTTTCCTACCTTGTTCGTGGTTTTTGTCTATCTGTGCTATTTCGTTAGGACTGCAACATTTTCCGACACATTTCCATTTTCGCAGGGCTATGGCTAACTTTAATTTGTGTTCCAGCTTCATTTAATTTATTTTGCCATTGTTGAATCAAAGTGCTAACACTGTATGTTCTTAATATGTGATCGCACACTAATCTTGAATCAAATTCTCAACAGACAACATAGTCTTTTATTTCATTTCAAATTACTAACACAAAATTAACATATTTTGGAATTGTTAATTATACTATGGTGCAAGTTTGATAGTCGCAGTTCTCCTTAGATTCTACAAATCTATTTGACACGCCTCAGATGCAAGTTACGATCATATCTCTCTCCACAAACACACTGGCTCATATAATTTTGATGCAGTGTACCCTCAAGGTATGTACATTAACCTCACTCCCCTTTTTATAATTGCTTTACCAACAATCTTTTATAGATTAGGCAACCCAACATCTCTCATGTCATCACTAATACTTATAAAATGGAATCTCAGATACATCACTCCTATTTTTAAATTTCATTGCTCTACATTATCTGCTCACTAAATACTCCATCAAATGCTCCGATCATGGCTTCTAATTGTACTATAAGTACTTTTTGTAAAGATGATTTGTCAATAAGCCCTGCAACTACTCATGTGAGCCACAGTGTTTTGGGATGGTGCACAACAATTTGTAAGTGCCTTGATATACTGCACTGCGATGTCAACATAGTAACTATTTTTATTCTCTCCTTTATGCCTTGTCTAGTCCATTGGTCACAAGCACACAGATCCGCCGATTTAGGCAGTGTGTCAATGCTCATCTAGTGCAGATTCGCGGATTTAGGCAGCACAACAACAAACTATAGATTCACGCTTTTTGAACTTATATCAAATGCAGATTCGCCGATTTAGGCAGCATGTCAGGTGTAGACTCGCCGGTTTAGGCAACACTGACCACAAAATCATGCTGCAGTGAATGGCCACCACTGTAACTGGTATGATTTTGTTACCCGGGTACATAATGGAAGTGATTTGGATTTGGATTTATATTGTGGAATTGGAATTGGATTGGGATTTGGTATCTGGTGATTATTATGGCAGTGTTTATGTGATGAGACTTGACATTATGAGATTGATGATAAGTGTGACCAATGATATCCTGATTCATCAGGGTATGACATATACTGCTTATTCTAGTGGTATGGGACACTAGAATAGGTAGTATGTGGATGACGACAGGCATAAGTTAATGTTGTTTAGTTTTCATAAATTTTTCTTTTATTACGTGATGTTTTTGACACAACATACTAATCACTGTTTTTGACAAGTATTGTTTGCAGATTTTTTCGCAACTGAGGACAGTTGCTTTCCAACGGAGAGGTATGTTATAGAAATGATATTTTATGATTTATTGCAGCTGACAGGTGGAAAAGACTAGACCCAGCTTGGCCTATGCAAATGTATTTGTATATCATGTATATTTTATTATTCAAGTGCTCTTTTATGAGCTTTGGCCAATATGACCGGCCGGCCAGTTTGTAACCAATTTGACCATTCAAGAAATCTATAAAACAAATACGTGCAAGAGGGAAATGGTCACTCTTGCACGGGGGGAGATTGCACCCAGTATCTGTGTTCTTCTTCTCACCTCTCCTCTCTTCTCTCTCGCCATGCCGGCGTAGCAGTCCGCTTTAGGAGGTGCGTCTGCACGCGCTCTATTACTCTCTCTTGCACTCTGTCTTTCTCTGTTCGTGTATCTTGCGATCATGTGATCACGTGATTGTGCCAGGTATGCCGATTAGTTGGTTTTATGTTGTTTATTGTGTTATTTCCGGTATTTGGCAGGGCGGCCACGCATCCGGTTGTAGCAGAATGTCCTTTGCCTGTTGTAATTCTGATGATTAACTATGAAAACTCATTTGATGTGCATGTGTTTGTCCTTATCTAAAGTTGAGCTCCATTGAAGTTTCTGGGGATTGGGTTAGTAAAAAGTTTGGGTTCTTGCATCTGTGTTAGAAGGGGTTCTAAATGCATTAAAACTTGAGTAGCGATGGCTTTCTCTTATCCAGAATTTCATGGAATAAGTGATGAAGATGTGGAAGACTTTCTGGAAAAGATGGAGGTTGCCTGCATTAGCAATTAGATTCGCGATCCTGCACAGCTTTTACATCTTCTCCAAATCTATTTGAAGAGTGATGCACGAGTTTGGTCCAAAGCATTTGAAGAGGAGTTACGTGCGGCAGATCCACCTGTGAGATTAAGTTGGGACAATCTAAGGCATGGATTGAAAGTGGAGTTTGTGAAGACAGAAGATCCTAACAAAGTGTGGCAATAAGTACAGGGTTTGGTGCAAAGGGAAGGTGAGCCAATAAATGCGTGCATACGTAAGTTTTCAATGGCATGAGAGAGGATGTGCAAGGCCTTAGCACCACAGGCATCCCCACCTGACATGATGAAGAAGGATAGGTTCTTGGCTGGTCTTAGGGAGAATATACGTTGGAAAGTGGAGCTAAAGAAGCCTAGGACATATGAAGATGCACTAGAGGTAGCGAGGAACAAAGAGTGGAAGTTGAGAAGAATGAGTCAGCTAGGAGTAGAGTCTTTGCCCATGAGGCTTGAATTTCGGCCTATGGATTCTTTGCAAGGTCGCATGCCAGGGGTTCATCATGAACTAGTGGTTTCTGTTACTCCTCAACTTATGCGAGTAGTGGTCACTACAGCAGTGCAAGATGATGGGCTAAGGCAAGACATGAGACAAGTTGTAGATTTAATGAAGAATCTAAACATGAGAGGTAATGTGGAAAATAATCGAAGTTGGGGGAGGTTTGCAAATCAGCCAGGAGGTGAAGAAAGACCTAGGAATGGTGTTGGACAAAGCAATGGTAGGTTCTGGAGGCAAACGCCCATGTGTTATAATTGCAGAGAGTTGGGCCACATCAGGCCACAATGTGATAAGCCACCAAGGATGGGGGGAGACATGTATCCATTGCCAAGACAGGTGCTAACTAGGTCAAATGATTATGGCATCAAATTTAAGGGAGAAGAAGGAACCAGTGGATTAACCCAGGAGGAAAATGGAAAGACAAAAGTGATAAGTGTAGTCACCTTGGAGAAGGCAGCAAAGCTGGAGGATACATTAGTGATTCCTATTGGGAAGAGGACCACACAGGATAATGAAGAAGTGCCCCAGGTCCTAGTAAGAAGAAGGGAAAGAGCCATGAAGACGAGGATGTCAAGGCCAAGAGGAAAAGAAGGGCTCGTTGCAAGTTTCATGTTTCAGATTTTCCACTAGGGGATGGGCAATTAAGCTATGACTTGAAGGAGGATTTGACAAGCAAGAAAGCAGATGTTACTTTTGGGCAGCTCATAGAGATGGTGCCTAAGCTAAAGCGACAGTGGAAGAGGATGGTTAACCCAATGGAGAAAGAACCAGAGAGAGGTTTAGTGAAGGTGTTGGCGATGGATAAGCTACCAAACATTTGTCCAATAGTAGATGTGTGGCACAAAAGAAAAAATTCGGGACAAGGTTATGTTGATGGCGGAGCCCAAATATGTGTTATAACACACTCATGCGTTGAGAAGATGGGTCTTACAGTGACTGGGGTGTCAAGCTTTCGGATCAGATTGGCAAACCATAAGAAAGTAAAATGTTTGGGTGTTGTAAAGAGCTTAGAAGTGGAGGCGTATGATGCAAATATGGTGGTTGATTTTCATGTGATGCCAGCATGGTTGGGAGCATATACTATTATACTGGGCAGACCATGGTTACATGCAATGGGAGCTGTTCAAGATTGGAGACATGGTACAATTAGCCTCTATGGAAAGACAAGTGCCAAGAAGCTATACAATATGGACACAAGGAAAGTATTGGAGGAGCTTTATGAAGATGAGGACGAGTCTAATGATGAAGAATATTCCACAGTGGCTGACGAGGACAATGGTAGTACTACCAGCAGTAATGAGGATGTTGATGTTGCATTTCTTTTGATGGACAAAGAAACCCATGAGTCTGGTTTAGTTGCACTCGCAAATGACATTGAAGATGAAAGTGAAGGGCCTTATGAAGTGATTGAAGGGCTGATGCAAACCAAGGTTGAATTGTCAAAGAAGCAAGAATTGATGACACAAATGATCAGTGGAGACCTCTCAGCTATGGAGAAGGAGATATATTTGCACATACTGGCTAGTTTTGGTTGTTATTGTTACACGGTATTGCCATTTGGATTGACAAATGAACCATCCTTCTATCAAGAGAGAGAAAATTGGGTATTGGCACCATTCATTGGTAGTTGTGTTGTAGCTTTTATGGATGACTTCTGTGTCTACAGCAGTAGAGTTGAACACCCTAAGAAGATGAAGATGGTATTGGCTCGATATGATGAATGTGGAGGAAAACTAAATCCAAAGAAATGTCATCTAGCATAGCCAAGGGTGAAGTTATTGGGCCATATGGTGTCAGAAAATGGCATTGAGGCTGATCCAGACAAGGTTAAGTCTATTATTCTTCTCTTCCATCACCTACGAGTACAAAAAAATTGGCAACTTTTATACACAAAGTGAAGTACATGGCGCGGTTTATTCCATTGTCTTCACAACTCCTTTATCCATTACAACAAGTGGAAAAGCATGATCCATTGCAATGGGATGACAAGTGTGAAGAAGTGTTTCAAGAGGTGAAAGAGGTGTTAGGGGGGTTGTCAACCATGCAGGCTCCTAATTGGGAACAAGTGTTTTATGTAAATCCATCAGTAGGGGATGATGCCATTGGAGCCATGCTATTGCAAAAGGGGAAGGGCAGCCATTATATGAGGCCAGTGTATTGTGCAAGCCAAGTGACGTTGCTAGCAGAGAGAAAATTCTCGGAAGTAGACCTAGTGATGGCCAGTGTAATATTTTCCTGTCAACGATTTCACCATTACTTGATACCACGACCTTTTATTTTCTTAACGAGTTACGCCTTTTTGCCACAGTTAATTAATGGCACTAACATGTCAAATGTGGTCAAGAAATGGGTAATTGAGTTGCAAGAGTTTGAGTTCTCTTTTTTAGTGGAAGACAGTAGAAGAGCTACCCTAGATGATTTGCTGACTTACAAGGAGAATCCCCTTCTTGTTAAGAAAGAGGTGATGAGAAAGGTAGTTGAAGAAGTGCCACATATCAGCAATGCACATGTGTTGTTCTTTGATGGCTCATACAGAAAGAGCCATCATGCAGCTTCAGGGGGTATAGCACTTTATGATCCAGAGGGGAAGCTACTATCCAAGAGAGGGTTCAAATTGGATGCACATAGTAACAATGAGGCTGAATATGCTACTTTGGAAGCCGGATTACACATTTTTTTGAAGCATGGGATTAGAAGGTTGAGCATAAAAGGTGATGCCTTGTTAGTTGTGAAGCAAGTTTTGGGTGTGTGAAAGAGCAAGAACACCTCATTGAAGGAAATGTGTTTTAGAATGAAAGGCCTGTTAAAAAAGTTCAAAGCATGGAGCATCACACACATTGAACGTGCTCTAAATGGAGAGGCACATGAAGCAGCTCAAAGCATGATTGGGGAGCTATTTGTGTTGAGGACCAATTTACCTCTTTATCATGGCCGGGAAAGTTTGTCTCAAGAAGAGGAGTTTTTGCTAACAGGAATCATTCCAAAGGACATTCAGAAGTCTAAGAAGTATGGTTTTGTGCATAGAGCATCCAGGTAAAAATTGATTGGTGATGTCTTGTACATTAAAGGGGCTGATCTCGTGTTGAAACGTGTACCTTGGCGGCGGGAGGATCTTTATAGAGTGTTGAAAGAGAATCATGAAGGCGCATGTGATGGACACTCTGCTCTAAAGATCACCTTGCATAGGATCTTGCAAGAGGGGTATGTATGGATTAGTTTGCACAAGGATGTTCACCATTGGTGTAGGTCTTGCAATAGGTGTCAAGCATTTGGGAAGAGAGTGTTGAAGCAAGAGCTATGGAAAACCATTATGGCGTTTGATGTGTTTGAAAAGTGGGAGATTGATGCAATAGGCCTGCTACCTATCACAAGCAGGGACAAAAGCTATATTTTGACTGCAGTGGACTATCTCTCTAGATGGGCAGAGGCTATAGCATTAAAACAAATCACTGCAAAGGATGTGACAAATTTGTGTACGATGAAATATGTTGCAAGTTTGGGGTGCCACTAGAGCTACTTTCGGACAAGGGGTAGGATTTAGAGCGAAGCTATTAGACTTCTTATGCGCGAAGATGAAGATTAGGCACCAGAATACCACTCCTTATTAATCCTAATGTAATGGCTTAAATGAAAGATTCAATGGTGAGTTGGTACAAATTCTTTCGGAAGTGACAGAGCACCAAGGAAAGAATTGGGATTTGGAATTGCCTAGTGCATTATGGGCTTACCGTACTGCGGTAAAGACAGGTACAGGGTTTACTCCATTTCATTTGGTATATGGAAAGGTAGCACTACTGCCTGTGGAAGTACAGTTGCCTGCGGCGGTCAAGATGTTAGAGAAGTTGCTTCTGCAGCCTAGTGATGCATTCAAAGAGAGGCTCTTACAATTACAAGAGGTTCATCTGGATAGGATGAGCGCATTGGCTTTAGAAAAGACAAATGAAAAGGTCAAAAGTAAGGGTATTAAGAAACATGACTTGGTTTTGCGCTACAACAGTAAGCTGGACAAGACATTCCAAAAGAAGTTTCAAAGAAAGTAGGAAGGCCCTTTCAAGGTAGTGGAGTGTTTTTCGAATGGTACATATCAATTGGCTAACCTGGATGGGATTCTACATAAGTCAAGGGTAAATGGATTGCATCTTAAATTGTATCATGCTAGATTGATGATGGTGGAGTAGGATGAGCTATTTGCAGAACAAGTTATGTATGTGAGGGATAAGGAGACCTGTGATGCGGCGAGTCTCATATCTCTTTTTGTTGTTCATGATCATGAATGATCTAGCAGGCTAAGGGATGGGCAAATTATGTTGGGAGTTTTTTGGAAGAAGTGATTGTGCATATGTACATACACATGCATGGTGCATCGAATAAAGGATTGCCCATTTTCCAGAGCCAGGTGGTTGCGTGGGGCCCACATGTGTACAGGTAGGACAACATGTACATAGTGCATCGATTTTCACTATCACCAGTACCAATGTGTTTTTTCTATAATAATCAGGAGTTGATAGCACGTAAAACTTCTTGAGGAAGCTATCCACGGTCCGATGCCATGAGGTAAGCAGGTGCATCAGATGGCATCCAGTGGCGTCAGGAGGTCGAATGGGGTCAATACTTGCACGTGGATAAGTACGGACACAACGTGGGTGTTTTCTTGTGATAATTATGCAAAAAGGTCATCATGAGAACTGTATTCGGAGGCCACTTCACGTGATTGTGGGATGCATTATTGGAAAAAGTTGAGTGCCAGCTGTGCGGATGGATGTAGAAGGGTGACAAAAATGCACTACGCGGCCAGTTTTTTGCATGTTCGGGGTCCATTTGAGGTCAACTAAAATGCCAAAGGTGCCCAAGGGATAAAGTGAAGTGTGGACACTAAAAAGCATGAGAAAAAGACCAGAAAAATATAGAGAAAAGTGGAGGAACAGCCGCAACTCAATTTTTGCTATTTTTGGAGCCTATTTTGGTCATAAACTGCTCATCCGAGGTCGGATTTGATCACTTTGATATTGTATATTGGGGTTTTTGACCACTCTGGATGCAATGGCGCTGTCCATTTTGCCAAAGTCCTCACTTTCTCTTGCTATTTTGGTTGTGTAAGTTTCTCCTGTGAGCTAAGCCTCTATTCAAATTTGTGATTGTATCTAGCATATTTCATCCATATTATGTGAGCTATTTGCCCCATTAGTGTTGGCCCAAGCTCTATTGTTCCTAAACATCAAAAATTATCCTCTTTTGAGCTAAGTTATTTGTGTGTGTGTGTGTGTGTGTGTGTGTGTGTGTGTGTGTGTGTGTGTGTGTGTGTGTGTGTGTGTGTGTGTGTGTGTGTCTCTGTGTTGAGCGGAAAAATGGATAGTCTCTCTCCTCTCACTCCATCGGTGTGTTCCCTGTCTCGGCCAGGTGGATTGTGTAAGCCGAGTGGTGCCCCATACTCTGTGTGTGTGTGTGTGTGTGTGTGTGTGTGTGTGTGTGTGTGTGTGTGTGTGTGTGTGTGTGTGTGTGTGTGTGTGTGTGTGTGTGTGTGTGTGTGTGTGTGTGTGTGTGTGTGTGTGTGTGTGTGTGTGTCATCCCAAGAGTGTGTTTTGGGTGATTATAGAGGCGTTGTGTGTGTTTTCAACCCGCTCATAGTGTATTAAGCTCCATTTTTATGTATCCCACAAACCTAGCTCAAGAATTTTTCACCACAGGGTGGAAGATCTTGGATCTGAAAGTGAAGAACCTTGTGGAGAACACCTTCTCAAATATTTGCATGTAGTAGGAGGGTAAGAATATCACTCTAGCATAGAAACTATAGAGCCCTTCATCTGGTGGTTGATTTAACAAATTGTAGTAGAGCCCTTGATTGCCTTCGAGAAAGGCCATCCATGGCATGTCAGTTTTCTCTGCTTGGTGAAAGGTTTGGATGTAGGTTAGAATCATCTTGGCAATCTTTTTTATGAATATGATGCATACCAAATCTGGTATTATTTTGAAGATCTCTATTGCTTTGGGGAGAATTTGGACCATGTGGTCCTCTGTAGATATGCCTTTTGGAGGACTAAGCCGTGGGTAATTTAGCCATGTAGGGGGTGTTTCTTTAAGAGCAATTGATGGCTTCCCAGACTCCTCACTCTTGGCACTGAGCAAAAGGTAGGATCCTTTTTTATTTCAAGTGGTGCTTGAGTGTAAAGGATGAGATACCTTGGATGTCTTTTGAGCCAGTACATCCACCAAGCTGGGTGGGTGTGGATTGGCATTGTCCGCATCTTGTTCTTTGACCAATCTCTCCTCTACTTTGGGAATTGCATAGTTGATCAGTGGGAAAGAAGAGACTGTTGATGCCAAGTTTTTGTGATCTTTTTGGAAGTGAGCTAGGCTACACTAGCGGAATGAGAATTTGTTGCTCCCACACCATGGCCTCCTTCCACATATCTTTTGTTTCTAATTCTATACTTACTTTTAAATCTTTTTCAACCTTGGTAGTAAAGTTATCTATATGTCCTTACTTAGCTTCTAGATCAACTGTTGAGGATTCTGGGGCCACTGTGGTTGGGTCTATGTCCTCTTCTAGCTAGAAGAATTTGAATGCCCAGTTTCCTTTGGCAATGTATTGGGAACCTCTTCTTCTTGGACTTTCTGTTTTCCTTTCAGTTGCTCTTGAGCCACTACCAATGCTACTTGTAAATTCGCTACTTTCTTTTGATACTTCTCTTCTTTAGTCATGAATGAGAGAGATATCTCTCTTTGCTGCATTTGCTTTAATTTTAGATCTATTTCTAGGTCTGTATCCTCTTTTCTAGTTCTTGGTAGGCTAGGTTGGAACCTTGCAAAGTAAGCACTTGTTGTGGATTATCTTTCAGCTTCTCTAGGGCCTTGTTTGGACCTTTCAATCTGGATTTTGCTTGGAAAACTTGAATATTTTTCACTTCAAGTTGAGTCTGCATCCATTGAGCATGTGCGCATTCGTATCTCGGATGGTGTCTTGGGCCTCTTGCACCTTTTTCTCTTGATCTTTACTTGTAGTTGTTAGTTGTTTCACAAGATCAATCATTGTCTTCAATTCCTTCACCTGTTGGCTATTGGCATAGTTCATCCTAGCCATCTCCTCTTGGGTTTGCTTATGTACAGAGTTGTATTTGTAAAGTGTGAGCTTTGTCCTAAGGTGTGAGTCAAGGAGAGGAGAGTGGATTTATCCCACATACTGTGGAGCAAGGTTGTAGAGCTACTTAAAGCAACAACTCATTTTGCACTACATGCTTGTCTATGGTGAGCTTGTGCTAAGCTAAGTCAATACTCAAGATTGTGTTTATGAGTCCAAGCTAATCCTATCTTGGAACCTAATTCACTTGAGTGATAAGCTTGCTTACACACACTCACACACTTTCACTTTCATCCACCATAGCAAGCACAATCCAAATCCTAACATTTGGTATCAAAGCCATGGTGTGCTAGCTAGGATTTTCATTATACATTAGTGTGTGTTAATCATTAGCATCTCCATTAGATCGATTAGCATTTCATTATCACGGCCCATTAACATTCCTCATGATTAGTTGCATCTCACTAATTAGGCCTTAATCTAGTTATGTGTGGGCATGTCCTTGGCACACCCAAGAGGCCACTACCCTCCATGGCTAGATAGGTTTGATTAAGGAGAAGATTAGCATCCAATTTTTTACATTTCTAAGTCACTTTTGTGTCAATTTTCTAGTGACTTGCACCTCCAATTAATCTCTCCATTTTTGCAATTGCCTAACAACATTAACCTCATCTCGAAGTACTCGACGCAAGCTCTCCGTAGAGCCTTCAAGCCCTACAATCCGAGCTCAAAAGCATCTCAAACTCCATCTTCAAGATTGCCTATATTTAGGTGTGTGTGTGTGTGTGTGTGGAAAGCCTGCTGAGCTTTGCTTAAGAATTAAATTTCCAGAGACCCTCACAATGAAGCACTTTGGCTTGGTGGCTAGCTCAAATTGGAAATGCTATTCTAGGCTTTGTGGGGTCCAAGGTTCAACTTGAATCGGGCAAGCCCGGCAGACTTTAAAAGGCGCATCAAAAAATCTAATCTTTTGACTGGGTGGGTCCGTTGGTGACCACTCACACGCAAAGAAGTTTTTTTCTTCCGGCGCTGCTCGCTGCCCGGCGCTCTGCCCGCGCCTGCCCGCGCTTGCCTGGGAACGCTGCCCGCCGCCCAGCTAGCCCCCGCCTGCCCCACTTGCCCGACGGGCTGCCCCGTGTGGCCGAAATTTCCCTTGCCTCATTGCCTGATAAGCAACCATTCCTGCGACTGCCTCTTATGCCAAGCCCTCAAAGGCCACTAGCTCTTTAATCCCCCCTTCCCACGGCGAGCCTCAAGAGCATAAGCCTACCCCCTCACAAGGGCGCATTTCCGCAGGCAGTCCTGCCTTACGACATCCGAGATTCAAAAGCTCCTACCTTCCCACAAAGGGGTGCTCCCACTCTATGCACCAGCTCCAAGGCAAACCTCCAAGAGCTTTCAAAGCCTCAAAGGCATCAAAGAGCCCGCCGACCAAAGGCTGCCAAGCATCTCAAAGATATCCAAGCAATCCAAGAAGACATTCCTTGTGAAGAGGGACTTCACTCTGTGAAGAGGAGCTTCACAAAGATTTCAAGTCCATTCATTAAGATTGAAAACAAAAGTCATTAAATCTTTCGAACCCACATCTGTTGCATCTACCACTTGCAAACGGGGTTTAGACACTGCCAGTGTAATTGTGCACTTGGTAAGACCGCCCTTTATATTTTGTATGTCAAATTTAGCCTCAAAAAGGCTCTCGTATGCACGGGATCTCGTGGACCTAGACAAATAAGTAATGACTGCAAAGCACATGACCGAGTCAAAAATTGCAAATCCAGCAAACTGAGTGACTCCAATGGAAAAAGAAAAGGAATTGATCAGCCAAGGGAGAATGACCAGAGAAAGATTGGCAGCATTAACATACGCATCATTAGGTCTTTTACATCAGTATTTTTGCATTGTGTTCGTTTTTTCAATAAAGCCTGATTGCACCAAAAAAAAAAGGGGGGGGGACAGAAGTACTCATTCGAGGGGAGGATACAAAGTCAGACCATGAAGCAATTAAAAGCAACAGCACAAGCAACAAAGGCAAGAGACCTGACAGAGGATCAACTCACATAGTAGAAGACAAAAAGGACGAAAATGAAGGTCGCGTTTGGGAAGACCCATTTTGAAGATGCAGACTCTCTACTTGTAGGGGAGGACTTTTTTCCTGTGTGGATACCAGATTATCATCCTGTGTGGACATCACCATCCTTTGTGGATCTTTCTTGTGTGGATGTTACCATCTTGTGTGGATATCACCATCCTTTGTGGACTTTATTTTCCTGTGTGGATATCACCATCCTATGTGGATTCTGTTAGCCTGTGTGGATCATGCATCTTCAGTATCTTGTCTTAGTCCAAACCTTAAGGGGAGGATTGTAAAGTGTGAGCTTTGTCCTAAGGTGTGAGTCAAGGAGAGGAGAGTGGATTTATCCCGCATACTGTGGAGCAAGGCTGTAGAGCTACTTAAAGCTCATCTCTTGAATCAATAAACAACAACTCATTTTGCACTACATGCTTGTCTATGGTGAGCTTGTGCTAAGCTAAGTCAATACTCAAGATTGTGTTTATGAGTCCAAGCTAATCCTATCTTGGAACCTAATTCACTTGAGTGATAATCTTGCTTACACACACTCACACACTTGCACCATGTTTATCTTTCATCCACCATAGCTAGCACAATCCAAATCCTAGCAGTATTCTTCTATAAAAGCATCCACTACTTCTATTCGTGTTTGTTGGTAGCCTCAATTTGCTTTACTTTTTCATCCTTGACATATATTGTTGTCTTCAATTTGTCAACAATATAGTGAGCAAAATGGGCATATTCTTCGTTGTCTTGTAGGTTGAGCGGGTGAGATGTTGACGGTTGTGAGGTATTCGCCGCTTCATGTTGCTCTTTTTCTAGTGCACCATGCTGAGTCTTCTCACTTTCTGGTTCTCTTTGCTCCTCACTAGCAGGTATGTCACTCACAGGTGATTCTTTGCTTTCATCTATCAGAGTGTCCTCTTGTGAGGTAGGCTCCTATTGAGATTCCTCCTTCTCTTGATCTTTAAGCTCATCAATTCGTACATCTTCCTCAGTAGTGAGTGCATTGGTGCTAGTAGTTGAAGGCACTTGCTCTTATTTTACTTCTTCAATATTTTCTACTTTAGTTGCCTCTTTAGCCTTAATCTCTTCCGTAGGCGGTGGAGTAGACACTTGGATAGTGGTTGATGATGGTGGGCATCCTCTGAGCAGTGGGAAAATTGGAGGTGCCAACTTCTACTTGATCCCTATCCATCTCTTCTTCTCGATATATTTTCTCGGGCACTGCAAGGGGATATTTTCCATAAAATGGGCTCTTGGTCCGGAGCTTGGTGCAAGGGTGAGGTTTCTAGGATTCTTTGAAGTCCCCTTGTAGACCATGTTCCCTCTTAAAGGCTTCCTTTTCACGCTCTAGTCTGACCGCTCTCTGTAATGGTTCTTTAATAATGACTGGTGTCAATCAACATTAAGATCTTTTGTGGGTCTTTCTTCTACCTTTTCTTTTCCTTTAGGCCTTTTTCTATGTTCTTCTTCTAGCTCTAGGTTGGCTTCACTTTCTTTAGACTCCTTATCTTCAAGATCCTCCATAGGCCCTTCATCACTTTCTTTCTTGCTCTCTATTGGAGTGCTTTGTGGTTGTCTTCCTTTTGACTTTCAAAGAAATGGAGGCAGCTCCTCCTCCTCTTCCCTTTTATTCATTTTCTAAACTCGCTGCTAGCCACAAGTTTTTTCTGGAGCTGGTGGTAAATTGTCGACCATCCCTACTGCATGATGCACAATTCTGGTAAGGACTTCAAGGGCTCCAAGATACTTGATGGTCTTGGTCTTTTTTGTGCCATTGAGGGTGTTCAACTATATTGGTTGTGCATTGGTTACCATATCATCTAAAATGAGTTACAGGTGTTGTTCAAGCTGAAAAAAACGAACCCCAACCTTTTGCTCAAAATAAACCAAGCCCCTTCTCACTACCCAGTAGTATGCAAAAATTACCATGTATCTGATACAGAGTCTTACCAACCCTGACTCTAGGCCAAAAAAATGGCAGTATCAAGTATAAGGTCCCCCATTTTGTATTGCACGGGTACTGCCACATTAAAGCACCACTATACTGGTTCTACATTGGTTACCATACCATCTAAAAAAAGTTACAGGTGTTGTTTAAGCAAAAGAAACCCAACCTTTTGCTCAAAAGAAACCAAGCCCTTTCCCACTATGCAATAGTATTGCAAAAATTTCCATATATCTGATAAAGTGACAAATAGCCCCAACACTAGGCTAGTCATACGACAGTAACTCGTATAAGAACCCCCATTTCCTTTTCCAAATATTGCCACAGCAATCAAGCACCATTTTATATGGTTTAAACAAATACCTTTATAAGAAAACAATTTACAGGTGATGTACAAGTTAAAAAAGGCAAAAACTAATTCCCCTACAATGGCCAAGAAACCAAACATTACTCAGTATGATCATCAATATATTTCAAGCCATCTTTAATTGCCTAGTTATGCAATTCCAAAAAAAAAAATCAAAAAACCAGGTATCGCTAGTTGGTAACTGCTCATTTTAGCATAATAAACATTAACGTATCTCGTCAAGGTATCAAGGGGAGTACCAACTCGAGATGGTAGCTCAACAACTTCCATAACTGCTTAGTAAAAAAACAACCCTCACACCTCTTCTTGAAAAACACACGCAGAGGAAAATAAACCCATACTCTAAGTGAGGGGCCAGAGCACCCTCATGTTATATAGCGCCTCCGAGCAAGTTCAAGGTGAAGAAGCCCACAATCAAGTACTCAGTAGCTATTGCTTCCCAAGCTGCCTATATGGCCACTCCTGCTTACTTACGGGGAGTTGAGAGGGAGAGAGACCCCATGTAGGGGGTATCATATGCGTTGCAATGCAGTTAAGTGAGACAAACAGAGCAAGCGGGCGTGGGGTTTAAGGTAATGAAAGTATTTACCTCAAAATAACCCCCAAGAGGTGGGTTCCCATGTTGTGTTAGGGAGGAAGAAGGTTTAACCCGGGCCATTTTTCAATTAATTCCTTTTCCAAAAATTATTACCACAAGGGATTTGTATACAAAAATTCATGCTTTCTTTGTTTCTATATATATAATCAAACTATTGTATAGGTAAACATGCGCGCACGTGTGTGTGTGTGTGTGTGTGTGTGTGTGTGTGTGTGTGTGTGTGTGTGTGTGTGTGTGTGTGTGTGTGTGTGTGTGTGTGTGTGTGAGAGAGAGAGAGAGAGAGAGAGAGAGAGAGAGAATGTAGAGAAATGGAAGAATGATTGAAGACACCCTCACATAGAAGAGCGCCATAAGATGGAAAATTTATCTTACTATTGAAATAAAGATACATCCAAATGCTCAAATTCATTTCACTGTTAAAATAAAAGATTTCAATTGAAAGAAACGTAACAATGGAATTCATCAATGTAGATTTCAATTGAAAGAATAGTTACAGCCCAATATAATTCATCTAAGTTACATTGACACAATTTGAATTCGGCCACCCAACTCTCTATAAACAATCTGCTTTTCCCTTTGTTGCATTACTTTGCGTCCATCCAGCAAGAAAAGGAACTATGACGGCTCGTTGTTTGCAGTCTTCTCCACTATGTCATGCCGGAGTTGAAGAAGGTTTCATTGCTCCCTTATTGTGATCATTGTCACAAGGTTGAGCTATTTGTCCACCACATCCACATCTATGACAACATTGTTCTTCAAGCCTACCGACTCTTGATCAAAACAAGAGGAGAAGCGATTGTGTGCCGATCATGTACTTGGCAATCAAAGTGTCAAGTGCAATATCACAGCATATTCCATCCACCTCTTGAACATACCACCCTCCATCAAGAAGCTTGTCACAGAAGGAAGAATCTAGAGATTTACATACTAGCATATTCTTTGCGACATGAACGTGGCAGGTGTGAAAAAGGTCAACAAATAAAGTAATAGGATAGAAATTAGCAGTCTTCACCAATTTGGTGGGTATAAAGTTTTGGAGGGACCTTTGGTCATCCCTACAGCTTGCTCCGAAGAGCTTCACTCACTCTTGTGTCCAAGACTGGCCAATCCACCAATTGGTTGGTAGAGGAACCTTAACCAATGTACCTTTTTTATTTCTTTGGTCGAGTTGGTAGAAGTGTTCATAGAAGAAAATTCCCTCATTTGCAAGGCGCGCTCTTGCTAGATCTTCTAGCATACTATAAAACACCAATGTGACCATGGATCACATATATAAAGCCTACAATGCACTCCATTGGCTCCAATTCCTCGTACAAAGAGGGATAAACATCTGTAAGTGCAATACCTAAATGTAAGAGACCAAAAAGGTCTAAAAGGATGGATGCAAAACCAATTACAGTTGCACCATGGGTGATGCACCATTGAGACATTATCGCCATTTGTAATCACATCAGAGTGAGTGAAGTCATATTGAACTAAAACCTCTTTTACTGTCTTCTTACCAACCTCTACTTTAAAATCTAGCACTCGTGCTTTCCATGGAAAGCCCAAAAAAAGAATTGTAAAGAATTTTTTTCTCCTTCTTGGCGGCATGAGAACCCAAGAATCTTTGCATATCGTTTGCTCTTGCAATTTTACTATGTGTACTGATGAAGTTTGAGATTAAAATAGAGTTCATGTTGTTGTTGCTTGGCCTCCTTGGTAGACTCATGGTGAGGCTAGTTGGGGAGAGTAGAGTAGCCCCTAGAGCTTTTAGAGCAGGAAGAATAAGAAGAAGCCACAGTTATATCTAAGTGGAAGAAAAAAGATAACTTGCTTGTAATGGAGGGAGGATGAGTTTTGAAAGCTTTCTTAATGGAGGAATAGATTTTATTGGCAGGAGCCTTTATAGCTTTTAGTCATTTTCTTTTAGTACCTTGACAGCTATCAAAGTCCCTCCAGTCCACATATTACCCCAAAAAAACAAGATGTTACCTCACAAAGAATTTAGATTCTTCACACTTTGGAATGTTCTTCCCTATTTCTTGTTTAATTTCAGCTATTTTCTATGTTATGTTGCCTTGCTACTCATTGAACATGCTTTCTTTTTTCTCTCTTCAATATGGCCCTCTAAAAGACCTCCAGGATCTCCTAGTGCCTTTGGATCCATTTGGATATCTACCTGCTACAATCCGTTCTGCAAACTGAGCAGCTACTATCGAAGCCAATGCTACGAGCTAGGATCTTGTCGCTTGTTGGCATGCCCCCTATAATAGCTTCCATAGAAGTATCTTCATTGACAAGGAAACTGTAAGTTCCATATGTTCTTTGTAATCGCCACCCGTTGAGCCTCTAGCCATTGCTTATCCCAATGTTTGTTGAGGGGAAGAACCAATCCTCCTTGTGCATAAGAGTGAGGTATATGCCCTTGATATATGCATGGTTTGATGAAATGGCTACTATGTGGCCATCGTCAGGCTTTCCACTCAAAATTGGGTTTGCGAAGGGGCATTAAGAGATTTTCCACAGCCTTTACATAGCTCTGTTAAAATCAATTGACTCTCACTGCCATTAAGTTGAAACTAGGCAGCCAATTGGTCTGCCTCTTTCTAGTTCAAGCTATTGACATCCCACATGTGGATCAGTCAATGGATTTCTTTGGTTATTCACCTTTTTGGCAATCTCTCTCTAGTAAGGGTTCAAAATAACACCAGCAGTAAGTGTGGAAAAAATAATCTGATGTGCTTCACTCTCACATGGACAATGACCAGTGTGGAGCAAAGAGATATACGGTTCCACACTCCCTCTTGCAGAGGTAGGCTGGATATTTGTTTGCAAGGGATTCCCCAAGTACAACTGCAAGATCTCCTCTCTCTCTCTCTCTCTCTCTCTCTCTCTCTCTCTCTCTCTCTCTCTCTCTCTCTCTCTCTCTCTCTCTCTCTCTCTCTCTCTCTCTCTCTCTCTCTCTCTCTCTCTCTCTCTCTCTCTCTCTCTCTTTGTGTAGCCTATTGTCTCACTGATGGTCGTAAGGGGAGGAGCGAGGCAACAGAATGTGCAAAGATGCAAGTGAGAGGTTGGTCAGGAGCGATTCTTGAGGGTTTTATAAAGCGAAAGAAGATAGAGAGATATGGTGGGAGTAGGGCTACACATAGGGGAGGGTGTGGGAGCAGGGCTAGGGTAAGTGTACCAGTAAGGAGGCATGCATGAGAGGCCAAGTGTGTGAGGCCCATTAGTAAGCATTCCTTGTGCCAGTAAAAGTACAAAATCCTAAAAGGTGATTGGTTGAGAGCCTACCTTTTTGTGAGCTTCTTCTGGACCAAGAGTGCCCCTTTAGAGTTAATTTTCAAAATTTTGAAATACTAACTTGCACAAATTTCAAAAAAATATAAATGTTAGTCTTGAAAAATGCGCCTTGAAAAGACAAATCCAAATATATCTTCATATTTCAGATTTGCATTGAATAGAAAAATCCTCCGCGTGATGGTGCGAACATACATGACTCATGCACAACGTTGCAAACTGAGAATGATGAGACAAGGGTGACGAAGCTACAAAATCAGAGATCACTACTCATGGACACCCATGTGTCATCTGCAAATTGTGAGATACGTTGTTGCTTTCCATTGGGTAGACTAATCCCCCTAAGGGTACCATTCTACATCCTGGTTTTAACCAGCCAATTAAGGGCATCGAATGCTATAGCAAACAATAAGAGCACCAGGGGGAATCCTGGCATAACTGATCTGGCTAACAAAAAGATTTTGGACAATCCAAAATAAATATCCACCCGAGCTCTTGCATTTCCCAGTAGCGTTTGAACGAAAGAAACCAATTTTATGCCGAAGCCCATCATCAACAAACTTTTAGTGAGAAAAGACCACTCAAGCCTATCATAGGCCTATCATAGGCCTTGTCAAAATCGATTTGACAAAAACATAATCATGTTCTGTTTCATCGGAATGATCTATTTGTTCCCACATGGATATTACTGCTTCAAGAATCCTCCTCCCTTTGATAAATTCTTTTTGCTCTAAAGAGAGCCACTTCATAAGTGAAGGAGTTATTATTAAGGCAATAGATTTAGCAAAAATCATATAAGCAGAGGTTAACATGGTTAAGGGCCTCCAGTTGGTGAGGATTTCCATGGGACCCTTCTTGTGAAGCAGCTTAATGATGCCTATGTTAATTTGAACTGATAGGGCCTTATATTTCATTGACTCTTCCCAAACTAGCAGCAATATGGGGGCTAGGGTGTCCTTGAATTTCTGAAAAAACTCCGTCGGAAGACCATCTAAACTTGGGGTTTTCTTTGGCTTGAGAGATTCCATTGACCTCTTAATTTCTTTGATTGATAGATTGGCCTCTAGTTTCTCAGTAATCAGAGGAGGGACCACCTTTTTCCTACATTCCCAGATGATATTCCAAGTTCTAATTTTCTCAGGGTGAAGAGTCTCTGTTGGACTGAACAGCTCCTCAAAATGATTTTTAGCAATTTCGAAGTTCTCCTCCTAAGAGTTGGTTGTTCCTTGGGGTGAGGACAGCATTGGGACCACTTCTCTTTGCTATTTTTTCTTGAGTATTTTGAACATTTTCTGAGTGTCTTGAAAATTTCTTTTGTTGGCTTATCAACTTTGCCAGCCCACCAATCTCTGAAGAAAATGGAGGTATGATGAAGAGTGAGTTCTTCCTCGAACCTTAACTGCTTCGTAAGTACATTGATTTGTGGTTGGAGATCTTTGTCTTATTTGCATTTGGTTTCCAACTCTATTAACTTGGAGTAGATTCTGTCTTTCCTGGCCTTTTGGATTGCAGTTACTTATTTCATGAATCTAATGAGAGATTGTTGTGTCAGCTTGACAGCTTGCGGGGGTGTCTCCCTTTGAGAAGGATTGCACCCCATATGGCTTTAATTTGGTCTTGAACTTCGGGTAAGTTGAAAAGGGTGGGATCTGTATGGAGCCAATGATTTCTTATTTTAGTATGCTTGTCATCCAATGTAATGACCAATGGGTAGTGGTCAGAGGCACATGATGTGTACCTAGGTTTAGCTTTAACTTTATTGAATTCGTTGTCCAACTGAATGCTTAGATAGCATCTATCCAACCTTGTCTTTCTGGAAGTATCCCCAATGGAGTAATTTTGCCAGGTGAACTCCCCCACTATACCTGCATCCCTTAAAACCGACTTGTTTCTCAAGGCTTCCCAACTCGTTTTTTCAGACCCTGAAACTGTAGTCCCCTTTTGCTTAAACTTGTCCTCTATAATTTCTACGATGTTTAGGTCCCCGAAGAGGGCCAATGGTCCATCTAACTGGGACAATGTCTGCCACAATCTGGTTTTGTCTGTTGTAGAGCCAGCAGCATAGACTGAGACGAATGTGCAAAGAACCGTTTCCTCAAATACTGCAACCCAATGGTCCCCCTTGCAAGATTTTTGAGAATTGATCTTCCACTGAGGGGGAATCCCCAAATTAGTCCCCCTTGCCCCTCTGTTGTGAGTAGAATGTTCCCAAATCAAAGACTGCAAGACTGTCTTTAATCTCTGTAGTAGCTCTTCTCTCGAGGTTTTGACCTCCTGAAGTCCGATAATGTCCACATTAATTTTGCACCCAGTTTTTTTTCTTTCTAGCTTTGAGGGGATCAGAGATCACTTTTACATTCCAAGAGAGTAGCTTCATTTAATACTCTTCCTATCCTTCATGTTCTTGTTCTGATCCGATCCCTTTTGGGGAAGCTCTGTGACACAGCATTGTGAGACCTTTTGTTGTCTGTGTGAAGGTCCATGGGGGAGGGCCCCATTTTCCTTGGCAGGTGGGTTGGGGGCAATAGTCTCCTTATTGATTCCCTCTAGGGTGCCTTCTGTTTTGAGTTCCTAAACCATTTTGTAGTCTGTTGCATTGACATGCCTTTCCAGTCTAGACATAGTGTCCTCCTCTTCTTCAGCGTCTGGGCAGGTAGAGTCGACAACTTCAAAATCCTCCCACTCGACTAATAGGGCAAACCTTTTGCTAGGCTTGGCTTTAGGTTTGCCCTCATTGGACTTGTCAACTTTCCCTCTCTTAGTCTGACTGTTAGGAGGGGCAGCAAGGGGGTTACGATTTGAGTTATTGTCAGAGTTCCCTCCCTCAGTGGCTTTGCTGGCGACGTTGCTCTCATTCTTAGGCTTTCCTCACAGGGCAGTCTCTTACAAAATGGCCCTTTGCCCCACAATGTAAACAAGCATTGGGTAGATACTTGTAAACCAGAGGTTGGGAGAAGGACTCACCATCATCCAATGCTATTATGATCTCAGAAGGAAGATCTACAGTGACATCCATTTAGATGAGGGCCCTCCATTTATTAGATATAATCTTTAGACCATCTAATTCAATGTTAACTTTCCATTCCGTTTTCTAGCGTACGCCTTTGCCTCGCCCTGCTCGGGATTCCGTCTGCACTGCTCACCTTGTTCCCTCCTCAGTGCTCATAATCCCGCTCGCTCATTTGGCCTCTTAGAGAGAGAGAGAGAGAGAGAGAGAGAGAGTTGCGATGCGATGCTCCTGCTACCCCCTTGCACGCGACTGCTCACAGCCTTCCTGTATGCCTTTGCACTTCCCTGCTCCTCCTCGATGCTCTGGCAACACGTCCTGATACGCATTCTTCGAGGAATGATGTGACACACAAAATATCCACCTAGTGTTTTCCTTCACACTAGAGCATGGTTTAGCTTTTGATGAAAACTCCTACCTATGCTACACATCGTAGCCATCATAGAGAAGGTGAGCACGTGTGTGTCCTACAATACACTATCAATAAGAGCTAGTGATGGCAACCTGACAAGATTGTGCAATCTGACCAAGGCATTCCCTCCGTCTTATCACATGCCCCAAGAAACATGTCTCTCTCTCTGCGTTCGCGATTAGAGATGCCAACACTCTCTCTATGCCTTGGCCATCAGAAATGAGATGTCTCAGTGAGTCTTCACATCCAAGAAATCGTTCTCGCATCGCCTTCCTGCTCGCAAGTGGCACCTCTTTCTCTCTCTCTCTCTCTCTCTCTCTCTCTCTCTCTTCCATGCTGCTCCACCTTCTATGCTTCTCTTTTTCCCCTCAATGCTTTATGCTTCTATTCAACCCATGCTTGCATCTCCAAAGATGCAAGCTAATACAACCACTTTTCAAAATTGGCACCGTCTAGTGACCAATTTGTATCACGACGATAAAGAATGTGCTGAAATAATTCAATGTATTGTCAAAACCATTATGGATGACACACTTGAAAAGGTGAAAATGAATCCATGATTTGGTGTTTTGGTTGATGAGTCAACAGACATCTCTATCCAGCATATTTGTCATATTTGAAGCAAGGCTCCATTCCGTGCACAACATTTTAAGCTGTCTTCTCGTAAGCTCAATCTTAGCATTCACCTTATATAGAAGCAATGAAGGATTGGAATTGTGAAAACCATGTAATGCTCATGATTTATAGTAATCCAAGTTGTCTCAATTTTCCTCCGTTTTTTATAAGAGAATCTATTTCGGGGTTAGGGTGGATGTTAGGGTTGGGGAGGAGCTCGTACAGGGAGATGGAGGTGGGGCAGGGAGAGGTTCTAGTTGCACCAAAGAGAGAGAGAGAGAGAGAGAGAGAGAGAGAGAGAGAGACGCTCCTCAAGTATCCCCCTGCACGAGACTGCTTACAGCCTTCTTGCACGCCTTTACACTTGCCTGCTCCTCCTCGATGCTCCGGCAGCATAGCATAATAGGCATTCTTTGAGGAATGATGTGACACACAAAATATCTTTCTACTGTTTTCCTTCACACTTAAGCAAAATATTCTTGGTTTAGCTTTTGATGAAAACTCTTACCATTGCTACACCTTGTGGCCATCATAGAGCAAGGGAGTATCTGTGATCAAATCAGACCAGAGAAAATCTCTCTCTTCCCTCAATTGGCCTTGACACCTGGCATCTCTCTCTCTCTCTCTCTCTCTCTCTCTCTCTCTCTCTCCCCCCGAGCTGCGACGTACTGGTGATGGCAACCAGATAGGACCACCCAATCTGACCAAGGCATTCACTCCGTCTTATCACAAGCCCCAAGAGACGTGTCGCTCTATGCGTTCGTGATTAGAGAGGCCAACACTCTCTATATTCCTTGGCCATCAAAAATGGGATGTCTCCATGTGTCTTCACGTCCAAGGAATCGCACATGCATCAAGTGGTACCTCTTTCCCTCTCTCTCTCTCTCATTCCCTCTCTCTTTTCCACATTCATCCACCTTTTATGCTTCTTTTTTCCCCTCAATGTTTTTTGCTTCTATTCAACCCTAAGCATCTCCAAAGATTCCACCTAATACAACCACATCTCAAAATTGGCACCACCTACTGACAAATTTGTATAACTGCGATAAAGGATGTGCTAAAATAATTCAAAGTAATGTCAAAACCATTATGGATGACTCCCTTGAAAAGGTGAGAATGAGTTCATGGTTTGGTGTTTTGGTTGATGAGTCAATAGACATCTCTGTGAATCACCATATGATCATTTATTTTTCATATTTGAAGCAAGGCTCCATTCCATGCACAACATTTTAAGCTATGTCTTCTCATAAGCTCAATCTTTTTTTTTTTTAAAGCAAAACTCACAATTGTGAGTGGATTATATTGAGCAGCCCCAAAAATTACAAGGTTTTGTCATGCTCATGTTAAACCATGACAACATCCAGGGATCATAATTACAACGGCTATTAGGGCAGCCACCCCTACCACTCCGCCTCCACATCCTTGATACCCAAGGTCCATACTCTTGTCATTCAGAGATCTTTTTAATTACCGATGGCCAAGATTTGCCCCCATCCCAGGCATTCCATTAGTTGACAACAAGGCACAAGTAGTCCTAGACCAATCCTCCGAGTGATGCTTGCATCCGAGTGCCCATATTAGCACTTTGCTTTCCTGTATAATTTCTGCGAAGCTTGCCACCTCAAATCCTCCTTCAAAAACACAATGGTTCCTTGTTTGCCATACATTATGAAAGAAGAAGTATCTGACGATCTGAGTGCTGACGAGGAGTGCAGGACTACCTGAATTTTTACCTCCAAGACATAGGGCAGTCTTGAAAAAACTAACTTTCCATGTTCTCTGGACCCACTTGCATACTTTCCCTGCGAGGCCTTTTATAGGTGGGCAGTCCATGAATAGGTGGGCCAGATCTTCACTAGCTAACCTGCACCCCAAGCATCGATCTGACCCAATCCCTCTCTCCTGAATCTTCACCCCCGTCGGTAGAGCACCCCAAATAACCTTCCATAAGAAAACCTTCATGTACTGTGGAACCTTTGACTTCCATAGGTTCTCCATTACATGCTCCCACCTTTCCTCTAGTCATTGCTTTTTCCATAGCTTGTTAAGGGGGCTAGACCAATTCTTCTTTTGCATCATTGTCTGATGAATGATTTTAGTATGGGGTTTCCACAAGAGATTGCTTCCGGGCCATTTCAAGGCATTCCAGTCCAACTCTGAATCACAGATTGGCATCACTAGATTGTCAAGTTCTTTCATCACTTTGTGGACAAGCGAGACCTCCAAGCTATTGAGTTGGTACTGGGAAATCATAAGGTCAATGATTTTCCAACTCTTGTTGGCACTGTCCCAGAAGTGCTCAAGTCGGATCAGACCCTTATTATTCAGCTTCCTGGCTGTCTCAATCCAATAGGGAGTTTGTGGCGGATCTACAACTTTGGAGAGCCAGGGGGACCAATGCAGTATGGAGTTCTTGAAGTATTTGGCTTCTTCCCCCCACTTTAAGACTCCTGCTACTCTATTGCATTTTCTTACCAATTCTCCTGAGTTGCCCCCTAGTCTTAAGGTAGACCACGTCGGGGCAAGCCTCAATCTTCTCATTTCACTTTAGATAGAAGCAATGAAGGATTGGAATTGTGAAAACCATGTAATGCTCATGATTTATAGTAATCCACGTTGTCTCAACTTTCTTCCTTTTTTTAATAAGAGAATCTATTTCGGGGTTAGGGTGGATGTTAGGGTTCGGGGGGAGCTCACGTAGGAAGATGGAGGTGGGACAGGGAGAGGCTCACGTTATGAGAGAGAGAGAGAGAGAGAGAGAGAGAGAGAAGCAGTGTGACGCTCCTCCTACCCCTTGCACGCGACTGCTCACAGCCTTCTTGGACGCCTTTGCACTTGCCTTCTCCTCCTCGATGCTCTAGCAACACAGCATGATACGCATTCTTCGAGGAATAATGTGACACACAAAATATCCGCCTATTGTTTTCCTTCACACTTGAGCAATATATTATTGGTTTAGCTTTCGATAAAAACTCCTACCTATGCTACACCTCGTGGCCATCGTAGAGCAAGGGAGCACGGTCCTGCAATACACTATCAATGAGAGCATCTCTTGCATGCATTTCTGATCAAATCAGACCCAAAAAAAAATCTCTCTTTTCCCTCAATTGGCTCTGACACTTGGCATCTCTCTCTCTCTCTCTCCGAGCTGCGACTTGCTAATGATGGCAACCAGACACGATCGCCCAATCTGATTAATGCATTCCCTCCATCTTATCACACGCCCCAAGACACGTGTCTCTCTCTACATTTGCAATTAGAGAGGCCAACACTCTCTCTATGCCTTGACCATAAAAAAATGGGCTAGCTCCGTGTGTCTTCACGTCCAAGGAATCGCACTCGCAGCGCTTCGCGCTCGCAAATGGCACCTCTCTCTCTCTCACACACATTTCCTCTCTCTCTCTCTCTCTCTCTCTCTCTCTCTCTCTCTCTCTCTCTCTCTCTCACACACACATTTCCTCTCTCTCTCTCTCTTCTACGTTCCTCTTTTTCCCCTCAATGCTTTTTGCTTCTATTCAACCTTAAACATCCTCAAAGATGCCATCTAATACAACCACTTCTCAAAATTGGTGCCACCCAGTGACCAATTTGTATAACGACGATAAAGGATGTGCTGAAATAATTCATTGGAATGTCAAAACCATTATGGATGACTCCCTTGAAAAGGTGAGAATAAGTCCATGGTTTGGTGTTTTGGTTGATGAGTCAACGGACATCTCTATCCAGCATATTTGTCATATTTGAAGCAAGGCTCCATTCCATGCACAACATTTTAAGCTATGTCTTCTCATAAGCTCAATCTTCTCATTTCACTTTAGATAAAAGCAATGAAGAATTAAAATTCTGAAAACCATGTAATGCTCATGATTTATAGTAATCCAAGTTGTCTTAACTTTCTTCCTTTTTTTGTAAGAGAATCTATTTCAGGGTGAGGGTGGATGTTAGGGTTTGGAAGGAGCTCGCGCAGGGAGATGGAGGTGGGGCAAGGAGCAGCTCCCGTTAAGAGAGAGAGAGAGAGAGAGAGAGAGAGAGAGTAATGAAAATGGCCTATTGACTTTGAGAGTAGTGGAAATTAGAGAAGTACTTTTTAGGAAATTACTTTGTGAGCATAGCAGGTGAATTTAATTGATGGTAGCAACATAAACATAGCATTTACTTAACTTGTCAAGAAAAATACTTTTGCAAGAGAGAGTTTAGAGAACATGACAACAGTTGAGGACCGGATTTATGTGGAGCCGGTCCCCCCTCCAATAGGCATTTGTATTATAGTTTCTCCCATCAAGAGAGACTTGTAACAATACAATCTTTGTGTTCCTTGTGACCTAGGTGATGTAATGAAGATGGAAATCTTGATGCATGACGAGCATAACATAAACTTTGTGGAAAGCATTAACTATCCCAAGACCTCAAACACCTTCGAAGGTGGAGAGAGCTAGCAGGGAATGAGGGTAGGGAAGAGGAAGAATAAACAGTTCATAAGATAAAGAGTTAGTTCCTCACTTATCATCACTCTTCTTGATAGCATACATAATAGCATAGGAATGAAGATGGAGAAGATGGAAAGCTTAAGCATTGAAGCATGGCTCATGGTTGGATTTGCATTCCATAGCCAAGAGTGTTGGTGTAGTCTCTCAACCTCTCTAGTTGCGTTGAGAAGGAGAGGGAGCTCTTGCACTTTACACAATACACAATGAGGGTGTGTGTGTGTGTGTGTGTGTGTGTGTGTGTGTGTGTGTGTAGGAGAGTATACCCCCCAAGCATGCCCCTAGCTTCCTTGGTCAACCCCCCTTGTAGCTCATGTTTGAAGCTCATTGGACCGCTCCAAGCCTAGCCAATCACAAACACGAGGCATTACAAGCAACTGAAGGAGTACGAGTGCAAGTGCAACACGAGAGAGAGTGCGAGAAGAAGAGCACGATGATATGGTGAACTCACTCTATTGTAATGTGTAGTGCAACGCGAGAGAGAGTGCGAGAAGAAGAGCACGATGATATGGTGAACTCACTCTATTGTAATGTGTAGAGCATAGTGAGTTCTTATTAGGTTTTTACAAAAGAATATGTGTACATACCTGGCGGCCCGCCCACTACCTGGGCGACCACACTGGGCTTTATACCCCAACAACCTCCCACTTAAAGTCCAATGTGGTACTTTAAGTGTGAGAGAAGCTACTATACAAGCTAATATACAAGAGATGTAGAGAAGTGATGTACTATCCTACACCTAACTGCTTACAAAAATGCGCAAATCTCTCTGAGGGAAGTCCTTTTGTAAGTAGATCAGTAGGATTTTCTGTGGTGTGAACTTTGACGAGCTGAAGTTGCTTATCCTCGAGCATTTCCCTGATGAAATGATACTTCACATCCACATGCTTTGTCTTTGAGTGATAAACTGGATTGCGAGCCAATTGTATAGCACTTTGACTATCACAATATAACACAGGCATCTCTTCTTTGATTCCCAAATCTGTTACTAGTCGATTAAGCCAAATTGATTCTTTGCATGCCTCTGATGCTGCAACATATTCAGCCTCTGTAGTAGACTGAGTAACACAATCTTGTAATCTAGAACGCCATGATACTTCTCCACCAGCCAATGTAAAGACATACCCTGACGTAGACCTTCGGTTGTCTAAGTCACCTGCATAATCTGAGTCTTTAAAACCCTTTACACTTAGCTCCTGACTCCCATAGCATAAACGCATATTCTTTGTAGCTTTCAGGTATCTCAATATTCCTTTCACTGCCTCCCAATGTTTCTTGCCTGGGTTTGACATGTATCGACTTACTACTCCCACTGCAAATGCAATGTCTGGGCGAGTAGCAATCATTGCATACATCAAACTACCCACTGCAGACGCATATGGAATCTTATCCATTTCAGCCTGTTCTTCCTCAGACACAAGACAATCTTGTTTGCTAAGTTTCACATATGGTGGCAATGGAACACTCAATGCCTTTCCCTTCTCCATATTGAAACGTTACAAAACCTTGTCAATATACTCTGTTTGAGATAACCAAATCAACTTCTTTGATCTGTCTCTCTCAATGAGCATACCAAGTATATGACTTGCCTCACCCATGTCTTTCATGTCAAACGATTTTGCCATCTTTGACTTCAAAGCTGAAATTTCTTCCAAGTGCTTTCCAGCAATCAACATGTCATCCACATACAAAATAAGGATCAGCCAACTACCATCCTTAGCCTTCTTTGTATATAGACAGTGATCGAACTCACTACGTTTGTAGCCTTCAGAAAGCATAAACTTGTGGAACTTATGGTACCATGCCCTCGGTGATTGTTTTAAGCCATAAAGACTCTTTAACAACTGGCATACCAAATCTTCCTTGCCTTTCTCAACAAACCCTTTTGGCTGCTACATGTAAATTTCCACATCTAAATCACCATGCAAGAACGCTGTCTTGACATCCATTTGGTGCAACACCAAATCCAATATGGCAACCAATGCAAGAAAGCATCTCAATGTAGTCATCTTGACCACCGGAGAGAAGACTTCATCAAAGTCAATGCCTTGTTCTTGCTTAAAGCCCTTGGCAACAAGCCTTGCTTTGTACTTTGGTTGACTATCATGAGCGGTGATCTTATACCTGTAAACCCATTTACAAGGTAGAGCCTTTTTGCCCTGTGGTAATTTAATTATCTTCCATGTCTAGTTTTTATGCAGAGCTGTCATCTCTGACTGCATGGCCAATTGCCAATTCCTGGAGTCCTTCATTTGCACTGCTTCCTTGTAACATGAAGGCTCATTGCAATCAGTCAACATGACATAGCTCATAGATGGAACAAACCTATCAGGAGGTCGCATGATACGTCCAGATCTACGCACAATAGGTGGCTCAGGCTCAGCCACAACCTGTGGTTCCAATCTATCCTGTCCTTGCTCCTCTTGAGCCCTGACATTTTGTCTTGCACATGCAGGTCCATCTTCTTGGAAGACAACTCTTCTAATCTCCTCAACCCTCTCTGGTTTAGAATGATATTTGGATTCATTAAAGTGAACATCATTGCTGCGGATAACCTTTCTGGATTCAGGATCCCAAAGTCTGTACCCCATCTCACCAGAATTACCATAGCCTAGAAAGATGCACTTTCTACTCTTTGGCTCAAGTTTGTTCCTAAGTTCCTTTGCAACGTGAGTATATGCCTCACAACCAAAGACTCTGAGATGCTTGTATGAGGGCACCTTGCCTGACCATAGCATCTCTGCCACTAAATCCTTCTGCAAAACCTTGCTAGGAGATCCATTTATAAGATGAACAGCTGTTGATACAGCTTCAGCCCAAAACCCATTTGGCAGTTGTGCATTAGACAACATACTTCTGACCTTCTCTTGTATGGTCCTATTCATCCTCTCAGCAACACCATTTTGAGGAGGATTGTAAGGAGCAGTAAGTTCACGTTTTATACCTTTTGACTCACAAAAGTCCTGAAAGGCCTTTGAAACATACTCTCCACCATTGTCAGTGCGTAAGCATTTAAGCTTCTTGCCACTTTGATTCTCCACAAGTGTCACAAACGTTTTGAAAACACTAAACGCTTCATCCTTGTGCTTGAGAAAGTAAACCCATACTTTCCTCGAGTAATCATCTATAAATGTCATAAAGTAAGAAGCTCCCCTAGAGATAGGTTAGGCATAGGTCCACACAAATCACTATGAACAAGTGCCAACTGTGTATCTCCTCTACTGCTTCTATGCTTATGTGGCTGCTGTGTTTGCTTACCATACAGACAATGTTCACAGAATTCAAAATCATTAAATGACAAGCCAGGAAAATAACCAGAACGAGACAAGATTTCCATTCCCTTCTTGGACACATAAGAGGTAAACCACTCCTTGTTTGGAGACACATGAAGTGATGCCCCTGAGTCTATAATCCAGTCACTCAGTGCATTTCCATCAGATGCTGTAAGAAGAGCTGAGTCCATTGTATTCTTCAAGAAGTAGATGTCTCCTGACACTAGACTGTCATCCTCTGCAACAGTGTTTGTCACATTTATTTCTTGAATCTTCACTGAGGACTTGTTCTTCTCACCATGGTCTTCAGATTTCTCTTTGCCTTTTTCTGATTTCCATTCTCTGCAATCTCTTTTCATGTGACCCTTCTTGCCACAATGGTAGCATTCTATGTCACTCTTGCCTTTAGCATTGCGGGTTTTGCTACGAGACTGATTTCTCTTTCCACCTTTGTACTTTTCTTTGGTCCTTCCCCTGACAACTAAGGTTGTTCCTTTGCCTTTGTCCATTGTCTTTCTATTGGTTTCTTCAGTAAGCATACTTCCTTCTACACCTGCTATGTTCAAACCATCTGGAGGTGCAGAATTACTCAAAGCTGTGCGAAAAGTGTCCCAAATTTCCAACAATGTGATCAACAGGAACATAGCTCTAACAGGTTCATCAAACTTGACACCTTGAGCTGACAACTGACTATAAAGTTGTGTTGAATTCATTCAGATGATTGAACATAGGTGTCCCTTCTTTCATCTTCAAGTCAACAAGCTTCTTAAGCTAGTATACCTGTGAACCTGCACTCTGCTTCTCATAAAGATCACTCAGCTTTAACCATGCTTGATAAGCCGACATCTCGTCTGCTACATTGAAGTAAACGCTTTCTGCCAAAGTCATCATAATGGTAGAAAGTGCCAATTCATCCATTTCGCTCCATTCATCTTCGTCCATATCTTCTGGTTTTATCCCCTTGAGCTTTATAGGTTTTATCTGCTTCTTTTGTACCAGCACGTGCCAAATCTGCTTCTTCCACAATGGGAAATTGGTTCCATCCAGCTTCTTGATATTGTAAAGAGCAGTGTCCTGTGATCCAGCCATAGCTACGCTTCACAGTAGTTTACTTTCCTAGGAAAAATTCGACAGAGTTTCCTCTGTAAACTGACCACTGAACCAATATCAACTTGTCAAATGAACCAAGAAAGCTTCAGATTCTGCCTAAATTTTGGCAAAGTCTCCTTTGTAAAATGGCTCTGGTGTACTCAAAAAACAGACCAAAAAACAGCTCAAAAAACCACTATCTCTCTAACACTGTAAGCTGTGGGTAAACCTGTCTTGCACCTGTACTGTCTCTCACTGTCTTGTCACTGTCCTGTAAGCATAGACTACGACAATGCCTCAACAGCAGTAAAGCAAAGATGCAATCCCAACTGTCTAACTCACAGTCAATACATCCTAGCTGCCTATCTAAGGGTGCTCGAGGGATCGCTCCAAGACCTGTATCACCGAAAGGATCTCAACATTCGAGAAACACCAGCTCAATAAAACCTCACTCGACCCTCAACAAAGGCTGCAGTAGATCTAACAGTACATAGACTTCCCACAAAGTCATACATCCACAAATTTCCCATTGTATGTTGTAACCGCTGCGGCGGTTGTTTGCTACGTGACTCACAGCCAGCAAACCCTCAACAGACATACATCATCTCTGACAATACATCCCATGTGGAAGTACCTGCAATGGCAGGATGAACTCTGGAATATCAAGCAACAAACACAAGCTACCTGATGAACTAGTGGATGTCGCCTACAGTCTGTGTGTAGATGTGCCCGTGTCGTATGTGACACGCCTCCAAGAACTGTGAGCCGTCCTTCGATGTGTATACAGCCACAAATCAACACTCTGGGAGTGACGATATCCTCAACACCTGCAGTCGTAGGCCAAAAACCCCAAATTTGCAGAGTCGGATCTGCACCCGCTGAGACCACGTAGTCAAAAATGGCATGCGCACGACTTTGTCGAAGCCGAACGGTGACCGAGATGACCTCAGAATGAAATTCTGAGAACACCGAGCCCTTTGGGCTCGCCTACAAGATTTAGGACCGTGTCTTCGCCTGTCAAATCTCACTCCAATCTGAGCAGGTGACTCTGGCTACCTGCAAATGCTGCCTTGAGCCTCGATCTGAGCTCTGATACCAGTTGAAGGAGTACGAGCGGAAGTGCGACGCGAGAGAGAGTGCGAGAAGAAGAGCACGACGATATGGTGAACTCGCTCTACTGTAATGTGTAGAGCATAGTGAGTTCTTATTAGGTTTTTACAAAAGAATATGTGTACATACTTGGCGGCCCGCCCACTTACCTGGGCGACCACATTGGGCTTTATACCCCAACAGCAACAAGGGTAATCTTGGGACAGGTGTCCCCCTCTCCCCTTTGAGAGAGAGGACTTGGTAAATGCAAAAACAATTAATTAAATCTACTATTTTATCATTGGCCCCTTTGGGTGGCCAACCAATAGGCTTTTGTCACACCATGAGGGCTACATGAGGAGGATCTTCACAAGTGTCCCTTTTGCTTTCTTTGTACCAAGCTTGCCTTGTGTGAAGGTGTGTGTGTTCTCTCTCTAGCCCCCTCTTGTAGGGAGTGCCCCCTCTTTGTAGGGATAGTGATTGACTTTTGCACACCTTACCTCAAGCACCTTAGTCAGCAAGCATGACGAAGCACCTCAGGCTTGGGTGGTGTTCTGTGAGGTCCCCACCCCGCCGTTCCCAATGGCGGATCTGATGGTGAACCCGGTGGCCACTAGATCTATTGCGGAAGCAAACAAAATGGTTCAGGGTTCGACTAGCGGACGATCTCTCATCACAAAGTGAGTCGAGTTCGAGCCTACTAGCAGTGAGATCTAGCTCCACCTCGCAGGGGAAGCGTACGTGAACTATCTAGCGATCCTAAGACCCACCTTCCAAGAGGAGAGAAACCTTGAGCGCCTTTTTTCCCATGTTTCAGAGACACGTACACTCGAGATTTCACCGCTCTAGGGGCAATGAGTATTACTAATATCGAAGTAAGCACTATGGGGACAGAGAGTTCCCGACCAATCGAGACCACCCATCTCGTAGGCATTGGCAACCTGAGCCAAGCCCCCACTTTCCACCCCCACACTCACACTTCCTTGTGTGACCAAATTACTACCACAAAGTTTGTTCAACATAAAGATTCTTTGTTTAATTCCGAATCACATTGTTCGTTAATACAGCCCTTCAACCAGTATTGCAAACAACACGAAGACAGAATTCTAGTAAAAATTCTACTCAAACTTATTCATAAAAGTTCCAATGTTCTGGAGGTACAACATCCCCCCTCCAGCGAGAGTTCACTCCTCCCGTTGTCGCCTAGCTGTCCATACAACTAGGTATGTCCACCGCATAGAAAGCACGTCATGGACACTCCCACCGCATAGAAAGCAAGACGTGGGTTCCCACCGCATAGAAAGCAAGTCGTGGGTATCCACCGCATAGAAAGCAAGTCGTGGATTCAAGAGCCCTTAACGAGGAACTCTACCCCCTGTGATCAGTAGGGGGGTCAGGACTGATTCAACATTGGAAATAAAATGAACATGTCGAGCTAAATTTTCCCTAGCAGACATTCTTTCCTATTGCAACCAGCATACCCATCAATCATTTCCTTCCTACTTTAGAACTTAATGTACAATGAATTCAATGCCGAGGTTTCCGTCGGATTTCTCCAACATGTTTGGGGATATTTTCATTCCTAACTAAACGTGTGCAATGTTAAATTAAACAACTTGAATGAAATTATGATCTACCTCTTCCATTTCTTCGTCGATGGCCCGTGAGATGGCCGGTATTTGCTCTTCCATGGGAGCTTTTCCCTTCCCGTTCACCTTGCTCGTTCCTGCCTCGTGGTCGTGGGCTCCACCAAAGAGAGTCCTCTTAACCAGGGCCATTTTAAACTCACTACTTTAAGTAATTAACTTGGGGAAAAGAGCTAATGTCCGTAAGCGTCATAACAAGCCAAATGATAGATTAGCAACATCAAACAATGCCAGCTACATGAGAGGTTTAGATTTTTCAATCTAGCAATCATTATGGATGATGCATATTCCTATGGGAACCTGCTCTAAAGATAATTACTCGACTTACGTGATTAAGAATAGTAGGATTTCACTTATAGAATTATCAGAGAGATGAATTAAGTATGATTAATCTCTTTCCTAGCAATTAGAGGGTGCAGAATCACCGCATGCATAGGTGTGAGAAAAATCATCTCTTAGAGACTTAATGACAGATTAATCTTACCTTAATTATATCTTAATGCATAACAGAGATGAATCTAAATCAGCTACAATATTAATGCGTGATAGAAAGAGTGGTTCTCATCAATCTACACAATTACCAGCTTACCGATTAATTTCTATGCTACCTAGAGAGAGAAAATTCTAATAATTGTGCACTAATCATTAATTAAGAGTGATGAATGGCTGATAATTCAGCTATGGGATGATGATTACATAATAGAATATGGTTAAGGAGAATTTAGAGAGTAATTATAGAGAATTACGACTAGGAATAAGCATAATAGACGAGAAATTTAGATGGTAATGAAAAGGATTTGCAGAAAGCATTAATTAAACCGTGGTTATCGTGATTAAGGGCTGATAATCCTCTCGATTCTCTGATCTAATCGAGCTTCTTGAGGCGAGAATTCAACAGTACCTCCCTCCTTGCTTCTTTTTCAAAAGGTGTGTGTACCAGCAGCACCTTCCCAGAATATGTGTAGGTGTGTGTGTGTGTGCATTGTGTGTGTGTGTGAGCATATGTGTGTGTGTGTGTGTGTGTGTGTGTGTGTGTGTGTGTGTGTGTGTGTGTGTGTGTGTGTGTGTGTGTGTGTGTGTGTTTGTGTGTGTGTGTGTGCAGGTCTTTAAATAGGCCTCCTCAAGCTGAAAATCGATTTGTGCTGCTATAAGCATCAGAGTGAGCACTCAGTCTCTGCATTGGCAAGTTCAATTCCCCTACCCACCAAGTGTCAGGTTGCTTGGTTAACTGACTCTGAGACTTAGTTACTGGCTTGGAAACTCTCCCAGGACTCCCACAAAGCAAGAGGGTGCCCCCTAGCTGCTAAATCTGGTCTGGAGTGGCCTGGAACCTATTCCCACACAGTCTCGGGCCCCCGGTACCTCCTCGGACAATTTTTAGGAAAATTGGTTCTAGGCTAAAACGGGTCATACGAGTCGGATTTTGACGCCGTAAATTGCTATACGAAGCTCTAACTAAGACGTACTGGACCGAGTACCTGCCATATTTAGCAGCCCTCGGGGTCGGAAAATGCATTTTTTCAAATTTGGGGTATGGGTGCAGTTTTTCGAGACGATCAAAACTGGACGGGTCAGGTGACCAAAAACTTACTATTTTTGGAATTTTCTTACTTAAATTATTTTAATTCACATTTCGGAGCTTTAAAACATTCTAAACATCATGGCACTAACAGAATTTGGAAAACTGCTAAAAATAGTAACTTTTTCCATTCTGTTCGTTTCATGGTACAATGGTGCTCTTTTTGATCGGGGTCAGAGACCTTACATGTTCCCACAAGAACATCAAGCTCCCTAGTCGGCAAGCACATCAAGTACCTTAGTCATCAAGTACGACAAGCACCTTAAGCTTGGGCCGAGTTCCCACCTCAAGCAAAGCCCTAGCTTACCTAAGGTCAAAGGACTTTTAACACTAACTATTGGATGTCTTCAATGAAGCTAACCCTAAGGTCTTTAAGCTCCATTGGTTAGCCTTGCTCTTTGACAGACCATATCTCTTTTGGGTCCCTTTACCATTGGCCCCGCTTTGAGATAGATCTATAAGCACATGTCTATATCTAACCCTTGTTCCCGTTTATTCTCCCACATTAAATGATCAGTTTAATATGAGAAAATCATTGGGTTGGTTAGATATTAGATTTTATGACATTAACTCTCTCTTGAAATCATAGTTGTCCTTGACTGTGAGGTAGAAGAGATAAATTCTTATTCATTAGTCAATCTTGCTTAGCGGGTAGACATGCTCTTTAGTCCATTTCATTCTCCCAAGTAGAGTGACAAATTCTACTTGGTGTTTGAGAGACGTCGTCATCACAAACATGATTCTAGGCATGCATACTATTTAAATTTGTGCACAATGAAAAGATAACTAGTCTTATAAGACAAAAACATTGGTCATTTCAAAGAAATTTGGACATTTGCTTACTCTAATGTAGCATTGTAAGCATTGAAAAGGTTCATACTATCCTTAATCTTTATTCCTTGCATCCATGCATCTTCAAAAGGATAATCTTTGAACTTAATAGATACCATCGGATAATCTTACCACATGTCGTAGTACCTTGTCTTCATGCCAAAGAATAGCTTTGGGTTGTAGCACCTCTTCTTGGTCTTCAACTTCGGGAGGGTCTTCAATAATTGGTTCACTTGGTGGATCTCCTTTGTAGGGCTTAAGTAGGCTCACATGAAAAGCATTGTGTATGAGCCAATGGTTGGGCAACTTGAGTTGGTAAGCTATCTCATTGATGGGCTTCAATATTTGGAAAGGACCATAGTATCTTTTTGCTAGCTTAGCATAACACATTTGATGGCCCGTAGGATTTTTGCTCGTTGTTTGCCTCAATCGAGCCTTAGGAAACTTAAGTAAGACCCAATCATTTTCTTTGATCGTTAAGGCCCTTATGTGCTTGTTAGCAGTAACTTTTTTCCTTTGTTGAGAGTTGGATATAGCCTCCTTAATCTTTTGAAAAGATTCTTGTAGGTCACAGTTATACTCATCGGCAGCGAAGATCTTCCCATGTACTTTAAGTAGCAAGGGACTTTTAGGTCTTCCCTCAATTATTTCAAAAGGTTATTTTTCCATAGAAGTATGTATAGTATTATTGTAGGCATACTTCACAAGAGGTAAGTACTTTTACCATTGTGAGCGTTGATCTACTTCGGTAACATAAGTCTTTAGTAGAACGAGTATCGTAAGATTAGCTATCTCACTATGGCCATCCGTTTGTGGGTGATAGGCCAAAGAGAAATTTAATCTTGTTCCTAGATTTTCAAAGAGACCTTTCCAAAAATTACTGGTCATTCTAGGATCTCTATCTGACACAATGGATGTTAGCAATCCATGGTGTTTGAAAATCTGTGATATGAAGAGAGTTTCCATTTGGTGTGCCTTAATAGTGTTTTTGACAGGAATAAGGTGTGCTTCTTTGCTAAACTTGTCAACTATTATCCATATTCCCGTATTCCCATGGATAGACTTGGGTAATCCAAAGATAAAATCCATGGATATACTCTCCCATGGTGAATTTGGGATAGGCAATGGCTGGAGTAATCCAGGTTGCTTCCCTCTATCATACTTGGTCTTTTGGTATACTACGCATTTTGAAACATACTCTTGTATGTCCACTTTCATGGTATGCCAATAGAAGTACATTTCTACTCCTTGGAGAGTAGGTTGAATGCCTCTATGTCCCGCATAGGGAGGAGCATGGGATTCGTACATGAATTTATCACGAAGGGAGTGGGTAACACATAGCCTATTGCCGTGGAGAAGATAACCATCCTGCAAGGTGAATGGTTCCTCTTTCTTCCCCGAAGCAAGGGCTGACATTATGTCTCTATAGTTAGGGTCAGCATACTCATCTATCATAGAAGATAGATCATTGTGAGTAACTATAGACACCGCATTAACTTTTGGTCATCGAGATAGTGCATCAGTCACTTGATTGTGCTGACTAGCAATGTGAGCAATATGAAAATTAGATTGTGAAAGAAAATTTGCCCACCTCATATGTTTGTCAGAAAGCTCGGCTTGCATCATGAAGTACTTGAGACTTTGGTGGTCGGTTCATAGAATAAATTGAGTTCCCAATAGATATTGTGTCATAATAACTAATATCTAATTCTCCTAAATTATTTTCTCATGTTAAACCGATCATTTAATATGGGGAAGTGCCAGGAGAGAAAAAGTTAGAATATTGGTTAAGCTAGCAGACCGACCACAGTAGGGATCCAAAGGAGGGAAAATAGGGATCCAAAAGGGGGGGGCATCTGCAAAAGAGCAATGTGAAACAATGGGCTTAAAAGACCCTAAGGTTCAGCCCATTAAGACCTCCAAAATGCTAAGGTTCCAAAATTCAAAGGTGTGTCCAAAGGTCAAAGCTTAGGAAATTTGGATGCTTTGTGTGTGTGTACAAAAGTCTTCACAAGTCCCTACATAGGAGGGGGTGAGCCCAAGAAGTAGGGGATGAGAGAGAAACACCCACACACACTCACAAGCTTCATTTGTACACAAGGGGAAAGAGGGACACATGTCAGCTCCCTAGGCTAGATGCCCACAAGGTGTACTCAAATCCTATTGGATGGCCATGGAGGTGGACCAATGAAAATTAGGCTAGAGTAAATCTAGTTTAATTAATTTAAAAACACCTAATAAAAGAACCAATAAGAATTAAGCTCTCTTGAAGACTATTGAACGGTCCAATGAGCATTCAGCAGCCCAATGGCTTGCCTGATTCCTATTGGCCAGGAGGCAAAGGGGTCCAATGAGAGTCTAGTTGAATTAATTAATTACCTAAATCTCTCACAAAAAGGGTAAGGGGGACACATGTCAAAAGACTATCACTTACGCTGCTTAATTTCCATTGGCTAGGCCTGGGGAGGTCCAATAGGGCTGTAGCATGAGCAATTAGCAAGAGGGGTCGACCAAGAGAGAGAGGGGGCTGATTTTCTCAAGGCATTATTCACTTACACATTCACACAATCAATGTGTGAAGCAAGAAGACTCTCTCTCTCTCTCTCCTTCTCAAGCTTTAACGAAAAGCTTACCACCTACTCCAAGCTTGTGAGAAGGGAGACCTACATCAACAACTCTTGGCTTTGTAAAGAAAATCCAACCAAGAGCCAAGCTTCAATGCATGCTCATCTTCTCTACCATGCTAATTACTAAGCTAAGCTATGCTAATATGAGTGATTATGTGAGGAGATGTATATCCTTCTCATAAGAATACTCCTTCTTTCTCTCAATCTACTCTCATACCCCGCTAGCTCTCACCATCTTCAAAGGTGTGTGAGGTCTTGGGTCTGAGACCGTGAGGGAATTGATGTTGTGTTTGATAAGTGTTTTGCTTAGTGCATGACGTTTCCATCTTCATTGCACTAGCTAGTGTTGAAGGAACACAAAGAATTGTATTGTAAAATGTCTCTCTTGATGGGAGAAACCATAATACAAAGCCTTTTGGAGGGGGGACCGGCTCCATGTAATCCGGTCCTCAACTGTTGTCAATAGCTTATTTTCTCTCTCTTTTAAAGTATTGTTCATGCTATCTAACTAGGTGTTATATTTTTTGTTGCTCTCTCCACCCAAGCACTCTTGTTATTCTCATTAGGAATCTATTCTAATGAAATGCTCACTATGTTCATGCTATTTTCCGCTACACACAAGCTACTAGGCCATTAAATTTTTCATAATGCTTCCATGTGTTCAAGGCATGTAGAATAGCTAAAAGCTCTTTCTCATAAATGCCTAAGACACGTTCATTTGTATTGAGCCTTTGGCTCTCATATGCTATGGCATGCCCTTCTTGAAGCAAGACTGCTCCAAGGCAATCACCACAAGCATCACATTGGAACTCAAATGGCTTTGAGAGATCCGGAAGCATGAGGGTTGGTTGGGAGGTAAGCTTCTCTTTGAACTTGTCAAAAGAATTTTGCTCCTTAGTAGTCCATAAATACTTAACGTTTTTCTTAGTTAAGTTATGTAGTGGTCCTACTATTTGAGAAAATTTTGCTATGAAGTGTCTATAGTATGCACATATACCAATAAATCTTCTTAGCTCGTGTAGATTCCTTGGATTAAGCCATGCTTTTATTACCTCTAACTTCAATGGATCCATACGGATACCGGCTTGAGAGATAATATGACCTAGGTATTGAAGCTCTTGAAAGAAAAGTTTGCTTTTCTTTTGGTTGAGAAAAAGCTTGTTCTCCCCTAGTGCTTGAAAAATCACTTGGAGATGTTTCTTATGTTCCTCCAAAGACTTGGAGTAGATGATGATATCATCAAAGAACACTCCAGTGAATTTGTGGTAGGGTCTAAATATTTTCTCCATTAGACGATTGAACGTGGCCAATGCATTAGTCAAGCCAAAAGGCCTGACTAGATATTCATAAAGAACACACATTGTGCGAAATGCAATCTTTAGGATATCTTCATCTACTATCCTTATTTGATGATAGCCACTTTTAAGGTCAATCCTACTAAAGTAGGTAGAGCCTTGTAGCTTATCAAACAGACCTTCTACTCGAGACACGGAAATCCGCTTTTGATAGTGATATGGTTTAGTGCTCCATAGTCCACATACATACCGTATGTACCATCTTTCTTTTGCACTAAAAGGACCGGAGAACAAAAGGGAGAGGAGCTATGTCTTACCATCCCTTTGTCAACCAATTCTTGTACTTGCCTCATGATCTCCTCTTGTTGAGCTTGAGAAACTCGATAAGAAGGCTTGTTAGGTGGTAAACTTCCTGGAAGGAGCTCAATGTGATGGTCATCATCCCCTCATTTTCGAGGTAAGTCCATAGGGATATCATCGATGAACACATCTTGGAATCCTTTTAGAAAATTAGACAAGTCTAACTCTTCTTGATTCCTACCATTTACATTTGATGAAACATTAGGGTCTTTTAGGGACTCTTTGACAAAAATCATGTACGCAAAAAGTGAGCTCTTCATTGATTTATCAAAAGCAGGAGGATTTACAAGTGGTATAGTGCGACCACACTCATTAGTATCTATATACATGTTCTTTTCCCTGTAGGTGAAGTAGACTCTCCTTTCAGGGAACTTCATGATGGCAGCCATGTGATCAAACCAAGGCGCCCCTAGGATAGCATCCTTATGTTGAACACTATGAAAATCTCCAAGTATGTATTGCACTATTTTACCGCGTTTTGTAGAGAGAAGGTGCAAATTCAAGTAGAGAAACAAGAGAGAGGAGGGCGGGGGTTTTTTTGTGTTTAAAATATTTCCGCGATAGTTTCTGCTATTATTACCGCGTTTATTACTTTTGTTATTACCGCGTTTATTACCGTTGTTATATCCGACAACCAAATTTAGCGCCTAAAATTTCAAATTTGGATTAAAATAAACACCCCCCCCCCCCCCCCCCCCCCCCCCCCCCCCTTCAAATTTTTGGTGTTTCCCTCTTCTCAATAAAAATTAAAGAATATTGTATAAAATTTTCAACTTTAAAAAAGAAGAGAAAGAAAAAGAAAGTGAGAGAGAGAGAGAGAGAGAGACAGACAGAGAGAGGGGGGGGGGAGGGGGGGGGGAGGGGAGGGGATATAAGATTACACTTGGTTACAACTAAAATAATCGTTGTTAATCGATTAACATAATTGAGCATATTCTTAAATCTAAAGAGAGGAAGAGGGGGGAGAGAGAGATGAATAGATTACACGACCAAAAAACTTCATAACTGCAAAATGTTTATGAATCATCTTCCAAAAGATCTCTACATGAGGCATCGTCCAAGTTTAAGCCCATGGCTCCTAAATCAATAAAGAGAGAAACGAAATTGTCGTTTGTGGATGCATTGCCTTCATCATCTTCGAGTTCGTCATCCTCCATCTCATCATCTTCATCATCATGACAATCATCCTCGCTAAGACTTGCTGTCGCCGTCGGACTTGATTCATCGACCTCCTTCTCCTCTGTTTCCACCTCATCCAAAGTCGGAGGTGGAAGAGGGTCTAAGATGGTCTCCACTTCATCAGTGGAAAAAATGGTTCTCCCCCGAGGTGTTACGAGAATACGAACCAAAGTTTTGGTTGGTGGATTGTTGGGATATAAATGACCTATAAAAGAGAAGCTCAAAGTAAGTAACATTGGTATAATTAATTCTACAAGCAAATAAGAATGAAAAAGGTACATGTCACTCACCTGCTCACAATTGCACAGTAAAACTAAATTGTCATACCTCCCTGTGTGATGCACACTAGAGTCCATTATGTAGAGGCCATTCTCATGTCTTCTAGACACATTTGCAAACCACTTGCACTCGAAGATAAAGGTATGAAAGGTTCTAAAATTAACCTTTAGTATCCTTTCAATAGTTCCGTAGTACCTAGCTTCATCACCGTCTGAGTCAAAGTTTCCCATGATGGCACAATCCATGGTGGTTCTACGCTCGTCAATGTGACGCGTACGAAAGTGACGACCCTTTGACCACATAGAGTTAAAGAAAAGTAACTACAAAATAGAAAAATATATTAATTTATCAAATACATATTAAAGATAATTTCAAGAAAAGAATTTACAATATGGTTTAAGTATATAAGTACTCTACCTTTGGTACGCAGCCTCGTGCATACTCCCATTCTTTGTTGGTGACGTCTTCTTCGCGCGCTTTTGCCTCGGTCATTCTCTCATGAATCCACTCTGCACTAATGAGATCTAGAAAACATGCAAGGTGTCTAGGCACTAGGGATTCCCTCCTTCCTCCATGTGCTTGTTTCCATGCTTCCCTCTCTTGCAAACGCCTTGCCTTTTCCACTGTCCACAAGTCCACCCACTTGGTCATAATCTTTTCATTGAGAATACAAAAGTTATTGACCACTAGAGATAGATTCATATCCATGTTAAGTAGTTTCCCCTTTCCACTTGGAAAGTGTGAAGTCATCCTTGCATCTTCCTCGTCTGACCACATGCAAGGCATTGAAGGATCAACTTGTGCCAAATACTCTGATATGTAAACAAATACCTCTTGAACGATCCACCCTTCGGTCATATATGCCTTTGGTTGAGACCGTAGCCACACAAAATCTTTGAGAGTCTTTGAAAACCTCTGCAAGAAGAACATCCATCGTGCGTGCACTACTCCACATATAGTGATCTCCTCCACCACGTGAACCAAGAGGTGAATTTGACTAAGAAAGATTGATTGAGGAAATGCACACACAGTTTCTGTTGCAAGTGTTTGAGCAGCACGGATAGAATCTATTTTGATTTCCTTGGAGCTCACAAATCTTCAAGAAAACACACAAGGATACACTAAGTGCTAGTTGAAATTATTGTGTACATAAAAAAGGTGTAGTTAAGTGGAGTCTTGTGGTGTAACTTACTAGCTCTCCTAGTTCGAAAATAGCATCCCTGACTTTCTTGTCCCGACATATACACATACTCGCCGGCAGAATGAACTACAATGTAAATCAGGGGAAGGGAAAGTGATTGATAGTCATACACACAAACTATAGATAAATTAGGGAGTATGAAGATTACCTGAAGCATCTTGTGCCAATCATGGGACTTCAACCCATACAATTGAACGCTTCCACCTTTCTTTGCTTTTGTGAAAGCTCCCTTTAGCGACCTCATGTATCCTACTGGTGTACGAATAGAGGCAATGGTATCCTTCACCTTGTCTAATTCTTCTTTGTCTAGCATCCATGGTGCTTTAGGAAGCACAATCTTTCCATTTGGGGCACGACGTGGAGTAGCAGAGGCGGGGAGACGTTTTAAAAGCCTCAAATCCTCCCTCGCACCCAAAGAGTCCTTCTTGCCAATAATGTGGTACCATAATGTTTGGGCTACATTCTTGAATATGTGCATGGGATCCAAGAGGTGTTGTATTTTTAAGTCCTTCCAATATGGAATCCTTAAAAATATGAAATACCTTAACATACCTTTTGGTGAAGAGACGGAGCCGGATTGTTGTTGTGGTGTTCTTCCCAAATGGTTGCCCAATCTGCCATCATGAGCTTTAGAGGGGTCTTCCCATTTCTTGGAGCCTTGTGCTTGTTATTCCCTTGGGGTAAGAAATGATGGTTGTTTGGATAGATTACCTTACGCAAGGAATCGGGCCTCTCTGTCACCAATGATGGCCCGCAAGTAGGACGTGCATTGTGCCCCGATGTGGACAACCCTGCATACATATCATACGGTTAGAGAGATGAGTGAACTAAAGGGAGAGAAGGAGAGAGAGATAGAGGAAAGGGGGTTACCAGAAATCTTTCCAAGCACAGGATAGTCGTGAATAGTCCACATAAGGATTCCCCTCACAATGGCCTCTCTCCCCCCCTTTGCAAGTGAGACATCAATAACACGAATGCCTCTCCATAACTCCTCCAACTCCTCAATGAGGGGCTCGAGGTAGACATCAATATTTGACACTTTGTACTTTCCTGGTTTAAGCAAGGAAAGAAGTATATTGCCCTTCTTGGTTGTCTCCCATGGTAGAATATTGTAGTTGACGATCACCATAGGCAAAGTGCTCCATGAAGTAGACTTAGTGTCAAAGGGGTTGACACCATCACTTGCTAACCCAAGCCTCAAGTGTCGAGGCTCCAACCCAAACTCTGGCCATTGAGTTTCGATGTGCCTCCATGTAGGTGAATCGGCAGGGACACGCATCATTCCATCATTTGAGTGATGGTTCGCGTGCCACGCGGGAAGCTCCACGGTAAACCTGCTTTTAAACATGTGTTGGATGCAAGGAATTAATGGAAAATGTCTCAATACCTTGTGGGTAGGTGCGCCCCGCTCACTCCTGTCTTGTATCGTACCTCCCCGCACACGGGATATGAGGTAGCATGTGCATGCTCATTGCAGTATAGCATGCAATCAGTGACGCATGCATGGATGCACTCATACTCCATTCCAAGTGCAGTGACATACAATCTAGCTCGTCGACAATCTGGAGGCATGTGGTGATCTTCTGGAAACATTTTGCCCATCAAACTACAACAAACATGCGTATTAGTATAATTGCTAGAAGATGGCACCCTAAAGCGAGTGGAGAGTATATAAAAGCCACATTCCATACTTACAAAAGTAGTGCATCGATGCTTGCATTACTCCAACCGAATTTTACTTGCAAGTTGAGGACTTCCAACGATGCTCGGAGCACCAAGTACCGTGCACCGTCGTAAAGAGGTGTTTGAGCACTTGTCATCAACCTATCCTCCGTTTCGACAGCCCGTTTAGTGCAGGGCTGACAATCCTCCTCGTACACGTCGCACTCATGAGGTAGTAACTCATCATACATGTCGAACATGTGCTCATCCTCTGCCTCAAAGTGCGACGGAGACGCCATAGGAGCTGCCGAAGTAGAGCCAACGAGAGGATCACCATGCAGTGCACCCAAATTGCCCAGTCACGCTTGCCTCTGCCGTTTGCCCTTGCGCGCCGGTGCACCACCACCGAACACAGACCAATAGGGCATCTCCTCAAGCGACGGGTGAGTCACGCTCTCATCTCTCCGAGCGCTTTTTTGAGGATGCCAAAGCCCTTTGTTCTCCACGTGCTCCAAAGCAATATGCCTCAAGGGAGGGATTGCCCTTTTGCACTCGGCGCAAGGACAAGGAGTTTTTCCTTGAGCCAACAATCGCGCTCATGGCCTCCAGGGGGACCACAATCATCCCAATCGATATTCTGCGCAGACAAAATGTTTTTTATTTAGTCATGTGTACTAAAAAGTAAATAATTAGAAAAGCCCTAAATTCCATTCAAAAAATTACATAAAGTTAAGGTCAAAGGAAATAAATGACAATGAGTGCTAAATTTATTTTTAACTAAAAGAGAACTTTAAAAATGTAATTAATAAACATTTAAAAGTACTACAAAATAAAGTATCCATAAAAAATTAAAAAATCTTCATCAAAAAACTCAAAAGGCTAAAAAATGAAATAATGGATAGCTAAGGATAGAGGGGGTGTACGCTCCCCCCCCCCCCCCCCCCCTTTGCAACCTCGAATTCGCATGTATCCGTTTGAAATGACTGGCCGCGGTTATAGACGCGATAATGGTCACGGTAATGGATGCGGTAATAACCGCGATAATGCCTAGAGCCTAAAATAGGCCAGAAGACAGAATATGTCGCATTTTTGATGCATACTCTGCGTTCTTGCTCTCCGAGCTTCCCCCCTCCCCTCCCCCACCCCCCCTCTCCTTCGGTGATAGAACCAGGCCGTTGAGAGTTGACGTATTCGGCCATCTCTTGAGGTAATCCCGCACAAATCAATGAGCACTTTATCCTTTGCATCACTTGCAAGGAATTGCTTCATGATGGAAACTCGTAGAGCTTTCCATGTCTTTGGGGCTTGGCCATTGCCACGAAGGCTAGCCCACCATTGACGAGCCAATTTCTAGAAGTTCATAGCTACATGGCATAGCTTGGAGGACTCTGTGAATCCCTCGTCTCCAAAGGCCACATCAAATTGTTGGATGAAGGCCAAAACTTTGTCTGTAGCACCAAAGGTGCCATCATAGGTAAGAAAAGAGATACTCTTTCCTCCCTCCTTGAACTTCTTGAGATTTTGTGACCTTCGCCATGCAGGTTATGATTTACGATGCCCTCCCCTCTTGATTTAGGAAGAGGAGGAAGGTGAAGAAGAAGGAGAAGAGGGTGACCTCTTTCTTGCCCTTTTCTTTCTTTGTTTCATCTCTTCCCTTTTGGAATGACGAGGAGAAGGACTGTGGGTTAAAGTTTTCTCTTGGGAGGAGTTGGTGATCGTATAGACCACCGTCTTCGTGGAGCCACATCTTCAAAGGAACTTAAAGTTTCATTGCTTTCTTGTATTCCTCCTCTCGTATGGGAGAGAGTCTTCTTTTGGGGGTCTCTTCAAGAGGCCTCCTAAGCTCTCTCTCCTCTTGGAGAGGAAGGGAAATCCCATAAGCACGAAGTTGTTGAGTAACTTCGGCTTGCAAAGCAGGGTTGCCCATAGCTTGCTGCAACCTAGTAACAAGATAATTGACAAACATGGGGGCCTCATCATTAGAACATTCATATACGAAATCAAAGCTACCAATGTTCATTCTACTCTCTTGGTTATTGTCAGCCATGTTAACAAATTTTTTGTACTTACTTAGTGTATGCTTTGGCAATTCAAAACCTTAGTTTCCACTCCTCTTAGCCTTTGAAAATCGGCTCTTAATTATCTACACCCACAGCTCGAAGTGGTTAATTATAGAGAGTAGTGGAGTGGATCTAATATTGCAGAATTGCCGAGGGCTAGCTCCTTTTGGACTTCTTATGGCTCAATAATGGTAAAGCCATAGGAAACTCTAAAAAGACCCCATTATAAGTCCAAAGCTCCCGAGGTGTGCACCATATCCCACATAGTGGGCTCAACAAAACCGATAAAAGATCCAAGTCCCACTTACCCTAATATAATTAACAAAATCAACAATTTATAGACTACTTAAGGACCTCTCTTCTTAAGCAAGAAAAGAGAAACCAAATGCTCCGATACCAATGCAATGGAAATGGCCTATTAACTTTGAGAGTAACGAAAATTAGAAAAGTACTTTTTAGGAAATTACTTTGTGAGCATAGCAGGTGAATTTAATCTATGGTAGCAACATAAACATAGCATTTAGTTAACTTGGCAAGAACAATACTTTTGCAAGAGAGAGAGTTTAGAGAACATGACAACAGTTGAGGACCGGATTTATGTGGAGCCAGTCTCCCCTCCGATAGGCATTTGTATTATAGTTTCTCCCATCAAGAGAGACTTGTTACAATACAATCTTGTGTTCCTTGTGACCTAGGTGATGCAATGAATATGGAAAGCTTCATGCATCACGAGCATAACATAAACTTTGTGGAAATAATTAACTATCCCAAGCCTCAGTCCCAAGACATCAAACACCTTCGAAGGTGGAGAGAGCTAGCAGAGAATGAGGGTAGGGAAGAGGAAGAAGAAGCATTTCATAGGAGAAAGAATTAGTTACTCACTTATCATCACTCTTCTTGCTAGCATATATAATAGCATAGTAATGAAGATGGAGAAGATGGAAAGCTTAAGCATTGAAGCATGGCTCTTGGTTGGATTTTCATTCCGTAGCCAAGAGTGTTAGCCTTGCTCTTTGACATACCATCTCTCATTTAGGCCCCTTTACCATTGGCTCCGTGTTGAGATAGATCTATAAGCACATGTCTATATCCTAACCCTTGTTCTCGTTTATTCTCCCACATTAAATGATCAGTTTAACGTGAGAAAATCATTTGGGTTGGTTAGATATTAAATTTTATGACAGAGAGAGAGAGAGAGAAGCAGTGCGACTCTCTTCCTACCCCTCTGCACGCGACTGCTCACAGCCTTCTTGGATACCTTTGCACTTGCGTGCTCCTCCTCGATGCTCTGGCAGCACGGCATGATATGCATTCTTCAAGGAATGATGTGACACGCAAAATATCCGCCTACTGTTTTTCTTCACACTTGAGCAATATATTGTTTGTTTAGCTGCAACTTGTTGGTGATGGCAACCAGACAGGACCGTGCAATTTGACCAAGGCATTCCCTCCATTTTATCACACGCCATAAGAGACATGTCTCTGTCTTTGCTCGCGATTAGAGAGGCCAACACTCTCTCTATGCCTTGGCCATAAAAAATGGGATGTCTCCATGTGTCTTCACGTCCAAGGAATCACACTCGAGTCGCCTTCACAATCGCAAGTGGCACCTCTCTCTCTCTCTCTCTCTCTCTCTCTCTCTCTCTCTCTCTCTCTCTCTCTCTCTCTCTCTCTCTCTCTCTCTCTCTCTCTCTCTCTCACATTCCCTCTCTCTCTTCCAAATTCCTTCACCTTCTATGCTTCTCGTTTCCCCTCAATGATTTTTGCTTCTACTCAACCCTAAGCATCTCCAAAGATGCTATCTAATACAACCACTTTTCAAAATTGGCATCACCTAGTGACCAATTTTTATAATGACGATAAAGAATGTGCTGAAATAATTCAATGTATTGTCAAAACCATTATGGATTACTCCCTTGAAAAGGTCCATGGTTTGGTATTTTGGTTGATGAGTCAACAGACATCTCTATTCATCACCATATGATCATTTATTTGTCATATTTGAAGCAAGGCTCCATTCCATGCACATCATTTATTTATTTATTTTAGCGAAACTCACAATTGTGAGTGAATTATATTGAACATCACAAAAAATTACAAGGTCTTGTCATGCTCTTGTTAAGCCATGGCATCATCCAGGGACTATACTTACATCGGCTATCAGGGCAGCCACCCCTACCAACCCGCACCCTCATCCTTGATACACAAGGTCCATAATCTTGTCATTCTGAGATCTTTTATTTACCGATGGCCAACATTTGCCCCCATCCTAGGCATTCCATCTGCTGACAACAAGGCACAAGTAGTCCTAGACCAATCCTCCGAGTGTTGCTTGCGCCCGACTGTCCATATTAGCACTTTGCTTTCTTGTATAATTTCTACGAAGCTTGCCACCTTCAAACACACGGCGGTTCCTTGTCTGCCATACATTATGTAAGAAGAAGTATCTGATGATCTGAGTGTTGACGAGGAGTGCAGGACTACCTGAATTCTTACCTCCAAGGAATAGGTCAGTCTTGAAAAAACTAATTTTCCATGTTCTTTGGACCCACTTGCATATTTTCCCTGCGAGGCCTTTGATAGTTGGGCAGTCCATGAATAGGTGGGCTAGATCTTCACTAGCCAACCTGCACCCCAAGCATCGATCTGACCCAATCCCTCTCTCCTGTATCTTCACCCCCGTCGATAGAGCACCCCACATAACCTTCCATAAGAAAACCTTCATGTGTTGTGGAACCTTTGGCTTCCATATGTTCTCCATTACATGCTTCCACCTTGCCTCCGGCCATTGCTTTTTCCATAGCTTGTTAAGAGAGCTAGACCAATTCTTCTTTTTCATCATTGTCGGATAAATGCTTTTAGTATGGGGTTTCGATAAGAGACTGCTTCCAGGCCATTTCCAGGCATTCCAATCCAACTCCGAATCACAGATTGGCATCACTAGATTGTCAATCTCTTTCATCACTTTGTGGACAAGCAAAACCTCCAAGCTATTAAGTTGGTACTGGGTAACCATAAGATCAATGGTTTTCCAACTCTTGTTGCCACTGTCCCAGAAGTGCCCAAGTCGCTTCAGACCCTTATTATTCAGCTTCCTGGCTGTCTCAATCCAATAGGGAGTTTGTGGCGGATCTATAACTTTGGAAAGCCATGGGGACCAATGAAGAATGGAATCTTGAAGTATCTGGCTTCTTCCCCCACTTTAAGACTCCTGCTGCTCTATTGCATTTTCTTACCAATTCTCCTGAGCTGCCCCCCAGTCTTAAGGTAGACCACGTCGGGGCTAGCAGTTTGTCATGAACCTCCACCCCTCTCCACTTTCCACCCTTGGAGCCAAGTTTAGCTGCTTCTATCATGTCTCTGATCATGACAGCCCAAACTTGATCCTGTTTAGCCAAGGAAACAACAAATTTGGCACAACAAGCTTCTGCATGGGCCACAGGGTTGAGAATTCTGAGGCCTCCTTGATTCCCGGGCCGAGCAACTGATTCCCAACAGGCCCATTGCCATGGCCTGGAAGATTTTGTGTTATTTTTCCATAAAAACCTTTTTAGTGGTTTTAAGAACTCTTTCCAGTGACACTTAGCCATCTTGAGAAGCGGGCTAGTGAAGGTAATATAAGGAATCATAAAGGCGTTCATCACTTTTATCTAACTTGGGAATGGGAGAAGAGCATACTCCCACCTACTCATTTTTGTTTGGATTTTTTCAAGCACCCACTCAAATCTTTTCTTGTGAGTTACATCCACCCCCAAGGGGCTCCCAGATGTCTAAAGATATTCCCTTTTGTGACAATCTCCCTCGACCAGACAAAAGGGTCAAATGAGTCATTTTTCGATAGGGAGATCAGCCTTGACTTCTCTATATTACACTGGGGCCCCGAAGCTACTGAGAATATTTGTACAATCTCCAGAGCTTTTCTGATGACCTGGGGGCACGCCTTCAAGAAGAGGAGAGAATTGTCTGCAAAAAGTTTTGCTAGGAGTTGGCTATTCCCTGGTAAGGCAAGGCCTTGCAACTCCCCTCATTCCGCACTAGCTTCGAGCGTCGTGATTAGAGGATGTGATCCTATGGCAAAAAGTAGGGGGGCCAGAGGGCATCCCTGCTTAATAGACCTTTTGACCTCAAAAGAGCCAACAATTCTATCGTTGAATAGGAGCTCTGACTGGCTTCCAGCCCCCATTACACGTATCAGCCGACATAGGCGAGGCCCAAAGCCCAAAGCTTCCATGACGGCTTCTATATATGTCCATGTTATTCTGTCATAAGCCTTGTCTAGGTCCAGCTGCAGCAGAATGCACTCCTACTTTGTGACAGTTGTGTATTCGATGCCCACCATTGCTGCCAAGATGTTATCGTAAATGGACCTTCCTTTGATGAACCCATGTTGATGGGGTGCGATGATCTTGGTTAGTAAGGGGGCTAGTCTGAGGGCTACTGCTTTAGCTATAATTTTATAGGCCACCGACATCATCGTTATGGGGCGCCAATGATTCAGTTGAGAACAGCAGATCTGTTTTGGGATGGGTTTGATAAGCCCTCTCTTAACACTTATCTCCAACGACCCTTCGACCATGGCTTTATTGGCCAATCTTGTGATTGGGGCCTTGAGATCATCCCAAAATTCTCTATAGAATTCCACCGTCATCCCGTCCCAACCAGGGGACTTTTCCTTGCCAAGGGCTTGCAATGCTAGTGAGCATTTGTCTCCGGAGAATGCCCGTTCCAAGCCGCATTAGCTTCCGAATGGGGAATTTCCTTCTTGACACTCTGAAGTAAGGTCCCTCTCGCTTCTTCCACTTCTTGGGACTAGGTCTCTGGCCGTCCAATGATTTGACTAAGATATCTCAACATCAGACCAGCCATTTCATCCTGGTTATGGACTGTTGTCCCTTTCTCATCATCGAGCAAGCGGACGTGGCCCCGGCTCTTCTTGATTTTTAAAGCCCTAAAAAACTGAGCTTGATTGGAGGCTTCAAGTTGAATAAAAGTCTCCCTGGAGAGAAGCCTTGCCTTTCTGATATCTTCTAACTGCTCATTAGCAAGGTTAGATTTGGCTTCGAGCCATCGTTTGTGCTCCGCCTCGGTAGCATGCCCATTGGCTTTTATGGAGGCAAGCAATTGTACCTCCGCTGTAAGATGCAGAAGGTGTACCTCCCTAGCTTTCTTGATTCGGGGGCCTGACGTTTTGATTTCTTTCTGGATGCTCCGAGCAAAGAGGTCCCACGCATTGTGTTTGTTGAGGTCGACATCTTTTTTGAGCTTACCCAGTGCTTTCTTGGTTAGATTCTTGAAAAGAGGGTCTTTGAATAGGTGTGCCCCTGTTACTAGCGATTTTTTCTCATCTCTTGGGGTCTGCTCCTCCTCTTTATTCTTCTTAAAATTTATGTGCAGAGAAATGTGATCCGAAAGGCTTTTTGTTGGGACTACCTTCATCTCCATCAACGACGGTATCCAGTCAACTTGGTGCGAGCAATAGCATCTTCCAGCCTGGAGGCAGTGCGGGCATACTGGAGGCTTGTGTAGGTGAAACCAGGCGTGATGTTCCATGGGACAACTTCCCATAAGTAGATCATTGCCCACTTTTCGCACAAACTTTGCCATTTAGACCTTTCCGAGCCAGCCAGCATACTGGAGGATCCCGTTCTATCCCTGATCTTTTCTACCATATTAAAGTCGCCAACCAACAGCCACTCCCCTTCAATAGGAGTATCTCTGAGATGCATCCATAGTTTAGCTCTGTCTTTTGCATTTTAAGCTATGTCTTCTCATAAGCTCAATCTTCTCATTTCACTTTAATTAGAAGCAATGAAAGATTGAAATTGTGAAAACCATGTAATGCTCATAATTTATAGTAATCCAAGTTGTCTCAACTTTCTTCTTTATTTTATAAGAGAATCTATTTCGGGGTTAGGGTGGATGTTAGGGTTTGGGGGGAGCTCGCGCACGAAGATGGAGGTGGGGCAGGGAGAGGCCCCCATTACAAGGGTGCTCTCAAGGGGGGAGCCTTTGCTAGATAGCTTCGGCACTCACCATAGATCTCTCCACCATGCTACTTTTTTGGAATCAATGCCAACATGAGAAAGGCCTTGACAAGCATGTTGTACATAAATTCGATAGCTATCATAGGTTCTGCGGGCACATGTTCTGCCTCGCCCTCAAAAATCTAGCTACGACTTCATGCAACAGAACCTTTTCCCTTACCTACGACGTCACGCAGCAGAGAAATCTTTAGGTCGCACATATTGTGTGTGTGTGTGTGTGTGTGTGTGTGTGTGTGTGTGTGTGTGTGTGTGTGTGTGTGTGTGTGTGTGTGTGTGAGAGAGAGAGAGAGAGAGAGAGAGAGAGAGAGAGAGAGAGAGTGGACCGCTAGTGTCCACTTGAGAGCTCGTTGTGCTAGCCAAGCTGAATTTTCTCCAGGAATCAAATCGCCCAAGAGCAGCAAATGGAGAGTGCAACGCCCAATGAGATTGCAGGCTTTTATGTGGGTGCTTTCATTGTGCTTGCAGTTGCTGCTGCTCGAAGGGTGGACCTATATATTGCTTAAAGTCAATGGAGAAGCCTCAAATTGTGCCTGGTGTGTGGTGGTTTGAGGAGTGAGAGCTACCATATTGGACCTCTAGTCTAATAGCAACGTGGAATAGAAAAACAATTGCAGAGTCACCATCCTCCCCTTGCATATTTTGTCAAGGCAAAGGGCACTTTCCGTGCTCCTCATGCTCATAACACAAAAGTCCCAGCAAGATCCGAAGGTCATCTTGAAGGAAACTGGCTAAATTTTACACATTTTAGTGTAATAAACAGATGGTCTAGTAAGGTCAAGGGAGAACAAATCCTACGATGATTGGTCAGAATTTTTATCAAGTAAATGTCATCTGCTAGCAGACACAATCCATTGCTGATTGGTTTGATTGTTGGTCAGGATTTTCCAAGATGTCATGTATAAGGTATGAAGCCCATCAAGCTATCCATGTTCATTGTTAAAACTATGTATAAACGGATTCAACAATGGTCAAACAATGTATTCAAATAACAAAGAGAGAGAGAGAGAGAGAGAGAGAGAGAGAGAGAGAGAGCACGCTCTTCGTCTACACCTGCATCTCAAGCTCTCCGTTGTTTAGCCCCTAGTAGCCCATGCCGTCTGAGTTCAAGGGCCTGGGCAACCCTCTTTGCCTTCATCTTTCTCCAGAACCTTGAATGCAGTGTTCTGGAAAAATGTGTCTCAGCTTAATATCGTGCTGTTTGTGCACCTTCCTATGGCAGGCCTAGTGATTTTATCACTTTTTTTCCTCTTGTTTTTAACCTCCACAAGTTGGTGACGATACTGCAAAATCTCTCTCTCTCTCTCTCTCTCTCTCTCTCTCTCTCTCTCTCTCTCTCTCTCTCTCTCTCTCTCTCTCTCTCTCTCTCTCTCTCTCTCTCTCTCTCTCTCTCTCTCTCTCTCTCATGATCACATATTTGTTTTGTTTCTTTAAAGTTGTGTAGTATTAAAACGAGAGTAGAAAAGGAATAAAGCGGTTAAAATTCACTTGGAGCAAGAAAATCGCTACTTTAATTGCATTAAAAGGGCTGAGTTTTTGCCGAACACTGCCAAGGAGTCCAACAATTAGGCCCGTGTCACACTGGGACGGGCGTCCCTCACTTTTTGCAGGGTGCCACCCGCGGCTGCTATCACACTGGACCTTCTTCGAAAACCTATGTAGAGGTAGCAGCGAATCCGCCTTGGCCAAGTGGTACGACCACCGGTTTTCTCGTTGCCTGCCAGAGTTCAAACCCAATCCTGAGCGCTCGCGCCATAGCTTTTGGCATATGGCCTCCCATGCTGAAAGTTGGACGAGGTGGGAAGGCCGCCCCTCTGACAAACCCCAACGGCCATCTTTCACTTTTTGGAGCACCAATGAGAGCGCGCCAAATCAGCACGGCCATCCCTTCCTTGTCCCAGTGTGACACCAGCCTTAGGTTGCCATTAGCTCATGGTTTCATGAATGTTAGTGGACGTGTGTGAAGGCGAGGGCGAATTTGCGTGTCGAGAGTACACTTTTCATGAGAACATGACTATTTGTTAATGGCTTGGATGATATTAAAGGACATTAATTAACGAGATGGACCCCACCCCAAACCCCAAAGGGTCAACCTTTCAAATGTCGCATGACTAGTGCTCGTCCTCCTTCCCGCTGCACTGAGAGTGCCTCCGTGTGTGCTTCCCCTTCTCACAACAGACCTTGCCACCCCCTCCCTCGTTGTCGCCTCGTAAACAACCTCATCGTGAACTGCCTCATCTCAGAGACGAGAGAGAGAGAGAGAGAGAGAGAGAGAGAGAGAGAGAGAGAGAGAGAGAGAGAGAGAGAGAGAGAGAGAGAGAGAGAGAGAGAGAGAGCATATGCATACTAGCTTGGATGCCTTGGCTGAGACATGCGAGACAGAGGGAGAGCATTGTAGGATTCACAAAGAGAGGGGCAGCCACATTGAGAGAGAGGGGGAGGGGGGGGGGGGGGGAGATGAGAGGTGCATCCTCAACCGAGTCGCCTTCCAAAACCAGAAGAGGGAGAGTGGGTGCCAAGAATAGAAGAGAGAGAGAGAGAGAGAGAGAGAGAGAGAGAGAGAGAGAGAGAGAGACTATGGTTGGGTTCAGACTGAATTGGTGGAAGAATTAGCTCCGTCCAAATCTGTCGCCGCCTAGTGTGAACAATGTTGGAGGAGGAACAGTGAAAAAGCGAAGGGCACTAAGAGAGTTCATCAGCTCTTTCGGGGGGGGGGGGGGGGGGAAGAAAAATGGAGGGCCCGGCGGAAGATTGCCTCAACTTCGACCAATCAGATTTCAGCATTTTTTTATGCTCGTGTGCATCTCTCTTCTGCAGCCTAGTCTGAACGGGCCATATGTCTACGCCACGAGAAGAAGAAGAAGAAGAAGAGTACTGCGCGAATCTTCTATTTTTTCTTTTTTGGCCTGCCCAAACTTGCTAAGGCCATAGTGATGTGTTCCCTTTTTATTAATGAAAAATCTCATATTAATTTTGTTTTTTTAAATAAAGAATGAAAATGTTTGATTGGTGAGTGAGTTGCAACATTCAATAAAGAGTCATGAGTGCTAGTTCTGGGTTGTCTAAGGATCCACTGTGACGCTCATTTGAAGGATTGGCATCTACATTGGGAAAGCCATGAAGGAGGGAATCCTAGCAATTTCAAGAAAATTGGATTTACTAGCCCATCGCCATCTGCACAACATTCGCGCTCACGCAACAAATTGCCCGTTCCACTTCCCTTGCTACACAACCGTGAACAGAGATGCATAGAAACCACACTCTCTCCCCAAACATTGCTCCACACGCGAGATGCCATGGAGTCCTCAGCGCCTGCCAGCATGCAATTTGCTTCTATCAAGTCTACACCCAGTGCCATCACGAGCTTAGGTCAGTGCACTCCTATACAATCGAGGCTGCAATGGTGAAGACCACATTGTCGCCCCCTACCCCAAATCGGACACAGATCCTCCTACCCCTTACTCAGCTTATCTCACAGCTGCCATTTCAGCCCCCCAGCATCCAACAAAAGACCTAAGTCCACCCGGCTGCAAACAAATATGAGAGAGAGAGAGAGAGAGAGAGCAACTCGATCTCATGCAAACAAACCAGAGAGAGTCCACCGGTTGCACACACGGTACACACAATCTCATGTAGTTGTGCACATGGCAGTCCTTCTCCCCTTCTTTCGCTCACGCCCGGCATTTTGTCCTTCATGCAGGGCATTTGATGTGCTTTGGACATATGTACCACCTCTTGAAGCAAGCCCTGCACAACTTTCTGCATCATTATCAACTACCTTGATCATTAAACTAGATGCCTTTTGATTCTTTAGCTCGTTACGAGCTCGATTGTACACTTGCACAAATTCTTGTCCAGCACTTTTAGAGGGTTGACTAGGTTCAGCAAAAATTTCCCATGGGAAAGTAGCCACGTTTGAGGCACTGGGAGAAGCCTCAACTTTTGATGACCTTTTACAACAGTCTATTGCTGGCTTTGAAGTGATCCTCTCTGTGAAAAAACTGCCCAATGGTTCTATGTGCTGATTGCACTTTGACACCATCAAGTTTAGTGGTTTCTAAATCAGTTTGTTTTTTCAATATAGATGTTTCCAATAGTGTTACGGTCATACCATTAGAATCTTGGCTTCCACATTGTTTTGGGGATTTAATGCAGAAATAGGTGTTGCTTGTGTCATTCCAAATTTTCCATTTATAGTGACGTCTGTTGCTTGTGTCATTCCAAATTTCCCATTCATAGTGAGCTCTTCCTCAGCTCCATGATCCAAGGCATTTTGGACTTGATCCAAAGCAATCTGGCAGGGCGTCCCTTCTTCGAAAGAGGAACTTTAAGGATATTTACTGTCAGCAAGGTATCCTTGTTGTTTGAAGTGGTAGTCCTTGACGCCATTGCAAACATACCACCATGAACACAATATTGGAGAGTTTGAGACTTTAGAGTCAATTTGGGAATCACCAATTTGGCCATATGGACAAATCTCAAACTAATTTTTAAGGCCAAATTCTTCCACAAGATAATACTCCAAAAGATCTTTCGATCCATGCTCTCAAAACTTCTGTCATAAAATCTAATATCTAATATCTAACCAACCCAAATGATTTTCTCATATTAAACTGATCACTTAATGTGAGAGAACAAACAAGAACGAGGTTTAAGATATAGACATGTGTTTATAGATCTATCTCAACACGGGGTCAATGGTAAAGGGGCCCAAATGAGAGATGGTCTATCAAAGAGCAAGGCTTACCAATGGAGCAATTCAATGAAATTTAATTGTTAAAGCTAACTTAGATCGATGTGCCGTTCCCATTCTTTGCATTCGCAGGCCTCTTGATTTTATCACTTGTTTAGGGTAAAACCCCCAATAAAAAACCGGGACCTGTAATGTGACGCAGCTACCCCCAATAATCTATAAACTTTTTCTCGAGTTTGGTACGAAGGATGGCAGATGCTGGATTGGTTAGCGAAGCGGGCATGTGATCCAAGCCGTCAGATCATGTGCTGAAGCCTTGTTGGCGCAACGTCTCATTACTTCCCCTCTCCTTGACCGTCACTTGCCCCTATTTTTGTTACACGCAAAAAATGTTTTCAACTTGTGCGTCGACTATGTAGCGCCGATCTCGCTGCCTCTTTTCCTGTTGGCAGAACAAAACCCGAGCTTTCATTTGCGTCTGTGCGCGCTTGAAACTGTGCAGCAGGGGCCAAGCAATTCGCCACCGAGCTTAGATGGCCTTATATTGGGGGTTTTACCCTAGTGTGGTGCGCACACAAAATGTCCAGAATGGTTTTTCTGACAGAAACGCAAGCGATGGAGCTTCCTGAGGAGCTACTAGAGAAGGTGATCCCTCTACCATCTGATGACGACAGCATGCAGGCAAGTTCTTCTGATGACTATAATGTTGAGAGCTACGATTCTTCATCCTCCAACAGCTATGAGGATGAGATGAGCATAATGCAGATGCAGATGTTGAAGATGTTGCACACAAAAAGGATGTGCAATCCACAGCCATTTCAGATTCTAGTATGACTGGAGTAGCATCAAATTGGTCATTGTCCGACGGCTTTGCACATAGGCAGCACTCTTCATCTGGCTCCACAACAAGGGAGTGCTCCATCTTCCTATATAGAAAGATGTCTGTTGTTGGCTTACATTCAGACTTCTATGGCAATCCTGTTAGACGGCCGCATTTCAAAGTAGTCGTCATAAGGCTTAATGCGAACAGGACCAAAGTGACAGAGACGCAGGAGTATGACTCCTTAAGTAAGTGCTGGAAAACAACAGGGAGGCCTCTAGTACATCTTACTATGAAGGTGTCAATGGGAGTTTGCTGCAACGAGGACATTTTCTTGTTGGAAGATCGTCTCAAGTACAATGTGGTGCCTGTTGTATGTGCATACAATACAAGGCATGGGATGTGGCGGGGATTCCAGGCACCTTTGCCCATCCAGATGCAAGAGCTCAATGTTCGGCAAAATGCGATATTGACAAACTCCTTCAGGCAAGCTTTGTACAAAGAAGATCAATACAGCCTTGCACATTTCACATATTCCTCTCTTGTCGAATGCCAGGGAGAGCTTTACTTAGTGGGTGCTTTTCAGTGGAAGTCCTTTGACTCTTCAAGTGTAGCAGTGCCCTTCTATCTCCGATCACAAGACTATCGAGCAAAGGCACAAGAAGAAGAGGGGATCAAACTTGCAAGTCAATGACGAGGACAAGTAATTTCTCCAATGCCAATCAATGGGCAATGATATGGAAAACAAGTGATCTTGTTCAATGGAAGGAGGCGCATAGTTTACATGTAGAATTAGAAGGGGATCTTGGTGATTTCTTTGGCAAGCTTGATAGGGACAATGTTGCAAAAGAAGGCGGTCTTCGTGATTTCTTGACAAGCTCGATAGGGGCAATGTTGATAGCACAGGCATTGGCAATGAAATTTACTTCGTTGATTCAAAGCTATCCAAGGTGTACGTATTCGAAACAAAAACCCAATCGTGGGAAGTCATTGAGAAGCTTCCTTTGAAAGACTCTTTGCTTCAGCACCATCGACAAATTGATCAAGATAATCGGAACTACTGTGCACTTCGATCAAGATTACCATACCAATGTTTCGCTATCTCGCTGGGCTTTTAAACAGACGGCCATAGATCCTAATTTACTGAGTTTTGGTTGATAATTCTTCCACACATAGAAGCAAGCACCCCAAAAGGGGACGAGGGGGGGTTCCCAACAAGGATCAATCTGTACAATCCCAAGAGGCTCTTCAAAGACTGTTAGAAAGTTTTTGCAATCTGGTGTTCATTAGAATTTTGGATGACTTATGATGAAGCAACAATAATGATGTAATTGGGGCAAAGCTGATTGGCCTTTTATGCAATTTGATTTTTGTGGCTATGGAAAATTATTGTGATTAATGGCTTTCCAGGATGTGTGATTAGTGGAGGTGTAGGAAAAGGACACTGAGCCTCTTCCTCAAAAAACTGGTGACCGCATGGCGAGCAGCGGGGAGGCGACGAGCTTTCCGTCTACTGATGTGGCACCCATCCAAGGACTGCAGCACTAGATTCTGCACCAGAAACGACAATGGATGAAGGGCTGCGATGGCCCCCAACCAACGACCTTGATGAGAAGATCTTGTGACCATAGATTCCAAAAAGAAGGTGATAACTTGCCATCTAGTATTGTGTATGTCCCGCTCATTCAAAAGCTCTTTCCAACAACGCTCTCTACCGTCATAGCTCTTGGCATGCTTTCTATTATGCCCCTAGAGATGAAGATTGGAGTTGTTTCTTGGCAGTTAAGATCACTATATGCCAGTCCGGAAAGGCCTTAGCCCAGAATTGTCCAATAGAAATGAGAAAAGAAGGCGCTTTAGACCAGAATTTTCATGAGAAAAAAGGCTAAATTCTCGTTTGGTGTCTCTTTTTTGTACAAAACTAAAGTGATGAAGGGCTCTATCTATATGTATATGTATTCTATAACGGCAATGAAGGTGCCCTTTACACGTGTCGAGAGCTGCGAGCTGAAGGCTACAATCCAAAAGTCCTCTACGCACGATAAAGAGGGAGAGAGAAAGAGAGAGCCTTTGGCCGGCCGTACTAGTGGTTATGAAGGTGAAGGATAGTGATTCTTTTTATGGGTACATAACCCTTTACATATGAGTATTTTGCTTCCATGATCAACTTTAAAAGTTTTAGTTACAAAATTCTTTGGAGCTATAAATAAAAGGAGATGGGGATCAAAACGAACCAAAGATCTTACAGCAAAGTAGAGGAATTGGAGGTTTCTTGTGCGATAGTATCCATGCCAATGCCATTTACCACACATGGAGTGTTGTATGTGCTTGTAGCTGTGTCCATATGGAAAGAATGAGGACTACATGTGGGAAGGCCTAGAGTGAATGTGGATTATTGATGTTGAAGTAGTACAAGTAGGTGTGCAAAACGTTTTTTTGGTGTTTGAAGTAGTACAAGGGAACTACTTTCCCTATTGGATGTGTGCATGCATGCTCTCCTCATTTCATGGTTGATAAATGAGTGTGTGTGTGTGTGTGTGTGTGTGTGTGTGTGTGTGTGCGTGCGTGCGTGTGCATGCTTTGTACATTGTAGATCATACTTTGAGTGTTTGGTTGCGTGTAGAGGGTCAAGGAAGGGCATCTTTGCCATATGTGCTATTTTCATGAGCTTGTAGCTAAGTAGAGTTGAATTGAGCATTAGGTGATAACATTTATATAGTATGTAGATTCCCGTGTTTACATATGGATGTCTCCATGCCCTAGCCGGTGGAAAGAGCTCATTGGATCGACACATTATTGTCTTGATCATGTGTGTGTGGCTATCTGTTTCACTATGATGGCTACACAATGTCTTATTAGGGACTGCCTAACTTATGCTAATGCAAATCCACATGCATTGATATGATTTAGGTAGTTGTTCAAAGAATCAGGCCCCATCAATTGCAAAATTATTGGGTTAGAGTTGGAATTTTAGTGTGCCCACATCATAGAGGTACATCATAATATGAAGTATCACTAATTGTCACTTAGATTCACTTATCTTTGTCTTGTGCATAATTTGCATTGAATTAATAACATAGGACATATTTTAGGCACTAGTCACTACAAGGAACCTTTTGTGGTAGTGACGCTTAAAAAAATAGCGAGTGTCGCTTATCCGATCGTCGCTTATGCGACCCCCATAAAAATTTTGACGAAAACAATAAAATTGTCACTAAACTCATTGTTACAAGCTTGTCTCTTAAGCGAAAATAATTTGCGATGTATTAGTGATGTCTGTAAATTTTTTGGTGTTGCTTATGTAATTTAAAAAATATTTTTAAAGAAGCCGAGGAGAGCCATTTGCTCTCGCGACCTCTTCGATAGAGGATTGAAGAGTGATTGTTGTGTGCATGTCAGGTAAGCTCCCCCTGTTAGAGTTTTGGCATCTCAAGTGAACTGCCCAATGTGATCCCATTCTTTCTTTTGGCTTTTAGGTATTTAGTTTACGTATTTGTCAAATTCTGGGTAGGGCAATTTATTGAGGTTGCTATACAAGCAACCCCTTGCCTCCATTGTATACACGCTTTGAAATGCCCAAGGCCCCGAAGTTCAAGTTTGACCCTCGGCCATGGAACCGATATTTGGTGTCATGGCTTATGCATATCTAGAAAAACCTTCATCCCATGCATGCTTATACCCTCTTTAAACCAATCTTAAAGTGAAAATTCAAGCAAATTTTTTCCTTATAAATCTTCTCCTAACTGGCTTTCTTAACGGCTCACGGTTAATTTGTGACACACTTTTCCCAAACATTGGTCAAACACTATTCTCCTCTTTTATCCTTGTGGATGCAAAACAACACCACATTCACCCCCTCTACACCTGCACATTGCCAACCTCATTGAAGTTTGTGTACATAACGTCTGTAAACACCCAATAATGACCACACTGAGTACTTACTACTATTAAGCATCCAATCTTGGTCGTATGATAAACAAAATCTCTTCCAAGACCATATGGAAAACTCAAAAATCTATCATCAATATAGCATAATCATCCAATAATTTGTAGACTCTCTTATTCATAAACCTTATAGGTACCCTGCCACAAATCATAGGCATCATTGTACCCTCTTGAATCAAGTAGCATAGAGTTCAGCTGACATAGGCTATAAGCATCATAGCATCCACCTCGATCAAATAGCTTGAGAAGAAACTGCCCAAAATCTTGAACATCATAACCCTTCTACCTTATATGGCATCAAACAATCATAAAGAAAATATATCCTATATACTATACAGTCACTGCAATAAACACACAAACGGTAGCCATTTTGGCTACGTGGCTGAATGTCTCCTCATAATCAATCCCATAACTCTGTGCATCACCTTTGGCTACAAGCCTAGCTATGTACCTTCTCACACTGCCATAAACATTATGCTTTATTTTGTAAATCCATTTACATCCAATTTCCTTTCTACCTTTTGGTAATGGCACCAATTCCCATGTTCCATTTGCATCAAGTGCAGTCATCTCTTCATCCATAGCTTGCCACCATTTTTCATCTTTGACAGCATCCTTGGGTTCAACCTCCTCTATAATATTTACCATATATGCACAATGACGAGCCACATAACTATCATAAGTCAGCCTTTGCAAAGGATTTCTTACTCTTTCTGACTTGCGTGGTCCAGAATCACTTCCAGGTGCCTCGTTCTCTGCATGCATCCTTCTTGCACCTGGAGTCTTCACAGAAGGTATGTCAAACTCCTCATCCAAACTCTGCTCAAATCCACTACTATTGCCATCCTCATGACCAGCACTCAAATTTGGCAACTTAGGGACATAAGCAACTTTTTCCTTCCCTTTCCTTGATACATTCAAAGAGTTAGCAGGACTCACTCTTTCACGTAACCTGCCACTCCATGGATTCTCATCATGACCTGCACTAGATGACCCTTGCTGCCCACTTAGGACTTGTGATTGTGCACCTTTATTTTCTACAGCCACATTCTCTATTACATTAGCCTCCAAATCATCCTTTACATCAACATACCAGCTTGATATTTCATCAGAAACAACATCCTCGCTCACCTTCACTTTAACCTTGACAGGATTGTAACCTTTATATCATGTTTTCTCAAGGGAATAGTCAATGAACACACAATTTGTTTCTTTTGGATAAAGGTTACTTCTTAGCTCATCCGACACATGCACATAAGCAATACATTCGAACGCTTTAAAATCTAATACATCTGATTTTTCATCATTAAACTTCCCTTAAGGTGTCATATCATGTCTAGCAGTAGTAGGGGTCCTTTGCATAATGTACACACTTGTAGCAACAGCCTCATCCCAACAACAATAAGAAATATTCTTCTCATTCATCAATGCTCTAGCAGCTTTTGCAATGTGCCTATTCTTCCACTCAGCAACACCATTTTGGTATGGAGTATACATGCATGATAAATGCCTCTCAAATCCATTCTTTTTTAGAAAACCATTAAATTCATTTGGAGAAGTATTCTCCCCCCGGATTTGACCTCAGGCACTTTACATGTTTCCCAGTCTGTTTTTCAACCATAACTTTGAAATTCTGAAAGTGCATAGACACCTCACTTTTTTGCTTCACGAAGTAGGCCCATACCTTCCTTGTATGGTCATCAATGAAACTCATATAATATCTACATCCACCCATAGATGCACTCTTTGTCGGAACCCATACATTTGTATGCACTAGATCCAATGCATTCTTTCTTACATGCTTATCATGGGGAAAGGATGCTTTTGCCTGCTTTCCAAATTGACAAGCTTCACAAACTTTCTACATTTCAATAGCTCTAAATATAGGTAACCATCTCCTTAATTTGCATCATTTTCAACCTCTGCAACTTTACACGACCAATACGTTTGTGCCAAATCTCGATATCTAGAACAACACCTTCACCTCTTGCAAACATGGCAACATTCACCTCGGGCACATTTACATCCACCAAAGTAAACATTCTACCCAATTTCTTTCCTTGTGCAACTAGCCTTCCATTGTTCTTATGTTCTTTGACAAAGAGACCATCGGAGTTAAAGCTGACCTGCAAACCCTGCTCAATCATTTGTCCAACAGAAACCAGGTTCTTTGCAATGTTGGGTGCATGCAGTACATCAGTCAAGTACTTCACTTTACCATCTTTCATAGATGGTGGCACATTTCGTGTACATAATGGGATGTGCAGTATCATCGCCAGTTTCTACATAACCGAGACTTTGTAAAGTCTGCATTTCTTTGAACCATTCACCATGACTGGTTATGTGATTCGATGACCCAGAATCCACATACCAGACATTATCATTGGATTTTTTCACATTTGCAGACATAGTGTTCAGCATGTGTTGCACCACAATTAGCCTCTTAGGCTCATCTACATTCCTGCTAGTGGTTGCATAATTGTTTTGTTGCCTCCTGTCTAGATAGTTCAAAATGACCATGTCTTCCACAACCCCATACTACATTTTCGTGTTGACTTGTATTATTGCGTTGTGCATTTCCACGACTTCTTGGACTCCCCCTGCCTCCTCAAAAGTTCCCTTGACCACCTGTTAAGGCGGTTACGCCGCTAGCGGAAGCTAAATAGCGAGAACTCAACCAACAACAGAATTTGTCAGACGAGGACGGAGCTTGACCCGCAGGCGCATGGAAACAACTAGGTGGGTGTCAAATCACCTACTCGACCTTCTAATGAAAATCACTACTAAGGAAATCAAATCTAAGTTCTAAAATACGCAAGTGACTGAAATCCGTACTACGAACGAATGCTATACGAAACAGGATCTAGAATCATTGAATCGATCTCAAACTCAAGGGGAAGTCTATACACTAGGTAAGAACAACACTTTAAAGACTTGAACTGCAAAATCAACCTATAACCACTCCGTGCGGTAAACGCGTATGAAGACAGGCCGAAAAATACAGGTGATTGAAACTTGACCCCGATGGTACCAATGTGTAGCTCTACTCGTTGTGGTTCTATAGATATACTGCACGCTCCATTCCGACACACGAGTTGGAAGAAAACTCACACCGAAGCTCGTAGGAACTTACCACACATAGAAGCCGATAGCGCGCACTCTTGGTATCTGTGCGTAGCCCTCGCCGTTGCTAACACAATGGCGGTGTCGCTTCTCCAATGGCGGCTCCGTAGCTCGCGTAGCAAGTAGATAAGACTCTCTCTCTCTCTCTCTCTCTCTCTCTCTCTCTCTCTCTCTCTCTCTCTCTCTCTCTCTCAGACACAGTCACGGCGCTCAAAAACTCACTTTAATTAATAATCTGAATCCCCTTAGGTTACAAAAACTTTGGCTTATATACCTCAGCCTTGGAGGTGAGAACATCTCTAACTAATTACATCAGCAAGTGAAATTACTTCGGGATTACAAGCTGGAAACTCAATTGAGTCCCGTTACTTAATGAATGGCTCAAATCAAAATTAATGTCGGAAAGACATTTATTACAATCAATGGTTACAAAATGATGAGTGTGAGCAAAAATATGGGTGTGATCCTCTGCTGGCTCAACACTCCCCCCCTCCGCGTTCATGTCGTCCCTGACATGACTTTTATGCTTGGTCAATAAAGTCCTGTCGTCTTGAGCATCTGCAAATGTGATTCGTATCGTAGGTTGCCGATGGTCAAGGTTGGGCCGAATATTTTGCTTTCGTGGGTGAAAAAGCCGGTGTAGAAAGCTTCTTTGAATGTTTGCATGTGGAAGCTAAGCAAAAACATAATCCTTTGGTATAGGAGGTGTAACACTTTTGGAGAAGGCTGCAATGAAAGATCGTACATCATATCAGTCACCATGTCGGCCGTCGATAGTAGACTCGAGGTCGTGGCTTTATCTGGCGCGAACACTTCAATGCAAGCTAAGAGAGTCCTGCAGATTTTCTTGAGCATCTGACATGAAAGGTCAGGAGAGCCAGTAAAGAGCTTGATGGTGCCCGTTAGGGTTTTCACCATGTAGGCTTTACCTATTCTCTCTCCTGCCTTTGGTCCTGGCATCCGGGATAATTAAGCCAATTTGGCTTCTTTTCTGCAATCCTGCCATGCTCTTTCCAGTTTCTGACTCTTGGCACCGGGCAAAAGGTTGCATCCTCCCGAATCTCCTTTGGTGCCTCCACCAAGTAGATGAGGTAGGCTGGTTATTTGTTCAGCCAACCTTTCCTCCATCTAGGTTGTGAATCTACTATCTTCTTTGATTGTTCCTCCTTTGTGATGTCGCCTTCGTAAAGAGCGACATACTGCTCCTCCTCTATTCTCTTTTTCGTCTTTAGCACTTCAAATTTCATCAAAGGGAAAGGTAGGCTGGGTTGCATCCACTGTTCATGGAGCACTTTTGTGTCTAGTCCCTGAAGTCTAATGTAGATTAGGAGTTTCCTCTCCCATTCCATTTCCGCCTTGGCACTCTCCTCTGCTGACTTTTCTATTTGGTCATGGAGCCTTTGTTCTTCTTCTTCAGAGATTCTTGAAGTCGAGGCCACCTCTTGAGCTGGGGCTGGATCTTCAATTGTGGTTGCCTCTCCAGTTTTTGGTAGCTCTATGGCTGCTCCACCTGATTCTTCTTGTGGTGTCTCTGTCTCTCTTCTTTGTTGCTCTTGTAGATCTTGGAGCTGTTTGCGGAGGGCCTCATTCTCTGTCCGTAGTGTTTGATTTTCTAATGTGAGCCTCTCCTCTGCGGCCAATGATCCCTCTGCAATGTGCAACCTTTGCACTTGCTCTAATCTCAGCTCTCTTTGTAAGCTTCTGACCTGGTCTTCCAAAGCTGGTATGATAGTTCCCTCTTGTTCGGTTCCTGCTCTGCTAGCTCTAGGGGTAGTCCTGAGTCTAGTGATTGTTCTTTCTTGGAGCTCGACTCTCTCCCTTAGCTCAATGAGCTCATCCTTGGCCGCCTCCAACTCATCCTCTATCCGCTCCCTTGGTTCCTGTGCACTTGTTACTTCTCTTGAAGCCTCGGCTAGCTGGAGTATCAAGCCGTCTCTCTCGTTTTCCGCGTCATAGAGTGATGCTTTATGATTTTCGAATTCAGTCATAGCATTCTCTAAATTTCTCTGCAACTCCACTTCCCTTTGTTTGGCTGTCTTAATCTCTACTTCCTTTGCCTTGGACCTTTCTTTTATCTTGCTGAGCAGTTCATGCACCATGTGCATGTCTTTTTCATCATCATCTGTCAACTCTAAAGCTCTTTCCGCCACCACCTCCACTGGCTTTGGCTCTTCTAGTATTTTCGGTTCATCCAGTTTCTCTTCACTTTCTTTTTTGCTCTTTGTCTTTTTCTCCGTCCCTCTCCGTTCATCTTGTTTTTGTAGGGTGATCCCATAAACTGCCTCAAGGGCCTCTTCTCCGGTGTATCCTATCTCTACCAGATCCTCATAATCATTTCTCTTTTGCTGAACTGGATCTATCTTCTTTTCTTTGGTCTCGGTCTCTGGCTTTTCCAAATCATTTGTGTCCACCTCTACTGTGGTCTCTTCCACAACTTTTTCCGTCTTCTTCGGGCTTGGTACATCAGTCATAGAGGGATGTTTGTCCTCAGCTTCCTTGGATTTCCCCTTGTCGGCTTGCCCATCTTTCTCTTGAGGCTTAGTAGACTCATCTACTTTCCTTTTCCCCTTGTCGTCTTTTTTCAGCTCATCCTTTAATTGTTGTACCTCCTCTTCAGTGTATGGCTCGACAGGTTGCTGCTCCAGAATAGCCTCTGACTCCTCATAAGCTTTAATATATTGATCGTATTGATCAATATGTGTTCTGGCTGAGCTAGTTCCGACTTTAGTTGGGTCTAGCACCCACTTTTCTTCAAAGTCACCCTTTAGAGCTCTTTCCGCTCTAAACTGCTCCACTAATCTTTCCATTCTTGCCGCTTTCTGACTTTTGGTTTGCTTGGGAGCAACCTTCTTCTTTAATTTCTTCTTAAGTGGCTCGTCCACATCCTCTTCAGGTTCTGAAACTACTTCTAGTTTCTGGCGTGCTCTTGTGGATGCCCTTTTGGGGTACTTCGGGCTGTTCTTCCTCCTCGTCGGCTTCTCTAAGCCACTCATTCTGGGAGGGAACCTTTGGCCACTGATCTCTAGCTCCAATAGCTTCATAAGCTATTCTTGTCAGAATTTCCGCTCCTCCTATGTACTTTGGCTTCTCGTTGTGCATGGCAATTACTTGCTCGTGGATGTGTTGAGCGTAATTCACCTCTTTTGGCATATTGCTCTTTAATGCCCATGTGATGGTGGTCGCAATGGCATGGGGTGGTGTCGTATACTTTTGCGGTCTTTTACTGCAAACATGAAGAAATTGGTTGTACAGTCGGCAAAGGGTTGCCGCTCTTGGGTCCGCCATATCTCCATAGGTCGCATTCTGTTTCTTGGGCCCATAGACCTCTATGGCCTCTCTTCTTTCCCTGACCGAGCTCCCTTTGTTGTGCAGCTTCAATGCGTCTGCAATGAGCTGTGGAGTGATCTGTACTTCTACTTTCTCTCCATCCATGGCTGTCAATGTGGCTTTTCCATCCTTCTGAATGGATGTTGCCAACTCGTACACTCTTCTTGTATCCACACCTGATGGTCTCGAGGTGAAGAAACTGTGCAAGTCTGCCCTTTCCAGGTACCTGCTGATGTCTTCTGACCTGCTATAATCTACCAATTCCTATGGAATCATCGGTACATCCACCGCTTGCCCTTGAGGATCTCTGAAAGTCCCCTGGTAGATCTTTATTCCCTCTTTCTCCAATACTGCTTCCTCCACCCAAGTTTTGGTTGGCTTGAGGGTTTCTGCTGGAATGTCAAAGGGTTCCGCTTCTGCAACGGCATCTTTGATTGTCAGTCTTTTTCTCTTCGTTGCCGATGACTTGGCGGAATCCATGGATCCTGTAACTCCAATTTCAGAAGTTAGCGTCTTTTTAGTAATGAAAGCCGAAATGAAGCTTTTAACTATTCAAATGACTTGAAAATTGAAACATGAGCTATTCAGGGCCTAAGGATGCAAGGTAGGTGAAAAAATATGCAAAGTGGGCTCAAAATCATGCTGGAGACATCATACGCGTATGATGTCTATTGTGTCAAAATGACTTCATATTGGTTGTGCTTGTAGCTGATAGTGTATACATGAGTATCATATGCTTGGATATGAGTTTGGATCCCATTTGGTCAAGTTTTGGCCAGTTTAGTCTAGTTCTGGCTCTTGGCAAAATTTTGAAAGGGATTTGGATTTTATGATCCAAATTGGATAAAACTTGGTGGTTCACTTTCAAATGGCATGTAGATCACTTATGTTTGGTGGTTGAAGCCCTGAGGTTCCAAAATCACATAGTGAGACATCATACGCGTATGATGTCTTTTAGTGTATTTTTGGACCAAATTTCTCTATAAGCTTGGATTTGGCTTTAGATAGGCTTATTCAGTGGATTTATGAAGTTTGGATAGATTTTGGGCTAAAAATGGCTCTGGAGACATCATACGCGTATGATGTCTTTTTCATCAATTTTGCATGGGATTGGTTCTGTGGACTCCCCATGTGCTAGTGAAGGACTGTTTCTACTCAAATCTTGGTTTGGACTTGAGTATGTTGGATTTGGGCCAAAAATAGGCTTTAGGTGAAGGATTTTCGCTCAATTGGGCTAATGGGGTGATCCTCTTGACCAAATGGTTCCAAATTTCATACGTAGCATGTATTAGATATATATAATGGATGTATGATGACAAATGAGCAGTTTTGGCTCTGTAAGTGCAAATAGACATCATACGCGTATGATGTCTTTTGTGTCAAAATGGTGCTTTTTGGTTCCAGATAGCTTGTAGATGTGTTTAACAACAATCCTACAAAGTTTCAATGAGTTTGGAGTTATTTTGACAAAATTAGGACCAAAAATCAATTTTATGGCCTACTTTGCATCTTTTTGGTTTTCCTTGGGTTTTCTAACTCCAATTCTCATGATACTTGGTTCATAGGATGTGATTAACATGTGGAATGAGGCTATGAACTCAAATGTTGAAATGGATGTGAAATTCATGCTGTGAGACATCATACGCGTATGATGTCTTTTCTTGAAATGTTGGTCTTTTTGTGCAAAGAATGCTTTGTGCTAGTGCCCTAAGCCCTGCTAACTAGTTTTCAACTTAAAAAGTCATCAGTTTAGCTAAAAAGCCCCCTTATAGGCATTTCAGTCTCCGAAGTCGTCTTTTTGCCTTGGAGTTGAATTTCTTCAACTTTTCTTCTCGAGAGTTGCATTTCCAGCTCATTGGATATGTTGTGAAGCCATCTATTTGGTTGAACTTGACTTTGGCTCCCCGTTCTCCATCTTTCTCCATTTGGTTGCCCGAAAGCGTCTTTTTCACCATCGGTAAGTGAATCAGCTTTCTTTTGGGTTTTGCTTGCAAACATAAGTCATCAATAGTTACTTGAAGCTGCTTGTGAAGTTTCATTTCATTCGGTCGTCAATTTCAGCCGTTATGCCAAAATGACGCTTTGTGTGTTTGTCGTCGAATCGGTTGTTTTGACCCACTTTTGGTGGTCCAAACCTGGAGATACTCCATGGTTGCATTGCCCTCGATGTTGTTAAGCTTCCTGAGAAGTTTTGTGTCATTTCGATAACTTTTTCCTGTTTGCCTCTTGCAGGCTCTGTTGACCTAGGGTTTTTCCAGTCGTTCTTTCTCGAGCTTTGAGTGTTAGAAACCCATCTTCTATACTAGGGTAACCCACCTATAAGTTCTTGCAAGGTTTGGTTAGGCGGTTGTGCCACTACCTAGCATTCCCCGTCTGCTCTTGTTTCTTGGTTTTGGTCAGTTTTCGCGACAAAAGTTAATGATAAGCATCAAAAGCTTATGGCAACGAGTCTACCTCTCATGTCTGGTGTCCTCTGAGCTCTCGTAACAGTTGTAGAAGGCTGTAGAAGGTTGGATGCTCCTGTGTGCTCTTTGCTCTCTCCAAGAAGGTAATAGTGGAAATGAGCTTGAAAGTGATGTGAAAAATACTTAACTTCGGACTTCCCGGATCACTTGTTACCAAATTTGACATGTGCTCCTATCTCATCGTGAAATGCACTTTAGGATTTGAAATTTCTCAATTTGGACTCCGTTTGACCTGTTTCTGAGAAATCTGTCCACTTTGCCAAAATTCTGTCATTTTGGGCTTTCCGCAACTTTTCCCGAATTGTACTCAATTTTTACCATGGGTTGCCCTTGTCATTAGGATCATCACCGTCTATTCTTTTCTTTTTTCCGATCTCATTTCACCTGCTTTTTTTATTTTTCTTTTACTTTTATCAAGAAAATCATAAAAAATAAAGGAAAATAGCAAATTGAAGCCAAAAAATTCCAAACATACACAATAAATAGCTGGTAACCCTGTGTATATGAATATACACTTATTTGTGATTTCTGGACTTGGATTACCACTTTTTAGCTCCAAAAACACTCTTATTTAGTGATATTTACACGTCTAGAGACCCAAATTCATCATTTGATCTCTTCTTGTTGCAAAACAAGGTATATAAGGGCATAAATATTATCAATAATCGCAATCAAACATAAAAATTGCAAAATCATGTAAGACACTGCCCTTGTAATTTTTTTTTTCTTTTTTTCTTATTTTTTTTGCTTGTAGCTGCTTTGTAGCTCCTGTATACCTGTATACCTCCCCCCCTCCTAGTCTGAGTCCTCCCGGATGACTATGAAGTGTCTGTGGATGAAGCATTGTAGTTGTTTTGGTCATAAGTTCCCAATGCAATTGTAGAGCGATGATACAACAATCTTTCCAATAAAGCTGCTCTTTGTTTGATTGAAGGATTGGTGGTCGGGTTTTGGGTTGGTTTTGGCACTGTGGTAGTAGAATCAGTAGATGGATTCTTCTTTACCTTGTTGTTCTTTTTCACAATCCAAATCTGCCACTGCTTCGCTTGTGCTTGCCACAAACTCTTTGCGACCCAAACCTGCTTTGTTCTTTGTGTTGATTTCCTCGTTTTGAAATACCTAGGAGTTTCCGTGGATTGTACTGAAGGGAGTTCCTGTTTACAAATCCTTGGGATCCAAATTTGCTTGCTATAGCTTTGTGCCGTCATGAAATTCTTTGGAATCCAGATCTGTTTCACTGTCCTTGATTGTCTGGAATCACTCTGTTGTTTGGTATTGAAGACTCTGTTTTCCACCTTTGTGTTCTCTGGCACAACCTTTTTTGGTCTCCATACCAACTTTGACTCCGTTTTTTCCCAAGGTTGAGCTGTTATATTATTGCTTGTCTTCCTTATCCAATGTTGAGAGTTCCTCGTCGAAGAGCAATCCAGTTGTATAGAAACTTTTGGTTGCCATTGCTTCTTCTTTTTCTCTGGTTGTTGTTTACCTTTGTTCTTGGATTCTTCCTTTGGAGTTGGCTCTGCTCCTTTGGTGAACTTAACTGATTGACTTTCACCTTCGTATTTGATAAGCACTGATTTAGAACTCCAGTCAATCATTGCATTGTATTGCTTGTGCCATGGTTGTCCTAGCAATAATGGATGTTGTGTAGCTTGGTCTTCAACCACGTAAAACATATGAGGATACACATACTGGTTAATCTGTATATGTAAAACTGTGCATCCAACAGTTTTGATTGAATTCTCAGAGTAACTCTTTAACTCTTGCTTGGCAGTTTGTAATTTAGTGTCATTTGTCAATTGTCTATACAAACTGAGTGAAAGTAGGTTAGTTTGAGCTCCTGAATCCAATAGTGCTCTGGCTTTGATTTGGTTGGTTCCTACTTTGCATTCAATGATGGGTTCTTCTTTGTCATTATCCATTTTTGTTATACTGACTGAGTTTATTCGTATTGCTCCTTCATTGCGCTGTTTTTGACGTAGTAGTCTTCTTTTCTCCATTCTTTCCTTCGCCTCGGCTTGCGCTTCCTCCACAATCTTTTTCTTTTTTTGGACACGCAGCTTTTCTTGATGTATTTTGAGAAGCATGTCTTGGGTTAGCGGCAAAAGATACTTTTTCACTCTGCATCCACTAATCCAATTGGGCATTTCTTCTCCGTCTAATGTAGCAAGCTTGACGGCTCCACTTGGTGATAGATCTTTAATCACCAGAGGTCCCATCCCTCGCTTTTTAAGCTTCTTAGCATGCTGTTTCAGAGTGTAAACTAGGACATAGTCCCCAACCTTAAATTCTTTAGTCCGCACATGCTTATCAAAAAATTCCTTTTGTCGCCTTTTTTGAGCGTAGATAGAAGCTACTGCTTTTAGGCGAAGCTCGTCTAGCTTTTCCAGGTCATCTATTCTATCAGAAAGCTCGTGCCCTGTCCACTCTAGATCCTTAGCCACCCTTAAGGTTGAAATCAAGAATTCTATTGGTAAGATAGCATTTAGCCCAAAAACCATGTTATATGGGATCGTTCCTATTGATGTTTTATATGCTACCCTATATGCCCATAATGTTGAATGCAACTTTTGGTCCCAATCAGTTCTCGACTCAGATAAAATCTTCGTAAGGACCATGCATATGGTTATGTTTGTTGCTTCAGCTACTCCGTTTGCTTGTGGATGATACGGGGCTGATTTCCTATGGATTACCATGAATTCATCTAGAAGGATCTCTATCACTTCATTTATAAAATGTGTGCCGCTGAAGCGATCCGGGGCGGGCAACAAGAAGAGCAACCTCTAGACACCCTTCAAGGCTCCCGTGCTGCTCAATGGGACTGGGGCACAACACAACACAAACCAAAACAAAAAACCCCCAGCCAAATCCCAACTACACAAGGGGCACCACCTAGTTTAAGACCGAACTAGGACGCAAAAGAGGAGAATCGTTAGAGCAACCCACAAACAAGCAAGGAATTTACACTAACCCTAACACCAATGGAACACTCTCATACACTAAAACACGAGAGAGAGAGAGAGAGAGAGAGAGAGAGAGAGAGAGAGAGATGGTGCTCGGGCTGCTTTGAAGTGTATCGTTAATGATCAAGCAAACATAAATATATATATGTAAGAAAGAGAGAGAAGGGGGAAGGGGGTGCTTGTTGCACTAATGCCTTCTTACAAATCTGTCATGACCAATCAAAGTGAGATTAGTATTTGTTCAACATAGCCTGAGTAAATTACACCACAACACATCACAAGAAAAAAGCCACCCCAATCACTGTCTTAAGGCCAGGGGAGTCCTCTCCACCCTGTCGCCTTCTTACAGCATGTGGGATTTATGGCTAAATTGATAACAGTACCCGGAGACAAGCTATCAAGAACTTACATAAAACACCAAGACACTTACACATCATTATTGTCCATGACTTCACGTTGGAAGGGAGACAAGGTATCCATGCTTAGTCCAAATTCACCCTCCTTGATTCAGCAAATGTTGGGCTTACTCTAGTAGGAGAAATGATAGATTTCCTACTCTCAATTTAATGATCACTCTCTCTTACAATGGCATAGAGTTCCCTTGCTAATCACCCCTAATACAACACATACATATGCCTAATGCCAATGAGATTCCACTCAAGAGCTCCTTCTCAAGAGGTTGAGCTTGGCTTCTCAAGCTATAGCATAGTGCTCTTTCTTCTCCCCCCCCTTTTTGTGCTAGCTACACCCTCCTTTTATAGCAATTTTGAAGGCTAGGGTTACTCCTCTAACCATGGTTGGGTTAGATTTTCAGCAATTTATCTAATTTCTTTTGCTTTGAATTATCAAGAAGTTAGTGGGGAAAGAGAGAGGAGAGAAATGGAGGTGATAGGACTTTTCATAGTGGGTTAGTGTTAGTAGAGTTAGTATTAATTTACAAATGGAATTAGATATTTACAATGGGAGTATCCATGTAGGATACAAATAAGGAAGAAAAACTCTTAAGAGGTAAGAATAGGTGGATTTCTTACAAGGTTCATGCTCCAAGTGTCTTGAGTAGGGCCAATTTTGACGCTTGTTGACGGTCCACTAGCTTTGACGGTACATTTTTTCTCCACTCTTGACCTTCCTTGAGAGACAAGGTAATTGAAGCTGAGTAATCAACCACCATGATGCTGTCTTTTAAGAGAAGAGGCTGAATTTTGTGGTTTTTTTGATAGATATGGGTAATTTGGAGGAGGAAAAATGAGACTAGGTGGTCAATTTTGGAATGGAATTGTGTGTGGGAGGTATGAGTTCACCATGGTTTCTCTTATTCTTCAAGGTTGAGGAGAAGGTGAGTAGGGTGCAGAGAGGAGTGGTGAGAGAGGTGGGGATGATGAGTGGAGAAGTGTGTGTGAAAGAGGAAAATGATAAAGTGGAAGAGAGAGTGTGGCTGCATAGCATGGGAAAACTGGGGTCCACTAATAAAATCATAGCTCACAGCTCGTAGCTCAAAAAAATATGAAAAAATTTGAGGCAAAAGTTCAGCCCACGAGCTACAACTTTTGTTTGTATCATCTTTTCAAATTCGGAGAGCAAGTGAACTTTAAAAATTCAGCAAAACCGACCGTTTTTTTCCACTGCACAAGGTCCTTGTGGGGTCCTTCTTTGGATGATTCTTTTGAATACCTCCAAGAGTGAGCCCTCCATAGTGCATGTATGCATGCCACCTACCCTTGACCTTATTTGGTAGGTCTATAATTGAAGATATTGTTGAGATCATGATATAAGTGAATAGTACAACTAAGAAAATCAAATATTGAGGGGTCTAAAAAATATGTACATGTCAAATATAAATAATATAAGTGGAAAAAATATAAAGGGGTCAAAAGAAATCTCTTTCATTATGAGGCTACCATAAAAAGATAAATATTTTTGGTGTTCTAATTTTTTAGAAAAAAAACAAAATAGATGTAGGAAGGGAAAAATCACAATAGTGAAAGAATATACACATAAATAAAACTAGTTTTTTTGGATTTTTGTTGGGGTGGAGTTACACCAAATATAAGAGAAGCTTACATGAAAATATTTCTATATGGAATAAAGAGTATGAAAAATGGTAAGAAAAATTGTGGTAATGGTGAGGCAATGTACAGAGCATAAATAACACACACCTAGGTAAAAATATTTAAATAAATACCAAAATAATTATGAAAAAATCTTTTATTTAGGCCCTATATACAAAGAAATATTTACATACGCATGGGCCATAATATACTTATATTTTTTATTTTATTTATTTTTTTGGCTCAACTAGCCCAATGCCTAGCTAATTGAGGGTTTTTTATTTCAGTAAGGAGATATGGGAAAAGTTCCCCAACTCACACGCACCTATATACAGTGAAAGGGTGAGGATAACCATAGTGTTTGAGTGATTTGATAGGGGGGGATAACTCACTATGGCAATCACAGAGAGCCGAAAAACGGCTATCATTAGCCCTCCCCCAGGATGATGGTATATTCATGTACCATCATAAAGAATCTTTTCCAAAGAGAGTGCTTCAGAGTCCTTGACAAGATCTTCATTGTTTGGCCCCTTGGAATTTTGGTTTGTGTTACACTCATGCTTCATGGAACAATACTTACATGGGATAGTTGCCTTTTGCTCTGGTAGATCCTTTGGTAGAAGGCGACTCAAGTAAGGCTTCAAGCGATAGCCGTTTACCTTCCTGGAGTGCTCTTTCCCATTCAAGTCCATAAGTTGATAGTAACTTGAATTGAAAGCCTTCTTGACTATGTATGGCCCCTGCCATCTTGTTTCAAATTTGGCATCAAAACGATTATCAAGTCGATTGTCATACCTTAGCACAAGATCTCCTTCATTGATGCCTTTGTCCTTCAGTTTCTTGTCAAGCTTCTCCTTTGTCTGTGTGGCTTTCCTCTTATAGCACTCGTATGCTGCTTCTCTTTTCCACTCAAGCTCAGCTAAGGTAAGAAATCGATCCATCCATGCTTCTTGATCATCTTGTGTTGATTTGCCATGAAGTCGCATTGTTGGAATGTTTAGTTCAATTGGCTGTAAAGCCTCTTGACCATAGACCAAGTGAAATGGTGTGAACTCTGTGGCTTCCCTATATGTGGTTCGATACGCCCACAAGGCACCATCCAAGAAGTCATCCCACAACTTTGTCTTGTTTTTCACCATCTTTCTAATGATGCCTGCAATGACACCATTAGCTTTTTCTACCAAACCATTTGATTGGGGATAGTAGGGTGTATTGTGACGATGTAGAATGCGAAGTTCTTCACGGACTTCTGTGAGCAATCCCTTTCTAAACCCTGGACCATTATCAGAAACAATCTCCAAAGGTGTGCCAAATCTACAACAAATGTGAGTGTAGACGAATTTGCTCACTGTCCTCTCATTTACCTTTGCCACACTTTGTGCTTCCACCCACCTAGTCATATAGTCTACAGCCACTAGAATGTAGAGTTTACCATTTTTTGTCCTAGGCAGAGGACCCATAGCATCAATGCCCCACTTTTCAAAGGGTCCATTTGCAAGCACGATTTGCCTTGGACCATAAATCAATCTTCTATTCCCATTTACTTGACAATTGTGACAACTTTTACACCAATGTTGGACATCCACATGTAGACTTGGCCAAACATACCCCGCAAGCAAAATCTTCTTCACAGTTAATTCTTGGGAAAAATGACCACCACATGCCTCTTCATGCAAACCTTTTAGAATGGCTGGAATTTCCGCGATAGTTGGTACTCTTCTGCACACTTTATCCTTCCCTCTTTGATAGAGGGAGCCTTCTAGGAAGAGATACATGCTTGCCTTCTTCATGAGTCTCCTCTTCTGAGCTTTTGTGAAGTCTGGTGGAAACTCACCCTCCAAAATGTAGCCAATGACTCCAATCCCTGGTACCTCGGTTGCTTCACAGCTGCTGCCACCATGATGACCTGCACTTCTCTCTCAACCCTGCCAATTGTGCACGCACACTATCTTCTACCTTGAAAGAGTATTGAAACTCTTGCAACTCCATAATCCACTTTGAGATCCTAGTACTAAGATTCATTTGAGATGACACCCAAGGGAACAAATTCTCTACGGTGAGGATTACAAAACGTTTTGGGAGCAAGTAGAATCTAAACTTCCTTATCGCAAACATCAGAGAAAGCATCATGAGTTCTGCCTCCGTGTAGCCTCTCTCTAAAGCATTCATGACCCTACTAGCAAAGTAGATGGGCCGCATCCTGGTACTATAGGGATCTTGTTGTAGCAAAACTGCACCAATTGTTTCTTTCCCAGCACTAGAGCTAACAAAGAATGTGTACTCCCAACAAGGAGGCATGAGTGTTGGTAGCTCTGACAAAATGTCTTTAATGTTACAAAAGTACTCTTCAAGCTCATCAGACCATGCAAATTCTACTTGTTGTGTCAACTTTTGCAAAGGGTGAAGTAACTCCGAGGCTAAGTGAATGAAGCGTGACATATACTTCACCTTTTGAATGAATGAGATGACCTCCTTAAGACTCTTGGGTGATGGTAGCTCAATAAGAGCCTTTGCCTTTGAAGGATCCACTTCAATGCCTTTGTAAGAAACTTTATGACCAAGCAAGATTACTTCATCCTCACCTATATGGCACTTGTCGGGGTTGAGTTGACCTCCCATGTCGTAGAGCTTCTTTAAACCTTCTTCTACCCTTTGTAGATGCAATGATTTTGAGCTATAAATACAGAAATCATCAATGAACACCCTAATTGACTTTCTAAAGAATGCTTGAAACACCATATTAATGAAACGTTGGAATGTTGCAGGAGCATTTGTCAGACCCAATGGCATGACTCTAAAAGCATAACAACCCCAAGGAGTGATAAAGGTTGTTTTCAATTGATCCTCCAATGCAATCCCTATTTGAAAGTAACCTGAGTAACCATCGCACACAGTGTACTTCTCATGACCAGCTACCTCATTTAGTATCTCATCCTGGAATGGGAGGGGAAAGTGATCTCTTTTTGTTGCCTCATTGAGGGGACGGTAATCCACACACACCCTCCACTTGCCATTTTTCTTAGGAGTGACAACAACAGGAGAGACCCACTCTGAATTCTCCACTGGATAAATGAAACCTGCTGCTAGAAGCTTTCTTACCTCCTTGAGTAGAGCCTGTTCCTTTATAACTCCTAGCCTTCGTAGCTTCTGAGCTTTAGGTGTGGCCTCAGGCTTTAACTCAATCTTGTGTTGAACAACATCTACCCCACGCACGTCGGTGTAGTCTTTAGCAAAAATCCTAGGAAACTTCCTTAGCACACATTTGAACTCCTCTCTTTCATCCTTTGTAAGTGTTGTTGATAGCATACCTTCCAGCATCCCTTCATCTTGAACACCTTCGTTCTCTTGAGGACCTACCTCCTCCAAGCCTTGACAAGAGGTCTCTTGGTTGCTTGGCTTAAAGCTTACCCCCATGACTTCGATGGAAGACTCCTCTTCAGTAATGCTGCCGCTACTTTCTTCTTCTGAAGTGCTATCGGTCCAACCTTCTTCCGTCTCACTTTGAGATGATTCTTCATGGAGCTCCTCTTGGCGTTGCTCCTTCATGTCAAAGACAACCTTCATATGATTGTCGTTCCTGCAAATTAGCTTTCCACTCTCCCAATCCTGCAAAGCTCGCATTTTCATTAGCCATGGTCTCCCTAGGATAAATGGGTAACCATTTCCTTTGGTAGACATGACATAGAAATCCACTACCTTCTTAATGCCAAAGGCCTCCACAAAAACATTTTTACAAATGCCTACGCACCTAGCCTTACTATTGTTTTCCATCTTGACCTTAATTTCAGGTGTCTCATGGATGTGCATGCCTAGTTTTTGCATGAGTCCCTCTGTCATGATGCAAATTTGTGCACCCCCATCCACTAGACCTTTCCTAACCAATCTCCCTTTTATGTAACAATCTAGCACAGGTGTAATGTCCTCATTCATTTTAGCTTGTGCAATTTTTACAACAGGCACACTCTCTTTTACCTTTCTCCTAGTGCTAACTGCCCTTGTTAAATCCCTCCTAACTTGTTGACATAATGCAAGAAATTGAGGCCATGAGATATCAGGACCCTTACCTCTCATGTCTTCCAACAGGTTGTATGGAGCCATTCCATGTCCAAGAGGAAAGTCTTGGAAGTTGATACGACGTCGAGTCCTCTTAGCTTCCTTGGTCTCCTTTGCCTTCTTTTCTCGTCCATGGTCACTTTGTGATGTAACTCCTTCTTTCTCCTTACCTTTCCCTCGGCCACGCTTAATTCCATTTGCTTCCATGTCAACCTCTCTTGAATTTGTCACCTCTACCACATGCACGTTTGGGTCTGGCAAAGGTGGAACTCCTTCCACTCCTTGTGGAGGTGGTCTTGGTCCATTTGGCCTTTGTAGAAGCCTTGGTTGTTAACCAGCTCCTTCTCCTGCATTCATCACTGGGTAATTCAAGTTAGGTCTCCCTGGCTCTCCACGGGGCCAAGGACAATTATACATCCCATTTCCAGACTCTCCGCAATTCCAACATTGCAAGACTCTCCTAGTTCGTGGCTCTCTCTCTTCTGACTTCTTTGCTTGTCCCTTTGGACCTACAGCTTGTGCAAGGTGAATTGACAGGCTGCTTAAAGACTCATTTAACTTCTCAATCACTTCAGCCGTTACCTCAGGAAGCTCCCTAGATGTTGACGCTTGTGACTTACCTTTGGGTCTAAGACCTTCTATTGGAACCTCTCCCCTTAAGCACTTGAGTTTCCTATACTTCTCAGCAGCCCTAGTTTCAGCTGCATCAAAAGTAGCAGGTGCACCCACCTCAACTTTTACCTTAAGGTCAGGAAAGAGTCCGGCTATGAACCTCTCCTTCTTTAAAAATTCTGCACCATCACCAGGGTTAGCAACATTTCGTATCCATAGAGCCCAAAGACGTAGAAACTCTTGCTTGTACAAGTAGTAGTCATCTAAGTCTTTTTGCTTATGAGAAACAATGTCTTGCCATAGTTTTTGAGTGTTTTGGGGATCAAAGAAGTATCTCTTAAAACGATTCAAAACTTTTGTGTAATTCCCCTTAACTTCCTCAGGCAAAGAGTCAAACCAAGTACTAGCATCTTTCCTAAGGACCACCTCAAACATTTCTACACGTTCTTAATCGGTTACTATCCTCTTGATACGGCAAGACATCTTGAAATTTGCTAAAAATAATTCTGCATCCTCTCCAGGCTCTCCAAAGAAAAGAGGATATCCAAACATTTGGCGTTGGCTCTCCATTATTATGAAAGATTACAACACGAGTTACAATAAGGAATACAATAGATATTTAGAACCACTCGCCTGCAAATGAAGAAGTAAGAAAATACCACTCTAGGTTTTCTTCTTCAGCTATCCAAGCTTCAATGAGGTCTCAATTTGTTTGATCAAAACAAAAAGGTAGACTATTGATGAGCTCTAAGAAGGGTTGAAATTCTTCAAAGCTAAGGCGATAAACAGAAATCTCTAGAACTTCATTTTCTGGATCCAAAAGAGCAACCACGTCCCAAGTGATAAATTGCACTTGCTCTACAATTCCCAACGCACAAGCGGTTTGTATAAAAACTAGATCTTCATGCTCGTCGAAGGCCGTGAGAAAGTAGCAATTGACTAAGAGCTCCTTTCCTTCGAGTTCCACACAGCCGGAGTGAGACAACCTTCTCACAATTTCATAAAGAACATCCTCATCAAGTCCAATCAAGTTTGCAATATTTAAAGACTCCACTTGTGCTACAAAATTCCTGGACAAAAACTCCTTAGGATTATGGTTAAATCATTCAAAAGCATAAAGAGATTTACAATGTCTCTATGAACAAAGTGTCATAGAAAGTAGAGAAGGATGAGAATTTATACAAATTTGCAATCTTCTCTATGCTCTCTTTATTAAGACAAGCTCTGAATAGCTCCCTATCTCCTTTGTTGAAAGCGAAAGGAAGACTATTAATAAGACGCAAATGAGGGAAAAATTCACCAAATGTGAGTCTATGAAGCATGAACTCTGGCCGCAAGTTTCCTGAAGAGTCTTCCTCAATGGTGAAATGCACTCGCCAAACGCCAAATTTCACTCTATTTACCAATCTTAGGGCACACACTAGTTGGATGAATGCGCGGTCTTCCTTAGTGCCCAACAACAAGAGGAAAATGGAATCCACGCGTAGGACTTTTCGTCTTAACTTCACCACCCTCTTGTTATGATGGAGATGCCTTACTACTTGCTCCTGCAACTCAATTGGTAATAGAGCTAGATCTCTAAGGATTGAACTTTCACTGCACACACATTCCCTGTTAGAACAAATGATCTTTTTTTGTTTCTTGTAACAACTTGGACAAAGAAAAAACAAACATACACACTATTTTTCCGGGCTGCACTTCATTTTAAAATAAAATGAACACATGTACATCAAAAGAAGTGTGGTAGTTGATGAGAGGTAGAATGATAGGGTTTGGTGATGCCAGAATTTCTCCTACTCTTTGGGCACCAAACATGAACACCATTCGTTGTTGAAAATGGATCTTTCTACTAATTGCAACATTTATTCTAATGTGTGGAGCAAAATGAAAGGAAAAAACCTCTATTCCTGGGCCATTATCCATGGCCTATGCATGTCCTAATGCTTAAAATAACACAAAAATATAGACGTCCAAGCTAATATCGTACCTAATGAGAGGCAAAATAAAAGGATTTACCGAAGTGTTTATCTCGGCTAACCTAAGAGGACCTAAAATCCTACGAATTACCCGTTGAAATTGCAACTTAGTACTAACAATTATGTGTATCTTTTGCCTTGCAATGGGAATGAAAGGATCATACAAACTCTCGTGATTCATGCAAACTACTTGACTATGCTAAAAGTTGTTCCTACACAAAAACATACACGAGTTGTTTTCCTCCGTGGGGGCACCAATTTGAAGCGGTCCGGGGCGGGCAACAAGAAGAGCAACCTCTAGACACCCTTCAAGGCTCCCGTGCTGCTCAATGGGACTGGGGCACAACACAACACAAACCAAAACAAAAAACCCCCAGCCAAATCCCAACTACACAAGGGGCACCACCTAGTTTAAGACCGAACTAGGACGCAAAAGAGGAGAATCGTTAGAGCAACCCACAAACAAGCAAGGAATTTACACTAACCCTAACACCAATGGAACACTCTCATACACTAAAACACGAGAGAGAGAGAGAGAGAGAGAGAGAGAGAGAGAGAGAGAGAGAGAGAGAGAGAGAGAGAGAGAGAGATGGTGCTCGGGCTGCTTTGAAGTGTATCGTTAATGATCAAGCAAACATAAATATATATATGTAAGAAAGAGAGAGAAGGGGGAAGGGGGTGCTTGTTGCACTAATGCCTTCTTACAAATCTGTCATGACCAATCAAAGTGAGATTAGTATTTGTTCAACATAGCCTGAGTAAATTACACCACAACACATCACAAGAAAAAAGCCACCCCAATCACTGTCTTAAGGCCAGGGGAATCCTCTCCACCTTGTCGCCCTCTTACAGCATGTGGGATTTATGGCTAAATTGATAACAGTACCCGAAGACAAGCTATCAAGAACTTACATAAAACACCAAGACACTTACACATCATTATTGTCCATGACTTCACGTTGGAAGGGAGACAAGGTATCCATGCTTAGTCCAAATTCACCCTCCTTGATTCAGCAAATGTTGGGCTTACTCTAGTAGGAGAAATGATAGATTTCGTACTCTCAATTTAATGATCACTCTCTCTTACAATGGCATAGAGTTCCCTTGCTAATCACCCCTAATACAACACATACATATGTCTAATGCCAATGAGATTCCACTCAAGAGCTCCTTCTCAAGAGGTTGAGCTTGGCTTCTCAAGCTATAGCATAGTGCTCTTTCTTCTCCCCCCCCCTTTTTGTGCTAGCTACACCCTTCTTTTATAGCAATTTTGAAGGCTAGGGTTACTCCTCTAACCATGGTTGGGTTAGATTTTCAGCAATTTATCTAATTTCTTTTGCTTGAAATTATCAAGAAGTTGGTGGGGAAAGAGAGAGGAGAGAAATGGAGGTGATAGGACTTTTCATAGTGGGTTAGTGTTAGTAGAGTTAGTATTAATTTACAAATGGAATTGGATATTTACAATGGGAGTATCCATATAGGATACAAATAAGGAAGAAAAAATCTTAAGAGGTAAGAAAAGGTGGATTTCTTACAAGGTTCATGCTCCAAGTGTCTTGAGTAGGGCCAATTTTGACGCTTGTTGACGGTCCACTAGCTTTGACGGTACATTTTTTCTCCACTCTTGACCTTCCTTGAGAGACAAGGTAATTGAAGCTGAGTAATCAACCACCATGATGCTGTCTTTTAAGAGAAGAGGCTGAATTTTGTGGTTTTTTGATAGATATGGGTAATTTGGAGGAGGAAAAATGAGACTAGGTGGTCAATTTTGGAATGGAATTGTGTGTGGGAGGTATGAGTTCACCATGGTTTCTCTTATTCTTCAAGGTTGAGGAGAAGGTGAGTAGGGTGCAGAGAGGAGTGGTGAGAGAGGTGGGGATGATGAGTGAAGAAGTGTGTGTGAAAGAGGAAAATGATAAAGTGGAAGAGAGAGTGTGGCTGCATAGCATGGGAAAACTGGGATCCACTAATAAAATCATAGCTCACAGCTCGTAGTTCAAAAAAATATGAAAAAATTTGAGGCAAAAGTTCAGCCCACGAGCTACAACTTTTGTTTGTATCATCTTTTCAAATTCGGAGAGCAAGTGAACTTTAAAAATTCAGCAAAATCGACCGTTTTTTTCCACTGCACAAGGTCCTTGTGGGGTCCTTCTTTGGATGATTCTTTTGAATACCTCCAAGAGTGAGCCCTCCATAGTGCATGTATACATGCCACCTACCCTTGACCTTATTTGGTAGGTCTATAATTGAAGATATTGTTGAGATCATGATATAAGTGAATAGTACAACTAAGAAAATCAAATATTGACGGGTCTAAAAAATATATACATGTCAAATATAAATAATATAAGTGAAAAAAATATAAAGGGGTCAAAAGAAATCTCTCTCATTATGAGGCTACCATAAAAAGATAAATATTTTTGGTGTTCTAATTTTTTAGAAAAAAAACAAAATAGATGTAGGAAGGGAAAAATCACAATAGTGAAAGAATATACACATAAATAAAACTAGTTTTTTTGGATTTTTGTTGGGGTGGAGTTACACCAATTATAAGAGAAGCTTACATGAAAATATTTCTATATGGAATAAAGAGTATGAAAAATGGTAAGAAAAATTTTTGTAATGGTGAGGCAATGTACAGAGCATAAATAACACACACCTAGGTAAAAATATTTAAATAAATACCAAAATAATTATGAAAAAATCTTTTATTTAGGCCCTATATACAAAGAAATATTTACATACGCATGGGCCATAATATACTTATATTTTTTATTTTTTTTATGTTTTTGGCTCAACTAGCCCAATGCCTAGCTAATTGAGGGTTTTTTATTTCAGTAAGGAGATATGGGAAAAGTTCCTCAACTCACACGCACCTATATACAGTGAAAGGCTGAGGGTAACCACAGTGTTTGAGTGATTTGATAGGGGGGGATAACTCACTATGGCAATCACAGAGAGCCGAAAAACGGCTATCACCGCGATCACTCACAATTTCTATTGGCAATCCATATCGTACAAAGACGTATTTGTATAGAAATTGTGCCGTGGCCCTGGCATCTGCTTTTTGAGTTGCCTTTGCTTCGACCCACTTTGTTAGATAGTCTGTAGCCACAACGATGTATTGTGCATGAGTCTTATATGCAGGAGGTGAAATGGGTCCGACATAATCAATCCCCCATTTTGCAAAAGCTCTTGCCCCCATCATTGGTCTAAGCTGCATATCATCTCTTTTAAGTGGTACTTTGGTCCGCTGACAGTCATCACACCGTTTAACGTATTCCTCAGCGTCCATATGTAATGTTGGCCACCATATTCCTGCGGCTAAGACAAGTTTTGTTGTCTTATCACCTGAGAAATGGCCTCCACCTACTCCTCCATGAGCTTGCTCAAGGATTATCACATACTCAGACTCTGATGCGCAAATCCTAAGCTGGTTGTCTTTACCTCTCTTAGAGAGTATATCTCCTATTAAAGCGTAATCTCTAGCTTCTGTCTCTATAGATTTCTGACGAGCTTTTGACGTTCCTTCTGGGAAAGTTCTATTTGTGAGATATTCAACAATATACTGACTCCATTCCGGAGCGATCATTATCTGATATAATGTCGAATACTCTGCTGGCGGTTTTGATGAACATGCATTACATACAGTGACATATTCATGTACGCTTTCTTTCATTCCTGGCCAATAGACTCCCAATTGTAACAAATTCCTATATGTGTTCCTTCTTGAACAATGAAATGCACATTCCTAAACATGTGCTTCGCGCAGATATATATTATATTCCTCAGGATTGATGCATAGTCGTAAAACATGATCATTTCCCAATTCATACAACCTTCCTGCAACCAATTGAAGATTCTTGGATTGCTGAATAGCAATATGTTTCTAGTTGTATTCTCTTCTATCAAACTCTCCTCCATAGGTTAATAAGCTAACGACATTTTGAGACCACTTTGGTATCATTTCTATGTTGAACAAGTACGCGTCTGGCATGTCGTCATCTACTCCTATAGGGTCTTTCCCATTCATCAATCGCGAAAGATGATCAGCTCTAAGATGTGTTTTTCCTTTCTTTACTACTACCGTGAAGTCGAATTCCATTAAGATAATGAACCATCTCACTATTCTCCCAGTATTGCATGGTTTATTCACTAGGTAGAGCAAGGCTTGGTGATCCGTAAAAAACACAAACTTGTTGACTAGAAGATAATGCCGAAATTTCTTCACAGCATATATCATTCCTAATCCTTCTCGCTCTGTTGTGGTGTAATTCTTCTCTGCATTGTTGAGCTGTCGACTGGCGTAACAGATAGGAAAATCCATGTTTCCTTCTTCTGGCTGAGCCAGAATGCATCCTATTGCATATGCCGAAGCATCTATATGCACATGGAATATCTTCTCCCAATCTGATGATTTCAAGACTGGAGCAGTAATGAGTGTCTCTTTCAATTTCTTGAATGATTCCTCACACTCCTCTGTCCATTCAAACTTCACTATTAGCCTGTAAAGTGGTTGGCCTATTATAGCGTACATGTAAATGAATCGTCTATAATATCCGCAATGTCCCATAAAGCTCTGTACTTGTTTCGCATTGGTTGGTCTAGGCATATCCACTATAACTTTTATCTTCTCTAAATCCGTGGATATTCCGTTTTGTGAGACAATATGTCCCAGAATTCTGCCCTGTCGAACCATAAACACACATTTCTCAGGATTGAGACAAATGCGATATGTCCTACATTTCTCAAATACTTTTCTTAGGTGTTCTAGATGCTCATCTCTCAGAAGAGAATGTACGCATAAGTCATCCATGTATATTTCTAGAAACAACCTTAAGTATTCTTTGAAAGCATGCGTCATCAGCCTCTGGAAGGTTGCGGGAGCATTGGTTAGACCAAAAGGCATAACCCAATAAGCATAAATTCCCCACTCCGTTGCAAAAGCTGTTTTATGTTGATCTGGCGGTGCTTTGGCTAGTTGGTTATATCCTGAAAAACCATCAAGAAAGGATTATGTTGTTTTCCCTAATACACGCTCTAGAACATGATCAGTTATCGGCAGGGGATAATTGTCCCTAATTGTTGCAGCATTCACTTTCTTTAAGTTGACACACACTCGGAGTTTTCCGTTCTTCTTGGGTACCACCACAATCGGAGATACCCAATCGGTGTGTTCAATCTCGTATATGAATTCAGCTTCCATTAGCTTATCTATCTCTTCTTTGATTCGCTTAGCAAACGTATCATTATATGTGTATGGTCTCTGTCTGTTAGGCTTTGCGTCTTGTTTTAGTGGGATTGTGTGTTGGCATATTGATGGGTCAACTCCCTTTAAGTCCTTATAAGACCATGCAAACACATCCCTGTACTCTCTGAGAAGACTCAAAAGTCTCTCTTCCTCGCCTGGAGACAAATCTGTGGCTATGTACACCGGTCTAGGTGTCTCACCTGGAGCTGCTAAATCAACTTTTTTTGCATCCTCCGTTCCGTCATAAGATTCGTTCGCCTTTCTCTCTCGAATAGGTTGGGTTAATACCACCTTCCTATCCTCTATTGTGAATTTCCTGTAGTGAGAGGGAACATCCATGTTTTCCTTGATTTTGGCGTTTTCGTCCTCTCCACTCTCAATTTCTGTCGTCCAAACTTCTTTCAGAGTTTTCTTGAGCTCTCTATACTTGTTCCTACGTTCTAACTTGGACTCCGTGTGTTCTCTGTTGCGCTTGTTCTTTTCTGATTTTTCTGTTTCAGTTTTCGTTCCATTCCTTTGAACTTGATTTCTTGAGCCTCTTTTGTCTTTTCGTAAGCTCTTTTGATCATTGCCTCTCATTCTTCCAGAAATCTTGTCCTTAACACAATCTTCTGCCTTTACTAGCATTAGGAATTGATTTTTTCCTCTTATTCTAGGCATCGGATTGGTTCTAACCCCCTTTGTTTTTCTCTTTGCTCTATAGCGTTTCTGGCATTGTTTAGTTTGGTTCAGAAAATCATAAAATCGGACATCCGTCATAGTTTCTTCGTTTCCGCTTGAATTGTCCGTTGACTCGTTGTCTGCTTCATTTCCCCACTCTGGATGATCGGGAATGTCGTGAAACACCTCTTCTTCATCTTCCTTTTTCAGTGTATCGTTCTTTTCAGTTTCTTTTTCGAGTATAGTTCTCAACATGAAGTACGGAACCACGTCGTACCCGTCCTTGTCGCAAAATTTTATTGTGGGACCATCCGGAATTGCACAAACATCTAGGGTTGCTAGAATGTGTGTCCATTCTAATGGTTCAAGCGTGTCCTCTGGAAAGGGTTCTCCTATATAAGTTTCGTCTTCGATAACCCTTTCTAAAACATATTCTTCTCGCCTCAGACTTCCACATTTCGAGGCTCCACACATCCATAACTCCTTGGGCTTACCTAACCAAACTGGAAATTCGGATCCCGCCAAAGTAGCTGAATCAAAATCCTCTACCGGTGTTCGGTTCACATCTTTGTAGCTATGGTCTCTCAGGTTCACACGTGTAGTGGTTTCCTTATTTCTCAGGTATATGTGATCGTAGCTCCAATCTTGGACCATTTTCAACTGTCTCATAAATGGTCTTCCCAGTATGATATCATAGTTATTCTCCTTGCCAAAATCGACAATAGCAAAAGTATGTTCGTATTCAATGCCACAAGAAGTCACTACGACTTTCTCTAATAACCCCATAGGTTTCTCCATGTGTCCATCTGCTAATTGGAGTTTCAACCTAGTCTTCCTTATTGCTGATTTCCCCCATTTTTTCTAGATTTCTTTTGTAGCAATGGCTACCCCAGCTCCGCTGTCTAGTATTGCCATCGTGTTCACGCCTTGGAATTCAACTGGTAAGGTTGTATTCCCCTCTTCTCCTTCGCAATATTCTCTGACCTTGTTTAAGGGTACAGGCTTAGCGTTCTTTTGTGGTTTGCTCAGCTCTTGTATACCCTCTTTCAGTCTCGATGTTGGGTCTTTTATCCCGAATTTCTCCAAGCATTTTCCTACAGTGGTCCACATATGTGGTCTTAGCCTCAAAAGCTCAGCTAGAGTGATAGTGCATGTCACTGGTGTTGACAAGATCTCTATCAATCCTTGCGAGTCCATGACTTTTTCTGATGAAATTCTTCGTGAGGGAAGTGCTCGAATCTCGGATTTTGCTTCATACTCTCCTAAGTATGAAGGTAAGGTATTCAGTGAGTGAGGTTTGCTCTCCATTGTTCTAACAGAGCCCCCATCTCCCCAGTAAGATTGCAGATCCAAGTCCACTTGAGATCCTGCCTCAAATTCCACTATGGGAGGATTCCTGATGTCCTTTTCCCAATTTGTCTGATTAGCTTGGCAACTTAGCTCGTTTGCAAAGTTTGCCTCTCTCACTTGTTTCCAAAATTCATTGTAATCCTCATCTTTTCCGTAAGACCTCTGTATGACTGGATGAAAACTCTCTATCTCCTGATCGGTTGTGTTCAATACTATGTGGTCATCCTTGTGTGTATTTTCAGGCTTTTGTGCACTGGGAGTCTTTTCAGCTACCCGTGAAATGATAGTCTCTTGCTGAATTGGGTTTTCCATTCCACAATTCATTGTTTCTCTTGGTGGTTCTAATAAGGCTTGTGCAGTCTCGATCATTCTCTGGCACATTTCAAGTCTCTCCTTTTCCAATTCCGCGTTTGGGTATGTCATCCACCTCTATTCTTGTGTTTGGTTGTTCTTTAACCTAGCTTCGTAGGCTCTCATCAGTGCGTCCAATGGTTCGTGTACTTTGTCGACTAGCACTGATCCCCCTGAGCTTAAGCTCGTTGTCTCTTTGATACTCTTTTGTTTCGTTCTTTCCGGGCTCATCTCTCGTTTCCCGTTTTGACTCTCAAGTTTTTCTAATCTATCTTTAGTTTGCTTTAGTTCCTCAGCTAGAATAGCGTCTTCACGTTCTTTTCTCAACTTCATGCGTGCTTTTCTAGCTTTCCATGTGTTTCTCTGACTCCGCGGTCCTTGACTAACCACTTTAGTCGCTAACTTTCCATTCTCAAGTTCTCTAGTGGTTTTCTTAGTTTTAGCTCTAGTAACAACTTGCGTTGGTATCAGAGTTTCATTTTCTGACCCACTGCTGGTAGGAATAGTTTCTAGCATATTCAATGTCGTCTTTTGCACTTTGTTTGGATTCTTTGAACAATCCTCAATGAAGTGAGTAACCCCACACTCAGTGCAATAAGCGTTAATTCTAATGATTTCTGTATGTGGACAAATATTCATCAGATGGTCACCTCCACACTTGTAACAGGGTCCTAGTGCTGGTCTTGGTCCCACTTGATTCGTCCTTTGTGGATAGGATGGTCTTTGTCCTGTTAACCCTCCATGAGCTATGAACATCAATGTTCTTGCGTCCAAATTGTATCTCTCTTCATCAGAAGCACTTGTAACTATTGGTGTTCCAACATTCCCAATCATGCCCCATGGTTCTGGTTGTTTGGGTTCTTCTGGTGGGTAATACACAGTTGGAGACATGTGTGCACCAGATTCTTCATAATAGGCTTGAACAGGCACTAAGGCTTGTTCTTCCTGATTCTCTAAGGTTGGTGCATATCTAATGCCCACTGGTCTTGCTCCTGGTAAAGGTGGTTGTTGTCCCAATACCGGTTGCGGTCTTTCTATCCCCATAGGTCCTGGTACTTTTCCTGTTGGGTATCGAGGTACTGGATGTACCTAAGGTGGTGCTAATTGAGCAAGAGGTGCATACTGACGCTCCCTTACATACCCTTTGTTGTAATAGTACTCCTCTGTTGGATGGTTTGTGCATTTTTGTTCAATAGCACACCATTTCAGTGGTTTTGGCAATGGTTTTTGGTATGGTGCCATCCTTTTTAGAACATCTTCTATCATTTGCTCTACATTTGGCATGGTTGTTGTTTGAACATTCTTTTTAGTGGTAGTCTCGCTCGCTACCGAGGAAGAGCTACTGGATGCAAAATCTGTATCCGCTGACACCTCTCCATAAACCGTACAGTTATCCACTAAGTACAATGCTTCTCTCGTTACTTGCTCGAAACTTGTACAAGCTTTCAAGTGCAAGTCCTTCTTGAGAGTGTCGTTTCTCAATCCTTCAATAAAGAGAATAGATAGTCTGTCATCTTGTGGTCGTTCACGTACTGGACATCTCTCAATGTATTGTTTGAAGCGAAGTGAAGCTTCCTTCACTTTTTCGTGTTCTCTCTGTTTAAAAGCATATATTTGTGAGACCGTATTGTGCTTAATCCCTCGTTTTGAGAATTCCTCAGCAAACTCTCTTAGCAAATGGTCAATGTCATGGAATCCCCCTCTGTTCATTGGTTGAAACCATGTCAATGCCGTACCTTCTAGAGTAAGACCAAATCCCTCGTATTGTGTATGGAAATCTGTTATCTGCTCAGCTCTTAAGACTTGCTTAAAGAGTGACACATGTGCATACGGATCTCCTGAACCACCATACTTCTTTGGCATACACTTGGCTACTTGAGATGGTCTCATACGTCTATGGTCTGCTACCAATCTCATTGCTCCTGTGTCCCGGCTAAAGCTTTCTCTAGCATCATGGACTTCATGGGTTACCCTTGTCGGTTCCCCTGCCCTGAATCTACTACTAGGAGGTAAATGTGATGGTTCCGCTTCGAACCTTGGACCTGGAGTGGTATATGTGGGGAATGGAACTGCACTACCTCGATTCGTATCCATTGACTCTCTGGAATGTAATGATCCCATTGGTCCGGGCTTCGAGTACTGAGGTTGACTGAAAGAGTCAGCAGCCTGAGTTCTTTGTCCTCCTGTTGTCATTGGGTTTTGCACTCCATTTGTTGGTGTTGTTCTTTGTGAGCTAGAAGTAACATAATACTGATGTAGTGGTCCCCCAAAGTATGTATATCCTTCTAATTCTTTCTTGCCCATTGTTGAGTATTGCCTCCCATACTTGTCATAAGCGGCAATTTTCACTTCCGATCCCTCTGTGTAGGTAAAGACATAAAGTCTTTTTTGGTCTGTCAACTCTCCGGTGTAGGGTTCTTCACATCTATAATAGAGATCTTGCTCCCCATTATTATATTTGTATAGCTCCACATAGATGTTATCAGTGTTGATCCTTGTAGTTTCATTCTCTCTTCTTAACCTCGCATCAGGGAAGTTCATTATTGGTGCTTTCTCCTCAAGTTCTTCATCTACTTTGGCTTTGGTGCCCATCAATCCCCACTTGTCCACAATGTTAGGGTTTAGGACTACCAAGTACATGGTGCCCTCGTCATCTAGATATCTATCTCCGCTATAGCTCACAGGCACTAAGTCCTTGAACTCACTAGGTCTATCTTCTATCTTTACACAATAGCGGTCCATTCCATCTTTGTAGATCTTGGCACCTTGCTCATTGTCGTACTGGTATTTTATGAACAATAGCTTCATTGTGGCGGAAGGGTTTGATGATCCTGCTGCCATATTTTCTCTGTTGTTCAGGTTCAAGTGTTCCAAGTGTTCGGTGAAAATCTCGTAAGATCTCTCCGAGGAAGTATCAGAAACACTTCCTTCAAAGATCGGCTCTAATGGTTGCACCCAACTTTGGTTCACACTACCCTCGGTTGATACGACACTTGCTTGTTCCCCTTGTTTTGGTTGGTTATTCTGGAGATTCCTGCCCGATCTCAAATTCATCAATTCCCCTAAAGGACTTTAACTTTTCCGTCTCGGCAATTTGTTTTCCCAAGTTTTTGTGGTCAGAATTGATCCAAATTGATTGATACTTGGTCAATTGTTTAATCTTGTCAGTTGGACAATTTCTGTTTCATCAAGTGAGAATTTTGTTGCAGTTATGCTGAAAAAGACATTATACGCGTATGATGTCTTTTTTCACAGATTTGGACTATTTTGGTTATGCTCACTCTCAGTAGCCCCCTTATGCTCTGTCCACTCACAAAATTCAGTTTGAACTCTGTTTGAGCAAGTTATGGCTGATTTAGGCTTTTCTTGGCAATTTTTCGCTTTTGACTTGTTTTGGGTCAATTGTGATCCAAATGGGATGAAACTTGAAATATAACCTCTAGACAGCTATTACAATGGATCTGTGTTGGCAAAGTATCAAAATATGTCCAAAATTAGGTCAAAGACATCATACGCGTATGATGTCTTTTTCATCAATTTGGGTCAAGACTTGATATTTATGCTTTCTACAGTGTTTGTAACAATCTTGTCAGGTCAGATATCAAAAATAAGCAGTGGATGTGCTAAAAGACATTATACGCGTATGATGTCTTTTGTCCCAGATTTTGACTATTCTTGGTTTTAAGCCTTCTCCAATGTTTATAATTGAGTTTCAAGTGTTTTTGTCAGGTTTGAATGTAAAAACAAGATCTGAATCCAAAATTTCCTATTCTTTGCGTTTCTTGGACTCCGACTTGTTTTTTTGGGTTTCTTTGAGTGTTAATGCTCTTGTTTTAAATTGAAATTAGGGTATAACCCCCCTTTTGAACACTCTGGTAAAGTCAAAATTTCTGTTTTGGTCTCTGTTTGGTCATTTAGACATCATACGCGTATGATGTCTAAAGTTGCAGATTTCCAGTTTTTTGGCACAGAATCCTTCCTAAAGCTTTCTCAAGTGCTCAGCAGCTCCCAGATACACAGAAAATTTCTCTGACTTTTGTTTATTGCAAGTTTCACTACTAAATCGACGGTTTAGTGATCTAACATGCAATCAACCATATCAAGCAAATACTCCAATGATTACTAGCTCCAGATCAGGATCAAATGAAGTCCTACCTAAGCTATTCCTAATCATAAAATGGGTTTGGTAATTGTGATTTTAAAGAGATCCACTGCCACTCACGGACTAGCAAATTCTTCTTCTATCAACAACTACTCAACACCAACAAAACAACAAACAAATCTAAGCTAAACTAAAAATACTGTCAACACGCAAGACCCAGGAATACCCCACTTCCTAGTATCTCTCGAGATCTTCGGAGTCCACCATTCCTAGATCTTTTCTAACTAAAGTATACAAAGTAGTTTATACGACTCACCTCGTAGGATTAGTCTAAGGTCACCTACTTAGGGCTCTCGTCCCCGGCAGCGGCGCCAAATGTTAAGGCGGTTACGCCGCTAGCGGAAGCTAAATAGCGAGAACTCAACCAACAACAGAATTTTTCAGACGAGGACGGAGCTTGACCCGCAGGCGCATGGAAACAACTAGGTGGGTGTCAAATCACCTACTCGACCTTCTAATGACAATCACTACTAAGGAAATCAAATCTAAGTTCTAAAATACGCAAGTGACTGAAATCCGTACTACGAACGAATACTATACGAAACAGGATCTAGAATCATTGAATCAATCTCAAACTCAAGGGGAAGTCTATACACTAGGTAAGAACAACACCCTAAAGACTTGAACTGCAAAATCCACCTATAACCACTCCGTGCGGTAAATGCGTATGAAGACAGGCCGAAAAATACAGGTGATCGAAACTTGACCCCGATGGTACCAATGTGTAGCTCTACTCGTTGTGGTTCTATAGATATGCTGCACGCTCCATTCCGACACACGAGTTGGAAGAAAACTCACACCGAAGCTCGTAGGAACTTACCACACATAGAAGCCGATAGCGCGCACTCTTGGTATCTGTGTGTAGCCCTCGCCGTTGCTAACACAATGGCGGTGTCGCTTCTCCAATGGCGGCTCCGTAGCTCGCGTAGCAAGTAGATAAGACTCTCTCTCTCTCTCTCTCTCTCTCTCTCTCTCTCTCTCTCTCTCTCTCTCTCTCTCTCTCTCTCTCTCTCAGACACAGTCACGGCGCTCAAAAACTCACTTTGATTAATAATCTGAATCCCCTTAGGTTACAAAAACTTTGGCTTATATACCTCAGCCTTGGAGGTGAGAACATCTCTAACTAATTACATCAGCAAGTGAAATTACTTCGGGATTACAAGCTGGAAACTCAATTGAGTCCCGTTACTTAATGAATGGCTCAAATCAAAATTAATGTCGGAAAGACATTTATTACAATCAATGGTTACAAAATGATGAGTATGAGCAAAAATGTGGGTGTGATCCTCTGTTGGCTCAACACCACCTGTGTTCTCACCCTAATTGTTATTGTGTTGTTGTGCTTGGTGTTTAACTCTTCCTCGGCCTCATCCATGACATGTACAACATCCTCTTCCACTTCATCTGTTGTTAAAAAGGACCTGTTCAGAATTGTTTTTATCATGCATAGAGGAGTCTTCCTCAAGTTTCTCTTCCACAATCAATAAGGACACCAAATCTGTGAATGAGGTTTTGTTTGCAGGCTTCCCACTACGAGTTTGTTTTTCTTAAACTTGACAAGTGCTAGTTACCATATGCATGGCATCTATGGTTTGATTTGTCTAGCGTAGGTTGGCTACAGTTGATAGGTTTCATTGGTGACAGATTCTAGGTTCAATGGGAGATTTTTACCATTAATTACTTTATTTTAAGAGTTTTGTGTGTATGGATATGCATGATTAGCACTTTTTGTGTGCTTGTGCTCTATTGAGAACAATTTTACTTCCTATAGGGAGCTCACTTAAGTCCAAATTTTTGCTTGCATCTCATTGATGCTTGTTTGAGTGTGTGTCATGCGGTCTTGCAATGATAGTTTTATGTTTTGGATGTATGTTGTGTTGCAGATAATGCCATTGTACCTCGTTAAGGAGCCAATTTTGGTTTTTTTTGGTTGTCCCTCCCACTTTTGAGACTCCACCTTTCTGAGACTGTGGCGAGTCATGTTTGCATAACCTTTTGTGAGAATTGTTGTGTGGGGATTTTTGAAGCCAAGCACTAGGGGACGGGTTACCCAATGTGAGGTGGATTAGCTTTTTGATGAAGATCCCCATTTGTGGCCTTGCCATAGGACATGTATAGACGGGTATAGGTGCTTTGATGCCAAGTTGATATTCTTTTGATAGTTTCTTTGAGCCGTAGTATATTCCAATTGATGGCCTATCAGCACTCTTTGTTGGTATATGCTTTTTTTTTTCTCAATCTTGTGTGAGATTTTGATCTCTAGAGAGAGGAGACTCTGCCCGATTTTTCCCACGAGTCCTCTAGTTTTCTTACCAAACTCTTTTACATTGACATGGCAGTGGTTTTTTTTGCTGAGTTCCTAGTTCAAAATTAGATCTTTGTGCGAGTCAGGACTCTGCTAAAATTTTTGCTGGAAAATTTCCATGAGTTCTTAGCATTACTCTCTTGTAGTTAGCTCTTGTCAGTATAGTGGATCTTTTGAGAAAGAAGATTACTACATTAAGAAATTTGGTACAAATTTCACATATGGAAGCGAAGAATACTTGAGATGGTAAGAATGCATCGAACAAAGTATTTCTAATGAGGAAGCTTGTGCGTCGTAACATGAAAGAAGGTAGCAGTGTCAGTTCACATCAAAACGAGTTTAGTAGTGTGTCAGTTCACACTTGAACTAAATTTAATATTGTGTTTACTCACTTGACATCAAAGGGGCTTGAATTTTCTTTCTATGTTCTTTGCTAGATACATTTAACACTACTGCCATTAGTAACTCCATCCTTGTGCAAGCTTGTTTTTAGTTATTTTACTAGTGCTTTGCTCACGGAAGAGATTCCATGTCAGTCTCTTGACACTAGTGGGCATGGTGATGCATATATGGCAAATGTGAGTAGCCAGAGGAACCATCAAAGACAGAGAGGTCATAGTCACATTCGTGGTCATTCTGAGGATTGCAAGAATACATGTAGCAAGAGCCATGGATGTGACACGAGGAACATTGATGAATGCTATCATTGTCACAAGGAAGGACACATGAAAAGGATCTTTATTGGTTGCAAAGAGAGAAAGGTAAAGCCATTGCAAGTCATGAATTGCAAAGAGCAATGTAAAGATAGAGGAGTTCAATGTCATTGAGTCTCCACATGTTGATGTTGTTCCTTACATGCCGCAGTCATCAGCACATTTCCTAGTCTTAACTTCTCATTTGAGTCCAGCGGCATCGCTAGCTCTTGACAAATGCTATGCACAAAATTGGATTATTGACTCAAGTGCTAGTTTTCATGTTTGAATTATTGACTCAGGTGTCAATTTTCATGTTACTCCTCACAAGGAGTGGTTCTCTAGTTATGCTTCTACACATGGTTCAGTTAAGTTGGGTGATTCTCATCAGCTTAAGATATGTGGCATGGCAGATGTGAAGTTGCACAACAGTAATGTGTTTTTGTTGTGAGGTGTTAGACATGTGCAAAGCTAACTAAGAGCTTGATTTTAGCAGGACAACTTGATGATCTAGGATACACTATAATGTTTGGAAATGGTTCTTGGATTGTAACTTGGTCATGCTCAAAGGCTAAAATTTTGTCTCATTTATATTCCTTGTATGTCTCTTCTGTGAAAGTGAACTCTATCTATGTAGCCGAGATGCCTTCTACTGAGTTGTGGCATAGCCAGCTTGATCATATGAGTCTAAAGGGAATGAAGCAATTACAATGTTTTGGCTACATCTTTGTGTTAAACTATTCTAATTTTAGTTTGTGTGAGCATTTCATATATGCGAACATACTAGGCTATAGTGACCTATTGGGCCTATGTCGCATAAGTCTATAGAGGGGGCATTATATTTCCTAATTTTCATAGATGATTCTACTCAAAAGGTGTAAGTCTACTTCTTGAAGAGGAAAGACAAAGTCTTTAATGTCTTCGAGAAGTTCTTAGCTATGTTGGAAAACCAATCAAGTAAGAAATTGAAGGCTTTGCACACTGAAAACAAAAAACAAGTACGTCTCCACTGAGTTTAAGGACTTCTATGGAAAGTAAGACATTAGGAGGTAGTTCACTACGTTGTACATACCTACTTAGAATGGAATTGCTAGCACATGAATGGGACTATTCAAGAGAGAGTCACTTACATGCTATATGTGGTAAATTTACCTTTTGGGCAAAGGTTGTTATGACATCGGTTCATATAATCAATAGTTCGTCTAGTATGTCGTTGAACTACAAGATTCCGCAATAGATGTGAATAGGCAAGAAGCCTAATTATGAGGACAGACTACATGTGTTTGGATGTGAAGCATTCTCACATGTGCCTAAAAAGCGTAGAAAGAAGTTGGATTCCAAGTCACACAAATGCATCTTCATTGGCTACGGTGCATATAAAGAGATGGGTTATTGTCTCTGGCACTTGAAATCTTGAAGACTTATCTGCAACTCACAAGTGATCTTTAATATGAATCAAAGATGCACAAAACTCTTGAAAAGAGGCTGAGTATCACAAAGTTAGATTTGAGGACATAGCCTCAAGTCTAGTTATGCAACCATCTCAGTCTACTAGTGATGTACTTGTCGTTAGTAATGCTCTAGAGAGAGCTAGTGATGCTCCTGAGAGAGAACAATCAAGCAGTCAGTCAATAGTCGGGCAGTGAGGAGAACTAGACATGTATCTCGGGCCCCTAAGTTGTTTCAGCTAGGATTATATTGTTTATTGATCATTGACTCTGGAGAGCCTACCTGCTACTAAGAGGCTATTGAGATGGAAGATAGCGTGAAGTGGGAGCCTGCAATGCGATCTGAGCGTAACTCGATTATGGAAAATGAGGATTGAAAATTGATAGAATTTCCAAACAAGCCTTGCCTTGTAAATAGGTGTATAAGAAGAAATACATGGCAAAGGATCTCAAGCCTAAGTACAAGGCTAGATTGGTTGCTAAGGATTTCAAGTCAAAGAAAGCCGTGGACTTTGATGAGATTTTTTCTCTAGTGGTCAAGATGATTATGCTATGCCTTGTACTTGGACTAGCATCCATTGAGGAGATGTGACTTGTCCAGATGAATGTGAAAACAGCTTTCCTTCACGGGGATCTTGATGAGAATGTCTACACGAAACAGCAAGAGGGTTTTGAAGTCAAACCTAAGAAACCTACGAGGGTAGGGTAGAACTGGTGTGTAGGTTGTGTAAGGTATTGTATAACCTAAAACGAGGCTCAAGGCCACTGAGTGATACTTGAAGTTTGACAAGTTCATGCAATCCCAAGGGTATGAAAGAAGCTAGGAACATCATTGCTTGTATATCAAGAAGTTGAACGATGGTTCACTTATTATCTTGGTACTTTATGTCAATGATATGCTCATTGTTGGGAAGTCCAAAGATGGGATTTCCATCTTGAAAAATTCACTTAGCACGCAGTTTGTTATGAAGGATTTGGGAGATGCAAGTCACTTTCTCTGTATGCATATCAAGAAGGATAGAAAATGTGGAATACTAGAGTTGTCTCAAGAAACATGTATCTTGCGATGTTTAAATGGGGGGGGGGGGGGGGGGGGGGGGGGGGGGGGGGAGTACCCAATACAAGCATATGCAAAACTTAGCAAGGATGCTTCCAAGTCTAATGTTGAGAAATCCCAAATGATTAAAGTGCCATATTCTTCAACAGTCTGTAATCATATGTATGCCAGGGTAGCCATGAGACCAAACATTGCTTTTGTAGTGAGAGTGGCTAGCAGATTTATCTCAAATCCTAGTAGAAAGTCGTGGAAAGTAGTAAATCACATCTTGAGATATCTAAAAGGTACGGCAGACAAGTGCTTATGCTTTGGGAATAGTGATGCATCCATTGTGAGTAACACAGATGTGGATTATGCGAGTTGTGTGGATAATCAAAGATCCTTGTCTAACTATGTATTCCTATTTGTTGGAGTAGCCGTGTCATGGAGATCATGTTTCCAAGATTGCATGTCATTTTCCACCACAGAGGCAGAGTATGTGGTTGTTTCTAATGCTAGCAAGGAAGCTCTATGGTTAGCTCGCTTAGTCGAAGATCTTGGCATTACTCAAACTCTAGTGTTGCATTGTGATAGCCAGATTGTGAATCGTGTTTCACTTCAAGTTGAAACATTATGTGATATGAGACATATTGGCTAGCAGGCACATTGATCTAATCAAGGTTCACACGGATGACAACCCCGTATATGCTCTCACATAGAGCCTACCCTCTGAGCAGTTTGCACATTGCATGGAGATAATGGGTGTAGATGAAGCCATAGGATTGCTTCACAATTGTACACATGTAGATGCATAGGCCCCTTGGGCCACGTCGGTCTTCAAGTGGGAGATTGTTGGGGTTTAGGAGAACTGGCCTTACTAACCCATCTTCTGGACTAACCTTATTCTTGATATAATATGTGAAGAAGGAGCTGTGAGTTATCTTCTCACTCACTTTGTGCTCCACCCACACGCTATTTACTCATCCTCAATCGCATTCCACATGCACCTTCTAACGCACTCACAATATCTCAAAATGTGAGTGAAATTGTGCTTCATGACATACAGTTTCTTGGTGGATGATGAAAAAATAATACAATGTTGAATGTCTAGTTGTAGAAGCACTGTGTGAATTACCAAAAGGTGAGCACTTTATAAGTGCAAAGACCATGGTGGGATTTGGTGCAAAATGTGGCTTAAGAACACAAGAGTATATTGGATGTGGCATGAGTATGGCTACCTTATACTCAATGATGTGGCAACACGAAAAAACACCCAAACAACTACCAAAATAACAAGGCAAGTCGAGCAATGTAGACTATTGGTTTGGACGTCGATATATTGTGAACACTTAGTAGCTTTCGAGGATGACAACAGGGTTTTCCCAGTTGTATGAGTTGCGATAACGAGCAAGTTTACATGGTTGGTACATCACATGGAAGAGTTTGGTAGTGAGTGTTAAGGGACAAGCAATGAGCACACATCAGTGTTGGATAGTGAAGCTTTTGAAAAGGTAGTAAGTGGATTTGAGCTAATAAGGGCAAGGAAATGGTACAATGGTGGGGCCACTAGGTAGAATCAAGAAATAGATGCCCAATGGTGGGGCCACTAGGTAGAATAGAGCAATAGATGCACAATTTAAAGCAGAGTCAAAGGCTACCAAATCATTGATTTGGGACTGTTGTTCCCTCCTATTGATCTATACACAGAGGCTTCTTGTGAAAATTAAGAGCAAGGCGGGACTCCTTGTGATATCCCCTCCTTCTTTTTTAGAAGAGTAGAAAAATGAATTAAAGTGTCAAAAAAAGGTACAAAAACCCATAGGAAGGTGGTGGATAAGCCCCATACAAAAGGAGTTACATTATAAGGTCTCTCATCCTAGACCTTACTTTAAAATAGAATTTGGGCAAGAGCGCGCTCCAACTTTTCTATCTAGTAGCTTTCTGCATCTCAATAAAGGATGAGCCTTCTAGGGCTTTACAAGTCATATTACATAGAGTTGAGGCAACTTGCACCAAGTCCTGCTTGAGAGGAGGAGGAATTGGAGGATTACTCCCATTGAAAATCACACTATTCCTTTTAAGCCATGTATGCCAGAGGGTGGTTCCTCTCCTTTAATTCCACAAGGAAATATCCAAACTTTTACAATTACCCAAAAGCTATCCTCGGCAATCAAATCTTGAATAAGGAAATCTGATTATGAAATTTCCTAAGAATATCAATTGCGGGTTGGTTTGATCTGCAACTATAGAAAAGATGGGGGAAATCTTCAACATCAGAGCTGCATCTTTGACAAATCCCATTACTAACTTTGCATTATAAGTCCCTTTATCCACACCGCACCCCCTGATGTATTATGAGCCAAAGTAGATAATTGTGTTTGTTGGCCAGTGGGTAAGTCGAAAGACATTTAAATACTCCCACTGCGTGCAACTCCATTGGAGCTTCCATTTCCTATTCAGCTTCTTCTTCATGTTGTCTTCTAGTCCTCCAACATCCTTGGACAGTCTCAGGATTTCCAAAAATTAAATGAAGGGTGTTGTGTCTAAAAGAGGCTTTGTTGGGCAATTTTATTTTTGGCAACACCACCTTTGCCATATCCAAACACCACCTAGCATTGGCGAGCTTAATGTTGAATGTTTCCAACAGCTCAGCTTCAGACTTCAATTTGTTATTGTCAACAAACATATTCCCCCAACTTTTGATTCCTATCTGGAAGCACTTTTGTGCTCTCCTTCTAAGCTGTTAGCCATACTTGGAGGCAAAATAACATGTTCAAGGGGAATCATACATAAAACGTAAATAATTTAATTTGAAAAAACTAGAAGGTTCCCATGAACTTTTGACAATATTCCAAGCAGTCCATAGTTTGCAGACAATAGAAAAGCCATAAGGTTTGATTGGAAGGGGAGAGATTATGATACCTCTACATTCCAGATTGGTCCATGCTTTATAACTCTGCAATCTAAATTTGTGGCAATCCCTTTTGATAAGCAAAGCCCAGACATAAGAAGAGCTTGAGGACCTATAATCCATTTTGCTTCCATCCTTGTAGCTATTTGGTCCAGGTTCAAAATACCTAGTCCCCCTTTGATTTTTGGCAGTTGATAGGTGTCCCAGAGACCTTGGGTACTTTCTGATGATTTTCATCTCCCCTGGCTAAAGCATGGACTTTTTTCATTTGATATTTGGCTAGGGTCCAACAGGACAAAAAATAGATCATTCCTATAAGAATAAAATGATTAAGAACAAAAGCTCTAGAAGCTAGAGAAGGGGTGACTTTGCCACTGCAACACCCTTTGTCTAGTTTTTTCCAAGATCCACTCCCACCTTTGGTTGAGAGATACTTTGAAACCCATTGGGATCCCCAGTAACCTGAACACTTGTCCATCCATTATTGAGGTACAGCCTACATCAGTAATTAGTTGAGGAACAGTTCCAGTTGAGTTCAGCTTTTATATCCAATCATGGATTTGGCATTACCAAACAGATATGGACAAATCTGATAAAATTCTTTCCAGAACCCATAATAAATGAAGACTGATAAATAAAGTCCCACTGCATCCTGTCATAAGCTTTGTCAAATTCTAGTTTAAAGAAGATAAAATCTTGACCACTGTCTTGAGAAAATTTAACTGCTCCCCAAAGAGTAATGATGGAATCCAATATGAATTTGCCTCCTATAAAGCCTTTCTGTTGAGGAAGAATGATTTGGTCCATTAAGGGACTTATTCTCCTAGCTAGAGAAAGGGCAAAGATCTTATATATTGAAGTCAAACATGTAATGGGCCTCCAATTACCTAGGTCCTCTTTCTCTCCCCTCTTATGGAATGAGCTTAACCACTCCAATGTTTATGGAGGAAGAAAAGTACCTACTCTAACACTAGTTCTGTGATTGAACATTTAAGTGTCCTAAGACACTAAAGTGTCATGTTTTCCTTCCATGTTTTGGTAATTTATTTTGTCAAGCTAGAAACAAGTTTTTTATACCTTGCTTCAACCATAAGTTGGTTATAAGGGAAAGAAAACACTGGATTTTTCTCCATGTCAAAATACAATCCGTATGGATAAAATTCTGGTAAGTTCTAAGTCATTAATTTTAGTGAAATTTTAGGCTGTTTGCCAAAAAAATCATAAAATTATTATATCTTTTTGTAGAGTTGGCCTTTTTTATGTTTATAAAAACCAAGTGTTAACACTTAGTGCACTTTAAGACAAGTTTCCAAGTCACACGCAAGTTATAGACATAATTTCATACTTGAGCACGTGCTGAATAAGTGCATAATTTTGATCTTCTAAAGGTCCCCTCGTGGAATTGGGGCTATTTGAGTGCAATTTGACAACTACAAATGACTTTATATGTTGAAACCAAGAAACTACGTATTTATTGGGCTCCCTAACTCAATTAAATCTTGTTGCTTGAACTCTATCTTGAATTTTTTATCGTGCAAAAACACTTGAAAATCTTGAGTTCTCCACAATAACATTAAAACCAAGGTTTTGGGCACCCAACTGTGTATTATCTGAGGTTTTGAATGCTTTGTCTCAAGAATGAAATTATCAAAGTTCTCTCTTATGCAGTTTTGAATTTTTAAATAATCCAGTAATTGTTGTATATCAAAGCCCTTCTACTTGCCACCTTGAGTCCTCAATGTAAAGGGTAAGCAATGTATCACTTTCTAAACTCACAAATACATCAAAAATATATTTTTCTTTGTATACAACAATATGCTTGAAATGGATGTATCAAACACATAAAACTTTTCAATATTTTATATAGTTCCAAGTCAATTTTTTTCTACATAAAACTTTCAATTATCCATAGCAAAATTGTGGAAAAGACACCTAAAAATTTTTACAGAGTCGCCTCATTTTCTCTTAAGCTTGTAAAGTCGATTTCTTCAAACCATCAATCGTAGTCTTACGAGGGTCAACTTGATGAGTATAGTTCCTAATCATGGTAGATTCTAAAATGCAAGGTTATATTTTTAAAAGACCCTCTAGCTAACATGTTTAAACATATCAAGAGGGTTTTCTTAAATAACCCATCTAATGCAAGTAGCATCTAATTTAAACTTGTAAAAAAAGGACACTTAAGTGTCCTGTTTTTGTACCAAACTAGTGCTAATGGCTTCCATCCATATAGACAAGAGATATGGGACTAGGAACTCATGGTACTGATGAAATAATTTATTGGGTATGCCATCCATGCCAAGTGATTTACCAACCTTAAGGGAAAGAATAGTTTCTCTCAATTTCCCCTCTATGATGGACTGATCCAAGACTTTGGCCACATGCTGGGATATAATTTTTTCCCTTATTATGGCTATTTGACAACAGTCTAGTCAGTCCCTCTTTGAGGGGGGTTGAAGGAAATATTTACATAATAGTCTTTAACCACTTGAAGATTTTGAGAGAGTGTAAAAATCAATGTACCAACATGATCCTTCAAAAAGGGGATAAAATTACTTTTTTTCTTTTTTTTAGCAAGGCAAACATGTTTTTATCAAGTCTATCTATCTTGCCATCCTAGTAGGATGGAAGCCCTAGCAGCAAGAACTTCTTCTTCCTTCAACTTTTCTTTGAGCTTTAAGAGGGGAGGAGAAGGTGGGCAATTGGGAGGAGTAGAGGATTATGTATCCTCTATCTAGGCCCTTATCATCATACTTCTCTTTGCCCGAATTTCCCTAGCTTTCTTTTTAAACACCCCCATAATGTTCTGAGTTTCCTTGATAGCTATATCCCCTTCTTATTTAACCAATTGAAGTTCTGCCTAAAAAGAAAATACAAGGGCTCCTGGCTCCCCCCACAAGTCACATTCACACCCCCCTAAAAAATATTCTCTCTCTCTCTCTCTCTCTCTCTCTCTCTCTCTCTCTCTCTCTCTCTCACACACACACACACACACATGCATGTGCGCGCACGCACGCACACACCTAATTATAGCAAGATTATTAGTGATGCAAAACTAAGCCAAATTGACCAATTAGGGGCTCTAAACAAATCTGTTGCAAAGGAGCTCAAGAACCCACACAATTGAACGGGTATGGCTTTCTTGATTTTGAGCAAAAAATCAAGCCAAATACATAAAAATCGGATGCTAATTAGACGAATTAGCACAAAATGAAGACCCAAAAAATTTGCATGAATCTCTCGCTCTAATTGTAAAGCCAAATTAGTTCGGATTGGAACTCTTTAACAACTCAAAAAAGAGGCTTCGCAAGGGGCTTCTTTACACACAATCAATGCAAACTAAAAAACACGCTAAATGCATACACATACAATAATCAATGTCGAATTTTTCAAGAAGGGTAGTGGCTTTATAAAATGACCATCTTGCCCAAACTTTGCCAGTTCAACAATAGAGTACGTATTAGAAAATAAAAAATTAGTTCACGACAATGTGCAGCACACAATGTCTAGCCTGGAGGAGACAGAGAATACGCTCTAGGGTGTGATTAGGAAGTAGTAAGCATTGTTATGGCTCTGATACCAATTGAAAGGCTAAGGTAGATAGACAAGAGAATTGTTCATGTTGAAAGAGAGCATAGTGATTGCATTAGAAAGCTTCTGAACACAAAGGGTTTCTCTATACAAACTTCTCACATAGACCTTGTCTTCTACACATGCTTCACACACACAAGCTTCCTGCTAGCACGCACTTCTTGCCTTTATCAATGGCACACACATATTCCACATGACTCCCAAGCTAGGGGGTTTTCCCACATGTGAGGTGCTACAATCTCCACACCCCAACACGTGTACTAAATTAGGTAATCGTTTGGCTTTCAAGTGAACAAATAGCCAAATTATAGGCAAAAGTAGAGTTCAAATAAGTCCAAATAACAAGGACAACTATGGCAAAGATAGCCTTTATGCTCGCATTTTACCCTCACTCGTCGCTGCAAGGTTTCCTGTTTGTGTATGTGTCTTGGATCTTGGTCCATCAGCAAATCTATTTCACTTGTTCTCTTTTTATTTTCCTAAATTCTAAGTACCAAATTAAGATGGAAAATACTTTGAATTTATCCTCCCAATAGATAGCACACACGTTAGGCACATTTGGAAGATTCCTTCTCATGTATATTTTGTGCATATGAAGATGCCAAGGAGTAATGTGTAAGAGTTTCTTTTGTGGGCCTTTTTTTTCTTGTGTCAGATGCACACGCCTATATAGTGTCAACAAGTAGGTTGCCATGTATATAAGTGAGTTTTGCATCATAAGCAAGTAGGGGGGTTGCTTATTATTAGGAATTTTCAAGTTGTGGGCATCGGGTCCCCCTCTGTTGATGAGAGTTTGGGCTATTGCCATGCCCCTTCAACCCCCAACACAAATAATGGTTGACGCCGACCCAAAAGACCATGGAAACTATGAAAAACGCCCCATGGCACAGACAATTTTATTTTGTGAATCCACAATATCAACAGCATATATGTCCCTCATCCCGGGTTTGCTCCACCAAAATGGCCCACCTGCAACTCACATTTTGCACCGGGATTCAACGGAGCAACCCCAACCGCTTATTTAAAGTTTGAGAATATCCACCATGCGCCTTGAAGGTGTCTGTTTACATTGTCATAAATAGAAAGAAACGTTATCTACCATGAAGCATTAGACCCCACCATGAATTTTGAACCTTATGTGGAGTTCAAACTCCCATCCCACCTTGTATGTAATTGCCATACTGACGACCAAGATTGCTCTGATTCCATTTCAGGTTAGCAGCCGCTCTTCTCTATGTGCAAAGCAGCTCCTGTCCTGTCTGCAGAAACAGCAAAAGTCTGCTCACAATGCAGTCATTATAAGCTCTCAAAATCCATGGGTGGACTGTATTGCCAAACGAGTTCTAGGGAGAGTGCTTAATTTAAAGGATGAAACAACAATCACATCAGTGCAAGTATATCCCATTCCTTGTGATCACATAGATACTCTGTTAGCTATTACTTGCACATAGCTCGACTTCTTAAGGTTTCAAAAAAGTGGACTACTATGTCACCTCAAGTATCTAAATGCTCCTCGTTCGCCTTGGCCTTGGCCAAAACTATGAATCTTGACACTAGTTCTGACTACTGAGATTCACAAAATGACGGGTAAACTTCTCAAACTTGCCTTGATTACATGATCCAAAAACTATACTACTCTATTAACTGGTCGGGTTAATTGCAGTAAACTGGAATAGAAATTTTCAAAGGCGCATATCACACTGGGAAAAAAATTTAGAGACTTGGCTTGAAGTTGAATTTTTATTGCCACGATTATTAGGCCAAATAAAGATGACTATCCTACAACCTTATCTTCACCGAAGGAGGTTAAAAACCAGCTGCTAACAAGGGTAAGACCCATATTACAAGAACACCCAGACAACTGAGGAAACAAAACCAATATAACATACATCCGATCTTTCAGCTTAAAGCATTATGTGAAGAATCAGCAGCATCCAGGACACCTTTTCAGACCCCAGAGTACAAACTTGAGAATGTTATAACAGGGTTAGCCACAGTGATCTTGTCACCCAAATTACCTGGCTGGAGATTTCTAATGGCTGCTGGAATGAAAAGGGGCGCCAATGTCCATGGCGTGACTATTCCTCGATAAAATTTGAAGTCAATTCCCAATAATGGCCAACTTTTGCATCTGAAAGAAATTTTCGAGCGGCTGCCTCAGTTCGAAACTGCTGAACAGTGAATTTCTCAAAATTTGGCCTTGCAACACTGCCCTGCCAAACAAGGACGCATTTATTCACTTGCTGAGAATTCATCTCCCCAACTGTCTCATCGCTCTCCTTCACAGCAGCAGCCCACTTTATCCGCTGTAGCATCAACTTCCCATATCTCTTAATGGCTTTTGACCCTCCTTCAACTATAACTACAGTCATGGTGTCACACATAACTATACAACCTGTGAGCCTGTTCTCATTCGCATTCACATCCACTTTAAACCTTGTTTGCGGATGCGACAAGTCATTCACTTTGTAAACAGACACAATAGTCTCTAGAGTATTCGGATCGTCAAAGAGTTTTCGCTCTTTCTTCTTGCGTCTCTCGGCCGGAGTCAGCTTACGTGCAAGATTTCGATCTGTATGAGCTTGTTCCCGCTCTGCAGCTGCAGACCGAATCTCCATCTCCAATTTTGTTGGATCCTGAGTAGCCTCTGCTGCTAGAACTTTCATGAGATTGCTCATTTTCACTTTTGGTTTGGGTGGCTCCATAAGACCTTGCCTGATCAGATCTTGTTTCTCCTTTTCCTTTGCCAAACGGCGCTGCGTACGCATTTTCTTGCGCTCTTTCTTCGTCAGCTTTAAGGGTTGTGGTGGAGGAGGCGCAGGTTCAGCTGGTGGTTCAATGGGTACAGGGTGCTCTACGTAAATGGTCAATTTTTCCATTTTCACATTCAGCTCACCTTCAAAGGAGTCTGGATAGTTACCAGAAGGCAGAATAACAGCATCCCTGTTTTACACAAGTGAAAAATTAGAGCAAAAACTGAAACCCGTTATAAATACAGAATAGAAAAACTCTTTCAACTCTAAAACGCATACCACCACTCAACGTCGGGTATAGGATCCCTCGGCTTTTCCTTGACAGGAAGTCGCTCAGAAACCTCGATTAAATTTGGATTGATATCAGCTTCTGACTTTGCCTTTGCAAGTGCAGCCTGCTTTAGCCTTATTTCCTTTGCTTGTGCCTCTCCATAACGACTCTGCAGACGACGTGAAACATATAATTGATTCCAATGTTCACATGCAACCCTGCACAAGTACCTCCAGCATTCATTGATTCTCCAATAGGAAACATACCAGTTCAGGTGAAGAAAGTTACCTTCATTCGGGAGATCTCAGCTTGCTTTGCTAAAGAGCCTTCTACCACAAACTGAAAAGAAGGCCTTTTCTGCCTCAAGAGTTTCTTTTTGTCCAAGCCCATGTCAGGATCAAAGAACTTATTTTCAGTTTGATCTTCCTCAAGCTCTGGAGGGAGTATCTGAAAAGACTCTTTTTTGTGCTTATTTATATTGACCTACAAAAACAAGAGAACAACGGTGTCAAAGCTACAATAGAAGACTCAAACAATCACCTTCTTAGAACCCCTGGCTTAGAAATCTCGATATAATACCTTCAAAGTACTGAGATTACTGATCTTGGTTCGTTCCACTACATTTCCATGCTCATCAATTTCTCGTCCCTGGGCATCAAGCCGCAAGACTGGCCTTCTCACATCCCTCTGTTGACCAACTGTTCCAAAATCATTTCCTTGCATCATGGAGAAGAATGAATCTGTGGGTTGAGAAATGCCAAGACGTGCAGCCACTTCCTGGACTTTCTTTAGTGCATCATTTAACGGTGCCACACCAGGAACTAGCCCTGGAAAATTTGGAAGATTATTTGTGGTTGCAGAAATTGTTCCAATCGCACTGTTTGCTGGCAATGTCTGAGCAGTACTGCGTACGTGAGTCGACGGTGTTAACACTGCAGAAGAGGAAGATGCTTTCGAGATCTGGGCTGTGGCTTGAATAGCCTTTCAAAAGATAACCAGAGAGAAAGTCTCGTTAGCAGGATCAAAATCAGACACACAATGTTGACTGAAGGTGTCAAAAAATCTTACACTACCTTAGGAATTTTTTTCAGTTTTTCTGCAAGCATCTTCTGTTTTTCCAATGTCAGCTTAGCCTTTGATAAAGCCTCTGGCGTCAAACTCCATCCCTTGAAATTTGAATTTTGATCCTCACTCTGACTTGCGGTGTTGCCTTGAGCAGCCATCTCCGCAGTACTAACATTTTTTGCTCCCTGAAAATATGTTCATGAATAGGTAAGAACATACTGAACTAGCAAAATCCAAAGCAGCAAAACAATTAAACAGGGCAGAACACTGGGATCTTCCGAAACGAAACCCCTGAATATGTTACATGTACTGCCTAACTTGTCAAGGCAAATGTACTAAACACTGTAACCTTCTCAAGGAAATACTTCAGAAGTATTAAATATGATGAAATAAACCACTGTCAAGAAATATAGCCAAAACAAGCTTCAAAACAGACCTGGTAACCAGTAAAAGAAATAAGGAAAATTAAAAAAGGGTCCTTAGGCCTGTCGAGAATAACTTAAAATCACTTCAGTTTTGCATAGTCTGAAAAAAAAAATGATAAAGGCATAAATAAATGATCGAGCAAGAAATAGAAATCCAAAAGCAAGAAAAGATAGTAGCTTATTGTCACGTGATTGGCCTGCAAATGGCAAAGACCGGCCAGACTTCATGACCATTAACCCCTCCTATATGTTTTGATTATGTGCGAAAAAAAGTAACACAGTTTCACCTTGCCTTGCTTATTTTTTATATAGTCTAGATTAGACTACGTTTTTCTCGTCTCTAATTCAAGCCTTTAATTCTCGTATAATCCACATGAGATCGGGCATGACGCGTTAAGTCAATTAATTGCACCTTCTACGTAACTCGTCTCAGCAACCACTAGAATCAGTTTTTCCGTTCTGTCGGGCCAAGGTAGGTCACTTGAAGGTCAATTTAAGGGGCTTTATTTGGAGACAGGAGCTGTGATAGATTTTAAGGCTAGGGTTACCTGATCGAGGGTTAGAGTACCCACATTGGATTCTCTTTCCTTTCTCTCTCATTCTGCTTCAGTACTTCAAGTTGTAACGGTTTGTTTGCAGATTTTGTAGTGCATTGTCTACAATACCCACTGTCGTAATAGAAGCTGCTTTCATGCGCAGCAGGTATGACGCAACACAAGCCTTCAAATCGTGCACCAACTGCACATTTTGCACCTCTAGACTGATTAGCATGCACGTTTCTGCTGAAATCTTGAACTGGTTAGTAACCATGGTGATGTAGGGCTTCTTGACCCTTGCTGGGCATTGCAAAGAGAGCAAAAAACGCGAAGAACCTCTACAGTGACCCTTCTTCAACTTAAGCAACTAATGTTCAAGGATTAACGAGAATGGGTATAACCTCTATGCTGCCCCTAAGTCAAATTGGAGAGCATCAATTAGGTACAGAAAGCTGAATTGTCCAATATAACAGGTTGAGTGCAAGGGAAAAACAAGGAATGGTGCTCAAGCACAGAATAACTGAATGAAAACATAGCTGAGAGTAAGAAGGTTTACAGAGATTGAAAACGCAATGATTCCTAGACTTTGAGCTCTTACAACAACTTGGACTCCCAAACCATGAACAAAATTCAATGCTTCCTCCTCCAGAATCTAGGAGTCCCGTCTTAAAATACTCAGTCTGTTTCTTCACCAAAACAGGAGTTTAGTTTTAAAAACCTAAACAGGGTTCATCAGCTCCAAAGTAAGAGCAATTGACCACCACTTATTGAATATATTGCCAAGCCATGAATGTTCTACAAAAGAGAAGAAGGTTGCTGATCTGGGAACACACCAAAGAATCTTCTCCCAACCTCCATCCTCTGAGATTCGCTCTCTTTATTATTACTGCTTGAATTAACACCTGAGCGTAAATCATCTTTCAGCAAATCCTCACAGAATGGACATAACAGAAACATCCTCGTGTTTGTTATTCAATCACTATCTTGAATGATTTCTAACAAGAACATGGGGATGTGAAGCTTAGGAAAGTCATTTCAACTATCTGTACCGATGGGCATGCTGTCTAACTTGGTCAGTGTTAGCTTGCAGCACCACCTAGCCAAATCAGCAATGCCAGTTTCACCTTAAGAGTACATGAATCGAAGGAGGAGAACGCAAGCCTTATGACGCACTGAAGGATCGCACAAGATTTTAAGAACACGACTACTTGTCCAAAACAACTTGACAACAAGTCCAAAATATTTTTTGTTCTGACTACAAACCAGCTTGAATGTCATGTCAAATTCTAACTTTAACTCCTCCATCGTTGAACACAAATACTGACAAACTGTCCACAGGATGCCACAAATCAACATAAATAGAGGCCATACATCCAAAGAATTCCACGCAAGATAAATTACAAAGATATCGGCATGCAAAAGGTTCATCTACTCTCTTCAAACACTTTTACAGAAAACAAAAGAAAATAAACCCTTGTTCTCGCTGCATGCTGGGTAAATATTCTCTGAAACTTGTTTGGACCAATGGTGTCGCTTTACGGCGTTCAAAGTCACACACACACACACGCACACGCACAGACCTTCGAGTGGCTACGCGCATGTTTCGTGAATCATGATTATGTCTTGCGAGAAGCAGACTCTTACTCCTTCAGCAGGACAAAACCCCTTAATCTTTCTTTAGCTTTGCATTTCGTAGGTCTTCTGAGGGTTTCATTTTAAAAACATGCAGCGGGAGGTTGCTGGTGCTGCTCATGGCTGACAGGTGCATCAGTGGTGCTTGTGCTATGCAAGCACAATGAGGTACTCGATGGCAAGGCGGAAGATCAAGAGGGGTCCTCTATACAGGCTCTGCACTCACCTATGCTTGCACCTTGAAGGCATGCGGTACACCATGCAACAAGCAGAGAGAACATCCAGTTCTAGATGCGTTCTCTCATTTCTCTTTTCCAGTGAAAGAGATAGACAGATAGATGTCATTATCGTCCTCGGAGGTCAAATATGACCCATGGGACCAAAACATGCGTACAAAGGATGTCTCCTCTCATCAAGGAGAGGGTAATGGTTGTTACATTAGCATGTGCGACCAAAAAAAGGGTCAGTAGTGGATAGGTGGAACAACCTTAGGATGCAATACAAAATATAAAATACAGTAGAGTAAATGGGAACTATGGGGCTACGGGGTGGTATCCAACGGTGTGATAGGAGGCTTGGGAGACCGAAACTCTTGTATGAGGGCCTTTCCTCCGCGGTATACTGCCCACTTCCCCTGGGCTCTTGCCGCGTGCACTTTCTTGAGTTCGCTACCTTTGTGTTTTAGTTGTGTCGTGGTGAGCTCCTCTGCAATCCAAAAGCTAGTGCCTTTGAGGAGGCGCGATTGTTGGAGTAGCCAGAGTCGTCCTTCTTTGTTCTCAAACTCGAGGATGGAATGTCTGCTTGGTGCTTTTTTTGTGGTTGAGCTTGTTGGTGATGCTTTCGACCATGTCGTAGTCCACATGGATCGGCTTGAGAGTTTCGTGGAGGAAGTTGATGCGTTCAAAGAAGTCGTCTTCACACTTGTCCCAAGCTTGGGGTAGGCCCCCAATGCGGACCCTGAGTGTGTTTTCTTCTTGAAGGTGTCATTCTCGGAACTCTGCCTTCACACAGGTTTCCACCTTGGTCAGTGCAATTGTGTGAGCTCGGGTAACCTTGGCTTCAACTTCCTTCACTTTGTTAGTGGCGAGCCCGACCATGTTGTCAAAACGCCCCTCAAGCGCACTAAGACGTGCTTTGAGGTCACGATTTTCTTCCATCACCCTGTCAAGAGTTGCCAGGAGTTGCCCGATGCGATCCGCCTTGCTCGATGCCGCCAGGATGGTGGCAAAGGTCGGGCGGGGTTGCCGCGGGGTCAAAAAATTTAGGTTACTCATCTTGTCTTGTTTTGCAGACATATCTTGAACTATGTAGCGGCAACGAAGCTGCTGGAACAGCGGTCTCCGCAGATCTTTGTAGAGCTGGATGTGCATGAAATGTATCTTGTACTTCCCGCCCCCCCGACCTAGGACACCCGCCCTTGATGGAGACGGAACTCTGTCGCGCTCACAACAGACAAATCAAATCACACGAGTGAGGAACTCTGCCATGACATTCACAAGAGATACGAGGCTTGTTCTCTGACTGGAAGACAGCGAGCAGAGGTTAATCCTTTTGTACACCAAAGTATCCTCAACTCCACCAAAAAAAAACGCTGTCAATGCATGACTTCTTGGCGGAGCTCTGTGGCTGGACAGCAGTGAGCAGTGGGAAAGGTCGGCAGTGGCGCGCGACCACGGATTGAGGAGGAGGGGCAGGCAGGGTTGAGGGACTAACCCTCCCCTAAGCTTGCGCCGAGAGAGAGAGAGAGAGAGAGAGAGAGAGAGAGAGAGAGAGAGAGAGAGAGAGAGAGAGAGAGAGATTTTGTTAAGTCTATGTCAGGCCAAAGTCGGCCTATGAGACAAATCAAGTATACATGTGTGTGTCTTCCATCTATCGGAAAAGACAAAACAATCCAAACTCGTACAAAATAAAGAGAAAACCTTGGTGTATGATGGGATCTATTGGTGGTGGTGATGAAGGGCTCTAGTACTAGGGATGTGTGCATGTCTATATGCTCAAGGTAGTACAACCATGCAGATGCATCAAGCTAGCTAGCTCCATCCTGCGCTAATAGGGGGGTGTTGAGAGAGAGAAATGAAATGAAAGAGAGAGAGAGAGAGAGAGAGAGAGAGAGAGAGAGAGAGAGAGAGATTAACATCTTCAAAAAGGCCAAAATGACCTATGAGACCAATCCGTTACAAACTGGTGAATCGTATACCATGTCTGGGTACAAAAAAATGTCTGGATACAAAAAAAGAGATACGAAAATGAATCTATAAGTGCTACTAGCTAGAACTGTGTGGGGTATGTGTGACCACTGATACAATGGGTGCCCAATACAAGAGAATGATATAATGGGTGATGAATCCATCCTTATGTGTACTTTGGATGTCGAGATAGTATGGCTCAAATCCTCTGTTGCAATCTCCGTCCATGCTGTGAAGCTCCTCTCCTCAATCATGGGCGTCTCGATCTCCTTAGCTCCAATACTCGTTCAATGAGAGTACTGTCACAAACTGCTGACATGTGAAGACACTAAAGAACGGAGCCAACCTGCAAATCTCGGCCGAGAAGCCTAAACCCTAGAAGCAGCAAAAGAAGTTTCACCAACTTGCAAAGTTTGGTCGAGTGGCCTATTTTTAAAGAAGAGTTCCCACCAACTTATGGACCCTGTCCGATGGGGCCCAAGGGTCTTAAAGGCATTAAAATAAAGAAGGACCGCACACACACGCACTCAATCTCTTGCTAGTAGCATGCTGACGTGGCAGCTATACAAACTCCCGCGTTTTACGTTGCAGTGCCACGTGGCAGACTATATGGATTTCCGCATTTTACGGTGCTGACATGGCAGAGTGTACGGATTTCCGCGTTTTGCGCTGACATGTGCTGGCGTGGCAATATGGAATTCCCTGTTTGGCGCTGGCAGCTTTTTGGCAAGATGCTTTTGAGTTTGAAGCTTTTCTTGTAACTGCTTTTCAAGGCCAAGGGCCTTTAAATATGTGCAGAGGGCTCATTCTGTGGCACACTTCAGTACGAAGGTGCAGAGGGTGGACTACCGGCATTGTAATGAGTTCAAGCAATATAAAGAAATACCGAAAGGGGCGCCAAGGTTTGGGGCCAGTGCTCTCTTGGGATGGAATTCCGTCACGCCCCGTCTCGTGTCGTGCATCTCTTTCGGTTCAATTGTTATTTGAAGTGCTAAAAGTTGTTTAGTCTGTTCTTTCCTGTTGGCCCGTGGTGCCCGTCTCTCCTAACAAAGTATTGCAGGTGCGAGTATGAGCTAAGCTTTGCAATGGTGGCTACTCCTCTATCTGTCCAGTGTTAGGTGTGAAGAAATCTGTAAACTCTCTCTGGGATTGTCTCTCTCCAGATCTCCTCAGTAAACTATCTCTGTGTCTGCGTAACTCAAGTAGATCAAGTCCAAGACATCTCTGGTCCTGATAGCTCATGACTCTAGAGAATGGTCCGAAGCCCTCTCTGAATAGACAATGGAAGCGACCCCGTATCTCGTAATACATTGTGCACTAACATATATAATGCATCTCTGTCTCTGGCTCTATATGGCATAGACGGCATATCCTGCTAGTTGCTGGTATCCCTCTGAATCTACAAGTCTCAACCTCAAGCTGGTGTGAAGATGTCCGTATCTAACCAATGGCACACCGTAACCCATGAGATAGATGTGTATCCATATAGTTGGGTCGAATCACAAACCCATCCCCAGTGAGTTAGAGAGAAGCTCTTTATAGAAAGCCATCTTCGTGTCCAACTCCTTTGTCAGCTCTATCCATGTCCTCCTGGTGTCCAACTGGGTCAGGTCCTAGCGAATTGAGTCTAGTAATCTCCACCTGTGTAAGAGACAGCGATGATGCATCAAGGGAGTATTGGAAGGGAGGCACAAGCTATCTATCAGGAAGCCATGTATCTGGAACCATGATGACATCTCTCCATACCAGCATGATGTGTCCCCCTGTAAAGCTGTCTCGAGGACTCAAGTCTAAGCTGTGCATAAAGGAAACTAATCTAGTAAGCGCCCCTATTTCTAAACCGGCTACTAACTCCGCTCTAATTCGTGTGGCACGGAGGCCTTGGCTCTAACCAGCCAAGAGATCATAGATACCAAGGCCTCTCCATACCTCTCCACCCATCCTGACCCACAGAGGATCCCCAAACATGAACCCCATAGAGCAAAGCTGAAGCTACCAAGGTATCAAAGAGGCAGAGCTTTGTTCGGGATTCCTGGAGCTGAACCTGCGAAAGAGAGAGAGAGAATCTGCCTAGACTCTCCTCTCAAATTTTTTGTCAAAATGGGTCTCACCTACTAAGTGCCTCAACATTTAAGTTGAGACTTGTGAGCACTAAGGGATGAAACTTGAAAACAAGCACCTGTCTTCAATTGGTGCACAATGGTAGGGCTGTGGCTATGAACGCTCGAATGAGACTGTCCTCTGAGGACAGGCCATGTAAAGAAGATCATCATAGCGGGATCAACATTTCAGTAGCCTCGTCCATTCCATTCATCCTTGCCTACTTGTTTGATAGAAAAAAAATTCAACTATGCTACTAAAAAATGCAAAAGCTCATACATCACTCAAAGCATCCATTCCTCATCTCACAAAAAATAGAACACAAAAACCAAGTCGCAATAAAGAGCTCTCTCCTGCTCGAGCCTGTGCTCTGAAAGGAGTCTCCTCAACAGCAAACACAAATGTGCAATCTCACACACAGATTGCATCAACCAGTACTGCTAGCCAGCAAGCTCCTCCATGTCCTACTCCTGAACCAAGCACTAGAGCAGCGAATACTAAGACGGGCTAAAGACACTTGAAAACAATGCACATTCAAGAAACACAAGTAAACCTTTCACAGAATTGTAAAATTAAGTATAAAATAGCTTCAAATTTTCATAATTTCTTCCGAAACGAAAAGAAAGAAACTACATTCTACTACAAACAAAAAAGATATACGAAATGACTTTCCTTCAAATTATTAAAAAAGAGAGACTAAATAAATGGGAAGCTTGCTTACACTTTAGTCATCAAGTTTTGACAAAGTTTGTTTACACCAAGAATGAGAAAGATCCGAACGAAGCATCGTACAACAAATTTATCAGACAGACATCATAACTTAACGTTGTGCGACCTTCATTTCACTACTTGTCCAAACAAGAAGTGAAAGATTATTGCATAGTATCATGCATAGCTTGGCCAACAGCAATAACATAGTCAGCGCCCAAGAGTAGGTAATCAATTTCTATCACTAGAGGTGATGGGCCATGACATTAGAGACCTTTCGTTAAGTTTATTGTTTATAACTTGAACACACCCAAAGGGAAAACAACCTATTACATTGCAGCTTTGCAAGAAAGATCAAACTTCTTCCAGAATCCTCTTGACCAAGTCCTTTTCCAGCAAATACTGAAATTTGACCATGAACCACAAACAAAAGAGAACCTACTATGTTGCAACTTTGCAAGAAGATTCGAACTCTTCCCGAATCCCCTTGAACAATTACCCTTTTCCAACAAGTAATGTGACAGTAAGATTGAACAACAAAGTTTTGGAAAGAAAAATCTCGCTAGAATTGAGACAGTGTTTGACTAAAATTTGTAATAAGTAAAAAAACACCTCCTAGCTACCTAGACTATTTAGAACGTCCCTCCATGCAATAGGACTAGCACCTCCAAGAGTCTCCATTAGCAGTCTAGCTAGCGGGGCATCTTCACAAATAGGGGCTCTCTTATTTGGTGACCAGCCACATTCGATATGTTCTCATTGCTATAAACAATCAGCTAGTGTTTGTTATGAACAATCGCGCTTGCACAATGGCACACATCAATCATATGCCTACAAGCATTCAAGCCTTCAAAAGGAAAAACTGCAGCCTCATCCAGGACAAAGATAAAACTGGTAAATATTGCACATGCTACTACTATAATTGACACACAAGGTTTTGTATTGCAAAAACAATGAGAGAGAAGTTTGTGCTCAAAGCCATGCCTTTCTTGATAAAGGGGGATTCTCGAACAAAAAGAGGCTGAAGACATTAAGAGAGTCCAAAATGTCAACTACTCATACACGTACATATAACCAAACCATAAGCTGTTTTAATTTAAGGTCAACTTTCAATAAGACACTGGTGTAACCAGTACTTTGTCATGCATTGCAGTTTAGAGCAGGATACTTCAAACAAATGAAAGATAACCCAAAAGAGAGAAAGAAAACAATTGAAACTTCCAAATAAATCACCGCAAAGTTGATTGATGAAACAAAAATTAGAGCTCACTTGGAACAAAAACAGTTCTCGATGCAAGAAGAAGAAATTCGAAGTGATAGCAGAAAACAGAGAGTCAAGAAGAGACATTGAGCTATGATAGCTCAAAGAAACTAAACCAGCAAGGAAGATCGTACGTAGTTAGTGTAATAACATTTTTTTCCAAGTTAAAAGACTACTATTTTACTACTATTGAGCTCAGAAAACTCTCATACGACCATTCTTATACAATTACTTGCCAAAGAATAGTGTGTTTTCTCATCTACCTGATGCATAGCTGCTTGCCGATACCTGACATCAGAATGCATCCTTAATAGCAAGGTTTGCCACAAGTAGCTAAAAAAACTTGATGTATAGCAACAGTAAAAATAAGGCCCAATATAAGCCATTTGCCTTTTTTATGGCCAAGATTGAAGTGCTTCAAGCATTTGGAACATATTTGCAATGTCTCAAATCCAAGTTGATCAAATTCCTTGTATAGCTACCTTTTCTTAGCCTGAGGAACTGCATCCTTTAAGTAACTCAATGTATACATATAATTTGCAAAAGACAACAGCCCAATGAACCACTGTAGCATACAGGATTGAAGTTTAGGTGGCATGCACTGTTGGTTCCTCTGTTATGTTAGCTTTTTTCAGTAAGAACGATAGAGCATGTGTGCTGCTTGCACAAAAACACGTTCCCCCTACAGGCTTTCCACCTCAACCAACAGAATCAGATTTTTGGCTTCATTGATATCATAAGGAGACTGAATATTATTGATCTCCGTAATTCAAGGCCCACTTGGCAGCATTTTATGTGGCACATCATGCTAAAAGATGCTTAGAAACAAAGAGAAATGGAAAATAAAAAGGGCAAAGAAAAATCTGCCTACAATCATGCTGAAAAATCTGCTGTTTTGCATGTACAGTACGCAGAGACTAAAACAAAACTACCACCAAAAACAACAGCTGCAAGAACTCAATTTCATCGATCAAAGCAAGAGCAGTACGAGACTTTCAATCAAATTAACAATGCTGTTATCTGGACACACATTTCAAAAGTAAAGTTGTACAGATTTAGGCCCTGCACATTAATTCAACTGAGCGATTGTTGTAAGTAAATGCATGCAATCAGCTACCAGTAATTTACTCTGAGCAAGCTAACTTGCTTTATAAATGCACCATTAAGTGAGGTGATTTCATGTAAAATGCATACCTCTCAAGGCACTTCCTATAGCAAAGATCACCCCTAGGTTTTTGCTGCAGACATAATACAACAAATGGGATATACTAGGGGATCAAAAAAATCTTTCGCACGTATGATTGATAGAGGGAGAACAGAAACCTGATTAGAAAGGTGTTCATTGCTATCTGCTGCCACTACTTTTGCCCCATTTCGTTCATATGACTGCGGAAAATTCAAATGCCCAAAAATAAGCCAACATTGATGTTTTTCTGTGCACAATAACCACCACACTAAAGAAAATTTATTTCCTGTCTAGATTAAACATGCTTACTTCAGGTTCCTTTTACAGTTAGGCATAACATTGCCTTTTCAAATAATAAAACCATTTTGTTTCCATGACTAGAATCCATAGACTCTTGTCACTGTCATCAAAACACACTCAAAAATTGAACGCACGTTCAAGCACTAATATCTAGAATTTGATAGCACCCACCCATGGTTAATATTTATGATTATGTACATTAAGTACCATCCAATGTTAGTATGGTACTGTTAGTACGATAAAGAATTAAAAAGAAATTTAAACCATTACAAGAACAAGCTTAAATTCCTATCATTTAACTTGCTTGAACAAACATGGGCACCAGACATAAGGGTTTCCCTCAAGCCTTCAAGGATCAAAGCAAAACTAAGCCTTGCCAAATGCAAAGAGAAAGCACTATACCTCAGTTTTTTTCTCCTCGGTTTTTGAACCAATGATTTGTAATGCATCAGATGCTGCTTGCTGCACCCTGCGATCTGGAGACTCCAAAAGCACTTCAAACAGTGCAACTACGCCTTCGTTTCTGTAAAAAGGCTGAACATAAGGGATTGACCATACAGAAAAATACAACCAAGCCAAAAGACAATATTGACACAACCTTTGTAGAAAACAGATGCGTAGGAAGAATTCCTGACAAAGACTCTAAATAAACACTAGAGGTGGCAGAGAGGACAAGCAGAAACTGCTTTGTATTATTGATAAACAATCATACTGAAATTATTCCTTGTAAGTACAAGGCAATAAAAGGTCTCTAACGCCAATCTTGACTGCAAACATCTCACCGTCTTCATTCTAAAAACTATAAAGGTAATCCTTCAAATGCTTTCTAACAAGTTACTACACTAAGAAATAGATATTACTCTCCTACACCCCTGTCACAAGTCAAATCTTTGTACTAATATCTATCCACCCCTTTACTATCTCTCAACCATCTTTGGGTACTATCTTTCAACCTTCATCTTTGGGCACCACATGCCCAAAGATGAAGGTTGAACGCCTGGATTCACCCTTAAAGGAAAGTGCAAGGTATAGACTCATGGTAGTCACCCTCAAGACAATATAACCATCAACTCCATCATGCATAGTATTGACTAAATACTATGACATTTCTATTAACATCGTCAATGCCCAATAGTGGGTGTAGAACTAGGCACCAATATACGCTCCCACATAGCCACACAAGGAAACCGGCCCGTAGACTCACTAAAGGGTAGTAGACTTTGGCTTTCACCCGTTCTTTACACTGTTTAACTTTATGACATAGAGGAACTTCACAAACAAACAATTCACTGGAATTCAACACTTCAAACACACCACGGTTCGGCAACTAGAGTGCTACCAAGCAGACAGCGACACCGTGTTGGCCCCAAAGGTTGCCCCTTTCGGTATTTCTTTATTCAATTAAACTTTGGCGAAAATCTGAAAACTACTAAGTGCTGTCCCACTTTGATTGGGCTGAAAATGACCTATTGTAGCCCAATTTCAGCCACATAGCTGCAATAGGAGGCTTCACAAACAAAATCCCCATTCCCTAGGTGACTTCCCGCGCGCTTTGGAGCACTTTGACAAACCTGGTGAGAAAATACAGCACGCTGAAATCTGTGTCTTTCACCTCTAAAATGCACCGGATCACCTATTTCACAATTCCCTAGCTTCCCTGAAGCTCTTGGAACTATTAGGGATCAGAAAGAGTCAAAAGCCCTAAACCTGCAGAAAAACACAGCAGGCTGTAATTCCCTGTTTTGGGCTCCGTTTTGCGTGCCGGTCGCATCCGTAGCAAGCCCTCGAGCTCCCGCCCCTGTAGGGCTATTTGTCCTTTGATTTGGATGAGATTTCTCACGAGAAATCTCTCCGAATCAATCTATACCTACCAGGGGTTAGCAACTAGCTAATCCGGTACCTTACAAGAGGCTCTTGCCTCTGCAATCGTGCATGAACCCACAAAACTGTCCATACAGATGAGTAGCCCTTGAGTTGGACATCATGATTTTGTATTCAAAAGGGGAGAGAGGTGCACAAGAGCAAAACCATCATGCTACATAGAACAAAAGAGAGCCTTCGTCTTCATTAGGTGTGAGTAGTGGGTGCAGATTTACAGCTTTAATGGAAAGCTTGCCTAGTCCAAAATCAGCCGTTTCTCTCAAAATTGAGTGCCCCCAGCTGATGTGGCTTGCAGATTGCTCACACGCCCCCATGTGTCCAGTTTGCCCCTCTTGAGTTAATTTCCTATTTGACTTTAAATTGAGCCTAGCCAACCTTTTACTACTTGGATTCCAGTGTCGATCGGTCCATCCAACTCGTGCAACGTGGCCTTCACTATTGCGAGTGAAACTCTCGGTTGTCGGTCATTTCACACTAGCCATACAATGTCCGACCATTTGTGACTTCAAGAAGAGGGTCCTAAATATTAAATAAAAAACAAGGAAAAAAAACCAACAACTAAGGTTAGTGGTTGTCACAGCCTCGTGACATACCCCCCTCTTGAAATCAAACACATTCTCGATTGCATGCCAGATATGCATGCCATAGATAATTTAGTGTGATTAGCACCCTTTTATCATCACATATATCCGCAAGAAGGTCATAAACATAGATACAAATGACTTCATGAAAACTCATACTTTTGTAATTTCTGTCTATGATAGAAGTGAGCATTATACCTTTCACACTTGTTGAGCAACGCACACTTCTATTGCACTAAATCCGTATGTACATATGATGTGCTAGCTAGCTCCATTATCACCCCTTTTGTGAACTCGTCAAGTCGGGGCATACGTGGGTTGTAACCCAAAGGCCTCGAGGTAAAGCTGCAATACATTTGGTGACTCCAAAAGTTCATTCCTTCCATCCACTTTGCGTCCATAGGTGGATAGTTTTTGAACTTCACCAAATAACGTCTTGCAACTTGTCCCTTAACTTTTCTCTCCTTATGTGCCAAAATCTACTCAGGTACCAAGATCTCATCAAGTTCCTCAACTTCTGGTTGATCTTCATCTGGCATACTGTAACAGACTTGGACATTCCAAGTCAAGAATCAATCGCGACAGCACCAAATAACCACTTCAAAACAATTCACAGATCACAATAGATTTGCATTGGCCCGCCGGAGTTCCGTGCCTAGATATATTGGCTCCAAAGACTGGCGCCCCTTTCGGTATTTCTTTTTATATTAATCAGATCAAAGTACAAGAGAGTGGCTAGGATTTCACTCTCAGACTCTGCGTCCAGATGCTCTGAGAAGTGAAGCCCTCACCACGTATTTAAAGGTACAAGGGATGCCCAAAAGCAGAGCCCCAAAAACTTTTAAAATAAAAAGCATCAGTTCTCTCTCTCTTAGAGAGTCTTTTTTTTTTTTAAAGGCAAGTTCTCTCTCTTTCTCATGGCATGGAGAAAAAGCAAGATTCGCGTCGCTCATCATTATAAAAAATAAAACTTTTAAAAAAAAAATTGCCTCCGCAATTTTCGGAAATTAGGGTTTCTGACAAAAATTAGGGTTTCTGTTGTCCTCCACGTCATCACTTTGTGACATACCCCCCTCTTGAAAGCATTGTAATCGACCGCGATTACGCCTGCAAAACCGACAAAAGCTATAAACCGTCTTAGCAGACACTGACTGTTAGTACCTACGTACTAGGAACGCACATCTAGCACATGTACAAAATCGACAGTCACATTACACGACATCACAGGACATCACCAGACATCACAGGACATCACATGACATTCAACATTCATTCGGATCTTAGACCATGATTTATCGGCAATGTAGCTAGCAATCACATCTAGGTCCAATCGGGACCTCATCGATGTCCGATTGACTAACCCCTATTGCAACCATGTCTATTCGAGATCAATCAGACCAAAATGCTGCACTCATTTCGGCTATCAATTCCTGCACTCACAAGAAGTCAAGAACAAATCAATATAATTATCAGGAATTCCATTTCATAAAGTCATACAGCAAAATACTGTCAACTCTCAGTACCCCTCAAGCTCAAGGAGACATCAGTGACTCTAGTATCTAAATCAAGGCATCTGTTGACAAAGGAGTGGAGTGACTCCCCTCTTGTGCATCCCACTACACCAGATCTCCGGCCAAGCTGAATTCTAGGTTCCATTTGGAGTAGACTATGCTAAACCAAAAGCATCGAGGTAAAGTTTCACAATCCGAGGAGTATCTACTAGGTACTCCTCCTCCATCCACTTCGCATCAAATGCAAGAAAGTTCTTGAACTTAACCAAGAACCACCTTCGGACTTTACCTTTCTTCGTATCGTTATGTGCCAAAATCTGTTCAGGAACAAGGATCTCCTCGTTTTCTTCCACTTCGAGTTGCTCATCAAGCTCCCCATCATCAGGCACATCACCCTTAACAGATTTCAAGAGATTCACATGCAATGCATTGTGAATCCTCCAAGTATCTGGCAGTTTCAATCGGAAGGAGACATCATTTATCTTGTCAGTGATCTGGAAAGGTCCGTAGTATCGCATACTAAGCTTTGGAAAAAGCCTCTCCTTTCCCTTTTTCTTTCGTACGCGTGCCTTCTCAAAACGTAAGAACACCCAATCATCCTCCTGCAATTTCAACTCACGACGATGGCGATCCGCAGCCTTTTTTTGTCGTTCTTGAGACTCCTGCATAGTCTCGCAAACCTTGGCAAAAGCCGTATCCAAATCTCGCGAATATTCATCCGCTTCCAATATCTCATCTTTCGTGCTCAGGAAGGATGGAACCTTCGCAGCACTTTCAAAAATCTCACATGGCGTCTTCCCCGTCGAAGAGTGTATCGTGTTATTGTAGGCAAATTCCACCAAAGGTAAGTTCTTTTCCCATTGACTCTTCTGATCCGAGATACAAGACTTCAATAAATCTAAAACCGCTGAATTGGCAATCTCAGATTGCCCGTCAGTCTGCAAGTGGAACGATGACGAGAACTGCAACCGCGTGCCAATGTTCTCCCAAATTGCCTTCCAAAACAAACTCATAAATCTGGGGTCTCTGTCGAAGACAATCGTCTCAGACATGCCATGTAATCGGAAAATCATCGTGATCATTCTGTGTAATCGGGAGATCAAAAATGAAATCCATTTCAATACTTTCCCAGGGGCAGGAGGGTATGGGTAAAGGGTGTAACAATCCCTATGCCTTATGCCTGTCAAACTTGACCTTCTGGCATACTGCGCACAACTCTTCCAAGTTCTTTTTGAGTCACGGCCAAAAGAAGTATCTCTCTACCTCTTTCATGGTGGTAGCAATGCTCCGGTGACCCGTAAAAGGTGGACAGTGGAATTCAGTCATAACCTTTTCCCTCAACGGCTGTGTAACCACAACATAGTCTTTTTCATCAAGTAGCCTTCCCGAAGGGAGTATCCAACTACTGTCTCCCCATCCCGTATTTGTGTGAAAATATCTGCAAAATTTGTATCTGTGGCATACTGATCGACCATATCCTCGAAGCTCCTATGATGTATCGCGGAAATAGCCAGAACCAACGGTTTTCGAGACAAAGCATTTGCCACCACATTCTTCTATCCCTGCACATGGACAATCTGGAAGTGGAACTGTGAGAAGATGTTCACCCGCCGCATCTACTTTTCCGAAAGCTGCTTCTGTGACAAGAAGTAGCGCAAACCCTGATGGTCTGTAAAGACAGTAAAATCCGCTCCAAGTAGATAATGCCGCCACTGAGTAAGAGCATGGATAACCACCAAAAGCTCTTTCTCATAAATTTGTGTTGTCATCTCCAGCCTAGAGAACAAACGGCTCTCTTAAGCTATGACATGGCCTTCTTGCATCAAGACCGTACCCAGACTACGACCACAAGCATCACAATATACTTCAAATGACTTCTGCAAGTCTGGCAAAGTCAAAATAGGTCTCGTAGTCAATTTCTCTTTCAATGTCCGAAAGGCAGTCACCTCTGTGGGTCCCCACGAAAAAGGTACTCCTTTCTGTGTCAAGGTATGCAAAGGGGAAGCAACCTCTGCAAACTTTCATATGAACCGCCTATAGTACGAACACAATCCCAAGAAGCTTCTAACTTCATGGACATTCCTCAAATCGGGCCAATCACGGATAGTCTCTATCTTGGCCGGGTCCATTTGCACTCCTGCTGCTGCTGACACAATGTGTCCCAAAAAGTGTATCTCTAGTAGGAAAAATTCCCTTTTCGTTGCAATAATCACTAACGTGTGATCTCGTAATGCCTGAAAGACTTGAAGCAAATGATCTCTGTGTTCTGCCTCATTCTTGGAGAAAACAATGATGTCATCAAAGAAAGTGCCAACAAATAGCCTGTACTCTTGAAAAATCCTGTCCATCATCCGGTTAAATGTCGCAAGAGCATTGGTTAAGCCAAAAGGCATCACCAAAAACTCAAATAACCCAAAAGTCGTCCGAAAAGCTGTCTTGTAGACATCTCCTAGCGCTATCTTGATCTGATGATATCCACTCTTCAAGTCAATCCTGCTAAAGCACGAGGATCCCTGTAACCTGTCGAGTATATCATTGATCCTAGGAATTGGAAATCTGTTCTTGATGGTGATTTCGTTGAGAGTGCTATAATCGATGCACATTCTCCAAGCTCCGTCTTTCTTCAAAACCAACAACACTGGAGAGCAATACGGTGAAGTACTAGGCTGGACAAGATCCTTTTCCAAGAGGTCTTTCACTGGGTTCATAATCTTTTCATTCTGTACTTGGCTCACACGGTAAGGTGGTCGATTCGGTGGCGTGCTTCCACGTATCAGATCAATGGTTTGATCGTCAAGCCCTCTGAAAAGCAATCGGCATGAGTGTGGAGAAAAATCTTGGCGTTCTTTTGATCAGGTCAAAACATATTCAACCTTTATCCATCGTTCAGTTCTCTCCCAAAAGAATAAGTAAGAAACTGAAGTTCATCAAGTACAATCTCTAAGCCCTTCATTTATCAACGTCACTTTCTCGGCCCGGTAGTCAACCACGGCGTAGTTCTTGTGGTACCAAGGGATCCTCAGTAGAACGTCACTGGCATGCCCTAAACACCCCTGTCATTGCAAACGAAGTTTGCCAATGCTCGGTGTAATGGCAACATCCCATCCGGGTGCCAGTCGAACTACCTCCGCCTGTGGCGTTAGTCTGTCGGGCGTAATTCCAAGTGAAAAGAAGTTGGCCTTGGCTCCTTCAAAAGAGCTTCCTAATCCTTCACTTTGCCCCAAAAGCGGCAAGTTTGTACTTTCATTCATTAGATTCGGTGCAGGTCCCACGCCATGTGGTAGCAGTTCTGCTTTTCTATTTGCCTTTTCTGCCACATTCCTCAACTGCTCTCGAACTCTCAGGCCTGTCGTCGTCTTTATCATTCTGTTCTTTCTGTGCCTTTTTAGGGCACTTCGCGGAGATATGTCCATGTTCCCCGCATCCAAAGCACTTCCCCTCTCTGATGAAGCGAACTCTCTCCTCAGGAGTAAGCTTGGGTCGTGCATCCTTTTTCTTTGGGTTGCTCTTTTTCTTTCTACTTTCATTCCCAGAAGTCTGTTCAGCTAGTTGTGTCATGGCCTTATCTGTGGGGTAGGTCAAACTACCAGAGTGAATTGCAAAGCCTCGCTTCGCATGACTCATCAACTCCTGAATAGAAGCTGACTTTTGTTCCAAGCAGTGGTCTCGGATCTCTGTAGGTAGACCCAAGGTAAACCACTCAATCTGTTCTCTGAATGAGATCTTCTTGAATGAAGAGGCGGGTAGAAAAGAGCTCCAAAATCTTTCACAGTAAGCATTGAGTGTATCTTTCTTGGTCATCCGAAGATAGTTCCAAGCAGCTCGTATATCTCATTCATATTCTTGCGTCAACCAAGAAGAAATAAAAAGCTTCTTAAATTTCAGCCATTTAACTGGCACAGTCTTGTTTAAAAGAAGCGTGGACCACCAAGTACGAGCATTCCTCTTAAAGTAAGATCCATACCTCAAAGGGATCATCCCAAGAGGCAAGGATAAGACACGGTGCTTCTGTCACCGCAACCTTGAGAGCTACGAAAGCCTCAATGGCTGCCTCGGGCAAGTCTACGCGCTGACGGCGAGTCTTTACCCCTTTCAAAACATCAGTCATAGGTGCAGCAATGCGTGCAAAATTCTCTATGTGCGAACTATATGCTTGACATAACCCAAGAAAAGAACACCCATCATATGCAGTTTTGGGCAAATCCCAATTACGAACCTGTTCCACCTTCGCGAGATCTAGCTTGACGCCTTCTGCAAAAATGATATAACCTAGATAAGTGACTTCAGTAAGAAAAAATTCAGACTTCTTAGCTGCAATGTACAACTGACACTCATCCAAACGGGTTAATACCCTTTCGACATCTCTTTCATGTTGTTCCCACAATGCAAAAAAAATGAGAATATCATCCAAAAAGATGAACACACATACACCGACCATATCGCCGAAACGACCTACCATGAGACGATTAAATGTACCCATGGCACCTGTCAATCCAAAAGGCATAACAATATACTCCCATTGCCCTCGCTTGGTATGAAAAGCGGTTTTGAAGATGTCGCCTTTGAATACCCATACCTGATGGTATCCACTCTTGAGATCGACCTTGCTGAAAACCTGTGCCCCATTGAGCCTATCTAAGATATACTCAATGCGAGGCATCGAAAACTTGTTCTTGACGGTCATCTTGTGTAACGTGCGCACTTGACTTGCGCCACGTGGACACGCTTCTATCATAGTCTAGCATGAGTCTTAGCTTAGGCACCTTTCTGAGCCTCTAGCAAGACGTGCATGCCCATGCCGGTCACACTTGCACACCCTCTCTTGCACAAGAACAGTCATTTCATAATGCAGACATTTTACCGCGTGAATCACTTCTTATCAGTCGTTTTATTAAAAGTGACTTTTGGAATTCTTTTTGTAAGTTTGTTGGAAAAGTAGGTAGGGCAAATTGCTAAAGATCTATAAAAGAAACCCATTGGGCACTTAGTAGAAGCAGAATAAGTAGGGACACAAGGAGGCAAGCACCCAGTCTTCCGTTGCACCTGACATCTTGTTTAATGCCCTGTAATCAACACACAAACGAGACAAACCATCCTTCTTGCGAACAAACAAAATAGGAGCAGCAAAAGGACTTACACTAGGACGTATGAATCCTCTAGCCACCAACTCCGTGAGTTGTCGCTCTAACTCTTCCTCCTGTGTCTTGTTCAAACGATAGGGAGCCTTACTGACAGGCTGTGCCCCCTCCATACGCTCGATGCGATGGTCCTCCAACCGCTCGGGTGGGAGACGAGGTGGAAGATCATTCTGCCAAAAGAGATGTTTAAACTTGGTAAACAAATCTGAATACTTAGTTGGAGCCTGAATGCTCTAGGAAACTGAAGCAGCATAGATGAATGCCGCTTGTGCTCCTCGTCGTAATTCACGCTTTACCTGCACATGAGAGATGAGAGGCAAAGAATGCAAGCCCTCCTCAGCACGAATGATGAGGGGGGAGTCAGTTTTGGCATTTAAAGTAAGAGTGTTAGCCTCCTAATCAATGAGAGGATTAAGCTCACGAAACCATCTTATGCCCAAAATCATATCACATCATGAGAGAGGGAGACACAAGAAATTTCCGACGGAAAGCAGCTTGTTGAACGGTAAACATCACATCAAGGCACTCTTTCGTGATGAGAGAGTCCATACTAAGAGCGAAGCCAGAAACCTCGAGAAGAGATTTCTGACTAACCTCTAGACGGGCTCTCTCAACAAGAGAGGCACTAATCACATCATGCATATTGCCTCGATCAAACAATATGATAAAACGCTGACCCTTTACATGACCATAACACTTCATGAGAGACTTATCAATGTGTATGTCAGAGTCGAGAGAAGATTCAGCTTGGTTCATTGAAGTGCTTGTGGTTGTTGTGGGTGCCTTTGGTTCTTTAGGTGGGGATGTCTTAGGACAAGCCTTCTTAACGTGACCCTTCGATTGGCCGGCCGCTAAGTACACGGTCCGCTCTCAATGAGTGAAAAGAGGCACAAGGGGAGGCTGGACAAGCCCGTCTTTCCTGGGATTCCTGTCACTCTTCAAAAACACGATTAGGAATCGACACTCCCAAGCGAACTTGGGTTCGTACGACCGCAACAAGCAAAAAAATTCTTGTGATTCTTGTGGTTCTTTCCTTGAGTGATACAGAACACTGCCAAAACTCTGATACCAATGTAAGGTGAAGCGGCATGAATGTTGTTCTTTCTCAAGATGAGTGCTCCATAATATACTCAAGGTTCCTTTTTGTTCTTATGGCAGGGAGAGCCTTCCGTTCTTAATGAGAGAGTGCAATGATCATAAACAAAATGAATGGACATTGTGCGTGCAAGTGTATGAGACTGAGAGAGAGAGAGAGAAGAGAAATGAATGTTGTTCTTTCTCAAGATGAGTGCTCCATAATATGCTCAAGGTTCCTTTTTGTTCTTATGGAAGGGAGAGCCTTCCGTTCTTAATGAGAGAGTGCAATGATCATAAACAAAATAAATGGACATTGTGCATGCAAGTGTATGAGACTGAGAGATAGAGAGAGAAGAGAAATACGACACCAAGGGCGATGTAAAACCCTCCTCCGAAGGCCCCATTCTTGTTGGCGATAGTGGTCTACGATTGATTGCACAAACTGGTACAAAGTGGATGCATGTGACTGATGCAAGTCTAGGCTAGATCGACGACGACAATGGGGATGGCGAGACCGATCTAAGGGCTGAAATCTGCTGTTTTTGTACTGCTGTCCAAAAACGCTGCTGGCTGAATTCTGCTACTGCTGAAAACACAAGAGAAAACGCTGATTTTGGTGGTCTTTATAGCTGAAAATCTGCTGGTCTTTAGGGGTTCAAAGGCTGAAATCTGACGGTCCCTTATCTGCTGAAAACGCCATGCCAAAAGGGGGGCGATTGGGGGATCTGGAAACGCTAGGGCTGCAAATCCGTCTTGGAGGAAAAACGCTAGCAAGGTGGTGAGGCTATGGCGATGGCTGCTTGCTGAAAACGCCAAGGGCTGATGTCTTTAGGCGATAGAGGCTGGTTGATGAAAACGCTAGGTGTGCTTGCTTGGAGGAAATCACCAAGGCTTGGTCTTGCTGAGAGAGAGGGTGAACCTGCTGCCAAGGGCCTGTGTTCTCCTTGCTCATCTGCCAAATAGTGCTACCCTTGGTTTGCTTATATATTATCTTACCCAATTTGCCCTACTCAGTTCCCAACAAAAGTCACTTAAAATAATAAGTGAAAATTGTCAAAAATAGGGAAAATAGGTAAAACACACTGGAAAACTCCCCTGAAGGATTCTGATGGGAATGCTTATGATCATGCTGTGTGCAACCAGAGGATATGCATCTACACTAAGTGCCACGGTTTGCGAACAGACTCACAAAAGTGCCAGAACACTTCTAATCAGACTGACTGGACTGACGGAACCCTTGTTATGAAGTAGCTTGTCCACGGACACATAGGGTTGGATGTGTCACGTAACATTGGGAAACAACCTTTCCTTGCCCTTCGTCTTCTTTAACCTTGCCTTTTCAAACCGAAAAGAAAACAATCACCACGTGAAAACAACAATTCGCATTAGTGACGATCAACAATCCTTTTCAAAGATGGTGAAAGAGCCACCTTAGAATCCCCCAGTACCAACTCAGGGAAAACCTCAAACTGGGGCCCCAACACAACCTCAGAGGGATCGTGCAGTAGAAACCTCCCGACAGTACGACCAAGAAGAAATCCATTCGCCGAACTACTCGCCAAATTACTATTTTATGAAGATATATACCTAGATGAATCTAGGATAAGCCCAGAATCACCTTTGAAGGAAAGTGCAAGGTATAGACCCATGATAGTCACCCACAAGACAATATAACCATCAGCTCCATCATGCATAGTATTGACTAAATACCACGACATCCCCACTAACGCCGTCAGTGCCCAATAGTGGGTGTAGAACTAGGTACTAACATATGCTCCCCAACACAACACACACCACACGCACACACACATGAGCATACATCGACACAAAGTTCAGCGTACTGAGTTTCTGTCATGACTCTGGAGATCAAGGGCAGACTCAGCCATAATGAAGCCTAGCACTAAAAGAAGCATTAAATCGAAAAAATTAGCACAAAAATGAGGTAGTTGATAGGGCATACGCACCACAAAAGATAGAAAGAATTAGCACAAAATCAACTGGTCGTAACTCGGACGAAAACTTCACAATGTGAAGTCTACATGTCCGCTATACGACTATAGATAATATCATTCCTGACGAGGAACTTGAGTTACCCCCAAACGAGGTTGTAGATAAACCACCAGAAGCAGAAAAGCAAGATGAGGACCAATAGAAGAATCGACGCAGAATTCTAATGCACAAAGATACCAAAGCGGTCCCGACACCACAAAGAAGAAGAAGAAGAAGACGTTCAAATCCGGTGTTAGGTGTAGCAGAATGATTGTTTGCACTTTGCTCAAGATGAGTGCTCCGAACTGTGCTCAAGGTTCCTTTTAGTTCTTATGGAAGGGAGAGCCTTCCGTTCTTAATGGAAAGTGCTATGATCACGAACAAAGTGAATGGACGATATGCGTGCAAGTGTATGAGACTGAGAGATAGAGAGACGAGAGATACGACACCAAGACGTTGTAAAACCCTCCTCCGAAGGCCCCACTCGAGTGGTCTACTTATTGATTGCACAAAGTGGTACAATGCGTATGCAATGGACTGATGCAACTTGGACTATGCCGATGACGACGACGGTGATGACGACGACGACTTTAGGGCTGAAATCTGTGGTCTTCTAACTGCTGAAAATCTGCAACTTTGGGCTGTTTTGGGTGGCTGAAAATGACTGTTTTGGCTGCGTTTTCGAGGGCTGAAAGTGGGGGTCCTCTGCGGGTACTTAGGGCTGAATCTGCTGTTGATCAAGCATGCTGAAAACGCTGCCTATTCTGCTGCATTTTGGCTGAAAATCAAAACGCTGGACTGTTGGCTGAGCGTTAGTAAAAACGCTAGGTCAAATTGGTACTTCTGCTGCAAATTGGGTGGATCTACCTACAAACGCTAGGGGACTTGGGAGATGATGGCGATCATGCAAGGGATGGAAACGCCAGGGATCTGGGGGAAAACCCAAAAACGCTAGGGCTAGGGTGAGTGCTGAGGGGTGCTTGATGTGTGTTGGCGATGACGCAATGGAAAACGCCAAGGTTCTTGCTGGGTTCTGCTGAGAAGGTGCCTGTTGAGCATGTGCTCCTGCTGCCTCTTCTGCCAGAAAGTGCTAACTTGGGTTTGCTTATATATTAACTTAGCAAAATTGCCCTACCTACTTTTGTTGGAAAGTCACTTAAAAATAATAAGTGAAAAATATCAAAAATAGGGAAAATAGGCTAAATGCACTGGAAAATTCCCCTGACTGAATCTGATGGATTCTGAAGGGAATAATGATGATCATGTTGTGTGCAACCAGAGGATATGCATCTATACTAAGTGACTGGGCATGCACGGTCTACAAATAGACTCACAAAAGTGCCAGATCACTTCTAATCTAGACTTGACTGGACTGACTGAACCCTGATCATGCTCTAGCTTGTCCACGGACACATAGGGTTGGATGTGTCACGTGACAACTGGAGATAAGGATGTCAAATTCGAATGCTATAATGAAAGCAAGGTTGTTACAAAAGCTCTTGCTTTCATTCGATGATTCAAGTGGCCTTTGCAAAAGGTAATTTCTCAGAGCGCTGGAAACTACGCCATGTTAGCATGTATCTGGAAGATACGGCTAGCAACTAGTGGCTTACCACAATTTTGGAAAAGCGCAAACCCAAGTCTGGGAGGAGTTCAAAAAGGAGTTTTATACTCGGTTCCTTCTCCCCAACTTTGTCGATGATGTGTAGAAAGAATGGGATTGACTCTCCCAAAGAGAGAATGAAGTTGTGTTCGACTACGTTAACAAATTTTGAAAGATCCTCCTTAAAGTTACTCCCTTTATGAAAGTTTCTGATGAAGAGAAGATGCACAAGTTTGAAACTGGACTCCAACCGCTACTTCAGAAAAGCACGAATTTGTAACCTCGAAACATTCTTCAAAATATGATGCAGTCAACCATCAAAGCAAATAACTTGCATTCAAAAGGGAACTCCTCGTAAGCAGGAGTTTAGTACCTTTCATGCAAACTAGAAGACTCTCGCTACTGAGGACTTCAGATAACCCAAAGGCCCAGAAAAGAAGCCAAAGGGAGCTAAGAAGAGTAAATTGCTCGCTCACTCTCAATTGAAGGCCTATATGGAAGAGGGTAAATGTTTCTATTGTGGCGAGAAAGGCCACAAGAAACAGATTGCCTGTCACAAACTGCTAACGTGTCAAAGCCCTGAAGAAGGGAGCCAACTTGCAGATGTCGGCCGAGGGGCCTAAACCCTAAGAGGAACAAGTAACAGAAGAAGAAGTCCTACCAACTTATGGGGACCCCGTCCGATGGGGCCCCAAGTGACATAAAGGATTAAAATAAAGCAAAACCCACACACACACAGAGAAAAGGTAGGCGGAGCAACTGATGACGTGGCTATTGTACGGAAAATTCCGAAAATTGTGATGTCATGATGACGTGGCAGACTGTACGGATTTCCGCGTTTTGCGTTGACTGCTGTACAGAATTCCGTGATTTACACTGGTAGCTTTTTGGCATTGCTTTTGGACCAGAAGCTTTTGAGTTTTGAAGGCTTTTCACTGTAACTGCTTTTCAGGCCAAGGGCCTTTAAATATGAGGCCATGGGCTCATTCTCGGGCATGCTTCCTGGAGAAGGTGCAAAGACTAGAGTACCGGCTTGTACTAAGTTGATGCAATATAAAGAAATACCGAAAGGGACGCCAAGGTTTGGGGCCAATATTCTCTGGGGTGGAATTCCGCCACTCCGTGTCGCGTGTCGTCTCTCTCTCTGAGTTCTATTTTTATTGAAGTGCTAAAAGTCTGTTCAGTCTTTTCTTTTCTATTGGCACGCGGTCCCCGTCTTGTAACATTGCCCACAGCTTACAAAAGATTATCATCCTCCTGCATCAAATTCAGTACCTCACGTCCAAGCCAACACCAAGAAGGAGAGAGAAAAAAGGCAGCTACTTAAAGGGTGGGCAGCTTGAATGGGCAGAGAGTACAGATCTTATTTGATCCAGGCTCCACCGACAATTTCATTTCCTTGGATACCTCAGAATCTCTTGGACTTACTCCCGAGAGATTAGGTACTCCAATCAGTTCAGGATCATTCTTTGAAAGGTTCACTACGAATTCCACTCCAATGCAAGGGCATTTAAATGTGAAGATTGGGAAGTATTCATATCGAGTCTTTCCTAGTTGCTCCAATACAAGGATGCGATGTTATTTTGGAAATGCCTTGGCATTACAGAGTTCATCCTCTCCCAGATTATGTAAATAAGAAATTGTCCTTTACTTTCAAAGGACAGCAATATGATGTAGATGCAAGTGCTAGTGATTGGCCTGGACCCATGGTCAATCACATCACTGTTAAAAGAGAAATAAAGAAGTGTCTTTCTGTTTACTTGATTTTTGTCAAAGACAAAGAGATGAGTGTTGAAAAAGTCTTGTCAAATTAACATAATCATCAAATTGATCTAATTCCGAGCAATTCACCCCCAAATCAGTCACCTTACAGAGTTGGTCTCTTACAACAAGAAGAAATTCTTAAACAAAGGAATGAACTTTTGGAGAAGGGTTTTGTTCACCCTAGTACTTCTCCTTATTGTTAATCAATATTGCTTGTTCAAAAGAAAGATGGTACCTTTCGAATGTGCATCGACAATCGTTCTCTCAATAAGATTACGATCAAAAATAGATTTCCAATTCCCCGAATCGATGATATCTTAGACAAGCTACAAGGGGCACGAATTTTCAACCGCAAAGATCTCAAGAGCGGCTACCATCAAATTCGTATTGCTCCAGAAGACATACATAAGACTACATTCGTACAACTTATGCGAGTTCTTAGTAATGCTTTTCGGTCTTACTCATGCTCCAACAACTTTCAATCGACCGAATTTTTCATTCTCATCGAGACAGTTCACACGCATCTTCTTTGGTGACATTCTAGTCTTCTCTCCATAGTTACATGGGACGGCGGGTCGGGGTCGGGACGGCAAAAAAAAAAAGAGAGTTTTTTTGGCATTTTTTGACCTACACACATGCCACACACATAGAGCATCACTTTGACCATAAATTTACACTAAATAGACCAAAGAACACGAGTCATATAGGCTGAAATGTGCTAATAAAACATCAATGATCGATGGATACAAAATGAGAAGTGCATGCCACAAGGGCTCAAGAGTCAAAAAGCCTAAAGGACTTAGGACAAGCCTGAGGCCTCAAGGATAACAAAAAGTACAAAGGGCTATGTAGTAGGTAGAGTCGTAGACTCAAGAGTCTAGACTCGAGAGTCGAGTGATCAATGATCATCAAACTCAAGAAGTGCTCGCCTGCTGAATCTCCACATCGTCGTCGTAGTCAAGGTTGTCAGCAACGTATGAGGGCTCCGGCTCGGGAGGCTCGCATTGAGGCTCGAAATCCTCCTCTAGCTCCTCCAAAAGAGTATCGGCCATAGATGGATTCTCTTGTGCCATCTCCCGCTCAGTGAAAGGATCTGCCTTGTGTGTGACGCTCTTGGCAAGCATGCGCAAGTTAGCGCTCACAAACACCAAATCATTGGCCCTCTGAACGCCAAGGCGATTCCTCTTCTTAGAGGCAATGTGGCTGTACACACTCCATAGTTGCTCCAAGCAACTAGTGGTACATGCTTGGCTAAGGACACGAACAACCAAGCGCTGCAAATGTGGGCCATCTCCTCCATAGTCCTCCCACCACAAAACCGAGCCAATCTTGTTGCGATCAAGCTGTGCATCTACACATCCATAGGAGCCCTTCTTTTGCCTGTAGTTGAGTAGCTCGTCTCTAATCTTGCGCCTAATGTCACTGCTAGGCTCAAGGCGCTCCAATGCAAGCCGCCATCCTTTGCTCACCTCCTTGTCGGTCTCTTAACGCCTTCCTTGAAACTCAGAGTCAAGCACATAAGCTGCCGCATGAAGTGGAGAGTAGTATCCATTCCACCTCGACTCACACAAGCCATGAATCTCCGCATACTGAACAGGGTCAGGCACAAGATTCTCAAGTGCCTTGATCATCCGATCCATGGCTTCGTAGACTTTGCCAATGCATGGCTGCAAGCCATCCACCACTCGAAGTAGGTGTAGAATAGGCTTCACCATGGCGTCAAGAGTCTTCACCTCCTCCCACCAAGCGGCGTCGTCGGCCCATTCTCGGCATTTCAATCCTACTGCTGATGTAGACTCCGACATGGCCTGGAACTCATCACTGAGAAAGAGGCCCCTTAAGGCTCCGCCACATGTAGACAAGCGGCCTAGCATAAGCCAATTGAATGCAAATCTTGTCTCTGAATATTTGAGCAAAGACAAGTGGCTCCTCTTTGAGAATTCATGGCGCACTTTTTGATGGTTGAGCACAAAGGAGACAATTCGAGAGGCGTCACCAATGGTGGGTGAAATCCATGACAAGTTCCCTATGTCCTTGAGGAGGTTATTGAGGCAATGCGCCATGCAAAATGTGACATGGATGCAGGGATACATGCCCTCAATGATAGCTCCGGCTGCCCTATTTGACGCCTCTCCATCTGCAACCATACAAAGGACATTCTCCGGGCCGGTGATCTCTATGGTGCTTGTCCACTCCGCAGCAAGCATCTCGGCGGCCTTGCCACTATCGGATGCATCATGTGACTCCACAAAGTACATCTCCCCCCCCCGAGAGTAGGCCACCACCCCGTGGATGGACCGCTTGCGGGTGTCGCTCCATCCATCTACAAGAAGAGAGACGCCATTGGTCTCCCACAAATCCTTTGTTGCTTGGGCCGCTTGCTCCACGGCAAGCTTCTCTTTGTCAAGGAGGGTGGTGCGAAGCCTCTCCGATGAAGGTGGCACATAAGAGGAGCCATATTCCCCTATTTTCGTAACCATGGTTCGAAAGTATGGAGACCTATCCACACAAAATAGAGCATGTTGCGTTAGTATGGAGAGTCCAGAAATTATAACCCATTATGAATACAAAATGGAAGATTGCAATGTGCATATGCCAAGGGAAACTCACCGCGAAGCATGGAAGGCAATGTGGTCGTGGAAGAAGAATCGGGCAACCGACCTATCTACCTCTTCCTTCAATTTAGGATTCCAATTTTTGTTGAGAGTGGTTTGGCGATGCGGAAGGGAAGAGGACGGTGTAGATCCATGGCTCTTGAAGGTTCGAGAGATGTCGTCAAGGTTGGCTTCCCTTTGCTCTCGCGGTGTCGCCGTGGCGGAGGGATCAACGGCAACAAAACGGCCCCTCTTGGCCGCTTCCGCAACCTCATACACCGTGAGTTTCTCAAGAAGATCCAACCTCTTCTCGGGAGCTACATGAGGGCAAAACTTCACCTCGTGACTGGGTTCATGAAGAAGATGGGCTCGCACTTTGTTTGAACCACCCGATCTCTTGTATGGATATAGCTTGCACGTCCATGGTCTTGCACCGCCACCTTTGCCACGCGAGCTAAATCGACTTCATCCCACCACGACCACGTTTGCACGGCGGGCCTCCTTCGAGAAGAAACGGCTTGAGAAGTGGAGTTGGCTTGAGATGACATGATGGTGGAGAGACTCGAGAGAGTAGAGCGTAGAAGTTAGAAGGGTTAGAGGAGAGCTTGTGTGGAGAGAGAGTAAAGGAGAGCTTCAAAGTGGGTAGAAGAGGGAGAGGAGAGCTTCAAAGTTCAAACTTGAGCCTTGAGCTTGAGGGAAATGGAATGAGCATTGAGCATTGAGACTATGAGTATTAAGAGGCCCAAGGGAGCCTTTTATAGCCTCCCAAGGGCCAAGGCTTAAAAAATATGGCAGTTGGGGCTGCACAGAGCCGTTGCAAACGGTCAAAAACGGTCACTTTGTTGAATCCGACCCCGGCCGACCCCTGCCATCCCCGTCCGGTCCGTCCGACCCCGGTCCGGCCTCGGCCGTCCCCGGCCCGTCCCCCTGCGACCCGCCCGTCCGTCCCTCAGCGTTCCCAGCCGTTCCCGGCCCGGTTACGGCCGTTCCCCGGCCCTAGGGCCCGTCCCCCCCGTCCCCTGTAACTATGCTTCTCTCACACAGAGGAGGAACACATACGACACCTACAGACTATGTTTGAAGAATTGCATTAGCATAAACTTCAAGTTAATGCTAAGAAGAGTGAATTTTTCTTGACACAGATTCACTATCTAGAACACATTGTCTCCCATAATCAAGCACGCATGGACCCAGCCAAGGTTCAAGCTATTTCAGATTGGCCACAGCTTGCTTCGGTTCATGATGCCCGAAGTTTCCTTGGCCTCTGTGATGTTTTATTCGCCATTTCACACATGTTGCTGCACCTGTCCACGATTTTACTAAGAAACAGATATCTTTTGTATAAGGGGCTAAGCAGAAGGAAGCTTTTGAAAAGCTTAAGTATCTTCTCACTCATGGACCCATCCTTATTGTACCTGATCTCCCAAAACCACTTGAAGTACATTGTGATGCTTTGAGCGATTGCATTGGCTCAGTTCTAAACCAAGGCCGCCATGCAGTAGCTTGTGAAAGTAGACAACTTCGTGATGCGAAGCTTCATGCTTCCATCTATGAGAAGGAACTCATGGCAGTTATTCATGCTCTCTCAGTTTCGAAACACTACCTTCTAAGAGCAAACTTTACGATCAAGAAGGATCATCAAAGTCTTCAATACTTTCTCTCTCGAAGCAAGTTGTCTGAAAAACAAATGCAGTGGGCCAATTTTCTCTCCATGTTTCATTTTCAATACACACTTCTGGAAGCAAAAATGTGGTGGCAGATACTCTCTCTCGACGGCCCTAAGAATGCTATACCAAGTATACATCATCAAGAATTGAAATCTCTACCAGAGATGTACCTTGACGACCCCCATTTCGGTGAAATCTGGGAACAGCTACAAACTGGTAAAGAAATCTTTCCCTACTCTATTAAAGATGGTTACCTTTATTTTCATCAGGCTCTTTGTGTGGCGCATCCATTGAGAACAAAGGTGATGGATGAAGCGCATGCTTCTCCTTACACAAGAGATAAGAGGCATAATGTCCACAACACACGCCTTAGAAAGATATTTTTGTTGGCGACCACTACAAGATGGCATAGACAAATATGTCAGAGAATGTGTTCATGCCAAAAAGCTAAGTATGATAGACTTCTTACTTGCTTCAGTCCCTACAGTACCTCAGGTACCCTAGGAAAGTATTGCCATGGATTTTATAATGGATTTACCATGAACTCCGAATGGAAATGATGCAATCTGGACTATTATAGACACCTTCAGTAAGCAAGCTTATTTCATTTCAGTAAGAAAAACCATCAAATCACATGGTCAAGCTCTATCTGGCCCAAATTTTTAAGCATCATGGCATACCCAAAACGATTATCAGTGATCGAGACCCATGAATGACCAGTAATTTCTGGCGAGCACTTTTTACGATCCTAGAAACTAAGCTGAATTTTTCTTCAGTTTATCATCCTCAGACAGGTGGACAAGGCAAAATCACTTACTCCACAGTTCTAGATATTTTTAAGTGTTATGTCTCAGATAACCAACAAGAATGGGAGAAGTATCTACTTATCGCAGAATTTGCCTATAATAAAATTGTGAATTCCTCTACTGAAAAAGCTCCTTTCGAGGTTATTTATGGAAAACCACAATTGCCCCTAATCCTTCTTAACATAATCTCCATCATGCATAGTATTGACCTAAATACAACGACATTTCCACTAACATCGTCAGTGCCCAATAGTGGGTGTAGAACTAAGCATCAGAGTAACAGGAAACGGGCAGAACGGGCCCCTCCCGTTCTCGGAACACGTTCCCAAAGGGGTCGGGCAGTCTAAACGGGAACGCAGGCAAATCGGAACGGTCACCGGAACGTGCGGAACGGGCTGGCAAAACGTCCGGTTCAAAAAAATTGTCTGTTGAACAGAATTCAAAAAAAATTCTGTTGGGATTTTTTGAACGCCTTGCATGGTTTTGGGTGGAGATGGCAGAGAGGGGGTCTTCTCCTCTCCCCTCTCCTATATAAGCGAAGGCCCTCAAGCCTCAAGGCAATGAAGCATAAGCCCCTCAACTTTCCTCTCTCAAGAGTCGAGGGCCAAGGCAAGTCCGCTAGGCAAGGCACTCTCTCTCTCCCAAGGCACTCTCTGTGCCTCCCTTGGGCCTCAAGGCTTTGAGCCTCAAGTGTCATGTGACACATCCAACCCTATGTGTCAGTGGACAAGCTACAACATGACCAGAGTTCAGTTCAGTCAAGTCAGTCTAGAATAGGAAGTGATCTTGCACTTTTGTGAGTCTGTTCGCAGACCATGCATGTCCACACACTTAGAGTAGATGCATATCCTCTGGTTGCACACAGCATGACCATCAAATTCCAGTCAGAAACCATCAGTAGCATTTTTACAGTGCATAGACCTATTTCCCGTATTTTTGACATTTTTCACTTATTATTTTTGAGTGACTTTTGTTGGAAAGTAGATAGAGCAATTTTGCTAAGTTTGTATATATAGAAACCTAGCGCTAGCACTTTCTGGCAGAAGAGGCAGCAGGAGCACACGCTCAACAGGCAACTTCTCAGCAGAACCCCCAAGAGGCCTAGCGTTTTTGCATCACAGCAGAAGACTGGCGTTTTTGGACCAGATCAGCCAACGTTTTTGCATTGGCAACAACTTGGCGACAGCTAGAAGCAGAAGACTCCTAGCATCAACAGATTTGCACAGCAACAGCAGATCAGCCCTAGCGTTAGCAGATTTCCACCGCAAGTCAGATTTTCAGCCCCTAGCGTTTTTGCATCAGCATCACACTTCCGCGTTTTGCAGATTCACCGCGACGGAACATCAACGAACACCAACATTTTCAGTTTTCAGCATTCAATACCCGCAGTAGAACCCCCGAATGTCACGTGACACATCCACCCCTATGCGTCCGTGGACAAGCGACAAGGGTTCCGTCAGTCCAGTCAATCTAGATTAGCAAGTGTTCTGGCACTTTTGTGAGTCTGTTCGCATACCGTGCATGCCCAGGCACTCAGTGTAGATGCATATCCTCCGGTTGCACACAGCATGATCATAAGCATTCCCATCAGAATCCATCAAAATCCTTCAGGGGAATTTTCCAGTGCATTTAACCTATTTTCCCTATTTTTGACATTTTTCACTTATTTATTAAGTGACTTATTTATCCTCCGGTTGCACACAGCATGATCATAAGCATTCCCATCAGAATCCTTCAGGGGAATTTTCCAATGCATTTAACCTATTTTCCCTATTTTTGACATTTTTCACTTATTTATTAAGTAGGTAGGGCAAATTGAGTAAGTTTGTATATAAGCAAACCTAGGCTAGCACTATTTGGCAGAAGAGGAAGGAGAACACAGGCCACAAGCAGCTGGTCCCCCCCCCCTTCTCTCTCAAGCAAGATCCCCCCTTGGTGGCGTTTTTCCTCCAAGCAAGAACCCTCAGCACCTAGCGTTTTTCATCCCATCTGGCGTTTTTCCTCCAAGCAAGAACCCTCAGCACCTAGCGTTTTTCATCCCATCTGCTAGCGTTTTCAACAAGATCCTCATAGCCAAGACCTCCCAGCATCCAACGTTTTTCATCCACAGCCTCATCGCCATAGTTCCTCCCCTTGCTGGCGTTTTTTTAGCAGACCATGATCGCCACTTCCCTGGCATTTTCAGCAGTGCATAGCATCATAAATTCAGCAGTTTTGACAGCCCAAAACAGCGTTTTCAGCCAGCAGGAATCAACCCCAAACCAGCGTATTTGGTTTTCAGCAGATTTCAGCCATTGGCGTTTTTGGACAACACATAAAAGTGCATCAGTTTCAGCCATAGAGTCGGTCTCGTCATCCCCGTCGTCTACCTCGACATAGCCTAGACTTGCATCAATTCTCAATCATCCACTTGTACGAGTTTGTGCAATCAATAGTAGACCACTCTCGCCAACGAGAGTGGGGCCCTCGGAGGAGGGTTTTTGTAACAAACTGCTGACGTGTCAAAGCCTAAAGAATGGACCCAACTTACAGATGTGGCCGAGAGTCCTAAACCCTAAGAAGAACAAGTAACAAAAGAAGTCCTACCAACTTATGGGCACCCCTTTCGATGGGGCCCCAAGTGACAAAAGGATTAAAATAAAGCAGGACCCGCACACACACAAAAATTGATGACGTGGCAGATGTCCGAAAATTGCGTTGGCATGATGACGTGGCAGGTTGTACGGATTTCCGCGTTTTGTGTTGGCTGATGACGTGGCAACTATACGGAATTACAAAATTTACGCTAGCAGCTTTTTGGCTTTGCTTTTGGACCAAATGCTTTTGAGTTTGAAGGCTTTTCACTGTAATTGCTTTTTAGGCCAAGGGCCTTTAAATATGAGGCTAGGGCTCATTCTCCAGCATGCTTCCTGGAGAAGGTGCAGAGTCTGGAGTACCAGCTTGTACTGTGTTGATGCAATATAAAGAAATACCGAAAGGGGCGCCAAGGTTTGGGGCCAATACTCTCTGGGGTGGAATTCCGCCACTCCGTGTCGCGTGTCGTCTCTCTCTTTCACTTCAGTTGTTATTGAAGTGCTAAAAGTCTGTTCAGCATGTTCTTTTCTATTGGCATGTGGTGCCCGTCTTGTGACAGTTTTACGTCTCTATTGTCGTATTCTCTTCTCTCTCTATCTCTCAGTCTCATACAAGGTTGCATCTGTACGTACGTACGGATCCGTACGTACGGATAGGTACTGTACGGCAGATTTTCCAACTTTTTTTAAAATCGATTTTTCGGGCCCACTCTCGGCGAAAATAGGTTGGACAGCGCTGAGAGTTTGTAGATAAGGGGGGGACTTACCTTAGGGGTCTCAAGCACTATAAACCAAGGGTAAAACCAAGGGTAAAGCCAAGGGTAAACCCATTTCTCTGTCTTTTTGATGGTAGAGTCTAGACTGGTCGCTCTCTATGATGTATCCATCTTTGTATGACGATTGATATTAGATAATCACTGATCAGTCCTCAGTCTTGACTCTTGATGTTTTAAGTATTTTGATTCTGGAATCTAGTATGTTGGAAGTTTCAAGTTTTAACTTTTCGCAATCGTGACTTATGTTTAGTGCTATTGAAATTAAACTAAGTGATGTATTCTAAGAGTTAAGTACGGATAATATTTGAAGCAGTATCTAATGGACATTGAAGCAGTTTCTAATGGATGTTTGAGCAGTATCTATGTCTAGACTCTATATAGTTACTAGTATGTATAGGCTGAAAAAGATTGAAGCCACTATTCTTTTTGTTGTTACAAATGTTACGTACTGGTCCCGTACCTTAAAGGACGATCCGTACAGAAGTACGTACCTTACGTACTGATTACGTACCGTACACTCCGTACCTTTCCACCTTGGTCTCATACACTTTCACGCACAGTGTCCATTCACTTTGTTTGTGTTCATTGCACTCTCTCATTAAGAACGGAAGGCTCTCCCTTCCATAAGAACAAAAGGAACCTTGAGCACAGTTTGGAGCACTATCTTGAGCAAAGTTCAAACATTCACTCCGCTGCACCTTACATTGGTATCAGAGCTTTGGCAAGTTCTGTATCACTAAAGGAAAGAACCTCAAGAACCACAGTTTTTTTTTGCTTGTTGCAGTCGCACAAACCAAAGTTCGCTTGGGCGGGTCGTTTTGAAGAGTGACAGGAATCCCAGGAAAGAAGGGCTTGTCCAACCTCCCCTTGTGCCTCTTTTCACTCATTGAGAGCGGACCGTGCACTTAGCGGCCGGCCAATCGCCGTGAGGTGGGAAAAAGCAACCTTGGTGTGAGCGCAAAGGCCGCCAAGGGGTGCGCCCGCGGAAAAGAGCAGAACTCGGGTGAAGAGAAGATCCTTCTCTAACACAGATTGTAAGCAAAAGAAGAACCTCAAGACCCTCAAGAACTCAAGACCCTCAAGAACCCAAGAACCCAAGACCCGCAAGAACCCAAGTTCCTCGTGAACTTAAGAACCCACAACTTCAGTGCATGGTCATCACCCGAAGCGGAATGGATACCGGGCATGAGAGTGATGGGCAAGAAAGTAGTGAAGAAGAATTTCAGCAACTGGGAGGTTTTCCTGACCCTCCCTCCCCCTTCGCCATCTACGCCAGGAATTGCATCAAACCCCATGGTAGCTTTGGTTAAGACAATGATGGACATGATGGCAAAGCAAGAGGCGACTCGCGATCGCGATCGTGATCGCTTGGCGGCCGAGGAATGGAAAGAAAAAAAAGCGGCAAGAAAGGCTTGGAGCAAGCTCGCTTGGCGGCCGACGCAAGAAGGGAAGCGGCAAAAGAAAGAAGGGCTACTTTGGAGTTAGAGCGTGAGGCCCAGAGAGAACAACGCATGAACCACTTGGTACTACATGTCCTCACCTTGAAACCCGAACCGGCCAAAGAAGTTGGTGGTTCATCAAGTAGCGCAAGCCGAGATTCGGACTCCAACAACCCCGTCACCGAGAAGTTGACGTTCAGTAAGTATGATGGTAAGATGGACGCTAGTGTTATTCATTCTTGGTTGCATCAATTTAATGCTTATTTTGCGACAACTAAGAAGACAGGAAGAATCATTGCAGAGCATGCCTAAATAGGATTCTACTTGGACTAATGGGTGTGTATGGCTCTCTACTAACATATAGGTTAAATCCAACTTAATTTAAGTACATTTTAAACTTACCGTTCTGGCTCCCGTTCCGTTCCGCCTTTTTCTTTTTTGGGGGGGAGGGGCGGGGGGTGTTTCCGAAAACGTTCCGGAGGCCCTCGTTCCCGTTCCGGGTAACTTTGCTAAGCACCAATATATGCTCCCACACGCAAACCACAAACACACGAGCTAAAACCAGCCTGTAGACTCAATAAAGGGTGGTACACTTTGTCTTTCAAGTTTCACCCAATCTTTACATTGTTTAACTTTATGACACAAAGGAACTTCACGAACAAAGATGTGATTGGAGTTCAACACTTCAAACACATCACGGCTTGGCAGCTAAAGTGCTCCCAAGCAGACAGTGATACCGCATTGGCCCCACAGGTTGGCCCCCGTTTTGGTTTTTCTTTATTCAATTAAACTTCGGAGAAAATATGAAAACTCCTACGTGTTGTAACACTTTTATTGGGCTGAAAATGACCTACTCTAGCCCAATTTCGGCAACATAACTACAATACGAGGCTTCACAGACAAAATCCCCATTCCCTAGGTGACTTCATGTGTGCATTGGAGCACTTTGACAAACCTAGCGAGAAAAAACGGCACGCTAAAATCTGTGTCTTTTGCCTCTAAAATGCACCGGGTCACCTGTTTCGAAATTCCCTAGCTTCCTAGAAGATCTTGGGACTATTAGGAATCAAAAAGAATCAAAGCCCTAAGCCTACAAATAAACACAGCAAGCTATAATTCCCTGTTTCGGGCTCCATTTTGCATGCCGATCGCATCCATAGCAAGCGCTTGAGCTCCCGCACCTGTAGAGCTACTTGCCCCTTTGATTGGGACGAGATTTCTCGTGAGAAATCTCTTCGAATCAACCTATACTTGTAGGGGATTAGCAACTAGCTAATCCGGTACCTGTACAAGAGGCTCTTGCCTCGGCAATCGCGCATGAACCCACAAAACTGTACATACAAATGAGTAGCCCTTGAGTGGGCATCACGATTCTATATTCAAAAGGGAGAGAGGTGCACGAGAGCGAAATCATCATGCTACATAGAAAAAGGGAGAAGGCAAGCTTTCCATTAAGTTGTAAACCTACAGCCACTACTCACACACACATTGTAGGCACCTAATGAAGAAGAAGGCAGTTCTCTCAAAATTGGGCGCCCCAGATTGCTCACAACCCGCCATGTGTCCAGTTTACCCCTTTTGAGTTGATTTCGTAGTGGCCTAAATGACTTTCAACTCAACCTAGCCAACCTTTTACTACTATGATTCCAGTGCCGATCAGTCCATCCAACTCATGGTGACCTGGCCTGCACTGTTGCGAGTGAAACTCTCGGCCACATGTCAGCCATTTCACACTGGCCATACAATATCCGACCATTTGTGACTTCAAGAAGAGGGTCCCAAGAATTAAATAAAAATCAAGGGAAAGAAACCAACACCTAAGGTTAGTGGTTGTCACAGCCTCATGACACAAGCATACATCAATACAAATGTCTACATACTAAGTTTCTGTCATAACTCTAGAGATGCATAGCAGACTCCGCCATAATGAAGCCTAGCACTAAAAGCAGCATTAAATAGGAAAAACTGGCACAAAGTTCAGTTAGTTGACAAGGCATGCGTGCCAAAAAAGATAGAAAATAGTAGCACAATATCGATTGGTCGTAACTCAGACGAGAACTTCAATCTACATGTCTACTATACGACTAAAAAAATATACTAGATGAATCTAGGATGAGCCTAGATTCACCCTTCAAGAAAAGTACAAACTATAGACTCATGGTAGTCACAAGTATTCTTTTTACTAATATATATCCACCCCTTTACTCTCTCTCAACCTTCATCTATCGGCACCACGCGCCCAAAGATGAAGGTTGAACACACTTTAACACTTAATCACATTTACCTAGATGAATCCAAGATAAGCCTAGATTCACCCTTAAAGGAAAGTGCACCATAGACTCATTGAAGGGTGGTAGACTTTGGTTTTCACCCAATCTTTACACTCTTTAACTTTATGACACAAAGGACTTCACGAACAAACATGTGACTCGAATTCAACACTTCAAACACGTCACAGCTTGGCAGCTAGAGTGCTCCCAAGCAGACAGTGACACCGCTTTGGCCCCAGAGTTCCTGGGACTATTAGGGATCAAAAAGGGTCAAAGCCCTTCTTAACCTACAGAAAAACACAACAGGCTGTAATTCCCTGTTTTGGGCTCCGTTTTGCGTGCTGGTCACATCCGTAGCAAGCCCTCGAGCTCCCGAACTTGTAGGGCTACTTGCCCTCTGATTTGGACGAGATTTCTCGTGAGAAATCTCTCCGAATCAACATGTACGTGCGGGGGATTAGCAACTAGCTAATCCAGTACCTGTAAAAGAGGCTCTTGCCTCGGCAATCGCACATGAACCCACAAAACTTTACATACAGATGAGTAGCCCTTGAGCTAGGCATCCCGATTCTGTATTCAAAAAGGGAGAGAGGTGCACAAGAGCGGAATCATCATGCTACATAGAACAAGGAAGAAGGCAAACTTTCCATTAAATCTGTAAATCTGCACCCACTACTCACACCTAATGAAGAAGGCAGTCCAAAATCAGCCTTTTCCCTCAAAATAGGGGTCCCCAAATGATGTAGCTTGTAGATTGCTCACAGGCCACCATGTGTCCAATTTTCCCCTTTTGAGTTGATTTCCTAGTACCCACCAACTTATAAAGTGTCGTGTGGGCCTAAATGACTTCAAACTGAGACTACTCAGATTCCAATGCCGATCGGTCCATCCAACTCATGGCAACCTGGAGATCACTGCTACGGGTGAAACTCTCGCGCATCGACTGTTTCACACTGGCCATACAATGTCCGACCATTTGTGACTTCAAGAAGAGGGTCCCAAAAATTAAATAAAAATCAAGGGAAAGAAACCAACAACTAAGGTTAGTCGTGACATGAGCATACATCAATACAAACGTCTACGTACTAAGTTCCTGTCATAACTGAAGAGATGCAGGGCAAATTAAGCCATAATGAAGCTTAGCACTAAAAGAAGCATTAAATAGGAAAAATAGGCACAAAAATCAGGTAGTTGACAAAGGCATACGTGCCACAGAAGATAAAAGTAGCACAACCTCAACCGATCGTAACTACGACTAAAAAAATATACCTAGATGAATCCAGAATAAGCCAAGATTCACCCTAAAAGGAAAGTGCAAAGTATAGACTCATGGTAGTCACCCACAAAACAATATAACCATCAGCTCTATCATGCATAGTATTCCCTAAATACTACGACATCCCCACTAACATCGTCAGTGCCCAATAATGGGTGTAGAACTAGGTACCAATATATGCTCTACATGGTTTCTCGTAGTGAATCCAATGCAAAGGAAATTGTGCCATCGACTACCCGATTTCGTGAAGATGAAGTCAACCCAATCCTGATCAACAAATACCAACAGGAATTCGACGGGGGCAGACCTTCCTATGAGGAATCTGGGGAAGAGCATGGCCCATTTCCACTTGGAGATCTAGCCACGGATACAATACCGGCATCAACTCCAGGTTGACACTTGTGCCAAAAGAATGATCAAGTACTCCAAGAACCCAAAGTACAGGAAGTACTTGAAGAACCACCCACTTGACAAGGTCCATTCACAATGGCGTGATGCCACCCTTTTACCTCTCAAGTCAGCCATCAAAAAGAAGGCACAATCGAGTGCAAAAAGGCAGTAGCTCGACTCACAAGATGAGTTTGACGATGTCACAAACTGATGACGTGGCATGACCCTGCGAACAGAACAGATGACGTGGACAGATTGTACGGACTGCCGACATGGCACTGTACGAACTGTTGACGTGGCAACAGTTCGGACATCCACTTTTTGCGCTAACATGTTAACGTGGCAAGCTGTACGGATTTCCATGAATTGCGTTGACTGCTTTTTGGCAGTTTTTAGAGTGAGTTGCTTTTTGGGTTGAATGCTTTTGGGTTACAAGCTTTTGGGGCTCTGCTTTGGCCATCCCTTGTACTGTTTATAAGGAGCCCTTGGGGGCCTCACTCTACAAAGCATCTGGACGCAGAGTCTGAGAGCAAAGGTCCCTCGAGAGTTGTACTTTGCTCAAAGATTAATATAAAAGAAATACCGAAAGGGGCGCCAGGTTTTGGGGCCAATACCTCTGGGCACGGAATTACGCCGAGCCGTGTCATCACGAATTGAACTGTGATTCAAAGTTGTGAATTATTCTGAAGTGAATCTCTTTTGTGTCGCGACAGAATCTAGACTTGGAGTGTCCAAGTTTGTTACAGTGGTATCAGAGCACGGCCGATTTCTCTTCTACCGGAAAATCTGATCCTTCTTCTCGCGGCACCTATGGATTCCAAGAAGAATCAGTTGACCTCTTCTGCCACCGCTGAGGCAAGAGGAGGCAATATGGAAAATTCAAGCGACTTAGCAAAAGATGAATATGGGCCACCCCGGCCCACACAGTATGAACTCATGGAGATGCAACATCAACAGCAGGTTGACGAGTGCACAAAGCAGATGCTTTAGTTTGCCAAAGATCCCCAGTTTGCGAAATTTTTTACCCAGCAGTCGATGACTGAACTGCAGACCCAATGGTAGAAAGCCATCAAGCTAGCAATCGAATCGGCAATCAAGAAACCTCCTACTCCGAGAATGTTTACTGAAGAAGAACTCCATGATGCGGTCCAGACCCAAATCAATCAGCCTCTGGACACGAAGAAGCCATCGAAAAAGCAATTGAAGAAACGTAACAAGGGAATTGATTTTCCCGGTTACTTGGGCACTTTTGCAAACGCCAAGAAACAAAAGAAGCGTGTGCGCTTCGAAGGATTATCCAGTTCGTCCTCATCTTCTTTTGACAGCTCAAACAACTCATCTTCTTCTAACTCGAGCAATGAGGATAGAAAGGGCAAGAAATGACGGAAAGATCATATGTTTTATGCAAAAAGGAAGCACTTTTACAAAGCCAATCAGTATTATTTCCTTGACGACAAGGGCAAATAGGCCAAAGAATTCAAAGAGAGAGGACAAGCAGTAAAGTTTGAGTACTTTTCATGTTTTCGAAATGCTCGCAAGGCTTTAGCCTTTATCCAACAGTTTGATATAGCATTTTCTGGAGGCCGCTATACAGAGCACTCCAAGATCAGACGGGCAGCATCCTTATTGAAAGGCAATGCACGGACATGGTGGTCCACTCTTTTGTTAAGGAAACAAACGCCGACAAAAAGGTTAAAATTTAAGAAGAAACTCTTTATTTCTTCATGGCTCACGCAAGAATACGAATGAGACGTGATTACTGACTGGAATCGTATTTGAATGATCAAGACAGTATCTTTGGATTCTTACCATGAAAGATTTTGGGAAACTTTTCTACGTGCTTCGTCCTTTAAGAAGATTAGTTTTAAGGAGCAGATTGAGCGGTTTTGTTGTGGACTTCCCAAAGAAATTCAAGACTACTGTCTTGAAAGGAAGTCTGAGTCCATACAACAGTTGATGGGACATACAAAGTGGGGATTTGATATACATTCGGTAACTTGACTTACCCATCAGATGAACTTTCAACAAGTCATAGCAGAAACAAACGACAAAGAGATATACGACCTCCCCTGACAGAAGACCGGAGAGATGAATATTTCAAAGTAGGAAAGTGTTTTGAATGTGGAGAACAAGGACATATCGCTACACGGTGCCCCAAATAGGCACAAGAATCAGGACGACTAACACATTGAAAGGATAGCAAGACGAGGCGATACTTGTTCCAGAATAGATTTTAGATAGAATATTTTGGATGAACTAGCATTATTTTGCTTTATGAATTTATGAAATAAGACTTTTTGAAATATGATTCTGAATTTTGAATCAAACTAATGTTTTATGAAAGAATTTGCAATTTTGGAACAGAGAACAGAATTAAGAATGAGACGATGATTTTGGAGCAGTGACAGCTCTCGAATGAGTACGCGCAAGGTTGTTCTCGTTCTACATACCGATCGGTCCGTCCAATCACGTCGGGCCACGTCCCGTCCATTAGTACCGTCCGACCCGTCCGCAGTTTTCGACGTCCGTTTGACTGGGCAACGGACAATTTGACCGTTTAACTGCGCTATTTTGGGGGACATTTTGGGCTACCTTTTTGGCTTTGGATACCTCCCACCTAGCTTAGGATTCCTAGCTTAGGATTCTTTACCTCTCTCTCTCTCTCTCTCTCTCTCTCTCTCTCTCTCTCTCTCTCTCTCTCTCTCTCTCTCTCTCTTTTTGGAAAAATCAGGGCTGTATATTACTGAGTACAAGATAATCCCCAACGGATGCCAAAATAGCCTATCACGTGGGGTGTACAAGCTGAATGTAAGGTTGAGAGCCACTATAGTGACAACTCGACTAGAACAATCTCATGGTGGTCTGTATGATGAGTGGAGGAGAAACCACTGAGGAGGTGCATAATGCCATGTAATCTGTCCACCTGTAAGTGTGAAGAAGAGTGGAGATCGGGCCCAACGCCAAAGGAAGTCAAATCGACGAGCCTCGGCTGCTCTAGATGTACCTGAGGAAGAATCCCACTGCCAAATGAGGGTGTGAATGATGTCCAGCCAAATGGCAGTGAGGGTATCTGGAAGGAGATGGGGAGCCGCACTGAGAATATGAAGACAACGAGCTCTCCAAACATTCCAAAGTGCAATGCTAGTGATGACTGAGAACATTTCATCACGTGTCTGAGGATCCCCTTGCCAAGCAATCTATGGTAACATAGCCAAAGTCCCTCGCCGGTAACCAATCATGGTAAGCATAAGAGCTGGATCTGTGTCTGAGCCCTCGTAGAAAAGATGCGGTCCGGGCATCGGCATCAACCAAGAGACAGATCCCCAAGTGAGAAATCCATGCTGAACACCAGCTCTGCTAAGTAAAAAGCAAACTGCTAGCCATACTGCATGAGAAGACGAGCATGACCAAAGGCAGTGTGCAGGTGACTCTGGTAGGCGCAAAGAACAGCGAGTACATAACGGATCATGACCCATAGAAGCTAACCAAGTCCCAACTAGAAGTCCGGCATGTGCAATCATCCACAGGAAAAAGGAAATACGACGAGCCACATGTAAATCCCAGATGGCTGACCAAAACTGTTGTAGATAGGCATGGGAGAGACCTGAATGTAACCAGAAACGCATACGAGTGGGCTGCTCTGGGTGTTGTCTCATCAATGCGAATCTTCCAATTCTGACTGTGTACTCAAAGAATGATACATGTGCGCGCAGGGGTTAGAGTGAGGCCAATGCCACTCTCCTGGGTCCCAATAAAGCTGAGATAGGGCACGACCCTCCCACACCCAAAGCCTCCAAAGTGCAACATCAGCGGAAGCGAAACGGGGGTCAACACAACGACACTTCCTGCGAGAGCCAACTACTCGTATGGCCTCCCATCGAGCGCCGGGGTAGACAAGGCGCAGAGAGGTAGTAGCATATGTCAGCCTAGCATGCATCCTCGAAGAGTAGTCAGTATCAACTGTGAACAGCATGGTGTCGAAACGAACAAATAAGAGAGTGCTCTGAGTAAAGACTCCCAGCCACAATGTGGAGGCATCTGAACTGTGCCTCGCATGACTGCGTCCCAGTGTGAAGGAATGGCAGAGCCAATCTCAAGCAGTCTGTCTATTACCCCGCGACCAATGTCATAATGTTCTGCCACAAAATCTGCATCCAGCATACGTGTCTCATACGTGTCCCAAGCAGCCCAATCAATGTGAGTCCTCTCTCCAAGCTGACGGGGTGGATTAACCGAAGAATCAAGAACTGCATCATTCCAAATGAGAGGCTGGCGCTCAATCTCCTCACGGCAGGAGGGAGGTGAGCGTTTGATAGCTCGTCGCATGGATACCCAAATATGAAGGAGCGATCGGATGAAGGGTGAGAGAGTGCTGGTGCACAAGGGGGCATCCGTAAAGAGAACGATACCCTGTTTGCCAAGTATGGCCATCTCTAGTGCCGCGGCGCGGAGTCGCTGTGGAAAGAGCAGCCTGAAGAAGCATCTTCCAAGGTTCTTGGCCGGGAAAAAGACCCCGAACAATAAGCTTGGTAAGAAGGGCGCGGCTCTGTTATTCTGGATCAATAATGCCAAGGCCACCCTCTGATCTAGGACGAATAATCGTGGACCAGCGAACTCGAGCACGAGTATCAGTAGTCCCATCTGTGCCACTCCATAAAAAGTTCCGCACGAGTCTGCGGAGCTGAGCTATCACTCCAGAATGTAGCATCCAACAGGAGGCCGTATACCATACTGTAGCCAGAATGACCTGGTTGGCGACCAATGCACGGCCAACCAACGACAGATGACGTGAAGACCAATGACAAAGCTTCATGCGAATAGACTGCAGTACGGGTGCAAAATGCTGCTGTGAGGAAACGTCAAATCCAACCTGAAAGCCCAAATATCTGCATGTCTGACCTTGCTGTAGCCATGTGAAACCATCAGTTACCCCCCAAGTAGGTATGTCATCACTGCCAACCAATAACCCATAGGATTTATGCCGGTTAATGCGTACACCACTGGCAATGCAAAAAACCTCCAGGGCTCCCCGCATGGCATCAAGAGCTGCTAGCAAATAGCGCAACATCAGCATAGTGTCATCAGCAAACTCCTGATCGATAAGGTTCGGAGCTGAAGGTACTGGCATGGTCAAGCCACGAAATGCATGACTTTGAGCACGAAGAAAGTCGGACATAGTCTCTCCCACAAACAGATACAGATATGCTGCTAAAGGGCATCCCTAACGGACAGATCGGGAGAGCTCAAAACTGCGACTGACACGACCACCAATAGTAATAGCACTGCTGGCAGTCCTGAAGAGAGCGGAAATGCCTGAGATCCATCTCGAAGGGAAACCCATCCTGGCTAATGATCCTTCGAGAAACTCCCACTCAACACAATCGTATGCTTTCTCAAGTCAAGGATGAAGAAAGCGAGAGGTTCAAAAGATGATCTGGCCCACTCTACTGCCTCATAAAAAGTGAAGATATTATCCAGTATGCATCGATCCATGACAAAGCCCGTCTGAGAAGTGTGAATAATATCTGGTAAGAACGGTCGCAAGCGATGGCTGATCAGTAACGCTAATATCTTATAGACCGAAGGGAGTAGGATAATAGGTCTCCACTGGCGAAGCTGAGTGGTGTCACCCCCTTTCGGAATAAGAGATATGAGACCCGAACAAAGATCCAGATGCATATAGCCTGATGCAAAGATATCTTGACAACCACGAAGCAATGGTATATGCAATACATCCCAATAGGTCAAAAAGAAAGCTTTAGTGAGGCCATCCTCGCCTGGACAGGAAGATGGATCTAGACTCTCGATAGCAGCATGAAGCTCTGCAAGTGTGAATGGGGCCAACAAGATCTCTGCCATAGTGTCTGTACAACGACGTCGGGTGTGATGCCAAATCTGCTCACAGGCAAGTAAAACCTCAGTAGTGCATACATCAGCAATGAACAATGCGTCAAAATAATCTGCAAACATATCAAGAATAACATCAGGATGCATATGAAGTGTTCCTTGAGCATCGCACAAAGTCCTGAGGGTGGTGCCAGGAGGGCGCTCTTTATGCGCAGTGAAGAAGTCCTTATTCATTCGATCAGCTTTAGCTGTCCAATGAGATACTGAAGCATGATGAGTGAACTCAGACCTAGCCTCCTGTACGCAACGAATTTCCTGTGAGAGCTCTGTTTGTCTAGCAGCGAGATAAGCATCCTGAGGCCACTCCTCAAGCAAGCGCTATGTGGAACCAAGAGGAATGTGGAGGTCAGACTCGCGTACTCTCAACTGACAATGAATACTAGCAGTCTGATCACGGCAGTAAATACTTGACTGAGTAATGCAACGGGCAAGGAACTCTCCAGGGGGACCACAATAAGAATCACCACTGGACCACAAGTGTCGAATCTGCTGCTGCAAAACATCAGTGGTGAGAACACTGTCAGGGATGCGGCAGCCTCGTCTCTGTGCAGCGGATCTAGTGAAAGAGATAAACAATGAGATCGGAAAATGATCTGAGAGGCTGGTCCCTCGCCAAATAGTAGTAAATCCACCTAGAGTTGTTGCCCAAGGGCCAATGTAAAAACGATCATGTCGCTCTAATAGTCTTCCCTGCTGTCTCTGAAACCCCCACGAGTAATGAAGTGTAGCAGGGTGGTGACCAAAAGAGGGTATGTGCCAAGCGTCAACACCTTGAATAGCTAGAAGAAATCGATCCCAAGCTGGCTGCTCATCTGGAGAAATGGATGATAGAACTCGAGGAGTGAGCGATCGCCAATCAGAGTCGCTCTCGATGTTGTTGAAGTCGCCTCCAACAACCCAAGAGTCCACAGCAGGTAGAGCAGCAACCAAGGAGGACCAAAAAGTAGCTCTCTCCCGAGGAGTAGTGGGTGCATATACTGACATAAAGCCAATGGTAGAGTCCCGAATCCGGATAGAAACATAGACTGCTCTGACAGCGATAGGTGTGCCATGCTGCTGAACCGATGCCAAGTATCGTGGCCCCACTGCATTGCATACACCGCAACTCTGTCCATGAATGCCTAGAGCAGGCTCCCAAAAAGTGTGAGCGCCCGAGGGCATGAGGGAGTGGCAATCTTATGCTCCTGTACTAGTAATATATCCACAGTGCCTACTACATGAGCATGTAAATCTCTGCGAAGTAAAAGCTTACGTGAACCTCTTACCCGAGAAGTCTGTAAACCATTAGTATTCCAAGAAACTACATGTAAATCCATAGTCTGCATGGAGGAAGTGGTAAAGCATCTGACTAACTGCGCATCTTCTTGGAGGCAGCTAGGCCATCCAAGGGATGAGCTTCTGGCGGGAGGAAAGCAACCCGCAAGCCCTCTCTAAAATATGGCGTCTCATTGCACCAACTGCGGACCTCAGCTTGTTTACATTGCATGACCGATGCTGCAGCTTTGACACCCCAAATGCGCATAGACATAGGAAGCACCACATCTGAGGATACATGAATGATCATAGGCAATGAATAGCAAGCATAAACATCACTCCATTCCATTGCACCAATACACGAAGGGAAGTGTGAAGACAATACATATGGAGCGGAAGTAGACAACCATAAATTAAGTTGAGCAATAGTTTGTGCATGCACAAAATGCAGAACCTGATCCTCGGACCATTCCTGAGCTGCATGGAACGGAAGGAAAAAGGAATGGGTAGGCTGAGAGCGACTGCCTATTAAAGAGGGAACACAACCTGGCTTGTGGTGCATAAGGTAGAGCTGCACCCGCAATGGTCCTTCTAAGTCACCGCACATTTCAGCTCGATGGGTGCCCCAAGAAAGAGGGCAAGAGCTGAGAAAACTGCGTGGGACGTAAGTATGAGCGGCTAAGGGGGGGGGTGGACCAGAAGGTGGAGGGGGGGGAGTAAGGGCGAGGGAGAAGAGGAAAAGGGAGAGGTAGCAACGATGAATGATCCATCTGCATGGGAATAGGGACCTCGGGAATAGGGGAAGGAGCAGGCAGGGGAATGGCAAGTGAAGGAGGAGCTGGTAGCAGAGGTAAGTGATCCTGGGCTGAAGAAGAAGAATGGCGAGGAGAAGGTGGGGGTAAGGGAGTGGCGGAAACTTGAGAGGGAGCAGGAGAGTTAACACTGGGGGTTGCTTGCGGGGTGGGTTGTTGACGAGGACGGAAGGAATGGTTACGACCTACTGTCTGCCATGCAGTCTCAGTAGGAACTGAAGCAGAGGGAGGAACATGGGGGGTTGAAGCTCTAGGAGCGCCCTTAGGCTGCTGAGGTGCTCGAGTAGTAGTAGTAGGAACCGACTGTGGATGCTGACCACGTGGCTGAGTGTGGGTGCCACGAGTTGGCTGTTGTTGTCACCGATGGCGTGACTGAGTGGGACAATCGCGTGCCAAGTGTCCCATCTCGTGACAACGTAAACACTGTCCTGGGCGACCAGTGACTACCATTCGGCAAGAGTAGTCTCGATCACGCACAGCCACAGTAACTTTATCTGGTAATGAAGTATCCCCAAACACCAGGACCTGAATGCGAGGTGGACCAGATGAGAAGATACAGGATCCTGGAACTACTGTGCCAAAATGAGCAGCAATCATCTGAAGGAGATGCTGAGAGGCATATCCGAGAAGGAAAGTGTCAGAGGGAATCTGGGAATAAGACGCCGGCTATCAAACTCCTCATTAGTGAACTCTGGATACCACCTCGTCAAGTATATCATTCTGCGATCAGAGAGTATCGGAGAGCGAGCCACGAGAGCTGAGGCAGTGGCGGGATCTGAAAGACGTACCATGAATATGCCTCTGCCAAGTAATGTAAGTTCCGAGACCCGTCCTTGAGTAGTGCCCACTGCAGTCTGACACCAATCACGTATAGAAGAGCGAGGTGGAGACTGTCCAATCATCCGGCCAACCAAGGCATGTTGTGCCAAGTGTTGAATTTTGGAGTCAATGCGTGTCAACAGGTCACCAGTACAATCCAAGCGACAGGCAAGTGGTGATGGAGCGCCGTGTGTGGCACTCACGACCGGCAAAGCCGCCATGAAGAATGGGCGAGACTGGCAAACGGGAAAAGCAAGACCCAAAGTGAAGCTTGAACTCTTTCACGCTCTCTCTCTTTCTCTCCTTCCCTTGCAGGTAGTAGAACGATGCACACAGTGAAGGTTTGAAACAGGTTGGGTTGGCGGACTGTTAGGGTTTCGGAGAATTAGGGTTCTTCAGGGAATTAGGGTTTCAAGAAATTAGGGTTTTTAGGGATTAGGGTTTTTAGGGATTAGGGTTTCGAGAAATTAGGGTTTTCAAGGATTAGGGTTCTCTGAGGCTGAGACGCGCAAGCAGCAAAGCACGAGGAGGAACGCGAGGTGACGGGCTACAGGCAGGAGACGCCGTGGGTGCAAGCTGCAGGGATGGGGTTACGCGGCAGCAGCAGGAGCGCGTGTAGTGATGCTCGCGGCTGGCTACAGGTTCACGCAGGGAGCTTCGCGCAGGGTTGCTCGCGCAGGCTGAGACGCAAGGAGGTTCGCGCAGGGTTGCTCGCCTCTCTCTCTCTCTCTCTCTCTCTCTCTCTCTCTCTCTCTCTCTCTCTCTCTCTCTCTCTCTCTCTCTCTCTCTCTCTCTCTCTCTCTCTCTCTCTCTTTTTGCATTGGTCCTTAGATACCAAATTCTAATTCCATTAGGCTCCTCTCATTCTCATCTATATAAGGATGCCCTCTTTCTCTTCTTCTTTATTAAGTTTCAACTCAAGACTCTAGCTGATGAGTCATTCTCAAGCTCTCTCATGAGTCGAGAGAAATTGCAATTTGCTCTATCCTCTCAAGCTCTCCGTTCCTCCCTCATAGCTCTCAAGCAATCATCCTCTTGAATCTTCATGAAGCTCTAGCCTCTCAATTACAAGCAAGAAGCTTGCCTCTTGAGTCTTCCTCTCTCAGACCTCCTGTCTCCATTACCGAAAATTCTCAAGCTCTCCATTGCATAAACCTCTCAAGCTCTACATCTCTCAAATGTTCTATCACGCCTCCCCCTCTTCATGAAGCTTTTGAAAAGCATTGCCGCTCCTATGAGAGGGTGAGGGAAAAACGAAACGTTTGTAGGTGGACTTGCAAGTATTGTCCCAAGATCATGACCACCTCCTCCACTCGACTCATCATGCATTTGACGAAGATGGGAGGTGAAGTCGGTCGACGATATTTTGGAAGAGTGCAAGAAGAAGTATCTCCCCTTGAAAACACGCAAGGTGGAGATGAAGAGCGCCCAAGAGGAGATAGTGACGCCCGACATTGATGTTACCGACTCGGAGGAGGATATGAGCGGCCCTTCTCCCTCTACCACTTGTCGCCGCCTTCTTCGTCATGGTAGCCATTGAGCTTGCCATTGCGTCACCGGTTGCAATGGGTCCTCCAAAGCAAGCAAGGCAAGCCTCTCTCTCACAATCGGTGGGTTTGAGCTCCGGTCCATTGTCTTTCCTCAAAGAGAGACAAAGGCTTGCGGACATTGAGATTGCACGCACCATCGTTGAGTGTAATCTTGCTTTCAACATCCTTCGACTAGAGCAATGGAAGAGGATGGTGAAAGCCATTGCAGCTGTCGGTCCACGTGGGGTGGACGAGTCCATCCTATGAGGACATGCGTACCAAAAAGCTCGACGAAGAGCGGACAAGAATCGACAAATCCCTTGAGCCCGTGCGAGCCGGATGGGCAAAATATGGGTGCTCCATTCTCTCCGATGGGTGGAGTGAGTATAAGAAGAGGGGCATCATCAACATATTCGTGTCGTGCCCTCTTGGCACCTACTTCTTGTGAGTGGTTGATGTGGGAGCAAGAGGCAAGAAGGTCACGGGAAAATTCATCTACTTGCACGTCAAGGCGGCAACAGAAGAGGTGAGAGTTTAAGTTGTCCCCTCTTCTTGTGCAATGTGTAGTATGTACTTACTACTTTTTGCCCGCTTGATAAGTGTTCTAAATTTTTCTATCTTTAATGTAGGTCGGGCCCGAAAATGTGGTGCAAGTGATCACCGATAATGCATCCAATTGCACCAGCATGAGCCGACTACAAGAACATTGTATGGACCCCTTGTGCCTCCAATTGCCTCGATCTTCTCATGAAAGAGATAGGAGAACTAGAATGGGTGAAGGCCATTCTCACCCAACCTCTCACTATCGTCAACTTCATCAATGCCAAGGTGAGAGTACTTGCAATTCATCGCACGTACTCCGACAAGGAGTTGAAGAAACCCTCGGCAACACGATTTGCCTCCATGTGGCTTCTTCTTGAGCGCCTCTACGATGTCCAAAACAAAGTGCAAAAAACCATGGTGTCCGATGAGTTCAAGCAATGGTATGAAGGAGAGAACCAAGCAACCTCACAAGAAGCAAAGGTCATCCAACACCTTTCCCTCAAAGAAGAATTTTGGAAAGAGGTGAAGGGTCTAGTGGTAGCCATCTTGCCCATCTACAAAGTGCTCCGAATGACCGACATGGACGGATCTACCATAGGCCTTCTTCACCACTTCATGGAGGAGGCATACAAGGAAATAGAGGCATCAACCATTCTTGATGGTCCACCCGATGGGACACGATATCTACTTTGCTCTCCATTCTCAAGTCGTCACTATGTTTTTTGCTAATTTGCACTATGCCTCTCTCTCTCTCTCTCTCTCTCTCTCTCTCTCTCTCTTTTTTGGAAAAAGTCAGGGCTGTATATTACTGAGTACAAAATAATCCCAACGGATGCCAAAATAGCCTATCACGTGGGGTGTACAAGCTGAATGAAAGGAGGAGAGCCAGTATAGTGACTACTGGACTAGAACAATCTCATGGTGGTCCGTGTGAGGAGTGGAGGAGAAACCACTGAGGAGGGGCATAATGCCAAGTAATCTGACCACCTGTCAGTGTGAAGAAGAGTGGGGATCGTGCCCAACGCCGAAGGAAGGCAAATCGACGAGCCTCGGTTGCTCTAGATGTATTCGTCACTGCCAAATCAGGGTGTGAATGGTGTCCAGCCAAATGGCAGTGAGGATATCCTGAAGGAGCTGTGGAGCCGCACTGAGAATGTGAAGACAACGAGCTCTCCAAATATTCCATAGTGTAATACTAGTGATGACTGAGAAAACTGCATCACGTGTCTCTCTCTCTCTCTCTCTCTCTCTCTCTCTCTCTCTCTCTCTCTCTCTCTCTCTCTCTCTCTCTCTCTCTCTCTAGTAATGTCTTTCTACATTCTAATTTCTCGAATCTCTCTTACTCATGATTAATGATATTAATCATTAATTAATATCGAGCATACATACTGGCAGCTTCCTAATCTTATTAGCTCGAATCTTTCCCAATCCCTCCTCGCGACATCCGGGTAGACAATTCTCCTCACAAGCAAAATTGTGTGGTGTACGTGACTGCAAATTGAACTCTGTTGGTCACATGGTGAATCTCGCAGCCTGACCAGCACACCATCGCGCACTTGTTGTCGATCGTGCAAAGCTTTTTTTTACTAAAAAAACAAGCTTTTCTGCGCGCAACCTTGCTTCCCTTCTTCGCCCGAGCCGGGACACCTTTGCATGGTGCTGCCTATCTCCTCCTACCTCTTGAGCGACATGCCTACCCTGCGCACCATTTGGCCTAGCCCAGTCGCCACCACGCGCCTTCCCTTTTCCTTCGAGTGCAAAGGTTTCCTTCTACGTCTAAAATTAATGAGAGTAATTTTTTATTTTCTACAATTGGGTACCCTCTACTCGATACTCACTATCTCTTGAATATAATATAGGATTGCTCATCCAGTGCATGCAAGCGAAATTGGTCCGCATACGCACTTCTCCACACCAAAATTCGCAACAAACTGTCAACAAAGCAATTGGAGCGGCTCATCTATTGTCGCTTCAATCTCCGAATTTGTTGTGCTCCATGTGTCACAAACTACTGACGTATCAAGCCACTGAAGAACGGCAATTGGCGCGGCTCATCTATTGTCGCTCCAATCTCCAACTGTTGCGCTCCATGTGTCACAAACTGCTACGTGTCAAGCCACTGAAGAACGGAGCCAACCTCAAATCCCGGCCAAGCGGCCAAAACCCTAAGAATAAGCAACAATAGAAGAAGTAGTTTTACAGACTTACAAAGTCTTGACAAGTGGCCTATTTTTTTAAAGAAGAGTTCCCACCAACTTATGGGACCCCGTCCAATGGGGCCCAAGTGACATAAAGGCATTAAAAATAAAGCAAAATACACTCAAAAGACTTTGCACAGCAAAATATGAAGACGTGGCATCTGTACGGACGTTCCGCAATTCGCAGCGGATTTTTAGGAAAATCCCGAAATTTTAGAAAAGTAATTTTCCGGGTCAGCTTATCATATTTGATGCTTTTAGGCTTTGGGCGTTTAAATATGAGCCTTGGGGGCCCTCTCTGGCACTCTTCAACGCGCAGATTGCAAAGGAGGTGCTCCCCAGCTGTTGTACTTTGCGATTCAACAATAATAAAGAAATACCGAAAGGGACGCCTGCATTTGGGGTCAGTGCTCTCTTGAGGTGGAACTTCGCCACTCCCCGTCTCATGTTGTGTCGTGTATCTTTTTCAATTCAGTCGTTACTTGAAGTGCTTAAAGTTGTTCAGTCTGTTCTTTTCTATTGGCACGTGGTGCCAGTCTTCTGACAGTGGTATCAAAGCATCATGCATATGCTTTTCTGAAAGCATACCGGCCCTACAAAAGAGCAGACAGAGCAAACCAGAGACTATTGGAATTTTATTTAAAGTATTATCTTCGATTCTCAACTGCAAACTTATTAAGCACTCCCACCCTTACTTCATCGCGCATCGGACGTGCTCTTGTCTTCATCGCTCATGTCTTTTAGGGCATAAGCCAAAAAGATCACTTGCAAGAGAAGGATCCAAGGTTTGTTTCGAGTCACTGTTTTTCTCAAAAGCAATGCCATGCAAATGTTAATGTCTATAGCTACCAAGCCGCACACTCGAAGGACTTGGCAAGCTTTCAAGAAAAAATTTGCCCGAAGTTATATGGTTTCTGACATCTTTCTTCGGAGTGTAGCTTCTGGTAGAGTCGAGTATCCTGAAATCCTTGCCATGGAAACCCTAACAGTTTATAACTTGAAATTTCTAAATATCTCTCAACAGGTGTCTCTTGTTGATCACCGCCACAGGAACATTGTTTGTTCAAAAGCTTATGGACCATGGTGTGGTCAGCTACGACCTTATGAAAGGAACCTAACCCTAATTTTTTTGGTGCAGGTTTCATGATGGAAAGTCAGTCGACTATTCGAGCTCAGCTAATGTCGAAATTGCTTTGAGTTCTATTGAGAACTTGTTTGGTGATACTTTTTGGAATTTGTTTGAAATGGATGGTATCTGTTTTGAACCTATCTTAGTGCCGATTTCAATTGTTTGACTCTGGTTTTAATACTGGTTTCAATAATTGGTGATTTAACTCCCGGGTGGAGTAGTGAGAAATGATGTTTGAGAATGCTCATTCATACTCAGGACCCGGACCCTCATGGTTATTTGCGGGGGCAGATCCTGTTGCTAAATTGGCTTTATCTGACAAAAAAATAATTCTAAATGAATTATTGGATTTATAAGTGAGAGGGTTTTCTCGCTTGGAACACCGAGGAAAAATAATTCTAAATGAATTATTTGGAATTTTAAGTGAGGGTTTTTCTCAATGGAGACATCCGAGTACAGAGTATTCCTAGTGTGTCATTCAAAGTAATGACGAGAGCACTGAGAACGGGAATATCTGTAAGGCCACCAGGACAGGTACTTCTGATGCGTCGCATCGGATGGGTGACAGGGTCCAGGGAGCATCGGAAAGAAGTATCCGACCATCTGGGAACGGACATCTCTGATGCGTCATAGGATGGGTGACATAGAGCATCGTGAAGGGGATTGTATCGTAAGTTCGGTAGGAAAGGACTAGGTGATGGGTATTCCTGATGTGTCACAAGGTGGGTGACGGGTGCATTGGAAAGGAGATATCCATAGTCGAGAGGAAATCCGAACTGGAAAGAGGAATATGCATAAAGACGCAAGCACAAGAATAAAGATGGGTTCTGAGAAGCTTTTCTTAAAAAGCGGAATATTTTAACGAGCAGACACTTTCCCGCGAGGAATCTATGTCTGCATTGCATTTGTGCATGTGGTTGCATCCAGGGACGCCTGGGAAGTGTTGTGAAAAGCATTGTTTTAAACTTATAAGGTTTTAAGGCAGGTTCAGACAAATTTTAAAATATGCCGGCCGCCCACTTAATAAGTCGACAGCCACTTAGAAAATAAAGCAACAAAACCAGCAAGCAAATTCTCTCCCTATTTCGGGTAGAACGAAAAGAGAGAGAAAAAAAAAAAAACAGCCGCGATCTCTACGCGAGCAGCTATTCGTGCCGTGGCCAAGAAGCTATAAAAGCACCACATGCCCTCACTAAAAAGGAGTTACCAACGTCAGCAAGAGAAGACTCTGCCGCCAGATAACGCAAGAGATCGCGAGACTACGGAGCACGGAAGTCGCTTTTCCCACGCAAGAGCGACAGGTATCTATTGTGGATTCGCCATACGAATTGTTGTCACATGTTTGCGTGTGTGTTTGCAGGTACTTCATCGCGAAGGAGAAGCGAGAAGGCTTCGGCCTACGCTTTGAAATTCCGGGAACTTGTCTGCGGAGTCTCGACTCCGAGTACAAACGGAAAAAGGATTGAGAGCTCCTCTCTCGGATTTCCCTTACGGGAAGGAACGACCATCGAGTCAGAGATTTAGAACGGAGGGGTTTTCTCCGGTTCTTGTGCTTGTAAAAAGATTCTCCCTAATAAAGGATTCTCTTTAAAGGGGGGGGGAGGGAGGACGAGCCCATCTTTTGGTCCCCAGTACTGTGTCGATCTTCTCTCTCTCTCTCTCTCTCTCTCTCTCTCTCTCTCTCTCTCTCTCTCTCTCTCTCTCTCTCTCTCTCTCTCTCTCTCTCTATATATATATATATATATATATATATATATATATATATAGATATATCCTTTGGCTTCAGTATTAAGTGATAAATTCTATTTATCTGAGTATATTTTATATTGTTATGCCCTCCCGTTTGTGACAGTGGTATCAGAGCATGGTCTCCTCTCTTTCTCTGTAAAGGAAGACGATTCTGGAAAGATACGGGAAGAAGCCATGACAAGCAAAGAGAGAAGTAAGCAGGCGGAACCCTAAGCCCTGCAGGAAAAGCTCTCAGAGTTGGGAAAATTTTTCTCTCTGCAAGAAGTCGACACAAGACTTAGGATTCTCTGAGAAGGCGACAAGAGCATGATGCTCAAGAACCTAGGGAATCCAAGGAGCGGAATGCTCAAGATCCTTCAGACTTCAGAAAATATCCATGAACATCAATCCATAACCATAGCCAAGAAATCCCGTCTTTCCGGGAAGGATATGAAGAAGGTCTTTAGTCCTCAGAACACTCCGGTCAAGTTTGATACTTTTGACCGAAGGGGAGATGTCCCGAAAGCTACTGCTTTCATTCGACAGTTTAAAGAAGTTGTTGCTAAATTGGCTTTATCTGACAGGAAAATAATTCTAAATGAATTATTAGATTTATAAGTGAGAGGGTTTTCTCGCTTGGAACACCAAGGAAAAATAATTCTAAATGAGTTATTGGAATTTTAAGTGAGAGGGTTTTTGTTGCTAAATTGGCTTTATCTACAGAAAAATAATTCTAAATGAATTATTGAATTTATAAGTGAGAGGGTTTTCTCGCTTAGAACACCAAGGAAAAATAATACTAAATGAATTTTAAGTGAGAGGGCTTTTCTCACTGGAGACATCCGAGTACAGAGTATTCCTAGTGCGTCATTTAAAGTAATGACGGGAACACTGAGAACGGGAATATCTGTAAGGCCACCAAGAACGGGTAGTTCTGATGCGTCACATCGGATGGGTGACAGGGAGCATCGGAAAGAAGTATCCGACCATCCGGGAACGGACATCTCTGATGCGTCATAGGATGGGTGACAGAGAGCATCGTGAAGGAGATTGTACCGTAAGTTCGGTAGGAAAGGACTAGGTGATGGGTATTCCTGATGCGTCACAAGGTGGATGACGGGTGCATCGGAAAGGGAATATCCATAGTCGGGAGGAAATTCCGAACTGTGTTAGAATTGTGCACAAGGAAAAGCAAGCACTTGAATGAAGATGGGTTCAGAGGAAACTTTGAGGAAAAACAGATGCTTTTTGAGAAAGCGGGATTGCCTTTCGAGAAAGCAGATGCTTTCTCGCGAGGAAGTCTATGTCTGCATTGCAACTGTGCATGTGATTGCATCCAGGGACGCCTGGGAAGTGTTGTGAAAGCATTGTTTTTAACTTATAAGGTTTTATTGAGTTTTTGGACAGATTCAGACCATTTTTAAAGGTGACCGACCGTCCACTTAATAAGTGGGCAGCCATCTGATAAATAAGGCAACAGATCAGCCAGCGTTTTCTCTCTCTCTTTTTTTAGCAGAGAAGCGAAAAAAAAACGAAAAAAAAATTCAAAAAAAAAAAAAAAACCGGCCGCGATCTCTACGCGAGCAGCTATTCGTGCCCGTGGCTAGGAGCTATAAAAGCATCACATGCCCTTACTCAGAGGGGAGGACCAATCTTTGCAAGGAGGAGATGCTGCTGCAAATTTCAGCCGTAAAGAAGACGTTGCAGGTGATGCCCATGGCTGCCCCAAGTGTACCAGATGTCGCCAAGACCCAATGCGCAAGTTCCCTCGCGAAGAAGTGCCTAGGGAGCGTGTTTCCATCGCGACAAGCTGCTGTTTTTCTCTGATTTCAGCCCCTAAACGTCGTAGACGGGGCTGATTTATGAGAAGGAACCGCAGAACACACCTCTTTTGTGTGTAGGATTGGAAGAGAGGATTTTCTATGGAGAGATCTCTTCCGGGGAATTGCTTTTCGAGAACGGAGTTGCGTTTCGAGCGTCGAGACTTTGAAGGTAACGATTTTCATGTTATGAACTCTGAGTATTTGTTTGCAGGTGTACTTCCTCTTAGTGAGGGAGTAGGAGCAGAGGAAGGTATGAGCCTCTGCAGGAGGAAAGCGCTCTGAGGAACTAGAGCCAGATCAGCCCAGGGGTTTCGTACTCGAGTTTGGGAAGTAGATCCACGGATCGGAGAGAGGTAGTCTCTCAAGTTGTGATCCGGAAGTTGGGATTCCCAAGTAAGGTGTGAAGAACACTACTACTAAGTGTGTTTATTCATAGCTGTACTTAGATGAAAACTGAAAACTCAACTAGACTAGAGACAAAGACACAAGCGAGGAATGTGTGTTTGATTGCTTGAATCTGTTACAAGAGGGTTTCTTATATAGAATCTGAAAAGACACGATCAAAAGACATGACCATAGGCCAATAGACATGACTCTAGGCCAATAGTCGTGCAGCCATTCGCTGAAGAGGCATGGCTATTCGCCGAACAGGTGCAACTCTTGGTCGAAGAGACGCATCCTTTCGAGAATAGGGGTCTCTGATTTGGTACGTCTTTGTATCTGCAAGAGAATCACGTAAAGAGGGTAAAGAATACGTCACAATCGAGACATTCCCTCCCATTTAAAATAAAACCCTGTTATTAAATAATTGTCATGCGTTTATCAAAAAATTCTTGTAAAAGATTAGGGTATTGTTGCATTTCTCATCCGTTTGCCAAGTAGAGTCTGACTCTTCAAGGTCCATCCACTTGACTAGAAACTCGGTAATAATCTTCCTTCTTGTCTCCTTTTGTCGAACATCAAGAATAAGTTATGGGATTAAAATCAAGTGTTCTTCCTCAATTTCTGGAACATAGGATGAGACATCTGGAATAATTGAATCTCCTGGGATATATTTCTTTAACCAAGAAACGTGAAATGTTGGATGAATCTTTCCCCATGCTATTGGAAGTTCGATTCTGTAACTAACTGTAGAATACTTCTTCAAAATCTTGAAAGGACCATAATACTTAGGCCGTAACTTGGGGAAAACAGACTTTATTGTTTTGTATCGATGCGAGGCAACATATAGTAACACCAAATCTCCTTCTTGAAATTCTGTATGGCGACGGTGTTTATTTGCTTGCTTTTGATAAGTCTGTCGAACATGTGCCAATCTGTCCTTGATCTGAAGAAGGATATCTTGCATTTCATTTACCAATTGATCCGCTAAAGCAACTTTATGTTGAATCACAAAGTTTGCGGGAATCAATGGTGTATGTCCAAATGCTGCTTGGAAAGAAGTCATTCCAATCGCTGAATGAAAAGAATTATTGTAAGCAAACTCCACCAAAGGCAAATATTCTTCCCAAGAATTTAGGCGGGTTTGTATGTAATGTCGCAACATTTCCTCCAATATTTGATTCACTCGTTCAGTTTGTCCATCAGTCTGTGGATGATAAGCTGAACTGAATAAAAGATTCGTTCCCAATGACTTGAATAAGGAAGTCCAAAAATGTCCTGTGAACTTGGGATCTCGATCTAAAATTATTGATTTTGGGTATCCATGGATTCAAAATATATGTTGCACAAATAACGAGGCAATATCTGGTGCTAAAGCAGTAATTCTACAAGGTATAAAATGTGCCATCTTTGAAAATCGATCCACAATCACCAATATCTGAGTATTGCCTTTTGATGATTTAGGCAACGTTGTAATGAAATCCGTACTAATGCTTTCCCAACGTTCATTTGGAATTGGTAAAGGCTGTAATAATCCTTGTGGTAACTGTCTTGAGGCCTTCATAGTTTGGCAGGAGTGACAAGCTTTAACAAAGTTCACTACGTCTTGCTTCATTTGAGGCCAATAAAATACAGCTGCCGATAATTTATACGTTTTATTGATTCCAGGATGAGCTGTATAAGGAACTTCATGATGTTCTTGAATAATCATCTTCCTCATGCATAAATTGTGTGGTACGCAAATTCGGTCTTCATAATATAACAGATTATCTTCTAATGTATATGCTGCAACCAGATTCATTTCTGCTTGTGTGGGAGTATTTGTACGAAGTACTCGAAATACTTCAACAAAATCTCAATCCGTCAAATATTCATTCTTGAAACAATCACGAATATCAGAAGTAATTGTAGATATTGCCATGTTTGTAGCTTGTGGCATTCGACTGAGTGCATCTGCTACCGAATTCTGAAGTCCTGGAACATATTCAATAGTCATGTGGAAATTTGCCAAGAATTCCACCCATCGACCTTGACGAGGATTCATAACTGGTTGTGTAAAAATATACTGCAATGATTGATGATCCGTTTTGACAATAGAGTCAGCTCCCAAAAGGTAATGTTTCCATGTACGATAGGCATGGATAATGGCGAGGAACTCTTTGTCATAGATTGGGTAACGTATCTGTATAGTAGTGAACTTTTTACTATCAAAGGCAATAACTCTGTCATTTTGCATTAATACTCCACCAGAAGCACGATCGGAAGCATCTGTCATTACTAAAAATGGTTTGAGAGGATCTGCAATGGCCATGCTTGGAGTAGTAGTCAAAGCCTGTTTAAGATCATTAAAAGACTTTTCTACTTATGTGGACCATGTAAGCTTTTCAAACTTCGTCAACTCTGAAAGAAGAGCAGCAATGTCCGAAAACTTGTAAACCTTGGTATGGTAGAAATTTGCCAAACCCAAGAATGAGTGAACATCAGATATTGTTGTTGGAAGAGGCCACTCGACAATACTTTGATTTTCTGAGGGTCAACTGCTATTCCATCAGCTGATATAACATGGCCAAGATAGTCGATCCGATCCTTGAAAAATTCGCTCTTTTCCTTGTTGATATAAAGCACATTAGTCCGCAATATTAAAAACACCAAACAAAGATGTTCTTTATGCTCTGCAATATTCTTGCTAAAAACGAGAATGTCATCCAAATAAATTATAACGAATTTATCCAGACATGGACCAAAAATCTCATTCATCAATATCATAAACGATGCAGGAGCATTGGTTAGTCCAAAAGGAATTACCAAAAATTCATAATGTCCATATTTTGTTCTAAATGCAGTTTTATACTCATCACCTGCTTTGATTCTGATTTGATGATATCCAAACTTCAAGTCAATCTTCGAAAATATCTTAGCACCCAAAAGTTGATCAAAAAGTTCATCAATCCTTGGAAGAGGAAATTTATTTTTGATTGTCAGCTTATTTAACGCACGGTAATCTATGCAGAAGCGCATAGAACCATCTTTTTTCTTTACGAACAAAACTGGAGCACCAAAAGGACTTTTACTTGGACGAATATGACCTTTATCAAGCAAATCAGCGAGTTGTTGCTGAATTTCCTGAGATTCGGAATATGAGACTCGATATGGAGCTCGTGTAGGCGGAGCACTGCCAGGAATTAAATCAATAGGATGATCCGATGATCCACTGGTCTACGAGGAGGTAAGGTGCTCGGCAATTCATCAGGAAAGAGGTCCAAGTATGGTTTATAGAATGGTTGCTCAAGATAAGCTGCTGAATTGGGTTTTGGTGTGGATTGAATTGTATCCAATAAAGCATCATCTGTGCTACGTATCATTAAGAGTGTTGTAAAATTGTCAGATTTTCGTACCATCAGCTTAACTTGCAAAGCAGAAACAACAGCTATTGGTTGTACTTGAAATAAGCCATTCATCGTGATAAGTTGACCATCCTTACAAAGTGTTATTGTATGTCCTCGAAAACTGATAAGAGGATCATATTGGTATAACCAACATTGGCCAAGAATCATATCATAGGTGGATAATGGCATTACTTCAAAAGAAAGGCTGTCTTGATAATCTTGGACGTCAAATGGCAAGTGTTGAACAATTGTGTTACATGTCAAAAATGAACCATCAGCTAATTCAACATCATAGGGTTGAATACTTTGAACCGTAGGCAATTTAAGTCAATGCACTATGTTGGTGCTCACAAAGTTATTAGAACAACCGTTGTCGACCAAAATGTTAATCGGTTTGCCATGTATGAAGCCAAGAAGACTTAAAACCTGGTTAGACAAGGTGTTCGGAACGGTCTTAGCATTATTGGCATTTTTCATAAGAAATGTAGCCACCTTAGAAACACCAATTGTACTAACCACACGCTTGCCTTTATCTTGCTGTGGTGTAGATTGCTAAGAAGTGGAAGGTAACATTAAAGGTGTCTCTGCATTAGCATTGCGTCGCAAATTGGACGGTTGAGGTCTCTTATCACATTGGTACCATCTGTGTGGTCCACCACAAATTGTACACAATCCATCTTTGGACTGTTGTGAAGTAGACTGTTGAGGAGGAGCGGCAGAAGTTGAAGCTTGATTGCCATACGAACGTCTGTCTGAATATGAATTTGGCCGAAAAGTTTGACGGCTTCGACGACGTCAATTGAAAAGAGACCGATCATTTTGGAAATTACGTATACCGTTCTGCGCTCTAGAACTCCAAACATTAGACCTGGATGAAGAACTAGCAGTTGATTGTGACTGCATAGAATTAGGGCCATTTTGTTGTCTGTTGCCTGAATAAGAGATTTCTCATTGGTTGCGAAAAGGAGCACGGGGTCCGCAACCAGATGGGCGATCACCGGCTCTACCAGACGGAAAATTTTCTCTACGATAGTCTCCTAATCTTTCCACATAACTGATGGCTTCTTCAAGTGTAGAGGGATTAGCCTTATGTACATCATCACGTAAAGTGGGCTCCAATCCGTCGACAAAATAGTATAATTTGTCCTCAGCACTAAATGTCATTACCTCCAAGTTCAACCTTTGGAACTGAGATACATATGCAGCCACTGAGCCTGTCTAGCATAGGTGACGCAAAGCAGAGCGTGCATGGAAATCGGCACTAGCTGGCACGAAAGCCTTACACAACGCTCGCTTGAATTTTGCCCACGTTGATGTGTGTTTGCCTAAGGTTACCCGATTTTGCCACCATAGGAATTTAAGGAGACTAGCAGCTAAGGCCACTTTCTTGTCATCCGGCAAGTCAAGATTATTGAAATACGTGTCCATTTTGAACAGCCATTGGTCAATGACTCGCTTATTACGGCGGCCATCAAAGGGTTCTGGCGGTTTAATGTCTACTTTCTTTTTATTAGATTCTCTGAGTAAGCGCAAAAGATATTGGAGTTCAGGATTATTAACTTGTTCTGGTTGATCTGGCATCGGATGATTTCCGCCCTTCACGGAAGAAGCTGCACTAGAATCTGGCGAAGAAGTCGATTGCTTCAATGATTTGACCTCTGCTGATAAGGAATCAAGTAGTGTTTCAAATTGCTCTTGACGTGACGCTTGGACTGCAAATTGTTGCTGGATAGCTGCCAAGAGTGCAACAGCATCTATCTGTCCCTGTCCTGGGTCTGTCTTTGACATGATGAAGTCAGAGTTCGTATCGAGGCGAATCTAAAAAACTCCACCCTGTAGCCAAAGTTAGCGGTGTGTGAACTGGCTCTATGAACTCTGCAAATGCCGGGTCGTCCTCTGTGAGATCCTCGACCTCGTCGGGCTCTAGGGTAAGAGGAGTATAATCTGGCACAATTTCCTCCGAATGAAAAGGGACCAGCGTGTGCGCAGTCTGAATCTCCGAAAGACTATCGACGAACCAAGCTGGGATATGGTGTGCCAAGTGCGGGAAACAAGTAAGGATGAACTCGTAATGCTGTAACTCGTCCTGTTGACACTGAATGGTCACTTTCCAAATCGACCAACGCTGGAAGCCAAAGCGGCGCTGACAAATGTGTACTAAGTATTCACGTTCCAGCGGGTTCTGTGGTTCAGGAGAGTACGCCGGCGATGGAATGGCTGCGGGAATTTCCGGAACTAAAATGGGTTCAGGAACGGGTGCAGAAGCAGGTTCTGGTAGAATGGGATTCTCTGGGAGAATTTCTTCTGGCACTTCGTCTACATACGACAAGTACAGAACGGGAACATCGTAAGCGTCATCCTCCATGAGGAATGCGAGACTGGCACACAAGAATCACCACGAGGGAGTGTGTGTGCCGGAAAGCCAACGCTGGAGATTTCCCGTGAGAAGATTGCACTGCTGTCATTTTTTTTTTTAAATGTAGTCTTAGGTAAATTAAACCAATTGACTTTGGGCGGCCGGTCAAACTTTGGGCGGACAGAAACTTAAATAAGTTTAAGTGAGTATAAGCTTTCAGCCAACGTAATGTTTTTGTTGCTGTAGCGTGGATTTCAGCCAGTGAATAAAATTTAGCCACGTAAAAGGGTCCAGCAAGGGGTAATTGCAGCCAGCGTGGCCTTTCAATCAGCGCAAAAATCAGCCAGCGATCAAATGCTGCTGTAGCGTAAAATCCAGCCACGTTGAATTGTTACGTCGCTTGATGTCAAAGGGGTGTACCCGATGGCAAAAACCCTTCACGCAAAAGGGTACCAGCGGCCAATTTGAACAAGGACTCGCGAGTTGTCGGGTATGTCGCACACACACATCACTGTATGTTGTAGTATAGTATAAGTATGAATTGGATAAAACACTTAAGTTACCTCATACTCAGATTCGTGTGTGTACCACCGTTCTTCTGTTGCCATACAACACGTAGATTGTCGCGGGTAGGGTGAGCAACGGCGAAGTTAGGTAGATGCTGTCACAAAGTGATCACGTGGCGGACAGCAGAAACCCTAATTTCTGCCAGAAACCCTAAAATTACTGCAAACCCTAATTTTTGCCAGAAACCCTAAATTCCGGAAATCACGGAGGCGGATTATTAAAATATTTATTTATTTATTTATTTATTTATTTATTTATTTAATTTTTATTTTTATTTATTTTTATTTTATTTTTTTGGAAAATGATGAGCGACGCGAATTTTGCTTTTGCTTTTTTTTTTATAAAAAAAAGAGAAAAGACTCTCTGAGAGAGAGAGAGAGAGAACTGATGCTTTTGATTTTAAAAGCTTTTGGGGCTCTGCTTTTGGGCATCCCTTGTAACCTTTAAATTAGTGGTGAGGGCCTTACTTCTCAGAGCATCTGGACGCAGAGTCTGAGAGTGAAACCCTAACCGCTCTCTTGTACTTTGATGATTGATTAATATAAAAAGAAATACCGAAAGGGGCGCCAGTCTTTGGGGCCAATATCTCTAGGCACGGAACTCCGCCGGGCCAGTGCAAATCTATTGTGATCTGTGAATTGTTTTGAAGTCGTTATTTGGTGTTGTCGCGGTTGATTCTTGACTTGGAGTGTCCAAGTCTGTTACAGTGGTATCAGAGCACGGCCGATTTCTCTTCTACGGGAATTCCGATCCCCGATATTTTTTTTTCCGCGGCACCTATGGCTTCAGGCAATGATCAGTCGACTCCCTCTGCATCTGGAGATGCGGGCTGGACGCAGAGTCTGAGAGTGAAACCCTAACCGCTCTCTTGTACTTTGATGATTGATTAATATAAAAAGAAATACCGAAAGGGGCGCCAGTCTTTGGGGCCAATATCTCTAGGCACGGAACTCCGCCGGGCCAGTGCAAATCTATTGTGATCTGTGAATTGTTTTGAAGTCGTTATTTGGTGTTGTCGCGGTTGATTCTTGACTTGGAGTGTCCAAGTCTGTTACAGTGGTATCAGAGCACGGCCGATTTCTCTTCTACGGGAATTCCGATCCCCGATATTTTTTTTTCCGCGGCACCTATGGCTTCAGGCAATGATCAGTCGACTCCCTCTGCATCTGGAGATGCGGGCTGGGATCACAACGAAGATTCAGACAGAGAGTATGGCCCGCCTCGGCCTACTCAGGCGGAGCAAAGAGAGATGGAGCATCGTCAATTGATTGGCGATGCAACAAAGATGATGCTCAATTTTGCCAAGGCCCCGAAGATGGCAAAATATATGAACCAGACCTCTTTGAAAGAGGTACAGATGGAGTGGCAGAGAACCACAACACCACTCCCGAAACCCGCTCTCAAGAAACCTTCTGCCTCCAAGAAATATACGGAGAAGGAACTAGAGAATGTGGTTGATACACGGATTGCTCAGCTTTTTGACACGCAAAAGAAAGCCAAAAAGCACGGCAAAAAGCAGAAGAAAGGCACTGACTTCCCGGGATATTTAGGTCGTCGGTCGACATTTGACAAGGCAAAGAAATTGAAGAAGCGCGTCAAGTTTGAAGACCTACCCAGTTCTTCTTCTTCTTCTTCTGACAGTTCTTCTAGCTCCTCGGATTCGAGCGAAGAAGACAGAAAAGGTAAAAAGCAAAGCAAGAAGCAACGCTTTGGAAAGGGCAAGAGAAAGGCAAAGAAGGCTAAATCTCGCCCAGAGACTGACAGTTCTACTGAGGACTCGTCTACAGACAGCTCAGATTCCGATGACGGAAAGTTTTATGCGAACAAGAAGAATTTTTACAAAGCCAACCAGTATGACTTTCTCGAAGATAAAAGCAAGAAAGTCCGAGAGTTTAAGGAAGGTGGCCACTCGATCAAGTTTGATACTTTTCAGGATACTCAGATGCTTCGAAGGCTTTGTCTTTTATACAGCAGTTTGACATCGCTTTCGCAGGAGGACGCTATTCAGAGCACTCCAAGATTCAGAGAGCTGCCTCTTACTTTAAGGGGAATGCTCGTACTTGGTGGTCCACGCTTCTATTAAGCAAGACTGTGCCAGTTACATGGCTGAAATTCAAGAGGCTTTTTATTTCTTCTTGGTTGACTCAAGAGTTTGAGCGAGATATACGAGCTGCTTGGAACCATCTTCGGATGACCAAGAAAGATACAATCAATGCTTATTGTGAAAGATTCTGGAGCTTTTTTCTACCCGCCTCTTCATTCAAGAAGATCTCGTTCAGAGAACAGATTGAGCGGTTTACCTTGGGTCTACCTACAGAGATTCGAGATCACTGCTTGGAATAGAAGTCATCTTCTATTCAGGAGTTGATGAGTCATGCGAAGCGGGGCTTTGCCATTCACTCTGGCAGTTTGACCTACCCCACAGATAAGGCCATGACACAACGAGCCGAACAGACTTCTAGGAATGAACGTAGAAAGAAAAAGAGCAACCCATAGCAAAAGGATGCACAACCCAAGCGTACTCCTGAGGAGAGAGCTCGCTTCATCAGAGAGGGGAAGTGCTTTGGATGCGGGGAACATGGACATATTTCCGCAAAGTGCCCTGATAAGGCACAGAAAGAACAGAATGATAAAAACGACGACGGGTCTGAGAGTTCGAGAGCAGGTGAGGAATGTGGCAGAAAAGGCAGATAGAAAAGCAGAACTGGTACCACATGGCGTGGGACCTGCACCGAATCTAATGAATGAAAGTACAAACTTTGCCGCTTTCGGGGCAAAGTGAAGGATCAAGAAGCTCTTTTGAAGGAGCCAAGGCCAACTTCTTTTCACTTGGAATTGGCGGCTCGATTTGGAATTACGCCCGACAGACTGACGCTACAGGCGGAGGTAGTTCGACTGGCACCCGGATGGGATGTTGCCATTACACCGAGCATTGGCAAACTTCGTTTGCAATGACAGGGGTGTTCAGGGCACGCGAGTGACGTTCTACTCGGGATCCCTTGGTACCACAAGAACTACGCCGTGGTTGACTACCCGGCCGAGAAAGCGACTTTGATAAATGAAGGGCTTAGAGATTGTACTTGATGAACTTCAGTTTTCTTACTCATTCTTTTGGGAGAACTGAACGATGGATAAAAGTTGAATATGTTTTGACCTGAAGAAAAGAACGCCAAGATTTTTTTCTCCACGCTTATGCCGATTGCTTTTGAGAGGGCCTGAAGATCATACCATTGATCTGATATCTGGAAGCACGCCACCGAATCGGCCACCTTATCGTGTGAGCCGAGTACAGAATGAAAAGATTATGAACCCAGTGAAAGACCTCTTGGAAAAGGATCTTGTCGAGCCTAGTACTTCACCGTATTGCTCTCAAGTGTTGTTGGTTTTGAAGAAAGACGGATCTTGGAGAATGTGCATCGATAATAGCACTCTCAACGAAATCACCATCAAGAACAGATTTCCGATTCCTAGGATTGATGATATACTCGACATGTTACAGGGACCTCGTGCTTTATCAGGATTGACTTGAAGAGTGATCGGATATCATCAGATCAAAAAGCGCCAGGAGATGTCTACAAGACATCTTTTCGGACGACTTTTGGGTTATTTGAGTTTTGGTGATGCCTTTTGGCTTACCAATGCTCCTGCGACATTTAACCGATGATGGATAGGATTTTTCGAGAGTACAGGCTATTTGTTGGCACTTTCTTTGACGACATCATTGTTTTCTCGAAGAATAAGGCGAACACAGAGATCATCTGCTTCAAGTCTTTCAGGCATTACGAGATCACACATTAGTGATTAATGCTAAGAAAAGTGAATTTTTCCTACCAGAGATACATTTTTTGGGACACATTGTGTCAACAGCAGGAGAGCAAATGAACCCGGCCAAGATAGAGACTATCCGTGATTGGCCCGATTTGAGGAATGTCCATGAAGTTAGAAGCTTCTTGGGACTGTGTTCGTACTACATGCGGTTCATACGAAAGTTTGCAGAGGTTGCTTCCCCTTTGCATACCTTGACACAGAAAGGAGTACCTTTTTCGTGGGGACCCACAGAGGTGACTGCCTTTCAGACATTGAAAGAGAAATTCACTACAGGACCAGATTGGACTTTGCCGGACTTGCAGAAGTCATTTCAAGTATTTTGTGATGCTTGTGGTCGTAGTATGGGTACGGTCTTGATGCAAGAAGGCCATGTCATAGCTTACGAGATCCGTTTGTTCTCTATGCCGGAGATGACCGCACGGATCTATGGGAAAGAGCTTTTGGTGGTTATCCATGCTCTTACTCAGTGGCGGCATTACCTACTCGGAGCGGATTTTACTGTCTTTACAGACCATCAGAGTTGGCGCTACTTCTTGTCATAGAAGCAGCTTTCGGAAAAGCAGATGCGGTGGACGAACATCTTGTCATAGTTTCACTTCCAGATTGTCCATGTGCACGGACAGAAGAATGTGGTGGCAGATGCTTTGTCTCGGAAACCGTTGGTTCTGGCTATTTCCGCGATACATCATAGGAGCTTCGAGGATATGGTCGATTAGTATGCCACAGATACAGATTTTGCAGATATTTTCACACGGATACGGGATGGGGAGACAGTAGCGGGATACTCCCTTCGGGAAGGCTACTTGATGAAAAAGACTATGTTGTGCGTTACACAGCCGTTGAGGGAAAAGGTTATGACTGATTGCCACTATCCACATTTTACGGGTCACCGCGGCATTGCTACCACCATGAAAGGGGTAGAGAGAGATTTCTTTTGGCGGAGACTGAAGAAGGATGTGGAAGAGTTTGTGCGCAGTTGCTTGGTATGCCAGAAGGTCAAGTTTGACAGGCATAAGGCACAGGGAGTGTTACAGCCTTTACCCATACCCACCTGCCCTTGGGAAAATATTGAAATGAATTTCATTTTTTTTTATCTCCCGAGAATACAAAATGATCACGATGATTTTCCGATTACATGGCATGCCTGAGACGATTGTCTCCGACAGAGACCCCAGATTTATGAGTTTGTTTTGGAAGGCAATTTGGGAGAACATTGGCACGCGGTTGCAGTTCTCGTCATCATTCCACTTGCAGACTGACGGGCAATCTGAGATTGCCAATTCAGTGATTTTAGATTTATTGAAGTCTTGTATCTCGCATCAGAAGACTCAATGGGAAAAGAACTTACCTTTGGTGGAATTTGCCTACAATAACACGATACACTCTTCGACGGGGAAGACGCCATGAGAGATTGTTGAAACTGCTGCGAAGGTTCCATCCTTCCTGAGCACGAAAGATTAGAAATTTGAAGCGGATGAATATTCGCGAGATTTGGATACGGCTTTTGCCAAGGTTCGCGAGACTTTGCAGGAGTCTCAAGAACGACAGAAAAAGGAAGCGGATCGCCATCGTCACGACTAGAAACTGAAGGAGGATGATTGGGTGCTCTTACTTTTGAGAAGGCACGCCTAAGAAAGAAAAAGGGAAAGGAGAGGCTTTTTCCAAAGCTTAGTATGTGATACTACGGACCTTTCCAGATTACTGACAAGATAAATGATGTCTCCTTCCGATTGAAACTGCCAGATACTTGGAGGATTCACAATGCATTGCATGTGAGTCTCTTGAAACCTGTTAAGGGTGATGTGCCTGATGATGGGGAGCCTGATGAGCAACCCAAAGTGGAAGAAAACGAGGAGATCCTTGTTCCTGAACAGATTTTGGCACATAAGGATACGAAGAATAAGGGTAAAGTCCGAAGGCGGTTCTTGGTTAAGTTCAAGAATTATCCTGCACTTGATGCGAAGTGGATGGAGGAGGAGGACCTAGCAGATACTCCTCAGATTGTGAAACTTTACCTCGATGCTTTTGGTTTAGCATAGTCTACTCCAAATGGAACCCAGAATTCAGCTTGGCCGAAGATCTGGTGCAGTGGGATGCACAAGAGGGGAGTTACTCCACTCCTTTGTCAATAGATGCCTCGATTTTGATACTAAAGTCACTAATGTCTCTTTGAGCTTCAGGGATACTGAGAGCTGACAGTATTCTGCTGGATGACTTTATGAAATGGAACTCCTGATTATGAAACTGATTTGTTCTGGACTTCTTGTGAGTGCAGGAACTGATAGCCGAAATGACTGCAGCATTTTGGTCTGATTGATCTCGAATAGACATGGTTGCAATAGGGGTTAGTCAATCGGACATCGATGAGGTCCCGATTGGACCTAGATGTGATTGCTAGCTACATTGTCGATAAATCATGGTCTAAGATCCGAATGAATGTTGAATGTCATGTGATGTCCTGTGATGTCTGGTGATGTCCTGTGATGTCGTGTAATGTGACTGTCGATTTTGTACATGTGCTAGATGTGCGTTCCTAGTACGTAGGTACTAACAGTCAGTGTCTGCTAAGACGGTTTATAGCTTTTGTCGGTTTTGCAGGCGTAATCGCGGTCGATTACAATGCTTTCAAGAGGGGGGTATGTCACAAAGTGATGACGTGGCGGACAGCAAAAACCCTAATTTCTACCAGAAACCCTAAAATTCTTGCAAACCCTAATTTTTGCCAAAAACCCTAAATTCCGGAAATCGCGGAGGCGGATTATTAAAATATATTTTTTTTATTTTTTTTATTTTTTTTATTTTTTTTTTGGAAAATGATGAGCGACGCGAATTTTGCTTTTGCTTTTTTTTTATAAAAAAAAGAGAAAAGACTCTCTAAGAGAGAGAGAGAACTGATGCTTTTGATTTTAAAAGCTTTTGGGGCTCTGCTTTTGGGCATCCCTTGTAACCTTTAAATTAGTGGTGAGGGCCTTACTTCTCAGAGCATCTGGACGCAGTGTCTGAGAGTGAAACCCTAACCGCTCTCTTGTACTTTGATGATTGATTAATATAAAAAGAAATACCGAAAGGGGCGCCAGTCTTTGGGGCCAATATCTCTAGGCACGGAACTCCGCCGGGCCAGTGCAAATCTATTGTGATCTGTGAATTGTTTTGAAGTGGTTATTTGGTGTTGTCGCGGTTGATTCTTGACTTGGAGTGTCCAAGTCTGTTACAGATGCCAAGTCCACAGGCCCGAGAAAAAAATTGCTCTGATACCACTGTGAAGAACACTACTACTAAGTGTGTATTTAACTGTACTTAGATGAAAACTGAAAACTGAACTAGACTAGAGACAAAGACACAAGAGAGGAATGTGTGTTTGATTGCTTGAATCTGTTACAAGAGGGTTTCTTATATAGAATCTGAAAAGACACGATCAAAAGACATGACCATAGGCCAATAGACATGACTCTAGGCCAATAGTCGTGTCCCTCTGCTGTAGAGTTGTAACCCTTCGGCGTAAAGGTGCAGCCATTCGCTGAAGAGGCATGGCTATTGGCCGAACAGGTGCAACTCTTGGTCAAAGAGACGCATCCTTTCAAGAATAGGGGTCTCTGATTTGGTACGTCTTTGTATCTACAAGAGAATCACGTAAAGAAGGTAAAGAATACATCACAATCGTGACATAAGGACTTCGTGTCCGGGAAAGCAGAGTTGTTCTGCGGGAAGAGGACTCTGGAAAGAGAGTTGGAAAAGAGTTGCAGGGATGCCATGCCCCGAGTCTGGCAGGTGAGATCCAGAGGCGAGAACCTTGATTCTCGAGGAATTGGAATAAGGAACGGAAGTTCCTTGGAATAGGGTTTTGCCCTAGGAATCGAAAGCTAAGGCTTCCGGGAACCATCAAGTCTTATTCTAGAACGAACGTGGTAATACGTTCGGTTCAAGTGCTTGTATAGACTTCTCCTCAATAATAAAGATACTATTACGGGGGGGACCATCCCATCTTCTGGTCCCCAGTACTGTGTCGATCTTCTCACTCTCTCTCTCTCTCTATCTATTTCTCTCTATATCCTTTGGCTTCAGTATTAAGTGATAAATTCTATTTATCCGAGTATATTTTAGATTGTTATGCGCTCCCGTTTGTGACAGTTTTTCTCATTGGAGACATCCGAGTACAGAGTATTCCTAGTGCGTCATTCAAAGTAATGACGGGAGCACTGTGAACGGGAATATCTGTAAGGCCACCAGGAACGGGTACTTCTGATGCGTCACATCGGATGGGTGACAAGGTCTAGGGAGCATCGGAAAGAAGTATCCGACCATCCGGGAACAGACATCTCTGATGCGTCATAGGATGGGTGACATAGAGCATCGTGAAGGAGATTGTACCGTAAGTTCGGTAGGAAAGGACTAGGTGATGGGTATTCCTGATGCGTCACAAGGTGGCTGACGGGTGCATCGAAAAGGCGATATCCATAGTCGAGAGGAAATCCGAACTAGAAAAAAGGAATACGCGTAAAGACGCAAGCACACGAATAAAGATGGGTTCTGAGAAGCTTTTCTTAAAAAGCGGAAATTTTAACGAGTTTTTCGGGAAGAGCAAACGCTTTCCCGCGAGGAATCTATGTCTGCATTGCATTTGTGCATGTGGTTGCATCCAAGGACGCCTGGGAAGTGTTGTAAAAAGCATTGTTTTAAACTTACAAGGTTTTATTGAGTTTTTGGGCAGGTTCAGACCAATTTTAAAATATGCGGGCCGCCCACTTAATCAGTGGGCAGCCACTTAGAAAATAAAGCAACAAAACCAACTAGCGAATTCTCTCTCCCTATTTCGGGTAGAACAACGCCAAAAAAAGGGGGAGGGGGGGGAAAAGAAAAAAAAAACGGCCGCGATCTCTACGGGAGCAGCTATTCGTGCCATGGTAGGAGCTATAAAAGCACCACATGCCCTCACTGAAAAAGGGGTTACCAACGCCAGCAAGGGAAGACTCTGCCGCCAGAAGACGCGAGAGATCGCGAGACTACGAAGCACGGAAGTCGCTTTTCCCACGCAAGAGCGACAGGTATCTATTGTGGATTCGCCATACGAATTGTTGTCGCGAGTTTGCGTGTGTGTTTGCAGGTACTTCATCGCGAAGGAGAAGCGAGAAGGCTTCGGCCTACGCTTGGGAGTTCCGGGAACGGAATTCGGAAATTGTCAGCGGAATCTCGACTCCGAGTACAGACGGAAAAAGGATTGAGAGCTCGTCTCTCGGATCTCCCTTACGGGAAGGAACGACCATCGAGTCAGAGATTTAGAACGGAGGGGTTTTCTCTGGTTCTTGTGCTTGTAAAAAGATTCTCCCTAATAAAGAATTCTCTTTAAGGGGGGGGACCAGCCCATCTTCTGGTCCCTAGTACTGTGTCGATCTAATCACTCTCTCTCTCTCTCTCTATTTATTTCTCTCTATATCCTTTGGCTTCAGTATTAAGTGATAAATCTTATTTATCCGAGTATATTTTATATTGTTATGCGCTCCCGTTTGTGAGAGTGGTATCAAAGCATGGTCTCCTCTCTTTCTCTGTAAAGGAGGACGATTCTGGAAAGATACGGGAAGAAGCCATGACAAGCAAAGAGAGAAGTAAACAGGCAGAACCCTAAGCCCTGCAGGAAAAGCTCGCAGAGTTGGGAAAATTTTTCTCTCTGCAAGAATTCGACACAAGACTTGGGATTCAAGATCCTTCAGAATCCAGAAAATATCCATGAACGTCAATCCAGAACGATAGCCAAGAAATCCCGTCATTCCGGGAAGGATATGAAGATGGTCTTTAGACCTCAGAACACTCCGGTTAAGTTTGATACTTTTGACGGAACGGAAGATGTCCCGAAAGCTACCGCTTTTATTCGACAGTTTGAAGTTGCCTTTGCAAACGACAATTTCTGAGAAGCGTCGAAGATGAGGCATGTGAACAAACACCTCAAGGGGATTGCAAGTACTTGGTGGTATACCAAAGCTCTGCAAGGAACTTACAACAAGACTTGGATTCAATTCAAGGCTGAATTTTCCGACAAATTTTTTTCCTCTACGCTTTGAGGAAGGCATCCAAGAAGATTGGGATCAGATTGCTCAATAGGAACACGAGCGAGTCAAAGCAAGTAGTGGTTCACTCTTGCCAAGGTAGCTCCATTCTTGATCCTCTCTGATGAAGGAAAGATGAACAAATTTAACGAAAGACTTTTGCCCGAATTTTGTAAACGCATCTACAAGATACTTTGCAACAGATGGTGGTGGAGTCAGCAATAAAAGCTGAGAGTGTACACCTTAGTGTACATAGAATACAATCCCCGCAGTGGGACAAGAACCATTGAGCACAGAAACAACGAATTTTTGTTACCTCTCCGCGAAGGATACATTGCTATCCGAAGAAAGTTTGGAGTAAGGGAATTCAATGATCAATCTAACTCCTTAGTTTTTGACCCTCAAACATTAAGTGAGAGGGCAGGTCTTTGATCAAAGTTAAATCTTTGAGGAACACATAAAATGCGTATTGCATTTATGCACGAGATATGCATGTGTCTAACCAGGACAATCACTCTCAAGTATTTAGTAGGATAGATTTAAAACATTGTTTTCTGAGATGAATTGGTTTGCTCAACCATCCGGAAGGTCAACTATTGATCTCGTATCTGGTAGTTCACCAACAAATTACGTGCTATTGCGGGTAGGACGGCAGAAAGGAAGGAACCATTCCGAGCTTTCAACCAAGAAAAGCTTTCACTAAGCTTATGAACCAACACCCCCTACCCGGTCAGGGAAGACATGGTAGTGCTTTTCGCACAAGTGAATGAACCATTCCGAGCTTTCAACCAAGAAAAGCTTTCACTAAGCTTATGAACCAACACCCCCTACCCAGTCAGGGAAGACATGGTAGTGCTTTTCGCACAAGTGAATGAACACTCTCTTTACGAGGGAAGGAACAAGTGACGACTACGGCCTGTGCTCGAGGAATCCAAGGATTGAAATCCTAGTTTATTTGATGGGCGGGTTTTGCTCTAAGGTCGAGCCAAGGGATCGTCAAGTTGAGCGTCTTCGCTCTAAGGATCTTACGAAGGGAAGGAAATTTCCCAGGTTCACCGAAACTCTAACACAGCTTAAGAATTATGTACACCTTTGAGTACATGGATAACACACGAAGATGCAGACCTATGCCAAGGAACTGGATGAGAGTTTGTTATACTCTCTTGAGCGCCTTTTTGCGCGCAAGGATATTCCAACGCGAGAATCTCTATTTGAGATATGTTCGGTAGAAGGAATTTGAGTTTCTCTACGGAGAAGAGGTTTTCTTATGGTCGTTGATCATTGAGTATGCTATGTGCTTTTACCATTACAGTAGCAACTTTTGGTTGCGGTATATGTTTCTCCATGAGCAGGTCAAGTAGCATTTACATGCTTTTGGAATAAATTCGAACTATTATGTTCGTAAGAATATAGTTCGCCAACTGTTTCAAAATGGTAAGAATCAAAGAGGGTTTGCTCTATCGTGAACCGGGTTTGAACGTACGTTCAGAAAATGCTATGGCTAGAATCCTATCTGCCTGAGATTTTGCAAGGCATCATTGATGCTCGCAAGGTGAATCATTTTTTATGATTCTGTAAGAAAGAGAGTCTAATAGGCATCAGGAAAACACTGCTAGTGGTAATAACTTGCAGGAGGAAAAGATTGGAAGGAAGTGACGCCGTGTACAAGGAATCTTCGGATTGGAACCATCCGCCTACGTTAAGCGATAGCCCGGAACAAGAACCTTCTTTAATGTTATCACAAACTGTGTTTGTGAAAGAAAGACATCGAGTTTAATGCTCTATGACTTGGGCATTCCCTATGTGGGAGGACACAAGAGGTTTAATACCCTCTAGACTAACAGCACAGGATTATGCGCAAGGACATAGACCTAGATTGATTTCTAGGAGGATTATTCTTGTCGAAATTGAGAAGGTGGAATTGAGTTAACAGATTCTCGGATGAGGAAACTTCCAATCTGTTGAAAAGACGCGAATGACGAGTTCTTACATGGCTCGTAACTTTAATGAAAGGTGAAAGATATCCTCAAGGTACTAGAGGAAAGACATGAACCGGTAAGGTAAGTATTGAATTATTGAATTATTGTTTAATTTAATTTTTAAGTTCTCTTTTGAGAAAGGACTAGCTCAACTCACCATTGAGCAAGATTTGGAATCTTTCCGGTTTCTCCCCGGCAGTTCAGTTGGACCTCTACAGTTGAGGACAATTGTTTATAAGTGAGAGGGATGTTGCTAAATTGGCTTTATCTGACAGGAAAATAATTCTAAATGAATTATTAGATTTATAAGTGAGAGTACCAAGGAAAAATAATTATAAATGAGTTATTGGAATTTTAAGTGAGAGGGTTTTTCTCACTGGAGACATCCGAGTACAGAGTATTCCTAGTGCATCATTCAAAGCAATGACGGGAGCACTATGAACGGGAATATCTGTAAGGCCACCGAGAACGGGTACTTCTGATGCGTCACATCGGATGGGTAACAGGGAGCATCGGAAAGAAGTATCCGACCATCCGGGAACGGACATCTTCGATGCGTCATAGGATGGGTGACACAGAGCATCGTGAAGGAGATTGTACCGTAAGTTCAGTAGGAAAGGACTACGTGATGGGTATTCCTGATGCGTCACACGATGGGTGACAGGTGCATCAAAAAGGGGATTTCCATAGTCGAGAGAAAATCCAAACTGGAAAAGAGTAATACGCGTAAAGACGCAAGCACAAGAATAAAGATGGGTTCTGAGAAGCTTTTCTTAAAAAGCGGAAAATTTTAACGAGTTTTTTGGGAAGAGCAAACGCTTTCCCGCGAGGAATCTATGTCTGCATTGCATTTGTGCATGTGGTTGCATCTAGGGACGCCTGGGAAGTGTTGTAAAAAGCATTGTTTTAAACTTATAAGGTTTTATTAAGTTTTTGGGCAAGTTCAGACCAATTTTAAAATATGCGGACCGTCCACTTAATAAGTGGACAGCCACTTAGAAAATAAAGCAACAAAACCAGCCAGCGAATTCTCTCTCCCTATTTCGGGTAGAACAGCCCAAAAAAAAAACAAAAAAAACAAAAACGACAGCGATCTCTGTGCGAGCAACTATTCGTGCCATGGCCAAGAAGCTATAAAAGCACCACATGCCCTCACTGAAAAAGGGGTTACCAACGCCAACAAGGGAAGACTCTGCCGCCAGAAGACGCGAGAGATCGCGAGACTACGAAGCACGGAAGTCGCTTTTCCCGCGCAAGAGCGACAGGTATCTATTGTGGATTCGCCATACGAATTGTTGTCGCGTGTTTACGTGTGTGTTTGAAGGTACTTCATCGCGAAGAAGAAGCGAGAAGGCTTCGGCCTACGCTTGGGAGTTCTGGGAACGGAATTCGGAAATTGCATGCGGAGTCTCGACTCCGAGTACAGACGGAAAAAGGATTCAGAGCTCGTCTCTCGGATCTCCCTTACGGGAAGGAACGACCATCGAGTCAGAGATTTAGAACGGAGGGGTTTTCTCCGGTTCTTGTGCTTGTAAAAAGATTCTCCCTAATAAAGAATTCTCTTTAAGGAGGGGGACCAGCCCATCTTCTGGTCCCCAGTACTGTGTCGATCTTCTCTCTCTCTATTTATTTCTCTCTATATCCTTTGGCTTCAGTATTAAGTGATAAATCCTATTTATCAGAGTATATATTATGCGCTCCCGTTTGTGACAGTTGCCTTTGCAAATGGCAATTTCTTAGAAGTGTCGAAGGTGAGGCATGTAACCAAACACCTCAAGGGGATTGCAAGTACTTGGTGGTATACCAAAGCTTTGCAAAGAACTTACAACAAGACTTGGATTCAATTCAAGGCTGAATTTTCGGACAAAATTTTTTCCTCTACGCTTTGAGGAAGACATCTAAGAAGATTGGGATCGTTTTGCCCAATAGGAACACGAGCAAGTCAAAGCAAGTAGTGGAAAACACTGCTGGTGGTAATAACTCGGAAGAGGAAAAGATTGGAAAGAAGTGCCGCCGTGCACAAGGAATCTTCGGATTAGAACCGTCTGCCTACGTTGAGCGACAGCCCAAAACAAGAACCTTCTTTAGCGAACTCTGTTTGTGAAAGAAAGACATCGAGCTTAATGCTCTATGACTTGGGCATTCCCTATGTGGGAGGACACAAGAGGTTTAATATCCTCTGGACTAACAGCACATGATTATGCGCAAGGACAAATACCTAGATTGATTTCTAGGAGGAATATTTTTCTGGAGGTTGAGAAGGCGAAAGTGAGTTAACAGATTCTCGGAAAGAAGTGAATGATGAGTTCTTACGTGGCTCGTAAGTTTATGATTGGTGAAGGATATCCTCGAGGTACTAGAGGAAAGACATGAACCGGTAAGGTAAGTATTGAATTATTGAATTTTTGTTTAATTTAATTTCTAAGTTCTCTTTTGGGAAAGGACTAGCTCAACTCACCATTGACCAAGATTTGAAATTTTCCGGTTTCTCCCGGGTAGTTCAGTTGGACCTCTACAGTTGAGGACAATTGTTTATAAGTGAGAGGGATGTTGCTAAATTGGCTTTATCTGACAGAAAAATAATTCTAAATGAATTATTGGATTTATTTATAAGTGAGAGGGTTTTCTCGCTTGGAACACCATGGAAAAATAATTCGAAATGAATTATTTGGAATTTTAAGTGAGGGTTTTTCTCACTGGAGACATCCGAGTACAGAGTATTCCTAGTGCGTCATTCAAAGTAATGACGAGAGCACTGAGAACGGGAATATCTGTAAGGCCACCAGGAACGGGTACTTCTGATGCGTCACTTCAGATGGGTGACAGGGAGCATCGGAAAGAAGTATCCGACCATCCGAGAACGGACATCTCTGATGCGTCATAGGATGGGTGACATAGAGCATCGTGAAGGGGATTGTACCGTAAGTTCGGTAGGAAAGGACTAGGTGATGGGTATTCCTGATGCGTCACAAGGTGGGTGACCGGTGCATCGGAAAGGGCATATCCATAGTCGAGAGGAAATCCGAACTGGAAAAGAGGAATACGCGTAAAGACGCAAGCACAAGAATAAAGATGGGTTCTGAGAAGCTTTTCTTAAAAAGCGGAATATTTTAACAAGTTTTCCGGAAAGAGCGAACGCTTTCCCGTGAGGAATCAATGTCTGCATTGCATTTGTGCATGTGGTTGCATCCAGGGACGCCTGGGAAGTGTTGTGAAAAGCATTGTTTTAAACTTATAAGGTTTAGGGCAAGTTCATACCAATTTTAAAATATGCCGACCGCCCACTTAATAAGTGGGCAGCCACTTAGAAAATAAAGCAACAAAACAAGCCAACGAACCTATTTCGGGTAGAACGCCGAGGGAGGGAAGGGGGAAAACCGGAAAAAAAACGGCCGCGATCTCTACACGAGCAGCTATTCGTGCCGTGGCCAAGGAGCTATAAAAGCACCACATGCCCTCACTGAAAAGGAGTTACCAACGTCAACAAAAGAAGACTCTGCCACCAGATAACGCAAGAGATCACGAGACTACGGAGCACGGAAGTCGCTTTTCCCGCGCAAGAGCGACAGGTATCCATTGTGGATTCGCCATACGAATTGTTGTCGCGTGTTTGTGTGTGTGTTTGCAGGTACTTCATCGCGAAGGAGAGCGAGAAGGCTTCGGCCTACGCTTGGGAATTCCGGGAATGGAATTCGGAAATTGTCTGCGGAGTCTCAACTCCGAGTACAGACGGAAAAAGGATTGAGAGCTCGTCTCTCGGATTTCCCTTAAGGGAAGGAACGACCATCGAGTCAAAGATTTAGAACGGAGGGGTTTTCTCCAGTTCTTGTGCTTGTAAAAAGATTGTCCCTAATAAAGGATTCTCTATAAGGGGGGGGACCAGCCCATCTTCTGGTCCCCAGTACTGTGTCGATCTAATCACTCTCTCTCTCTCTCTCTCTCTCTCTCTCTCTCTCTCTCTCTCTCTCTCTATATATATATATATATATATATATATATATATATATATATATATCCTCTGGCTTCAGTATTAAGTGATAAATTCTATTTATCCGAGTATATTTTATATTGTTATGCGCTCTCGTTTGTGACAGATCCAATAGTTCTCCATCAGATTACCTACTATTGTAGCAAGGTGTAAGATACAATTTGGATTCAATGCGTAAGGTACCTACCTTTGAACTGATAAAATTTTAAAGTACGTGGCAGTACGTACCCTTTTTAAAAACATAAATTCTACATTTTTACATAGAATCAGTCATGTATCCATTACAGAATGTCTGCAATGACCGTGCTCCATAGACAACTACATAACTATAATAACCTGTGTGGTTTTTTTTGCGTGGAGAACGCTCATTAGAGTATGGCAGTGTTGCCAAGAAACGTGTTTCTTCACTCATGAAACCTACAAAACGTTTCAGAAACGTTTCTGTATGAGTTTGGACGTTTCAAAGGTAAAGTCAAGGCTCGTAAGTTTTTGCACATCAGGCTGTAGTGTTGATTTTTTTATGTCATGAAATCCTCAATGTCATGAATGTAGCTTCTGTCTTGCTTCTAATGATGAAAGTTAGTCCTATTCTCCCTCTTTTTCATGTCTAAGATCTCAGCTTATACCACTTAAACTTACGTACATTTCTTTAGTTTGCACGTAACTTCTGTTTCGGCGTTTCTTTCACGGACGAAACCGATTCGAAACTTTTGAAACTCGTTTCAAACGAAACGTTTCGAAACTCCGTGGCAACTATGGAGTATGGGCATGTCTCTGGATTTGTCTTCTTGATCTAGGTATCTCCCACGGAGAGGTGATAGTGAGTGGCTTGTTTTGTGGTTGTGCTCGACTTTAATGAGGTTTTTTTTTTTATTTTCATAGTCACATAAGCCACCCAACCAACCGCCCTCGCAAGGAGGGAAGGGGAGGGGAGTACTGCACGAATCCATACATGTTGTTCAGTAACGAACGGATGTACCGTTCTATACTCATCAGTACATACGTACTCATGCAACCGGTAAGATACTCGGCATGAACCCTTTAGCAACTTCACGCAAAGAAAAGCTTTCCCTAAGCTTAAGTACCTTCTACACGCAAAACCCATACCAGTTAGTGGGAGTTATGGTAGTGCGTAGAACACAAGTATATGAACTCTCTCAATGAGAGAAGGAGCAAGAGCCAGCTACGGCCTGCGCTCGAGAAAATTCTCGATCGAATACCCACTTTACTTGACGAGCAGGTTTGCTCTAGGTTTGAGTCGAGGGATCATCAAGTTGAGCATTTTCGCTCTGAAGATCTTGACTAGGGAAGGCAATCACCCGAGTACACCTAAGCTCTAACACAACATGAGTATTATGTACACCTTTAGGTACATGGATAATGCATGAAGACGCAGACCTTTTTACCAAGGTGGGTCAACTACCAAACAGTTTCTTTTTTTTTGCTCAACAGAATGAGAGTAAGCCAACTTCCTTTTCAGAAAGTGGATTGGCAATGGAAATACCTCTCTTGAGCGCCTCTTTGCACACAATGAAATTCCGACACAAGAATCTCTATTTGAAATGTGTCCGCTAGCTCTGAATTTCTCTACTCAGAAGCGGTTTCTGATGATCGTTTTATCTCTGTGGTTTGACCACTAAAGTAGCACGTTATGGTTGATGTCACAAATCAATGACGTGACATGCACTTGCCATGGCCTAACAGGAAGAACCGAGGGGCCTTAACCCTTATGAAAGAAGCAGAAGAAGTTTTTATCAGCTTACAGATTCTTGTAGAGTGGCCGAAAAGATAAATAGGGTTAGGTTTTTAAATCCTAACCCTGCCAACTAATCAAAACATGGCCGAAGGGCCCAAAACCCTTAAAATAAAGCACGACCCACAAACTTGCGTAAAGGCTAATGACGTGGCAACACTGTACAGATTTTCCACAATCGTGATGATTGCTGACGTGGCGATTTTTGCAAGTTGTGCTACAGCTTTTGGGGCGCCAATTTTTGGCCCATAATAGTGAGCTTGGCAAAGCAATGCCTTGCTCTACATCTGTGGATCAATAATCCCCAAGCCTCTCTCCTCTCAATATCACTGTGTCCCAATGAACTTGGGGCTATGTGTCAATACATCCATCAAAACCACTCTACAAGAAGTTGCACACTAGGCACCGCAAACATGCCATGATCATCACTCCAGAATGAAGAGTAATGCACGATGTAGTGAACCAAGCCGGCGCAAGAAGTACCTGATTCACCACAAAGGCTCTGTCAACCAAAAGACAAATGCAAGGAAGACGAATGGCAAAGCTTCCTCCCAATAGACTATAAAACTGGATAAAATTGTTGTAACAAACTTGGGCGCCCCAAGTCTAGATTCTGTCGCGACACAAAAGAGATTCACTTCAAAACACTTCACAATTCAAGAGTCGACACGGCTCGACGTAGTTCCGTGCCAAGAGAGATTGGCCCCGAAGACTCGCGCCCCTTTTCATATTTCTTTTATATTAATCTTTGACCAAAAGTACAACTCCCGTGGGTACTTGCTCTCAGACAATGCATCCAGATGCTCTGAGAAGTGAGGCCCTTGGGGCTCTTTTATTCTTACAAAGGATGCCAAAAACAGAGCCCCAAAAGCAGTAAACTCAAAAGCAAAAAGGCCCAAAAGCAACTTGATTCAAAAATCTACCAGAAAAGCAGTTAGTGTAATTTGTGAAAATCCGTAAAGCCTACCACGTCAACAGCTGTCAGCACAAAACGCGGAAATCCGTATTGTCTGCCATGTAAGCATGCATGCGCAAAATCCAAAAATCCGTACTGTCTGGACTCTGAAATCCGTACTATCTATTGCCACGTCATTTGTCCACCCGCGGGTGGTCATGCCACGTCATCAGTGTGTGACAATTGTTGCTCCATAGACACATGAATCCCAACATGAAAACCCAAATATCCGCAGCACCTTGAACAAAGCTCTGGCTTTTTGACACTTTGGTTAACTCAGCTATGCTTTATGGGGTGCAGATATGGGGACCATCAGTAGACCGTCATAGTGGAGCTCGCAGTACTAATGGATGGAGATGTATGGAGAGGCCTCTGGTCTCTATAATTTCTCAGATGATTAGGGCCAAGGTCTCTGTACCGCACGAGATTATTCATGCAGAGCTTGTTGCTCCCCCGCTGGTCATAGAGACACTTACCAGGTCAGTCTCTTTTATTCACAGTATCTAGGATCTCCCCAAAGATAGATATGCTCTCCTAGCCTTGGAGTCTTCTCGACAGTTGATCTCACAGGGAGTTATCTTGTTGGTACGCACAAATGAAATCATGGTTTCAGCTACATGGTTTTAGTCTGGACAGACTACCTCTCTTGCACAGTAGTCATTCAGCATATAGGCGTGTGAATCCCTCTTATTAGTAGACTCTAAATTTACTAATAAGTGACCCTTCAGCTTCATTTTTATCAAGGTCATGGGGGCTAGATTTAGGCTGCTCAACCCAGTTTGTTATGAGTATTTAGGTGACCCTACGAGTTAGCAAGAGAGGTACGAGGCTCGAGCCAAGTATTGGTAGCACCACCTCTCTCTCTCTCTCTCTCTCTCTCTCTCTCTCTCTCTCTCTCTCTCTCTCTCTCTCTCTCTCTCTCTCTCTCTCTCTCTCTCTCTCTCTCTCTCTCTCTCTCTCTCTCTCTCTCTCTCTCTCTGTGTGTGTGTGTGTGTGTGTGTGTGTGTGTGTGTGTGTGTGTGTGTGTGTGTTTTCCAAATTTAAAGAGATCCTGGCATACAATAATTTTACGCACTAACTGAAAGCTATGAATGAAGAGAATACCTTAAACGAGTTCGTAAACTCCTGCTATCCCGTGCCAAACAACCAATAGCCTCAGCAGCTCTGCGAATAGCACCATTGACCACCCGTTCATTACTGTCATTGGCCTTGGTTTGCAATAAGGCCACCAATGGTCTTAAAGAACCTGCCTCAATAAGGAGCTTCTGATATTCAGGCTGAGGAAGTAACAAAAAGAAAAAGAGTGTTACTAGAAGTATCATCAAAGAGGAGAACATGTATTACAAAGACACAACCAATCACTGTGTTACCATGCTTCAATTTTTCGAAATGAGGAGGAGTATGTAGGACAAATAAAAGTTAACTTCTTAATGAAACAAATTCAAACTATAGCTGGATAAATCTCCATAATATATTCTGCACAACAAGACAGTAATTCACAGCTCACCTTTGAAGCGAGCAATCCAATTACAAAAGCTGCTTCTTTTTCTACTTCGTATTCATATGGAACAAACCCATCCGAACCCTTGCTCCTTGGGGCTTTCAAGTGTTTTACTAAAGCAACAATCGACCCTTCTTCAACCAGGAGGCCAGAATTTTCAGCTGCAAAAATATGCCCAAACAAGTTAATTGGAAAGATTAGAGACTTTTGAAACAAAACAGTAGGGCAGTGCAACCTCCAGCCCTTGCTCATGCCTCAGTGGCCAGAGATGAGAGTTTGCAATACTGACAGAAGAAAAAGTTCCGAAAAAAAAAATTGTCCAACGAATGAGAAACAAGATATTCATGCAAGTTCACAAATACTTTTTGCAGAGGCAACCAGCAAGCACAACTAGCAGTATAATTGTTGGCCAAAAGACCTAGGAACCAAATGGCAATGGTGTGCAATACTGCAGAACCTTGGAATCGATCCCTTTCCAATTCAATAAGTTTTGCTTTCAGTCACTTTTGATATACTAGTTTGGCACCAGATTTTGTCACATTCTCAGTGAACAGTAAAATTGTAAAAACCTTGACACTGAAATACAAAACTCATAAGCCATAAATGGCGTGGATTCTAAAGGGTTTTTCAAGTAATAGAAACCAGCTGCAAAAGGACAAAAAGCTCATAGCCACAAGATTGGGAGTCATCTTTCCATTGCTACCGCAAAGGCTTACAATTTGGAGGATCTCAAAGTGACTTTGCAATAATTCACTCGCATAACAATTCTCTAGTCTGATACAACGGATTACTTGTTGCAAATGTGCTGCCTGTGATGAACTACACTCATGAATTAGTAAATTAAACATACGTCAGAATACAGAATAAGGACATTGGCAAAAACGGCACAAAAACAGAACGGTTATGTTTAAACAGACAAGGCATGGTCAGTATTTTGTTGTGTCTTAGAAATGTACCTTGCATAGCAAGCTCGCCTAAAGCACGTGCTGCACGACGAGCAGCCGCTCGATCAGATTTTGAGGAAGAGACACAGCTATTGAGGATGTCAACATGCCCTCGGACATCAGACCGTGAAGGGCCTCGATGCCCGTCGTCGGAAATCTGTCGCTTGGAGCTCCTGTGGCCATCCGTCGAAGCCGCATCGCCATCTCCATGCTTTCTCTTGTGGCTCTTCCTGTCGCTTCGTTCCTCGATCTTTCTCTCCATCGACGCAGTGCTTGTGTATGTGCGCGCGCGTGTTGTGTGTGTGTGTGTGTGTGTGTGTGTGTGTGTGTGTGTGTGTGTGTTTGGGGGAAGAATTCGCAGAAATATGCTTGCCTCGATTACCTTAGAGCCTAGAGGCTAAGAAGGAGCACAGAGTCTGCCTAGGGTGATCAATGAAAGAAAACTCGAGCGACTCTAAAAAAAACTAATCTTGCTTGGTGGGCATTGCCATCGAGCATCTAGCATTGAAGTAAACAAGTACAAAGTGAATTGGCAAATTTTTAAAAAATAATTGCATGCGTATTTATTAAACATTTATGATCATTGAACACCTCTATAGTTGTCTCTAAAATGGTCTAATTTCACGACTTTCTCTACAATTGTTTCAGCAGTGAGACCAAGGCACTACTCTTTGCCATACATGTTACTTGGATTCTTGTGATTGCAATTGCCTCGGCTTTTGTTGTGAAATGTGAGCGGATGAGTAGAACCAATTGACAGGCCACAACAATGGCTTAGATTGGGACTTGATGACCATTAGGAAGAAACAAGTTGTGTCCCATAGGGCTCACTATACAATAGAGGGCTATTAAAGTGGATGATTAAATCGAGCAAAAGGTTGCAGCTTAATCATTATGCTTCAACCCTACTCCTTAACCTACTTTGGTAGTTATCATTCATACTGGTTTGGCTATTTAGTCTCTAGATCGGGGACCCATCTTTGAGGCACCCATCTTACTATGAGTCAAGCGTAGTCAATTTTCTCTTATTGCTTGTAGAACGAGACAGAGAGAGAGAGAGAGAGAGAGTTGTGTTTTTATAGTTGGAGGGTCTTGGCTATCGATCACAGAACCTTGTGCAAAACATATCTAAGGAGGGAAACGTTGGGATAAAGAATCGTCTTCATGCTACAGAACGGTTATGCAAAGGAGAACGTTGACCTACAATATATAAGATGCATTTCCAAACAAGGACATATGTAGATTGACATCAACCACCTAGGAATAAAGTAAACATGTACAGAGTGCATCAAGTATTGCGGTACATAAGTTGATTTGTCCAACTATAAGAAAAGAAATATGTACGATCTATTTGATATATAGATATGATGATCGAGATTGAGCATGCACTATTGAGGAAAACATGTAGCTAAACTAAACTTAAGGAAGCATTGCCAAAATTTAAAAAATTTATAGAAAGCATCGACAAAGTATAAAAATTAGATTGCACTACCCACCTGATAATCGTATAATTGTGCAAGCCGAAGGACAATGTTTGAGTCAAGCTACATAAAAGCAATGTAAATAGTGAAACATTTTGTCTTGCAATGAAGCGTCACAAAGTGAAAATGATTGCATGTCATGCAGAAGTGCCATACAAAAGTATAGTGGAGAGTTGGCACTGTGGTCTCTCCAAAAATTATCAGAAACAAAAGCCATGCCCTGCCCCATAGCATTTATGTGTTGCGCCAAGCAAACGCATAGGCTTGGGGAATTGGATGTAGAAAATGGACTTTGTAGTGTTGTCAAGCTGGAGTCATGCTTGTGCAATCGAAACGTCCATTGTTATGATTATATGTCCTCTCTGTCAGACACAAAACACATGTTAAGATAAATACAAAAAGATACAAGAGATAGATTTAACTTAAAAAGAAGCAGAGGTAATTTTATGTTCTACGTCATAGACGAAGTGGTTTATTATAGTGATGAGCTCTCAGTTCATAAGCTCCAGCGTAATCACTACAGTAGAATGGTTCAATCAATACTAACTTTGTATTCTAAGGGCACCATTAAATTTTTTCTTTAATGCATTCATGAAGTTCTCATCTTGAGGCATATGCCACGGTACACACTTTTGTGCCTTTCTAAGGGCACCATTAAAGTTGGCATGCACACCGAACAAAGAATTACCAAGCGCAACATGTTAATCCAAGGGCCCTTGACTATTGCTTCATTATCTCTACTATAATAGCTTTTCATCATGTCAATTCTTGCGTTCACTAATGCTATCATGTCTATCATCACCAATGCTTCTATGTTGTTCCTCTTTTTTCAACTTAGGCTCATGTTTAAGATTGTTTTGCATATTTTTTATTCTCCCTCAGAAAGCCCAAGGAAAAGTGATTATGAGTGCTTACTTTTGTTAGCCTCATTCTCAAGCTCGTTTTGCAAATCTTTGGTTCTCCTTCAGCTACTCCTCCCCATGCCAGAGAGGTTTGTTGCTACCTCCTCTATCTTTCGCCAAATCTACGATGCTACCTCACACTACCCGACGCTCTATAGGTAGCAAGCAAGGAGCGCTCCTGTTGTTTGTTGCCGCTGCTTCATTAGCACCAACGTCGGGCTTTTACCTGCCATTTGCCGCCAACCTTGCTCTCGTGCTAAACCTACACTCGCAGTGAGCGCGATAGTTGACATGGGGGGTCGCGATATCAGAGTAGACATGCTAAATGTGCACAAACTTAAGACGAAGTCCTCATAAAGTGTGTCACCGTTGCGAGAGTGTCTTTCAATGCAGACATCTTTAACAAAAAAAGATTTGATAGGCTAATACTAAATACAATCAAGTTTTTTTACATAAAGCTCCATGCCAAGCAACCAACTCTGGGCTCAAGAAACCAGGGAAGCACATTAGGCTTACCAAGTAAACAAGTAAACATTGATTAGTTGAAGTTTATGTGCTTGATTTTCTTTTAAAGAACTTCTCTTATGTCTTGCTTCTTTTGCACTCTCATGAGGAGGTAGTTGAATTTCAAGCTACTTTTGGGCTTCATATGTACTTTTTGTCTCCTTGAAGGCGTTGCTTTGAGCTCAATGCCACCGAGCATCTATGCAACCCATCTCTCACGTGAACTGTCTCTTAGCTATCAGTATGTTGAGCTGTACATTTATTCTAGCTTGTAGGTTTTTGTAGCCTAGAGGCCAAAGTGTGTTAACGAATGCAAAGAAATACAATGTAAAGATGGCTAGGATATGAAGTCAAGGTGTCCATTGTTTAACGTGCTCTTAATAACAGCTGATGTGGCCTGCTAATTTGGAGACGGCATAGAGGTAGCCTTTTATTTCAACAGCTACATATGGGCGTTCGTTCGCTTTATAGAAGAACTCCGCTGGCCACAACTCAAGATCAAAACCCATTGTTCCTGCTGCTGCACGTCCTAGACCTCCCTACCAAAAACACCCACATCATTGATGCTGCAACATCCCCCCCAACACGTAGATTTTGCTCTTGCAATACTCAACAGTTGGTGATGCACATGGGCTAGCCCAAGGTTGCATACTTTTTCCACCATAGCTGGACAACGCTGCCATTGGGCCATAATTCCTTCTTTAAAGCTTTTGCAAAGTTTATCCCAAATAGTTGTGTGGAGGGACCCGTTGATGCTCTAGCTTTTGCAACATGTGATCAACGATGGCGATCAACAAAAAAACATAAGTTCTTTATTTAATGTTCTAAACCTACTGTCTTTTTTATTTATCGTCGTGATTTTGCATGGAGGCGAATGGCCTAGATCATGCCAAGTGGCCTAATTTGATCGTCGTGATCTTGCATGGAGGCGAATGGCCTAGATCGTCGTGATTTTGCATGGAGGCGAATGGCCTAGATCATGCCAAGTGGCCTAATTTGATCTCGAGAACTAGAAAACCACATTAAGTAACAAGTCATATATGCTCATAATCTCTTTGCACACAAGTCTTGCCAAGTAAATAAACATGAAATAGATCTTGCCACTGTCGTGAGCTCTCACCATCACTTGCCGCCTCTTGCCATAGCCACGCCTCCCCCATTGCCCCGGCTCAACCTTGCAAGTTTATCATCTTCCCTCTGTGGCCTATCCATCCATCGTCTGTAGGTCCTCCCTTGTCCATGCGCACCATCGACGTCGGCAATCCATCCACCAAATCTACCTCTATGTGGCTATTCCCTAAGTGCAAGCCCGTCTCAATCTTGTTGTCTTAGGTGCGTGCATGTGTCTTGTGTGCCTCTGACTTTGTTCAACTGCCCACACTCATCCCCAATCTCTGCCCTCGTTCACTCCATAGTGCTTGTAAGCTCATCTCGATCTTGTTGCCTTGTGTGCGTGCATGTGTCTTGTGTGCCTTTTTTCTCGGACACTAGACTGTGGATGGGGGGAGAGAGTGAGCAAAACAATGGGCAAAGAGAGAGCACAGAAATCTAGAGGTAGTGAACGCTCCCACCGGCACCCACAAAAAATCGGACATTTCCAGAGTTGAAGCAAAGGTATGAGCATCAAATTTTCACATGCACCAGAAAAGAGAGATAAATGCATTCCTTCCCCGCAAAGATGCAAGGGCATCTCAACAGCAGATCAGCTTCTTAGACACGATAGATGCCAACTTCGAAGAGAAGCAAAAGCAGATCTTCCTTCAAAAGGAGAGTGCTTTTCTTTATGTTGCTTTTCTGTGCCATCCAATTTGAGTCCAAATGCCATGGCCTCGATCATGCCAAGTGGCCTCATGTAGAAGATAGAGTAAACAAATGATGAGACACATACAAAAACCTTTTAGACATGACTATTTCTTTCTTAGTTGTATTGGCTAGGCTTGTTATAACACACATGAAGTTACTCCCTTACAACCCATTCGAAGATGCACTGCTACTCGTGAATAAATTATGCAATACTATAGTGTACTAATTTTGTAATTAGATTCCTTAATTTTACAACCTTTACTAGCTAGAGCTTGACCACTCCTTCCTCTCCTAAGCTTTGACAAGTACCCACCTCTCTCTCTCTCTCTCTCTCTCTGTGTGTGTGTGTGTGTGTGTGTGTGTGTGTGTGTGTGTGTGTGTGTGTGTGTGTGTGTGTGTGTGTGTGTGTGTGTGTGTGTGTGTGTGTGTGTGTGTGTGGATAAGATCATGGTGGCCAACTTGCCAAAAATAATTAATAATTGGTGACAATATTGAGATAATGAGATCGCCAACAAGAATCATATAGGTGATAACATTAAGATAGCTTACAGAATGAGGTGAAGAATACTCGTGAGGATATAATGCATGCGAATACTTTGGGAATTCATCCAAAAAGATTGTAGTGGACTCGAAAGACAATATTGTACTTTTATCTATGGTAAAATTGTGAAGGATGGGCAAGTTGAATTGCCCTAACATGTACACACCTGAAGCTACATCACGACTTGAAGGGTTTGTTAGGCTCAAAATTAGCAACTAGTTGATAATGCTCTCACCTTCTTGGACACATCCGCGCTTGTATATGAATTGAACCCCCTCTTCTTGAAGGGGATCGGGGAGCACCACAGACGGAGAGTGAGAGAGAGAGAAGGAGACACACACGATGTGGGTGGGGAGACTGTGAAGTGGCAACTCCCCCTATACAGTATACTCACTATAAGTATAGGGTAACAGTGGGCGGGCGCCCATGACCTGGGCGACCGGTCAAGGCACATAGGCCTTAACCCCAACAACCTCCCACTTAAAGGCCAATGTGCCTTTAAGCAAGATCTACTAGTGTACAACTAATAGAAGGTGAGATATTCTCTCAACCTATGCCCACTGACTCTCGATGAGCTAGTGCATCCGGCTCTACTGATAGACAAACATCCTGTTGCGGAAGCCACACAGAGCTAGCTCCAAGCTCTGCAAAGAGTCTACAAGAGCTCATGCACTCCTGCAAGTATCGGTCAAATACCTGCAAACCTCCCCTATGCTCTATGCCGAGATCAGTCATCGAACGACTGATCAACCCTGCTGCAAATTCTCCCACTGCAGCTGCTATGTCGGGCCTCGAGATCAGCATCTTGTACATGAGGACACCGAACGTTGATGCAACCCTGGCAACCTCTGCCACCTCCAACTCAGAACTCAACTCATGGCAATCTTGTCCCCTATCATAGAGACCATGGCACTCTGACTCCGAGCTTTGGAGTGACTCCTCGTGCCCACCACATATCACATGTGTACCAAGAGTATCCATCTGTCCTGAATCTGCATCAAGCTCTGGCATAAGCAGATCAAGAAATGACTCCACAATAGCCGACATCTTAGCATCCATGTGAGTCATCTCTGTCATCACCTCTGATGACTCGTCCTGCTGTGACTCACTAGAGCTATCCCGCTCTACCTGTGCATCCGTAGACGCAACCTGCACAACAAGGTCACTACTCTGCACTCCATGCAAAGCATCCTGCAACCCACAAGTAAAAGAGACTCGCCTGCTCTCTCGCTCTCTACCTGGCTGCATGATCACAGAGACAACACCGTCTCTCGCGTGATCCACATGCAATGGGTAACCTGTACCACTCCTGGCACCTCTCGCAATCACTAGCGAACCCAAATGCATCACAAAATCTCGCTCTCGTAGCGAAATCTGACATCCACAATCTCTAAGCTGATCAATCGAGATCAAACTCACTGTCAAATCTGGTACATAGCGCACATGTCGTAACAAGTAAGATGCACCACTCGGTAATGACAGTCTCACATCTCCTGCACCTGTTATCGCATGCACCGATCCATCGGTCAAACGTACACTGCCAAGCATCCCACTAGAATAGCTACAAAACCATGCACGATGCGGCGTGACATGAAACATAGCATCTGCGTCTAGCAACCACTGCGAAGGGAGTGCACTATCCACATGTATAGCATCTCGTGCATAGCTCGAGGTAAAAGTGACATCCCCGTCACTAGTATACTCCGGCACTACATGTGCCTCAACTGTCAAAGCAACTGAGTCCATGGCATCACTACATACATCTCTGAGACTGCCATGTCTCCTACGATGTCGCATACGACAAAAACAACGTCGTCTAACGTGTCCAGAATGACCACAATACCAACATGTCACCTGTCGGCGTGCTCGTGAATGTACATGTCTCACACAAGTCCGTGATGACTCAGATCTATCATTCATATCATGTAATCTGCGCCAAAGTGCTCTCGTAGTAGTCTCATACATAACAAGAGCATATACAGATTCTGCAAGGTGCAAAGAGAGCGTAGATAGTGCCATCTCCTCTAGCTCCTGCCACTGATCGTCAGACATGTTTGAAGGTCTACCTGCATCACCACTCAATGGTCGATGCAACCCTCGCTGTGTCAATGCGTCAAGCATACACTCTCTCCATGCCGCAAAGTCTGACCCATCAAACATGCGCATCTGTGAGAGGTCACAATCTGATCGATCACCTGTCTCTGCCATGAGCACAATGTAGCAAACTAGAAACCAAAACCACCTCACCAACAACACCTGGAAACTGTCTACAAATATGGCCAGAAACACAATGTAAAACCTGTGAGACACACTCCAAAATAGAGCTCCCACAATGTCAATACAAGCCTCGCATGCTCTAGTATCACACTGCAATCTGTGAGCTAATCACCAAGCCCACACTGTGCGGTATCGATGCATACACACGCACAAATCTCCCACCTGCAGAGAACACCGCATGCAAATGCTGAGTGCAACCCGCAATCTCTACCTAGATCACATAAATGATACGCATAAAACTCCTGGGAAAATTTCGCCAGAGTTTCGACGCACAATGGCTATCAACACAAAATAACCATTGTCCTGCAAGCTCAATACAATGAGCAATCAATGCGCATCAAAGTACACTCAACATACATCAACGGAGTGACCGCGCATAAGCAAACGCCAAAAGATTTGCAATCCGGAAACTTGATCGATGCGAAAACAATGCTCTCAAGAGAGCTCACCGGCACTTGAAAGTGCTCGTCAAAATGCATGTATAATGGGCATCAACCATGTGCCATAACCATATGCAAACCATCCACAAAGACCATGAATCCAAGCACAAAATCAATGCCAAAGTATCCTGTGAAAACCAGTGAAAGAAGCTCCACCTGTGTGCTCCAAGAAACTGCGTCTCTCAAGAGACAGCTTCGGTGGTGTGTAAACGCCTCCGTACTTCGTTGCCCAAGTCTACCAAAAAACCCTCAAACCACAAGCTTAACACAAGCTGCAATTGCATCTTCAGCTCGGAATTTATGCACTCAACTTCAAGCATCTCCCGTGCTTCCAAAAGTGCATCAAACTCGCACACAATGCGACAACAGAAAATCTGGAATTTCTATATACAGTCAGTCTGAGCTGAATATCAGCAAAACGGTGAGGAATTTGCAAAAAGTTTCTTCTGCAAAGTTGTAGACCACGTCAAAACGGATGGGCTCATAGGATAGAATTCTCATATCTGCATTCTACAAGGAGAAAAACGAATCTGAAAACTGTGCTGCTGCGAACACAGTTTTAGGGCAGCACCTTCACTTACACACAATCTTCCACACTCCTTTCTGAGCTTCCACAAGAGCATACATCACTCTCAACTGAGCTCACAAGCTCCCATTGCATTCTCACAAAGCTTCCAAGCTTTCTTAATCTCTCTACCGTCAAGAGCGAGCGAGCTATCGCCTCGAAGCTCTCAAAGCCGTCGTGCTCTCCGCGGTCACCATAGCTTTGATACCAATTGAAGGGGATCGGGGAGCACCACAGACGGAGAGTGAGAGAGAGAGAGAAGGAGACACACACACGATGTGGGTGGGGAGACTCAAAAGAGTGAGCAGCCCCCTATACACTTATGCTATGTATAAGGTATACAAGTCAGTGGGCGCCCAGACTCTGGGCGGCCGGGCAAGGCACAGACGCCTATACCCCAACACTAAAAACTTCAATGGTTGTAAAAGCTTAGGCAATAGTATTTTCTCAAAGCTATTAGATATGTTTATAAGATGCACAATTTTTTATTTGGTTTTCAAGCCATCAGCTGGTCAATACGGTCTACCCAAGCACTTGCAGAACAGAGCAGTTATACCTAATCCGAGGGATGATGCAAATACTAGATTTGTAGGGATTACAAGATTGCAGTAAAGATAGCTCTAGAAGTCACTGATTTCACGCTTTCACTTTTTGCATATCCAATTGCTCCACCCACTCCAACAAGTTATAGAGCATATTCTAAGGTGAGTTTCAAAGTGGCAGATAATTCTTTTCATTCTTGTCCTCTTGATTAGCGTTCTTAGTAGCATCATCATCATTATTGCCTTTGCCACCTCCACCACCATGAGCATCTGCATTCCCATTGTCCCCTCCCTCGTCTTCTAGTCACTCTTAATAGAAGCTGAGGGCATAGATTCATTAAGCTGGCTTGTAGCATCTAGTTTGATGCTAAGAGAGCCTAGGGACTAAGAGAAGGCCCGAATCAATTCCCCCATTGACAACACTATTGCGATAGCCATAGCAAGTTTCTAAGTAGTAATCATCTCCTGTGAGCCTTTGGGGGTCACCCAAGTTAGAGCTTGTCGCACAAGTTGAGAAGCCAAAGGCACGGGCATGGGCTCTGAGACACAATGAGCAAGTGTGGTAGCTTGGGAAAGCTACCTTCCTGCATTCAAGCTGTCATGTGTGCTCTTAAAAGCTGACCTGCACTACGCTACCTACCAAGAATGAGGCTAAGTTGTGTGAAATCCAGCTCTAAAGACCCCCCATGCAGGTGCACTCCACACACCCAAGTTGAAGTCGAAGACCCAACACACAAGTAACCCACTGCTGGCACAAGGCACCAAATGCCCATATAGAGGTTGGGCCTCCCTACAACATCTTGACCAATGTGCATCCCAATGACCAGATGTTGGAAGACAAGCCCTACTCTAGTCCTTGCACAACCTTGGGCACCATCGGACCATGTACAGAGGAGCGTCAAGGCTTCTAGAGCTCATAGAGGAGCATGGAGAGGAAGAGCTCATTGAGGAGCAACAAAGAGCAGGCGTTGCATGGAGGCTGAGGAGTGGGGTAGGATTCGATGGCGAAGAGGGAGCGACCGAGCACATTGAGGGCAAGGGAGACATGCTCGAAAGAGCCCGAGCCCAAGCCACCCACACTCATCCAGCTGAGCCAGAATTTCGCATGATGAGTATCAATATGATCTCCTTCTAGAGCCTAGACTCGTGGAGAACCCATTGTCATCGTGATGAGCAACAACTCATGTAATGGCTAGACAACCAATAATGTTTGAATGCCATTGAAGGCTTCTAAGGAAAGGAACACTCCATCATTGCTTATGAATGCCCACTAACTTTACAACCAATCATTAAGTTCTCTAAATTTAAAAAAACAACAAAATGTATTGTTCACCCAACCAAAAAGAAGAGTAACCTCTAAGGCTTCTGCCCTTTGTGCAGGCCAAAGATAACAGAAGTCCAAGTTCTTTGTCATGAATACTAATTTCTAACCTTCTAAAATTATTTTCCAACTTAAAGTGGCCATTTAAGTATAGGGAAAATAAAAAGAGAACTAGTGAAATTAATTAAGTGTTGATGGACCAACGATTAAGGCTTGGGACCAAAAAGAGGAAAGTCCATCAAAGAGCTAGGGTAATTTCTAAATAGTTATCTCAGTCATAGGTACACGTCGAGGAAGGATAAATGTATCCGGAGCAGCCTTGATCAAAGGTACATGACATAGGAGATGATCGAGAGCAATTATAGGAGTCTAAAAATAGAAAGTGATTGTGCTAAGCTCAAGTCATTAGAATAACTCTTTAGACTCCAAGTATGAAGTCTTGGAAGCCTTAGGGTGAAATTTTGACTTGCCACAAATTGTCTAAATTTAGTAGGTTTTGGAACCAGCTTGGCGGCACCTCAAAAGCATTGTACTAAGTTTTTACACAGGAGGTGAAAGTTTTAAAGCCCAAAGGATGAGTTTTATTTTCACCAAAGATTATCCTAATTTAGCTGGTCCTAAATTAGCAGGTAGGATGCAGCCTCGGGTCAACTTCATAAGCCTCCAAGGGTTTGTGCAAAGGTCTTGCACCCGAGCTAATTAATAAAAAGGCATGTTTATGGTTTTTATTGAATACTAGTATGGCCGGCCACCTCCGGCAGCCTCTCTCTCTCTCTCTCTCATGACTGATGAGAGCAAATTGATACAAACTTGGTGGAGCTTAACCATCTTCAAAAGGCCAAAAGGGCCGATGAGAAGAAGAAGAAGAAGAAGAAGAAGGGAAAAAATTTGTAGAGTCATATATGAATCATGAAGAGAGAGAGAGAGAGAGAGAGAGAGAGAGAGAGAGAGAAGAAAGGGCAGAAGGGACACCATTCAGGCTATTGTTGAGCGGTTGCCGTTGTTAGGGCCGGGTGTGCACATGCTAGGCTCGTCATTACAACCAGCATCATCGAGATTGGCTCATTCCAAAGGTAGTGGGAGCTCCAAGGCATAATCTCCACCTCCTCCTTTGCACCATCGTCTCTTTGTCGTTTCAATATCTCCTCGCGCACTCTAGCATCACTATCAGTAAAGGCATAGCAAAACCATATATCTCTCACGGAACCCTTTTGTCACAATCTAGATTTTACTTGTGTGTTGTTTGTTACATTTGGACATGTGGTGCACATGAGTCAAGACTGTTGTGGCAAGTGTTGTTTGCCTAGAGTTGACTTCCATCAGCATTCCTTGCAAGATCCATGAAGTCTTGAAGGTCAAAGGGGAAGATGACAAAATGGTAACATACCCTGTGTGTGTGTGTGTGCGCGCGCGCATGCGTGCATAATTACCCGCAAAAGCTGCAAACTTTGACCTAAAAACGGAGAGAATTTCAAGTTCGCCCTTATTTCTACTGGTTAGAAAAAAATGTATTTTTCTTGCCCTGACCTACACATGCGAAAGTTATGATGGCGCACACTCATGACCCCACTCTCTCTCTCTCTCTCTCTCTCTCTCTCTCTCTCTCTCTCTCTCTCTCTCTCTCTCTCTCTCTCTCTCTCTCTCTTCTGTGTGTCCTTTCTTGGCTACCCCCGTCCACACAGCTCTCCCCCCTCTCTTTTCCCACACGGGATTGCTGCCCGTCACCTCTCTCTCTAGCTCGCGCTCTCTCTTCTCTCTTCTCCACCCTCACGAACACAGGTCGCCCTGCTTTGCCATTGTGTATATTGAAAGCTTTTATTTTATAATCTCCACACGAATGTCCTCCTCTCATCTACCCTTCTTGATTGGCTGACTCGGCGAGAGAGAGAGAGAGAGAGATCTGTGGGTGAGCGTTCCATTGAAGCTTTGAGAAAGACGATGAAAATACAAAACAAAAATGGTAGCGGAGGTAGAAATGATAGGTTGCACAGCAGGGACAATGTAGCAATGCAGAACGTTGCCTGTTGAGAGGGCATCGTTGCTCTAAGCGACGATATAGCCAGTGATCCCTTCAATCGGGCTCAATGAGGTTTATAGGAACCCCCCCCCCCAGTTCTCGCACTTTGAGGGTGGCAAGGCCAAAACAGGATTTCCCACAGGTCAAGGCTCCAGAGTTCCAGTGTGGCAGTTGGTGGCGAGGCCAAAACATGATTTCCCACAGGTCAAGGCTCCGGAGTTCCAGTGGCAGTTGATAACCCCCCAGTACCCGCACTTCAAGGGTGGCGAGGCCAAAACAGGATTTCTTGCAGGTCAAGGCTCCGGAGTTCCAGTGTGGCAGTTGATAACCCGTTGTTCGAGAGTGGAAGAAGTCATTGTGCTACGCTAGCAACCCACGATGGAAGAGGTAGGTCACCGTAGCAACCACGTCAAAAGGAAGAAACAAATATAGGATGGTGAGAGGAGCACCATCCATTGTGGCTCTGAGGATTTACAGCCACGTGGATGGCACTCTTGTCATTTTAATATATAGTATAGATAAAGGGAAAATCTAAAGACTAAAGTTAGATCGGACCTTCCTATTTTAGTAAGTTGACTTTAGTCTTTGTTTTTCAAGCTTCATTAGGCCACATGTCCAAAGTAGCATACATTTGCATTGAGTGAACTTGACAAGTGTGTGTGGTGTCTCCACTTGCCAAGACAAGTCCCACGAAGAAAGAGGGGGGGGGGGGAGTTCTAGCATGCAAGGCAAGAGTGGACAAGTGTGTGGCATGCTTGAGTTGCATTATGAGGTGTTCCCACCTCATTGCCCAAGTGTGAAGCATTCTAATTCAAGACTAGTTACACAGTTGCACAAGCATATAAGGAGGGGCTCATGGAGATTTTTAGCTCTTCTTGCTCTTCTCACACACTCTCAATTGCCCGAGTCGGCAAAGCAAGGAGGGGCATGTGGGTATTTTTTGGCTCTTCTTGCTCCTTTCACATGCTCTCTCAAGTGCCCAATTGGCAAAGAAAGCTCTTTTTCTCTCTCCCTCTCTCATGGGAGCTCTTGGCTATGGATGCAAATCCAAGCCAATGAAAGTTTCTTCTTCTCCATCTCTACTATTATATTATACTAAGCTATGCTAAGAGTTTTCACATGAGCAAGCGTATATGAAGAATCCATTCTCTTGCTTGAAAAATACTTATTTTCACCCTTGTTTTCCTCTTTTCCCGTAATTCCTTTCTCCCTGTTAGGATGTTTAGGATTTGGGAAGGAGGGTCATACCATGGAATTTTGAAGAACATCATCTTCTTTGATTCAAGAAAAGCTCCGCAAGATCACAAACATGTATTGTAATAAATCTCTCTTTTGAGAGGATTATAATACAAGTCCTTTTGGAGGGGGGACCGCCTCCAAGCAAATTCAGTCATCATCGAGTTGTCAATTTTAATTGGGTTTTCTTTTTTTTTATATTATATGCATGATTATAGTGTTTTTACTATGTGTTTGTGTAAAGAAATAAGTCTGACACAAGCTATGTTCTCCTTGCTATCTTTCTCTTAAGAAAACTCTCTCCTTTCATATTTAAATTTTGTTGAATCTAAAAGTAAGTGTTAGATTCTTTGACATTGGTACCAGAGTTGAGGTTTCTCTTTTCTTGCATGAGAAGAGAGGGCCTTGAGTAGTCTATGAAAGGTTGGACTTGTTCATTGCAATATGATAAGTTGGACTGGGATTTATGATGTTGTTTGGTATGCCTATTTATAGGACATGGGGGACACCATCGGGATCTATGGTCTCAATAATAGAGTCTTTTGAGACTTGCCTATGTCTTTTGCCATTATTGAGCTATTAGTCATCCGATGGGAATCGGTGCCAACCTTGCACGGGACCTTGCACTGTTAAACCCACTCCACTACTCTTTGTAGTTATCAATATTCTAAACCACGGGTGTAGTTACTCGAGTGCTAATTCTTAAGGGATAAGAGGAGTGGTAGCCAAAGTTTTGGAAGTTCCAAGGAAAGAGTTAGCATACACATATAAGGAAATACAATCATGGCCCAACAGAATCAAGAGAATGTAATTGATATTTACAACTTGGGTTATGGTATAGCATTTGATGATGGTTGTAGAGTTGTCAACTACCTTGTTGACAAGTTACAAGAAGCAATGGGAAACCCTATTTTGCAAGCGAAGGTTCAAAGCCAAATTCAAGCCCTTCAAGCTCAAGTTCCCCCAAGTTCCCAAGAGGAGAGAATTCTTACGAGGCCTCCAAGTAAGATCTCCAAAAGAGGTTTTTTTTTGGGTAATGAAGAGGAGATACCGGAAGGACCTCCAAGGCAAACTGTTCAAGAAGAAGAAGTGTGCCCTGAACTTACAAGGAGAGGTATGAAAGTGACACTCCACCTACCTGTGAAAGTGATGCTACCTCAAGAAGACAGCGAGTACGGCGATCACCTACTCCTCCCAAAAAGAAGAGGAAGTCATCAAGTGTTCCCTCCCATGCTAATCCAAAGAAAGGAAAAAGAAATCCAAGCAAGAGTAAGCAAAGAAAGCGGTCACCATATTTGTCTTCTTCCTCTTCATCACCATCACCATCTTCTAATACAAAGGACAACAACTTGCCACCCAAAAAGAGGTAAACAGAGGAGCTATGCGGCATGGAAGAGGTCCCATAAGTTGAAGAAATTCAAAGAGAGAGGAAAGAACATTAGCTTTCTTACCTATGATGGAACCTTAGGAGAAACTGATAAAGTATGGCCTTTATCCAACAATTTGATGTAGCTTTTGGAGATGAAGTTTTCTTGGAATCTTCAAATCTTTGAACTATTTCTATGCATGTCCAAAAGTCAACTCGTCAATGGTGGACAAGCCTATGTAGTCAAGGTGAACGTCCAAAGACCTGGAAAGCTTTGAGGATTGCTATTACGAAGCTCCAAAGACAGGAAAGCTTTGAGGATTGCTATTACAAAGCAATTCCTTGCAAATGATGCTAAAGACAAAGTCCTTATTATGGAATGGGGAAGCTTGAAGATAGCCCTATACGAGGTTGCTGTCCAAAAGTATGTGGATAAGGTTTTGGAGCTACATCTCAAAGCCATTATCTACAAAAAGATAGACTTTGCGGAACAAAAACAACAATTCTATGCTGGCCTAACTGAGGAGAAGAGTGAATATGTCAAGTCACAAAGACCTAAAACTATTATGGAGGTCATGCATCATACTATGGTTGCCTCAAGGATTCATCTCCAACAAGGGACCAAGAAGGGCTCAAAGCCAACAAAAGCCAAGAAATTAAATGAGTCAAAGGAAAGGAACAATGCAATGCAGAATTCTCCCAAGGTTAACAACAACAACAGCAAAGGAAAGGAAAAAGAAAAAGGCTACAAAGGTAGAAATATTTTTCTTCTAAAGAGGTTGAACGTTATCATTGTTAGTGGGTCGGTGCGACGGATGTTTATAGCATAGCTATCGGGCATTAACATAATGTCAATACTCAGAGAAATGACTCGAATAGGACACGGAGACTCTTTGAGATCGATAATCTCAAGAAGTGAACCTTAAAAAGCAAACACACTAACTCAACAAGCAAACCAACACTCAATGATCAAGGAAATCTGCCTATGTTCTTTCTCACAGCTCTTGGTCATCACACCATTTTGACACTCGAACGGAATCAAAAGGCAACAAAACATTAGGAGGAGGTCTAGGACACCTAGGGGCACTATCCTACCAAGTCTAGTTGCAATCCAACAAGGTACCAAAATCACGATCCATCATGAAAAAGGTCCATCCAAAATTGTTGCCCTATGGTCTAAGAACACTCTCCTATGGTCAAAATGACTAAAAACAGTGATTTAAGCACTCAAACCTACAATTAAGACTCACAAACGCGTAGTTGCTAACCATAGCAAAACTGACAATGCTTACACTTAAATGAAAGAGCAAAGAGAGAGGAAGACAATGCAAGTTTTGGAATTGAAAACTAATTACCCAATCGTTAGAAAAGTTGATTACAAGTTGGAGCAGCTTCATAGCTTGAGCGTACGTACAATAGAGCTCTTTCTCTTTTAAAGATAAGCCTCCCCTCACATTAAAGTTATTGACATTTATACCTAAGGCTTTCTAAATGGCCAGTGGCTGGCTCACACAAACCTTTACAATTATCATGACATCATTACAACTCAGGGAATTGATTGCTACTCTGGAATCAAGATTTACACAGAGTATTACTACACTAGCTCGGCAAAATAATAGACTACAAAAGTGGTGTCCGGCCAGGTGGGTGCCCGTTCGATCAATCCTCAAACATTCCCCCCTTCCTAGCTCGTGTCATCCCTTGATACGACCTTGTGCATTCTTGTCATTGGGTTGCCTTCAGCTTTGTCTTCAAGGTTGGTCTTCAGCTTGGAAAGTACTTTGTCATTGATGACGCTCCCCCCTTCTTAGAGTGATTCATAGTTGCCGTGTTGTTGGTACATGATTTGAGCTTGATTGTTGAGGCAACTTTTCTTCTTGTTGCGCATTCTCCTCTTTGTTGCCAATCTTGGCCGTCGTGAAGATGGATTTTGACATTTTCGAGTTTGTGGAACTGAGCCTCCTTGTGGTGTAGACTTTATGATGTGTTTGCTTTCCATGTCCATTGTAATTTGAGTCGTCTGAAATAAGTCACCAATATTGAATCATTGTGTGAGCTACGTTTGATTTTTGTTGATGACTCTCTTGCTGGATTTGTCATTGCTTGTCATTGTAGGCCATTCTTTGATGGAGCTTTGTTGTGGACCTTGGAGATAAAAGATTCTCTTGATAAGCATATGGAGACTTGTGATTTTTTCTCCAAGTCGTTGTTGATTGATTGATTTGGGTAGCCATTTCTTTATTGCTAATGTAGAAGGAACTTATACAAGAAGATGATGTGATTCTAGATTAGGGTGTAAGACCTGGATGACCAAAGGGAAAAAACCCGGTGAAAAAAAAGTGCCTTTGGTATATGCTCTTATTGGAGTTGAGCATTTGGACTTGAAATACATGTCATGCATGGTGAGTGCTTGGGAGAAACAAAGGAAGAGTGCCTAATGCAAATGTGAATTATGGGACACTCTATATGTAATGAAAATGGCCTATGAACTTTGAGAGTAGCGGAATTAGGAAATTAGGTGAAGCACTTTTGTGAAATTACTTTGAGAGCATAACGGGTGAACTTGATTGATGGTAGCAACATAAACATGGTACTTAGTTAACTTGGCATGAACAATACTTTTGCAAGAGAGAGAGTTTAGAGAACATGACAACAATTGAGGATTGGATTCATACGAAGCCGGTCCCCCCTCCAATAGGCATTTGTATTATAGTTTCTCCCATCAAGAGAGACTTGGTACAATACAATCTTCGTGTTCCTTGTGACCTTGGTGATGCAATGAAGATGAAAAGCTTCATGCATCACAAACATAACATAAACTTTGTAGAAAGCATTAACTATCCCAAGCCTCAATCCCAAGGCCTCAAACACCTTCGAAGGTGGAGAGAGCTAGCGGGGAATGAAGGTAGGGAAGAGGAGGAAGAAACGTTCCATAGGAGAAAGAAATAGTTTCTCACTTATCATCACTCTTCATGCTAGCATACATAATATCATAGTAATGAAGATGGAGAAGATGGCAAGATTAAGCATTGAAGCATAGCTCTTGGTTGGATTTGCATTCCATAGCCAAGAGTGTTGGTGTAGGCTCTTACTTCTCTCAAGCTTGGAGAAGGAGGTGGAGTTCCTTTACTTTCACCAAGTGAGAATCAATCCACAAAATGAGTGTGTGTATGTGTGTGTGTGTGTGTGTGTGTGGTGTATATCCCCCCAGCACCCCCCTTGCTTGCTTGGGGCGAGTTGCAACTTTTCCACATGCTGCAAGCTCATTGGACCCCTCTCCCCCTAGGCAATCACATGCAGCATGCAGTCAAGTGCATGGGTAGTCTTTTGACAAGTGTCCTCCTTACCCCTTAGAGAGAGAGAGAGAGAGAGAGAGAGAGAGAGAGAGCATGAAAATATCTAGATATTTGTGGATGGAACTGGAAGCTCATTGGACCCCTCTTTAGCCCAACCAATAGCATTCAAGCACACCATGTGGTTAAGCATAGGGAGAGTCTGACATGTGTCCCATGTGTCCTTTTAGAAAAGGGGTGCCCTTTGGGTGAGTGGAAGGTTAGGTCAAAGATTTCCCTAACTTTGGGACTTTCATGCATAGGAAGCTTCTCAAGAAACTTCCTCATTAAGTTTATAGGGTCTCTTTTTGACTCAAGCACCTTATCCCCCATGCATAGGAAGCTTCTCAAGCACTTACCTCATTAAGTATGACAAGTACCTCAAGTACCTTAGTCATCAAACATGACAAGCACCTTAGGTGGAGTTCCCACCTCAAGCTCAGTCCTAGCTTGCGTAAGGTCAAAGGCAAGTTTAGGTCCGGTTCCCACCTCAAGCTCGGTCCTACTTGCTTAAGGTGAAAGTTAAGTTTAGTTCGGGTAGCTCCTCAGCCCTAGTTTGCCTAAGGTCAAAGGACTTTTAACACTAACCATTGGAGGTCTTTAATGAAGCTAACCCTAAGGTCTTTTAAGCTCCAATTAGTTGTACATTGCTCTTTGATAGACTACCTCCTTTTGGACCCTTATTGAGATGTAACCATCTCTCCTCCTGGTCCCCTGCTGAGGTAAGTTTAGAAGCGCTTATTGTACATTGCTCTTTGATAGACCATCTCCTTTTGGACCCCTATTGAGATGCAACCATCTCTCCTTTTGGTCCCATGTTGAGATAGGTCCAGAAGCACATGTCTCTATTGTAACTCTAGTTTCCGTTTATTCTCCTACATTAAATGATCAGTTTAATACGAGAAAATCATTTGGTAAAGTTAGATATATATTTTATGACATTACCTCTCTCTTGAAATCATAGTCGTCCTCGACTATGAGGTAGAGAAGATAAAGCCTAGTCATTAGTCCATGTTACTTAGCGGGTAGAGGATCCCTTTTTACCCTTCGACATCATTCCAAGATGGATGACTAATCCATTTGGTGCTTGGGAGATGTAGCTGCCACAAGCATGTCTGCTCTTTAGTCCATTTCATCCTCCCAAGTAGAGTGACAAATTCTACATGGTGTTTGAGAGACATCGTCATCCCAAACATGATTCTTAGTATGCATACTACTTAAATTTGTGCACAATAAAAAGAGAATTAGTCTTATAAGACAAAAACATTTTTCGTTTAAAATGCATTTTCATATGCTTACTCTAGTGCAACATTGTAAGCATTGACAAGGTTCACATTATCCTTAAGCTATGTTCTTTGCATCCATTTAGCATCTTTAAAAGGATAATTCTTTAACTTAATAAGATATCGTCAGATAATCTTACCGTTTCTTAATACCTTGTCTTCATGTTATAGGATGGACTTAGATTGAAGTACTTCTTCTTGATCTTCGATTTTTGGAGGGTCTGCAACTATTGCTTCTTTTGATGGTGCTCCTTTGTAAGGCTTATGTAGGTTCTCACGGAAAACATTGTGCATGAGCTAATGGTTGGGCAACTTCAATTGATAAGCCATCTCATTGACTGGCTTTAAGAATTTGAAGGACCATAGTATCTTTTTGCTAGTTTAGCATCAGACTCTTGGTGGTCTGTAGGATTCTTGCCCGTAGTATGCCTCAGATGAGCCTTGAGAAACTTTAGCAAGACCCAATCATTTTCCTTAAAGGCTAAGGCTCTTCTGTGCAGCAACCCTTTTTGCCTTTCCTGTGGGATAGATATAACCCCTTTAATCTTTGGAAAAGATTCTTCTAGGTCTCCGCTATATTCATTAGCAGCAAAGATCTTCCCATGTACTTTAAGTACTAAGGGACTTATGGATCTTCCTTCTTTAACCTCAAAAGGTACTTTCTCCATAGAAGTATGTACAATATCATTGTATGCATACTCTATAGGAGGTAGGTACTTCTATCATTGAGAACATTGATCTACTTCCATGACATAGGCTTTTAGTATATCAAGAATTGTTAGATTTAGTTATTTCACTTTGGTCATCCATTTGTGGATGATAGGCCGAAAGAGAAATTTAATCTACTTTCTAGATTCTCAAAGAGACCCTTCTAGAACTTAATGGTCATTCTAGGATCTCCATAGTGTCGGAAAGCCATGATGCTTCAAAATTTGAGATCTGAAGAGGGTTGCCATTTGATGTGCCTTAATAGTCTTTTTGACAGGCATAGAGTGTGTTTTCTTGTTAAGCCTGTCGACTGAAACAATCCAAGTTGCTTCCCTCGATCAAATTTCAACTTTTAGTATACCACCCATTTTGAAACATACTCTTGTATGTTTACTTTTCATGGTAGACCAACAGAAATACATTTCTACTCCTTGAAGAGTAGATTATGGATTTCCTCTTTGCCCCGCATAAGAAGAAGTATGGGATTCATACATGACTTTCTTATTGTATGGGTGAGTAACACATAGCCTATTGCCGTTTGGAAGATAACCATCCCTCAAGGTGAATGGTTCTTTTTTTCTTCCCTAAGTAGCATACTCATCTATCATAAAAGATAGATCATTGTGAGTTGCTATAGTCACCACATTTACCCTTGGTCGTTGTGAAAGTGCATCGACCACTTGATTGTGCTTGTTAGCCATGTGAGCAATATGAAATTTAAATTGAAAAAGAAAATTTGCGTACCTCATTTGTTTGTCGGAGAGCTTGGTTTGCGTCATGAAGTTCTTGAGGCTTTGTGATCCATTTGTACGATGAATGGAGTTCCCAAGAGATAGTGTTTCAACATGTTTAGGGCATATAGAATAGCTAGTAGCTCTTTTTCGTATTTGTCCAACTTATTGAAGTTGAGTCTTTGACTCTCATATGCTATGGCATGTCCTTCTTGGAGAAAAATAGCTCTAAGGCAATCACCACAAGCATCACATTGGACCTCAAATGGCTTTGAGAGATCTAGTAGTGTGAGCACACATTGAGAGATAAGCTTCTCAAAAGCTTCTTGCACTTTTGAAGTCCATGAATACTTAACTTTTTTTTTTTTTTTAAAGTCATGTAATGGGCTATCTATTAGCAAGAATTTTTTCTATGAAGCATCTATAATATGCACACATACCTATGAAGCTTCGTACCTCCTGTAGATTCCTTGGATTAGGCCATTATTTTATTATCTCTAACTTTGTTGGATCCATACGAGTGCCATCATTAGAGATAATGTGACCTAAATATTGAATCTCTTGTATGAAAAATTCACTTTTTTTTAAAATTAATGAAAAGCTTATTCTCTCTCACAACTTGAAAGATTACCTGGAGGTGTCCCTTGTACTCCTCAAGAGAATTTGAATGGCCTGAAGTTTTTTGTCCATCATGAGTTTGAATGCGTTTGGAGCATTTGTCATGCCAAAACTTGTAAATTATCAAATAGATCTTCTACTCACGGCATGGGAAATCTATTTTTGATAGTACTCTTATTTAGTGCTCTATAGTCGACACACATGTGATATGTGTCGTCTTTCTTATGCACTAAAAGCAATGTTGAACAAAATGGAGAGGAGCTAGACCTCACCATCCCTTTTTCCACCAACTCATGCACTTGCCTCATGATCTCCTCTTGTTGAGCTTGTGAAACTTGATAAGGAGGCTTGTTAGGCACTGAACTTCCTTGTAGGAGCTCAATTGCATGGTGATCATCCCTCATTTTAGAGGTATCTCACTAGGGATGTCATCAATGAAAATATCTTGGGATCCATTTAGGAAATTAGACAACTCTAATTCCTCTTGATTCCTTTTATTGTAAGGATATGGTGTTCCCCGACTCATTAGCATCTATGTACATGCTCTTTTCCCTGTAGGTGGAGTAGATTCTCCTTTCAAGGAAATTCATGTTGGAGGCCATGCGATTAAACCATGGTGGCCCAACGATAACATTCTCATGTTTGAGAGGGGAGATGAAGAAATACTTTTTGTCCACATACCTTTGGACATGAAGCCTCCTTTTTTCAATTAAGGGAGTAACTGAGATGTCTTGTCCCTTGATAGATCCATCGGCATCTCCCATCTCGTGGGCTTGTATGCCTAGCTTGGTGGTCAATTCCGTGGAGTTGAACCAGGGTCAAACAAAATAAAGACATCATGCTCTTGCATCTTTTCCCAAGCATAGGAAAGGAGAAATCCTTTTGGCAATGAGCATCCTCTTTTGGAGCTTCAAACATAGAGGCTCTAGGAGTCTCATTTTGGGCAATTCTATTGGGGCAAGGACGATAACCATGGCCTTGCTCCCCACACTTAAAACATTTGTGGTCCTTATGAAAAGCTTCTAACTCTTTAGAAGAGAGTTTATATTTACCTTTGTAAACTCCCTTCTCCTTGGACCGATTGTTGTTGTTGTTGGAATAGCCTTGGTAAGAACTTTGGACATCGGTTTACCCCTTGGCATCACTTTTGTCTTTATTTTCCATGGGCTTGCCATTCCATCTAGCCCCTTGTTGGAAATTGATGCGCGAAGCAACCATGGTGTGGTGGATTACTTTGGTGATAGAACCAGGTTGTTGAGAGTTGACATACTTGGTCATCTCTTTGGGTAATCTCGCACAGAATTGTTGCTTTTGCTCGAAAAAGTCTATCTTTTGAAAGATAGTAGCCTTGAGATGTAAATCCCAAAACTTGTCCACATATTTGTGGATAGATTCATGAGAGAGAAGCTTTAAATTTCACCATTTGGTAAGCATTTTGTCATTTGCATCACTTGCAAGGAATTGCTTCATGTTGGAAACTTGTAGAGTTTTCCATGTCTTTGGAGCTTCACCGTTGCCACGAAGGCTAGCCCACCATTGACGAGCCGATTTTTGGAAGTGCATAGCTACATGGTGTGCTTGGAGGACTCCGTGAAGCCCTCGTTTCCAAAGGCCGCATCAAATTGTTGGATGAAGGCCAATAATTTTTCGGTAGCACCAAAGGTGCCATCATAGGTGAGAAAAGAGATACTCTTTCCTTCCTCTTTGAACTTCTTTAGCTTTTGTGACCTTCGCCATGCAGGGTAAGATTTGCGATGTCCTCCCCTCTTGTATTATCTAGGAGAATAGCCACAACTTTCATCGATAGAGGAGGAAGGAGAAGAAGAAAGAGAAGAGGGTGACCTCTTTCTTGCCCTTTTCTTCCTTTGTTACCTCTGTTCCCTTTTAGAGCGACAAGAAGAAGGACTATGGGTTAACCGTTTCCTCTTGGGAGGACATGTCGATCATCTAAACCACCATCTTCATGGAGCCACATCTTTTGAAGAACTTAGGGAGTCATTGCTTTCTCCTTCTTAGATTCCTCCTCTCGTATGGGAGAGAGTCTTCTTTTGGGGGTCTCACCAAGAGGCCTCTTAAGCTCTCTCTCCTCTTTGAGAGGAAAGGAAATCCCATAAGCACGAAGTTGTTGAGTAACTTCGACTTGCAAAGAGGGGTTTCCCATAGCTTGTTGCAACCTAGTAACAAGATAATTAACAAACATGGGGGCATAATCATTAACACCTTCATGTGCAAAATCAAAGTTATGAATGTTCATTCTACTCTCTTGGTTATTGTCAGCCATGTTAATTAAACTTAGTGTTACTTAGTGTATGCTTTGGCAATTCAAAACCTTAGTTGCTACTCCTCTTAGCCTTTGAAAATAGGCACTTAAGTATCTACACCCACACATCGAATTGGTTAATTATAGAGAGTAGTGGAGTGAGTTTAACATAGCGAAGTTGTCGAGGGATAGCTCCTTTCGAACTTCTTATGGCTCAATAATGGTAAAGCCATAGGCAAGTCTAAAAAGACTCCATTATTAAGACCAAAGCTTCCGAGGTGTGCACCATATCCCACATAGTGGGCTCAACACAATCGATAATAGATCCCAGTCCCGCTTACCCTAATATAATTAACCAAATCAACCATTAAGAGGGTACTTAAGGACCTCTCTTCTTAAGAAAGAAAAGAGAAACCAAATGCTATGATACCAATGTAATGAAAATGGCCTATGAACTTTTAGAGTAGCGGAATTAGGAAATTAGGTAAAGCACTTTTGTGAAATTACTTTGAGAGCATAACGGGTGAACTTGATTGATGGTAGCAACATAAACATGGTACTTAGTTAACTTGGCATGAACAATACTTTTGCAAGAGAGAGAGTTTAGAAAACATGACAACAATTGAGGACCGGATTCATACGAAGCCGGTCCCCCCTCCAATAGGCATTTGTATTATAGTTTCTCCCATCAAGAGAGACTTAGTACAATACAATCTTCGTGTTCCTTGTGACCTTGGTGATGCAATGAAGATGGAAAGCTTCATGCATCACAAACATAACATAAACTTTGTAGAAAGCATTAACTATCCTAAGCCTCAAGCCCAAGGCCTCAAACACCTTTGAAGGTGAAGAGAGCTAGTGGGGAATGAGGATAGGGAAGACGAAGAAGAAACATTCCATAGGAGAAAGAAGTAGTTCCTCACTTATCATCGCTCTTCTTGCTAGCATACATAATAGCATAGTAATGAAGATGGAGAAGATGGCAAGCTTAAGCATTGAAGCATTGCTCTTGGTTGTATTGGCATTCCATAGCCAATAGTATTGGTGTAGGCTCTTACTTCTCACAAGCTTGGAGAAGGAGGTGGAGTTCCTCTACTTTCACCAAGTGAGAATCAATCCACAAAATGAGTGAGTGTGTGTGTGTGTGTGTGGTGTATATCCCCCCAGTACCCCCCTTGCTTGCTTGGGGCGAGTTGCAACTTTTCCACATGCTACAAGCTCATTGGACCCCTCTCCCCATAGCCAATCACATGAAGCATGCAATCAAGTACATGGGCAGTCTTTTGACAAGTGTCCTCCTTACCCCTTAGAGAGAGAGAGAGAGAGAGAGAGAGAGCTTGAAAATATCTAGATATTTGTTGGATGGAACTAGAAGCTCATTGGACCCCTCTTTAGCCCAACCGATAGCATTCAAGCACACCATGTGGTTAAACATAGGGAGGGTCTGACATGTGTCCCATGTGCCCTTTTAGAAAAGGGGTGCCCTTTGGGTGAGTGGAAGGTTAGGTCAAAGATTCCCCTAACTTTGGGACTTTCTTGCATAGGAATCTTCTCAAGAAACTTTCTCATTAAGTTTGTAGGGTCTCTTTTTGACTCAAGCACCTTACCCCCCATGCATAGAAAGCTTCTCAAGCAACTCCCTCATTAAGTTTGTAGGGTCTCTTTTTGACTCAAGCACCTTACCCCCCATGCATAGGAAGCTTCTCAAGCACCTTCCTCATTAAGTATGACAAGTACCTCAAGTACCGTAGCCATCAAGCATGACAAGCAGCTTAGGTGGAGTTCCCACCTCAAGCTCAACCCTAGCTTGCCTAAGGTCAAAGGCAAGTTTAGGTCGGGTACCCACCTCAAGCTCAACCCTAGCTTGCCTAAGGTGAAAGGTAAGTTTAGGTCGGGTTCCTACCTCAAGCTCAACCCTAGCTTGCCTAAGGTCAAAGGACTTTTACCACTAACCATTGGAGGTCTTTAATGAAGCTAACCCTAAGGTCTTTTAAGCTCCATTAGTTTCACATTGCTCTTTGATAGACTACCTCCTTTTGGACCCTTATTGAGATGTAACCATCTCTCCTCTTGGTCCCCTGCTGAGGTAAGTCTAGAAGTGCTTGTTGCACATTGCTCTTTTATAGACCATCTCCTTTTGGACCCCTATTGAGATGCAACCATCTCTCCTTTTGGTCCCGTGTTGAGATAGGTCCAGAAGCACAAGTCTCTATTCTAACTCTAGTTCCCGTTTATTCTCCCACATTAAATGATCAGTTTAATACGAGAAAATCATTTGGTAAAGTTAGATATTATATTTTATGACACTATATGCTTATGAGAAATTTTCAAAAGCATGCAGTGTGGAAGATGGAGTATATTGGTGCATCAAGGAACAAATGTAGCACATGTGATATCAAAGGACATCTCAATAGCTTCCACATTTCCAAGAAGGGGTTTTGATGTAGAAGCTTCTCCACTCATACCTCACTGTGCTGAGTGTATGAGGGTCTTTTGGACTTCCTTTTTCACTTACCACTATACCACAACGACTTCGACTCTTATGCTCACCTATACCAGCATGAGTGACACAACATAAATATGCTCAACTCTTCCAGCTTGAGCAATACCTAGAATAGATAAGATGCTTAGACCACAGAGAGTATTACATTTAGGTTTGGGAATAATGCCTCGCTGATTTAGTGGGTCAACTGCCTGACTCTGACTGTAATGCCATATATTTTTAATGGCGACTTGGACGTACCTGTTCAAGGCCAGAAACCCAATTCCATAAGTTTTGGAAATTTAGGCATCTTCCATTGTGTTGGTCTTTGGATGCCACCATTTTTTCAAGTAGGTTGGCAAATTTTGGGTCCTATTGACTTTCTTGTCGTATGTTCACACTGCTTTGTGAAACAAGTCCTTCAGCTCTTGTAGGGACTGATGTAGCCTTTGCTTTATCTCGCATGAGAAGCGGTTATCGAGATGTGTGGGTTCTCTGTGATTGAGTTTCCACGAGCGATTTTGGAACCCACCTTGTCTTTGGTCCGCATGTGACCGTCTTTTGCATTTGCTTCTTTTGCTTGATGACTTGATGGACACTAGGCTTCGGTAGCCATATTTGATGATTTCCATTCTAGAAGCCTTGATTTTGTAGTTGATGACAAGGTATCCATCTGGAGGTTGTAGCATCCTTAGTGGTGGTTGGTTGTTGGCTCTACTTATTGATTGTGTGCCTTTGGGTGGATCCTTGTGCTTCTTGATTGATTTTCATTTTTCCAGGTTGAGCTACAATTTTTGGTAACCATATTTGTGTGTTACCTTCACAAAATCCTTGTGCTTCGAGTAGCTTGATTGGAATTATCCGCTGCTGCACTTGTTTGTGTTAGCTAGCTTTATTGAAGTCCCGACTTTGGCACCCATACTTGTCGTGTTGCTTGTTTGGAATATCTTTTTGTTTGCATTTTGTTGTTGCTCCTTCTCTTGCGCGAGTTGTTTGTATTCTGATGATAGCTTGGCTCGCTCCTTCTAGAAACTCTTTCTTGAGCTGAATACATCCAGGCTATCTTCTTGGCCCAAATATTAATGTTTCCTTGGAAATAGCCTTGAGCAGTGATTGACTCATTTGATGCTACCCACCCTATCACCTTTTGTTGCTTAGGTTCAACTTGTGTCTTATGTATCCAAATTGGGCTTTGACTTGCTTCTGCTCTTTGGATACTAACACTTGGTTGATTCTCTTTAGCTTCTTCCTAATGCTTTGATGTGATGGAAACTTTGGTTGTTGATAGACTTTTTGCTTCGGTTTCCATTGCATTGTTGATGGTTTGGATCTTGATGTAGAGGTTTCGCGAGAAGTTTGATGGAAGATCGTTGAGGGTAAAGTCGTCTTGCGAGGTTGATATACTTCAACGTTTACCTTTGATTTACCTTTTTCCGTGATGGTTGGTGATTTCTTTGAGAAGCTTCATGGAGTCTTACCGTTGTTGTTGTTGAAATTTTTGATTGTTGTCGAAAGAAGATGTTCCTCTATCTTTCTATCATGATTATACTCTCTTTGATATGATGGGATCCAATTATGTGGAAAGTATCATTGTACTCCCCAGTACTCAACTTGAGTACGGCTTCTACCAAGCCAAAGTTAGGAATCGGTATTTTTGAACGTGTGTACACTATCTCCACTAACTTTTTGATTGGTGGCTTTCCTATCATGATCCACGTCCCATAAGTCATTAGATTCTTTTTTGCTTTTGGATCTATCACAACTGAACATGTGGTTTTGACTCCTGTTTCTCCGCATATGCTAAATTTGATCGTCCTGGGAGACAATTGACCTTCTTCCTTATCCATGTTCTTGTCTTGATCTTGCGTTTGTTGAGCATTTGATGAACTTGGAAACTTTGCTCCTTCATCTGCTTTCATTTGCACTCTTTCTGGAGTCAGTTTCTTTGAAAAAAAAATTGTTGATTCTTCAAGTATGTCAATGATGACATATTCTCGTTGTTGCTCTGCTCCCTTCGTGTGCAACTTGGTATCATGCCTCGTGACGTAGCCATCTGTCTCTCTTTTTTTGCTTTCACACTTACAAACCTCGTTAGCTTCCTTCAACACCTTTATCGTAAATAAGGGAGTTATGTCAAAGCCATCTTCATCGCAAAATTTGGTGTTGGTTGCATCATTTACACAAACATCAAGAGTCGCTAGTATTTGATCCTATCCAAAGGGTTCAAATAACTCCTATGGGAATGGCTGCTCAAACGTCGTGCATCCTTTCAAATGTAGGTCCTTTTTGAGAGTTTCATTCCTCAAGCCCTCTATGAAGAGAACTGCTAATCTTTCATCTTGCGGTAACTCTCTCACAGAACATCTGTCTATGTATTGTTTGAAGCAAAGCAGAGCTTCCTTCACTTTTTCATCTGTGTTGTGTTTGATTCTTCTTTTTGAGAACTCCTCTACAAACTCTTGTAAAAGTTGTGCTATGTTAGAGAAATCATCTTTGTTTAGTGGTTGGAACCACGTCAAAGCCGTTCCTTCTAATGTCAATCCAAATCCATCATACTGAGTATGGAAATCCTCAATCTATTCAGCTCTCAAAACTTGTTTGAAGAGTGAGACATGAGTATACGGATCCCCTGACCCACTGTACTTTGTCTTGACACATTGAGCCACTTGGTATGGTCTTAATCATTGTGATCTAGTCACCAATCTAACCAAGTCGTGGTCTCTTGGAAAGATGTCTCTAGGTCTCACCTCTCGTCTTGGAGAAAATCCCCGTGGAATCCTCTCTGATGTGTACTTTGGCATTGTTTTTGGCTAAAAGTAAGTAAATATTGGAGTACCCTTGTATGTATATCATTCTAATTCAATTGGATTGACAAGTATGTACTCACGTCCATACTTATCTACCATTAAAACTTGCACTCTGTTGGCATCTGTATACGTGAATGCATAAAGGTTCTTATGGGTGGTCAACTCTCCAACATTGGGTTCTACACACTTGTAGAAGATATATGAATCTCCATTTGTGAACCTATACAAGCCCTAATGAGCATAATCCATTGGAACTCTCATGGCTTCGTTGGTTTTGATGAATCTCACATTTGGTTTGTTGATTAGGGGACCTCTCCTCTAGGTATTCTCCTAATCACCTTGTTGTCGGCATTGCAGTGTTTGTTACGTTTTTCATGTCTCTGAGTGGAGTAGAAAACCCTGGTGGTGGATGATTTGTTATGGTTAAGGCTCAGTCAAAACTCTCAAGGTACTCTCTTACAAGCCCACTTTGGCTTAGTGCAACTTATCCCTTTTTGTCCCTCATCAGATCTTTGGGATCCTTTGGTCTCTGGAAACTAGTTCTGGGAACCCAATTTTTTTGGAATTAGGAAACCTAGAAAAATTCAGCTCTAAAACCAAGCTTTCTTCCTAGGTATACCTGACTCAATTTAGAGTTGTCTATCAAAAGTTAGAGCACTTTTAGTGAACTGCACTTGAAACAACACTCAAGACAGTCTCATGACCAAAACATAGGACCTTTGGCTTGTATATTGGTGTCTAGAAGGCATTTTTAGCTCAAACTTGAGATTCGGGATGTTCTCAAGTATGTTTACAAGATCACCAAGTCAGATACCCCCACTATGCTGCGGTTCATGGATTGCGATCCATTTTCCTTTGTCAAATTTTTTTCTCGAAATTTTCCCAATTTTTGACAGTATGTAGTCGAGGTTATATGCATGCTCTGTAGCAATTCTCATCAAATTCTGAAGTTGAGGTACATGGATTGCGATCCATGTTCAACCATCTGGACTTGATCTCTAAGGAGTTTATTTCTGACTATGTCCACAAGCTAAATCTCATATCTTTTTGGATTTGGATTTGTTTTGACAGGTCAAATGGCCAAGACTAGGTTTGCAGAGCGATTTTCAATCTGTCACCTGTTTTGCTTTCTTTTGACCCAAATTTGTTGATTTTTTTTTTCTAAAATTGGACTTGGAGATATGTTTCCTTATGTATGCAGTAATGATCTGGAAAGTTTCAAGTCAAGTTGTCACTATGGGTACATGGATCGCGATCCATGTTTGGAGCCCAAATTGAGTTTTCTTGGTACCATCAGAATCAACATGATTAGGAGGTCATGGTATCAATTTTTTTGAAAATGGACCTTTGGATTGAAAATTAGATCAGTTCTAGCACTTTGTAAGAGTACTTGACAGTTTTGGGCTTTTGACTTGGTTTTTAATATCCAAATTCAGTTTTGCAAAGACCACTAGACTCCTTGTGATGTCTGCTAGCTATGGTGCAAGTTTGGTATCAATTTGTGATAGAGGAACATGGATTACGATCCATGTACGTATGTTTCAGAAGGTACTAAAACTTGGCACACACCTTCCCCTTGGTCTACTGATCACTGCTAAGTGGTTTTTGTATTATTTTGATCACTCTAGATCACGAAAAAGTCAATTCACAGGTTTGTTTTAGGATTTTCACCTTGAACTATTTTTGAGACTTTTGATGAGTTTTTTGGATTTTTTTGACAATGATTCTTTGGAGACTTTTGTTTACAATGGTCTCTGCTCTACAGATTGGAGAAGCTTCTATCCAAAAATTCTTAGGGGTACATGGATCGCGATCCATGTTCCACCACTTTTGGACTTGATCTTTGATCTACTGATAGCTTATGATCTTTGTAGCTTGCTCCACAAAAAAATTCTGAATTTGGATCAGTTTTGCCCAATCAAAACAGACTTCTACAGTTTGCGTTGTGACAATTTTGACAATGTTCTGTTTTTTGCTCTTTTGACCACTTTTTACAGCTTTTTTGCATATAGTTATTTTGGGAAAGTTGTTCCAAATGATACCAGCTACCTACTGCTCAAATCTCAACCAATTTTTTTTGGATGAGGTATATGGATTGCGATCCATGCTTGACCTCATTTTGACATGAAACTTGGTCATCTTATAGTCCATGTTATGGTGATACTCTTCCCCAGATCTTTTTGAATTTGGCCAACTTTTCCCAGTCAAAAGTGAGTTTTTTTGTCTACCCTGTGGTTTTTGGCTATCTGGCACGGTGTTTTGATCAACTTTTTGCAATTTTTTTCTTTGATCTCTTTTGGCAAAGTTGTTCCACTAGTTATCAGGGATGTACTTGTCAAATATTAGTCCCAAATGTCAAAAGGTACATGGATCGCGATCCATGTTTCACAGCATTTTTTCATGAATTTTATTTTGCCGGTTCTCTATTCCCTGTAGATGCCAAATCTCACCTCTTTTGGAATTTGGATCCCAAAAAGTTCAAAAACCCCAAATTTTGTGTGTGAAATGCCTGTTTTGCTGTTTTTGCCCTAATTGTCAATTTTGATGTGATTTTTGAGTTTTTCTTTCAAGCAAACTTGATCAGAGCAATTTTCCATTGATGCACAGTGTCACTAGTCACTTTTCTGCCAGAATGGTCTCTGGGGTACATGGATCGCGATCCATGTTCCTCCACATAATCTGGTCAAACTTCTCAGATTGGTTCTAGAGAGTATGCTTGATGCCCTTGATCCACAAATTTTTGAATTTGGATCACTTTGGATGTCTCTACCATCTAATTTTCCGAATTTCAGAGTTATGGTCATCTCGACCAAAATATGGTTTCACCCTTTTTTCCCTCAATCTTTTAGCCAATATTTGATAATGGTAGTTTCTACTTACCCTACCTCTAAGTATAGAATTGAAACATGAAACAAAAACAAATAGAACGGTACAATATAAAGTTGAAATGGAAAATGGAACAGCACTCTAAAAGCATAGAGAAAATCAAAGAATGAAACTCTTTTGGCTATCTCACTCACAACCCTCTTTACCTCTCGAGGATAGATCTAGCAAATCCTTGACTTTTAGAGTCTACCAAGCACTAAACCCCATGTCTAGTTGCTTCACTGCTAAGGTGAAAATGGAATGGAGAGACAAATCTTCAAAAAAGAACGCTCTAAATACACACTAGGTCACTCACCATCTAAGGATCATATCCCTGGCAACGGCACCAATGTTAGTGGCTCGTCGCAACGGACGTCTATAGCATAGCTATCGAGCACTAACATAATGTCAATACTCAGAGAAGTGACTCGGATGGGGTACGGAAACACTTTGAGATCGTCAATTTCAAGAAGTGAACCTTAACAAGCAAACACACTAACTCAATGTTAACCCTCATGCACATTCCTATCACCTTAAACGGATGCCATATTATTTATTGGTAGAGTAAGGTACGGGGCTTATCAGTCCAATAGGAAAAGGGTAAGAGTGATCGGCGATGAGAGGCGCACTCTAACTGGAACATTCAAGGGATTAGTTGGCTAAGCATGGGCGCCCAAGTGTGAATGGGGCAAGCTCATATAAAAGTCAACTAAACCTAAAATTCACTCATTCTCTCATTTGTGCAATTGAAGAGTGCTCTTGCTCCATCTCCATCTTTTTCTTCTTCATCTCCTTGTGTGTGTGTGTATGCGAGAGAGAAGAGAGAGGAGAGAGAGAGAGAGAGAGAGAGAGAGAGAGAGAGAGTGCGATTGAGCTTGCGGCGGCACGACGGCGGCGAGGCGATTGAGTGCGGCGTATCGGCGTCTCCCTCTTCTTCGCGGCGAGAAATCCTCCATGATAGCAAGCGTAGAGCGGTGAGTGACACACCATCGCCATCTTTGAGCTTACTAGTTTAGGCTTGTTGTGTGCTTGGAGCCATTTGTGGCTCACACACACTGTATCAGTAAGTTCCTTGCATTGACACGTGCGACATACGTGCACACTCAACAAGCAAACCAACACTCAATGATCATGGAAATCTACCTATGTCTTTTCTCATAGCTCTAGGTCATCACATCATTTCGGCACTCGAATGGACTAGAAATGCAACGAAACTTTAGGAAGAGGTCTAGGACACCTAGGGGCACTATCCTAACAAGTCTGGTTGCAATCAAACAAGGTATCAAAATCACGATCCATCATGAAAAAGGTCCTGAAAAGTGCAACAGATCCCTCCAAAATTGTTGCCCTATGGTCTAAGAACGCTCTCTTATGGTCAAAATGACTAAAAACAGTGATTTAAGCACTCAAATCTACAATTAAGGCTCACAAACGCGTAGTCGCGAACCACAAAAAAATGATAATGCTTTCACTTAAATGAAAGAGCAAAAAGAGAGGAACACAATACAAGTTTTGAAATTGAAAACTAATTACCCAATCGTTAGAAAAGTTGATTACAAGTTGGAGCAGCTTTGTAGCTTGAGCGTACGTAAAGCAGAGCTCTTTCTCTTCTGAAGATAAGCCTCCCCTTACATTAAAGTTATTGAAATTTATACCTAGGGCCTTTCTAAATGGCCAGTGGCCGGCTCGCACGAACCTTTTGTCAGGACAAGGGCAAGGCCAGGGAGTCACGGACTATGGCCAAGGGCCAAGCTAGGCAGTGTGGACAGGGGATCCAACTAGGGCAAGGGCTAGGAGCCTGCCTTTATAATGGGAGGTTGGGAGGAGGATCCTAAGGTCCTCTCTCTCCCGAGGACTTTGATAAGGCTAAAAAAGAGAAGTTATGTTTTTAATGCTTAGGAAGCGGCCACGGCAAAAAGGATTGTCCCAAGGGGAAATCTACTACTCACGGCAAGGAGAAAGCAGTGCACACGGTGCAACTGCTGCCTCTTGAGTTTTCCTCACGATTCTTTATGGTGGAAGTAACACACACCGAGGTGGTGCATGAATGCTGTATCACAGCTTCCATGTGGCAACAGACCTTCGGTCCACATGAGTTAGTGCGTATGCACGGATCTCTTCAAGGGCACAAGGTGCGCATCTTGGTAGATGACGGTGCCACTCACAATTTCATTAACTATGCATTAGTGAAAAAACTCAGATTGCCCCAAACTCCGAGTTCCCACCGCTACAAGGTAGCAATGATGAATTTTTATGATGCCAAAATATGGGATACTCAAGTCCGAGCTGTACTGTTGGAAATACAAGGCTATTCCACATCCTTGGATTTTTAGGTTATGAACATGGAGAGGGCAGACGTGGTACTTGGAATGGTTGCATAGCCTACGACCATCACTGAAGCGTAGCTACGAGCACAACATCTTGATGTTTGAATCCCATGGTGAACATGTGTTGTTGTTAGGAGAGAAGGATGTGCCTTCCTCACCACTAATATGTACATCCGAGCTTCTGCAGCTCGTTTCTGATAATGAAATAGATAAAGTTTTCTTGTGTTACTCATTGTCTCACTTTCTTTCCAATATTGAATCTGTGGAAGATTCCTCAACGCCGCATGCTTCTCTCTCACCTCTTCCACCAATGGATATTTCTCAACAAGCAAAGGCTGCTAGTGACTTACAAAATTTATTAAAGGAATTTCACGATGTTTTTCCTAATGATTTACCATCAGGATTACCGCCGACACGATTGGTGCAATATACCATTGACGTTTTGTTAGCTCTATTAAGTGTGCAGGTTTTGTTAGATCTGGTATGCTCTGTAAGGTGCATGTTTTAGTAGGTCTATTAGTAGTTAGTGTAGTTATGTAATGCAGATAGTGAGCAGGTTGATTATTTTGATAGTGTGTTGTGTTAGGCAGTGTGTGTGCAGTGCTAATTAGTGTTTGTTAGCTCTGCTAGCTGTAGGTAGCTTAGACAGAGCTACAAAGTGTAGCTATGCACCCGCATGAGACAGGCTCTGTGTGCGTGAGCTCGATACCCACGCAACACAACCTCACCTTATCCACATAAAGTTTTTGCGGAAAAAGTTTTTTCTCAAGAGAAAAAAAGCTTGAAAAATATGAGACCCAAAAAGAAAATTTAAAAACAAAAGGAAAAAATAAAAAATCTTGTATTAAAAGGAAGGGATCGGGATCGTCCCCCAAGCCCAAGCCCAAGCCCAAGCCTTAGTCGTCAGTCTTATGATATAGAATAGACACCACTATATATATAAAGACTACCCCCTCAAGTGAAGGGAGGGCATGTGGGACAAATCCTTCAAGTCCTCCACCCTTCCCTTCACACTTACACCCTTGAGCTTACTAATTTTAGCCTTCTTCTCGATTAGAAAAAGCCTTTTTTAAAGGATTCCAAGGGCTTTAAGTAATCAAATTGAGGGCTGTAAAGCATCGCACGTCCCTCTAATCAAGATGCTTGTTTTTAGCTATCACATGCTATATTATGTGGCTTGGTTAGAAAAAAGGACAAAAAAACAAAACATTGAGAAACACCCAAACAACTAGGTGAGCAGCCTTCACAGGCACTCACCAACACTTCTAGGGTGTTGAGGTCACATGCACCTATGCTATGGTCATGTGCTAGAGGATGATCATATAGAGAGTGTCTTCATTTATGCGGGCACCCATTATTCCTCCACATTAGGCTCTAGGCCCTCAGCGGCGGGAACACCCACTCAAGACCCACATATTGCATCTAGCGACTCTTTCTTTGACTACAACATCATGGAAGGTTACCTGACACTCAATCCCGATAGTTCAAGACAAGACATGTATGCCATGGGTCCACGGTCCAGGCCGAGCGTGTTTAGCCACTTGAAATAGACTCTTGGTAGAGCCACTCGCTCCGAACATGGAGCTAGCAATATAAATGAAGGGGGTGGGTGGGTAAGTTCACTGTTCATGACCAATGTAAACCCCGCGCTCCTGGAGAGTGTGCATGTGAATACTCCATTCAATGCACTCCCTGACTCTTTAGAGCTATTCCCCTCCAAGGTTATATTACCTAATGGTAGAAGCCTTGCCGAAGTGCAAGAGGTTGAGTGATATATCATTGCAGCTAGGGAAAAAGAAATCAAGAGCTTGCGCAAGATAGAGCAACGGGGAGACCTAAAGGCGAAGGCCCCTATGTCAACATCCATGCTAGTCCAGCAATCGAGTGCTTTTGAATTAGCAACCATAAAGGGTTAACCCATAGAGAGCCACATTGCATCTAGTTCAAAGGACACTCCTAACACCTCAATCCTAGATGGAGTGTTTCTAAATGAAAATTGGAAGTATGAACTACAAACGGAGACTTTAACCGACCTATACACAGGTCACACCTATCATGTGGGTTGGTTAGATGTCCTACAATCCACATCGGGTGCTACTAGCGTAGAGGAGCATTAGAAAAGAGTTTGTGATGTCATCCATAGGGTTATTGAGCTGGAAAGGCAGAACAAGGGGATCCACATGCCTTCAACGGGTCTCATGAGATTCTTGGGTACAGGGAATTCTAAGAAACCTACTTTATCACAAATGGAGACTCCCTCAGTAAGCTCGATGGATCCTCCATATGTTGTTTCGCCAGGGGTCTTAATACAATCTAAGTCCATAAGCGATAGCTTTACCTTTCCAAGTTTAGCTCAACTTTCTCTTGATGACGCGACAGCTACCATGCCTACCCCAGTGATGGGCATGGCAAAAAAAACGTCATGGACCTCATTTACTAGTAAAGCACTGCTACATGGTGGCCCAATGCCTACAACAATACCTACAAGTGCGTATCAATCATATGCTCCTATGGGTCCTCGTGCTCATGTAGCTCCTACCCCTCCCATTGTTTCAACAACTTATGCTCCACTAACACAACATCCAAGCCCTTATTTCAATGGGACCATACCAACTAGCGTTAGCATGTCACATCCCACATCTGTTATGCTCAGGGTCACAAATATGAAGTTTGGACCACCACATGGCACAACATCGTACCTAGATTGGGACCCGAGGATCACCCGTAGCCTAACCCCTATTCCAAATGTAGTCCCGATAGTGCCTATCTCTACTATACATGCTCACTTGTGTGACTTGGCAACAAGCTATTGGTCGATTTATTACTAAAAATATGTGTAACATGCTTGATAGAGAGCCTAGAAGTTGTTAAGTATGGAGCCTGATTTACCCTTGTAATTTTTTGTGGTAAAAGCGCACATTTGTAAGGCCCTCATTATGAGGAGAAGCCATCGTGCGTGAAGGAAAATCACTCGCCCAAAACCAAAATTTTCACGGCCAAGAATCAAGGGCAACTTTGGGGGCCTCGGGGACTTTTTTTTCCCTCGCCGGAATATTCCTTTTTGCCGGAATATTATGGCCGAACGACGGCCGAAAAGTGGTCGGAAAACAACTGTCGGTTGGCCGGTGGCTGGTAGTCAATGGCCGGTGGCCGGTGGTCGGAACTCAATGGCCGGTGGCCGAATTCAAAAGCGGACTTGTCTTCTCAAGGGCGGCCAGACATGGGCGGATTGGAGGGTCCGATTTGGACTTATCTACACAAGGGCGGCTACACATGGATGCCTCTCTCATGAGAGGGCAGCCCTTTTGGCCTATAAAAGGAGGCCATTTCTACACACATTTCATATAGTGTGAAGTTGATGCAACAAGCTGAGAGTGAGGTGGTGAGAGTGAAGCAAGGCGGGAGCTCCATTAAGGGTATAATCCCTTTGTAAAGTACTTCTTATTTTGAAGTACTAAAGCCATTGAGTGGCTGCTTTCCCGTGGATGTAGCCCACATTGGGTGAACCACGTATATCGTGTGTACTCTATCTCTCTCTCTACTCTATAATCTCTTGTGTGTGAAATCTATCTCTCTCCATTAAGTAATCTACTCAAATATCTATTTAGCTACGTCTTATTTCCTAACAGAAGTAAGGCAATACAAATAGCCAAGCTCACACAAAGATTTTGTGGAGACGGGGATGTGAGAAAGCATATCAAAGTATTTGAATAAATATGCGATTCCCTAGGAAAACACAATGACCTACATAAGAGTGATGCTTTAAGCTTGGCCTTGAGTGGGAAGGTTGGGGATTGGTATAGGACCCTAGGGGTGGAAGAGAAAACGATTTACCCTACTCTTAGGAGACTGTTCTTGAAAGAGTACATACGGGAGGGAGTGCTTTCAGGTGTAGCATCTCAGCTCCAGAAAGCCCAACGAGAGGAAGGGGAGTTCGTGAGATACCTTATTGGTCGCTTGAAGCATTTGAATTCTCGTTGTAATCCAAATGAGTGCTTCAATAATAACAAATTTCTCAATAAATTCATTAGGATACTACAACATGAGGATATCTACAATGGCTTAGTCATTAGAGGTATCACCACTTGGGAAGCAGTCACCACCAGTGCGATCCAATTGGAGGACAATTTAATGATTCAAGGAGAAAGAGTATCGTTGAGCCTAAATCTACTAGCTCGCAAGCACCACGACATGATCCAATGACCATAAAGCCTATTGCTAAAGAGCCAAAGATATCTGAGATGACTTTAGCAGATCTCACCAAGGTGATTCAAGAAAGTCTTAGAGACAATCGTGCTCCACAAAACAATCATATGTATCCAAGAAGGGAGCAACAATTGTGCTCAATTTGCTTTGGTCCACATAGTGCCCGTGAATGTCCTACATTTAGAGTAAAATTTAATGGGAATTGCAATGCGTGTGAGAGGTATGGTCATCAAGCCGAGGATTGCATAGTATTTAAACGTGCGACAGCCAATAGACCAACCTTAGCATGGATGGACACACCTTGAGTGATGTCAGCCCCACCTCTTGAACAATTATCAGAACACATGGCCCCTAGGGCCCAAAATGCTGTTCAGGCAACACCATTACCACCTCCAGTGCTAGGACCGCAACCCCACATCCGAGAATCACTTCTGTGAATCAAGTGGGTTGTGAGTCATCTATGGCTTGTGTGGATTGCGAGGATGATTTAGACCCTAATGTTGCCTATGGGATTGATGCACTTTAAGAAAGTCCATAATACTACATGGAGGACTATTAGGGATGAGTCAAACCTGTCTATCAAGTATCTTTTCTTGCAGCAAGAGGCCAAAATATCAATTTCACTTCCAAGAGACCACCTCTTCAATGCTACGAGCGTGGGGGTCCACATCGTGTAGCCGAGTGTCCTGTTAGACTACAAAAGAATTCCACACTAATGCAAACCAATCAAACAAATACAACTACAATGCGGATACTCATGTGTAATCGATGTGGCATATATCATTTGATTGCCCAATGTCCTAATAATCCAAATGCACCAAAGATCACAACATTGAACTTAATTGCGTTATAGAGGAGCCATCACAAAGTACACCTGTAGTACCAGTAAATGTACTCACACGATCAATGCTCCAAAACCAAAATTATATTCTTGAAGAAAGAGACACAACATCAATTGCCCAATATCCGAAGTAGAAGAAAACACGAAGGAAAAGATCGCAAAAAGCAGCGAAGTCAGACCCCAGTTCAAAGACCAACATAGGGACTGGTGATGACCCTGTATATATGAACGACGCTGATTCAAGTGAGACCATGGAGACTAAAACAAAAGAAAAAAACAAGGAAGATCATCATGAGCCACAATGGCCAGGACCCAAGGAACCCCAGAAGTGTTGGGGTATAAAGCCCAATGTGGTCGCCCAGGTAAGTGGGCGGGCCGCCAGGTATGTACACATATTCTTTTGTAAAAACCTAATAAGAACTCACTATGCTCTACACATCACAGTAGAGCGAGTTCACCATATCGTCGTGCTCTTCTTCTCGCACTCTCTCTCGCGTCGCACTTCCGCTCGTACTCCTTCAACTGGTATCAGAGCTCAGATCGAGGCTCGGGGCAGCACTGCAGGAGGCTAGAGTCACCAACTCAGATTGGAGTGAAATTTGACAGGCGAAGACACGGCCCCAAATCTCGTGGGCAAGCCCAAAGGGCTTGGTGTTGTCATAATTTCATTTTGAGGTCATCTCGGCCACCGTTCGGCTTCGACAAAGGTCTGCGCAAGCCATTTTCGACTACGTGGTCTCGACGGGTGCAGATCCGACTTTGCAAATTTGGGGTTTTCGGCCTACGACTGCAGGTGCTGAGGATATCGACACTCCCAGAGTGTTGATTTGTGACTGTCTACACATCAAAGGACGGCTCACAGTTCTTGGAGGCATGTCACATACGACACGGGCGCATCTACACACAGACTGTAGGCAACATCCACTAGTTCATCAGGTAGCTTGTGTTTGCTGCTTGATATTCCAGATTTCATCCTGACATTGCAGGTACTTCCACATGGGATGTATTGTCAGAGATGATGTATGTGTGTTGAGGGTTTGCTGGCTGTGAGTCACGTAGCAAACAACCGCCGCAGCGGTTACAGCATACAGTGGGAAATTTGTGGATATATGACTTTGTGGGAAGTCTATGTACTGTCAGATTTAGTGCAGCCTTTGTTGAGGGTCGAGTGAGGTTTTATTGAGCTGGGGGATTCTCGAATGTTGAGATCCTTTCGGTGATACAGGTCTTGGAGCGATCCCTCAGCTAGGATGTATTGACTGTGAGTTAGACAGTTGGGATTGCATCTTTGCTTTACTGCCGTTGAGGCATTGTCGCAGTCTATGCTTATAGGACAGTGAGAGACAGTACAGGTGCAGGACCGGTTTACCTGCAGCTTACAGTGTCAGAGACACAGTGTTTTTTGAGCTGTTTTTTGCCTGTTTTTAGTACACCAGAGCCATTTTACAAAGGAGACTCTACCAAAATTTCTACAGAATCTGAAGCTTTCTTGGTTCATTTGACAGGTTGATATTGGTTCAGAGGTCAGTTTACAGCGGAAACTCTGCCGAATTTTTCCCAGAAAAGTAAACTACTGTGAAGCGTAGCTATGGCTGGATCACAAGATAGTGCTCTTTACAATCTCAAGAAGCTGGATGGAACCAATTTCCCATTGTGGAAGAAGCAGATTTGGCACGTGTTGGTACAAAAGAAGCAGATAAAACCTATAAAGCTCAAGGGGATAAAACCAAAAGATATGGATGAAGATGAATGGAACGAAATGGATGAATTGGCACTTTCTACCATTATGCTGACTTTGGCAGAAAGCGTTTACTTCAATGTAGCAGACGAGATGTCGGCTTATCAAGCATGGATAAAGCTGAGTGATCTTTATGAGAAGCACAGTGCAGCTTCACAGATATACTCGCTTAAAAAGCTTGTTGACTTGAAGATGAAAGAAGGGACCGCTATGTCCAATCATCTGAATGAATTCAACACCATTTATAGTCAGTTGTCAGTTCAAGGTGTCAAGTTTGATGAACCTGTTAGAGCTATGTTCCTGTTGATCACATTGCCGGAAAAATGGGACACTTTTCGCACAGCTTTGAGTAATTCTACACCTCCAGATGGTTTGAACATAGCAGGTGTAGAAGGAAGTCTGCTTAGTAGAAACCAATAGAAAAACAATGGACAAAGGCAAAGGAACATCCTTAGTTGTCAGGGGAAGGACCAAAGAAAAGTACAAAGTACAAAAGAAAAGTCGCCTAGACATTGCATTTGCAGTGGGAGTAGTAAGTCGATACATGTCAAACCCAGGCAAGAAACATTGGGAGGCAGTGAAAGGAATATTGAGATACCTGAAAGCTACAAAGAGTATGCGTATATGCTATGGGAGTCAGGAGCTAAGTGTAAAGGGTTTTACAGACTCAGATTATGCAGGTGACTTAGACAACCGAAGGTCTACGTCAGGGTATGTCTTTACATTGGTTGGTGGAGCAGTATCATGGCGTTCTAGATTACAAGATTGTGTTACTCAGTCGACTACAGAGGCTGAATATGTTGCAGCATCAGAGGCATGCAAAGAATCAATTTGGCTTAATCGACTAGTAAGAGATTTGGGAATCAAAGAAGAGATGCCTGTGTTATATTGTGATAGTCAAAGTGCTATACAATTGGCTCGCAATCCAGTTTATCACTCAAAGACAAAGCATGTGGATGTGAAGTATCATTTCATCAGGGAAATGCTCGAGGATAAGCAACTTCAGCTTGTCAAAGTTCACACCACAAAAAATCCTGCTGATCTACTTACAAAAGGACTTCCCTCAGAGAGCTTTGCGCATTTTCGCAAGCAGTTAGGTGTAGGGTAGTACATCTGTTGTATATTAGCTTGTATAGTAGCTTCTCTCACACTTAAAGTACCACATTGGACTTTAAGTGGGAGGTTGTTGGGGTATAAAGCCCAATGTGGTCGCCCAGGTAAGTGGGCGGGCTGCCAGGTATGTACACATATTCTTTTGTAAAAACCTAATAAGAACTCACTATGCTCTACACATTACAGTAGAGTGAGTTCACTATATCGTCGTGCTCTTCTTCTCGCACTCTCTCTCGCGTCGCACTTCCGCTCGTACTCCTTCAAGAAGAAGATAGGAACTTGCCCAAATCCTACAAAGGAGATTGAGAGAGTCAAGCAATTAATGAGTTTGGTAGAAGAGACCCAAAGGGATCTAGAGCCTAGGCAGATCCATATTACCGATACAATGTTCCCTACCCGAAATCAACCTCACAAAGACCATAGACCACTAGCCATACCTAGTGTCATCCAAGAAGAAAGTGACTTTAAGTTATTGGGAAGTGGGCGTACTCCCTTCTTGTTGGAGAGAATGTTTACAAAGGGATTACCTAAGCCTATCGAAGAAATGGAGATCCCATCTTCCCCATGTCAAGGGACTGAAGCCCAAAAGTCCCCTTAAATATTTCCAAATTGATAGATTTCATGGCTTCAGAAGTTAGAACCACCATGTCTAAACTATATGGGGACCCCGAGCTATTCTTAGCTCTTTGAGATTTCCTCAATGGAGAACTGAAAGTTGGGCTACCACAATTTTCCCAGATGGATGGAGCTAGGGAGTTGCCAATAGAGGAGGAACATTTAGATGCACAACCCAACCTAGATGAGGATTCTGTTGTTGAAATACCTGTTAGCAAGTTGGGACAATACTTTGAAGGCGATGAATCCAATGCGACCATACCAATCACTACCAAGGGATTAACTATGAAGGGAATCCTTGATGGTGGCGCTGGGTTAGCATTGTATCTAGAAATTGATGGGAATCTATGGGAAGACCTCACCCTGGAACTACAAACATAGTGGTAAAGATGGCCAATGGGACTATTGTTAAACCTATTGGGATGCTAGAAGATCTCGAGATCAAGGTCTTTGGACACAAAATAAGGCACACCTTCATTATTATGGATTTTTCCAAGCACACTATGTCATCTGAGATGATCTTAGGACGTCCTTTCATGAGAGAAGCAAAAATGGTGCACGATCGGTCTAAAAACCATGTCTACTTGCAGTTCCAAGACTCTGTCATTTGAGTTGATCTTGTAACTGGTCGAGCACATCCTCTAGGAAACAGATTTATAATTGATCATAGATTTGACACCACAATTCACTCGGCCCCATTGCAGTATTGTTACACGTGTAAAAAGGACACTCATGTTGGGGAAGATTCCCCTTTTATGGATGTTCTGCATGGGATGACTGAGTCTAACAATGAGATGACTGAGTGGGATAACTGAGTCTAACAATGTGGATTGGGTCCACCTAGCAACAACCATAGACACTTGGATAAATAGGGGGATGACCTAGATAACACATGAGGGGGATGAAATGGCACAACTTGTACCTTTAAATATGATAGGAGTAATGCATATAGCTCCTGATGACCTACAGATGAAGTCTTGACTGACATTGAAACTAGTAGCATCTTAAAAGACTATAGGCCACACGATTTGGAGTCAGAATCATCAATTGAAATTGACTATGAGGACAAAGAATCTGAGTTAAATCTTAATGCAAATCTGGGTACAAACCATTCAGGGCCCAGTGGTACCTTAGATGACAATCTATCTGAGAGAGGAGGAGACACGAGTAGCGATTCATCTAGTGACTCTTCATTGGAGATCGGCTATAATAAAAAATTAGACAAGAGGAGTAAGAGACACAAGAGGCGAAAATATCGAGCCAATGTACGTGGTAGGATAAATGAAAATAAATCTACCACAGAATGGCTCAGTTATATGGGGGAATGTGATACTCATCGTAAGTTGGTAGATAATTGGGGTGAATACCTTCAAAGCATCACGTGGTGCAGTCCACAATCCATTGACATCGCATAGCTAGAAGCTATAGAGAAGCCAAAGTTGAGCCATACTGTAAGGAGACGACAAAATTGAGAGCTAGCTCAAAAACAAAAGGAAGTGGAAGAGAAATCACAGTCCATAGAACAACAAGACCCCACAGATTTACATCCTGCACCTGAGTATTTCAAATCCTATACCATGGAGGAGCGTAAGGTTGTGCATACAAAAGCCTAGAGAACACCTATGAATGGAAGTTTATTGCCCAAGATCTGACAGAGACTAAGGAATATGTACTTAAGAAGCTTCTCAAGAAATTTAAGGACATATTTGCTTGGACATATCATGATATGAAAGGTGTTCCACCTTTCGTGGTGCAACACACAATTCCCATGAATAGCATGACTAAACCAGTCCAACAACGACCCTACCCAATGAATCCTACGTATGCAAAGATTGTTCAAGAAGAGATTGAAAAGCTTGTCAAATGCAAATTCATATACCCTATTGAGCACTCAGAATGGGTGTCTCCAATAGTTATCGTGCCAAATAAGAATGGAAAAATCAGAGTGTGCATGGATCTCAAGAAGGTCAATGCCACCACTAGTTGAGACCATTACCCCTTGCCATATTCGGAACATGTGCTTGAAAGAGTTGCAGGGAAGGAAGCTTATAGCTTTTTAGATGGGTACTCTGACTGCAAACAAATCAAAATTACACTAGAGGACCAAGCTAAAAATTATTTTATCACCAAATTTGGAGTTTTCGCATTTTGTGTTATGGTTTTTAGCTTAACCAATGCCCTTGCGACCTTCCAAACACTTCTTTTAGGGAATATTTGAGGGAGTTTTGAGAAGCTTTTTTAAATGACCTTTGTGTTTATTCTTCTTGAAAAGAACATCTATCATGTTTATCAAAAGTGTAGATTGTATCGCATCTCATTAAACCCTTTCAAATGCCAATTTTGGGTTAAACATGGAGTCATTTTAGGGCATATAGTGTCCAAAAATGGAATTTCCACAGATGAGAGCAAAATTAAAGCCATTTCCAGTTTTCCACCACCCACAAACTATAAAGGAGTTCAAAGGTTCATGGGCTATGTTGGTTATTATCGACGGTTTATTTTAAACTTTGTTGAGATAGCTCGCCCATTGTACAAGCTTCTTATTGAGTTCCACTGGACCGCGGAGTGTGACCATGATTATGAGTTATTAAAAAAGGCCTTAACAAATGCTCCCAATCTATGAGTGTCCGATTGGAATGTACTTTTTCATGTGCATATTGATGCATCAAAATTTGCTATTGGGTGCTAGCTTAATCAGGAGAACATAAATTGGACTACCCCATTAGCTTTGCAAGTCATCGATTAAATGATGCTGAGAGGATCTACACCACTATAGAGCGGGAAGGTTTAGCTATGATTTACGTAGTAAAGAAATTTTGCTACTACCTTCTTGCTAACAAATTTGTTTTCTATGTGGATAATCAAGCATTGTTGTATCTAGTAAATAAACCTTGTTCCACGGGAAGAATTACATGATGGTTATTAATTCTTCTTGAGTTTGATTTTATCATTGTGGTGAGACCAATAAAAGACGTCATGGTGGATCATTTGTCTCGCATACCCAATCGTGAATCCCCTACTGGAATCGGGTAACTAACTGCTAGGAAGGTGTTGCAATGAGACTATTGGTGGCCTACCTTATTCAAGGATGCATCACTTTTTGCAAAAGGGTGTGATGACTGCTAACGTTACAAGATCACACAACAAAAGGATAAGACGTCCTTACATCCTATAGACTTTGTAGGCCCAATTAGTCCGATAGCTCGTAACATTCAATCTCGATATATTATTATTGCCACTGACTATGAGACAAAGTGGGAGGAAGCCAAGGTGACATGCAAGGCTGATGCAAGGTCAACTGCTAAGTTTCTCTTTGAGAACATTATTACGTGATTTGGTTGTCCCTTTGAGATTGTGAGCGATAATGGTACTTATTTTATAAGTGTAGTGATAAGGAACTCACCAAAAACTTCATGATAGCCCACCATAAGTCTACATCTTATTATCCACAAACAAATGGCCAAGCTAAGAGCACTAACAAGACTTTAATTTCTATCTTGACCAAAACAGTGGAAGCTCATCACACAGATTGGGGTTTGAAGCTGAAGTCAGCTCTATAGGCTTATCGTACTTCTTATAAAGTGGATATTAATTATTCCTTTTATCGTAGCTTAACTAGAAGGTCTTCTAGGTATAGCCTCTAGTCAGCCCTCGGACATAAAACACTTTGCTTTCGCAATTAAACAACTTAATTGACTAGAGAGAATTGAAAAGCTTGTCCATGGTATCAATAGTTAACCTCTAATGCCTCTCGACCGTGAAATTAGTGACCCTAGACTTGTTTACTTTTTGACATTCACAAGTGCTTATGCGTTTGATTATATTATAGTTTAATGTTTACTGCTGCAAAATTGTTTAATATTTTGTTACCAATCAATTTGTGTGCCTATTCACTGCATATGCTTTTTAATTATATATGTTCTATGCAAATGCAATTACTGTGCCATTTTTGGTTGATTTTGTAGTGATTGAAGAAAGCTAAAGACTACAAACTCAGATGTTTTCCAACTCAATGAATGGGCTTCATCTCACTAGCTTGCGAGGACAAACTATACATCAGGAAGGGAGGCATGTTAACCACTTTACGGGCACCCTACACTTACGGACACCGTATCACCTTTGAAAAACGCCTTATCACTTTATTTGAGTCAGGGACCAGGCTTGCCAGTCGTATAGGTGCATAGGTGATTGCCGATGAGAGGTGCACCACTTATCTCATTTTTACATTACTTTTGCTATGATCGGCCAGTGTGGACACCCATGTGTGAATGGGTCAGATTCATATAAAAGGTCCATTTTGACATAAATCCTCATACTTTGAGGTACATGCTAAAGAAGTGCTCTTGCTCTACCTCTACCTTTGTGGATGGGTTTCCTAACCTCACTCTTATCTTATTGCAGACAAAGCGAGAATCACGAACATAATTGTTAATCCATGGGATGAAGTTGATTTGACTAGTGCATGGAGGCTACAAGAGGGTGTCAATCTTTTGGCAAACAAGAGACAACTCGCATTTAACACAAGCTACACTCAAATTACCTAAGTCATCAAAAGCTAATCGCCAATTGGTAGGCAAACCATGATCGTTATAACATCAAACGACATCCAAATGCTATGAAACTTCTAAGAAAAGTATATGAGACCTAAACACACATGCTTATAGTCTCAAATATCACTTTCTATGAAGTACAAAAAAGACAATTATTAACAGTAGTGAGATTTTGACCTAGTCGTTTCTGACCCTGAATGAATCTACATGCTTAGCAATGATGCCCCAATACCCCGCCTATACTTACTTTGTGATTTTCTAGCTTAAATTCCTACTTATGATGAAATCAGGCCACGGGTGGGCGACGTCAAATGCTACAATTTATCATAATTTATTTACGTCAATGTGTAGAGCTCTTACCTGTGGTTGCAATGCAACAGACAACATTGCAATGTGACAACCGACAAGAGAGATAGAAGCAGGAGAAGGAGAGAGGAGAGCGCCGTTAGCTCACGCTGTGTATTTCCTATCCAAAAACTTAATAATAACTTTACAAAATTGGCCTTTAGACCTCAGCCAAGGCTTCTTAGGTCAAAAACTAATCATCTGGGAGCTCTAATCAAGGATAAACTGATACAATCTCGAAGCTTATAGCTTCGACTTGTAGATTACAATATCCACTCGTCAAATAGGAGTTACACCATTCTCAATTTATCAAAAGAATAAGTGTTTTTACAATAAAGCTCCCAAAAAATGTTAGGTTAGCTTGTTGTCCCCCCCTCGTCGACTGTGTCGTCCCTAGACACATTTTCATGGACTGAAGTAGTGTTCGTGTTGACGGCTGGCGAGGCGATGAAGCGCTTTTTGATATCGGATGCACCGTTCTTTCTCAAGGACTTGCAAAAGCTGAATAGTAACTTTATTCTTTAGTTCTTTGGCTGAATATCCGACAAACCTTACAGTTAGTTAAATTACTGAGTGCAATTAAATTACTGATCACTAGTCCAAAAATCTTTGTACGCCATGTGAAGAACCCGGTGTAAAAAGCTTCTTCAAATGCCAACATATTGCTCGATGGCAAGAACATGCATCTGGCATAGAAGCCGTAAAGGACTTCTTCTGAAGGTTGCCCACTTAAATCATAGCATAAGCCTTGGTTACCTTCTAAAAAGGACATCCATGGGGCTCCTGCTTGTTCAAGCTCATGAAAAACTTGGATACATTTGAGAAGCATTCTGCAAATTTTAAATAGAATTGCACACAAGAGGTCAGGGAGGCTCTTGAAAAAGTTCATGGCGCCCATTAGGGTTTTCACCATGTATTCTTCAGTTGTCGGTCCTTACTTTGGAGCTGGCAGTTTTGGGTAGTCAAGCCAAGTCGGTCTTTTATTTCTTAGTGCTTCATGTGCTTGCCATGTCGTTACCCTTGATACATGACAGAATGTTGGGTCCTTTTGAATTGATGAGGGTGCCCTTGTAAACAAGATAAAATACCTTGAGTTTTTGTTGAGCCAAACTTTCCTCCATGTGGGATGGAGAGCATTTGATCCCTGTTCTTGCATATCCTTGTAAAGTCTTTCTTTTACTTGCAATAGCTCCACCTTTATCAAAGGATAAGGCAATGAATGTTGATTTCACAGAGAATTGATTTGATTGGGAGTGAGCTTAGTCACATTGACAGGGTGAAGGACTCTCAACTCCCAATCCATAGACACTTTCCATTCAACATCCACTTCTTGAACAATCTGCTCTTTAAGTTCATCTTCTTCAGCTTTAGAGAGCTGGATTATTGGCACTTGTTCCTCCTCTGTGATTGGTACCTGGAACTGAAAAATTTATGCCTGTCCTTCAGTTGGTTGTGTTTCTATTTCTGCAAAAAGAGATTGATGGTATCTCTAGATTTGGTTGTTCAAATGTACCTGCATGATGACGGTTGCTGAGATTTAACTCTCCATTAGTATTTTGGTTTTCGGTTGATGAACTGTTGTGGTGGAGTTTTTTGAGATTCAACTTTCCACTGATTCATCGGCTTTACAGTTTGTGGAGGGGTTAATTTTATTTGCGAGTTAATCAATTCGTGTTTTTTTGCTACATGTGATGCTTTTTCGAGTTTATAGAAGCATGGATTCCACTCATATGTATGCTCTCTAAGGTGGCATTGTGGTATGTTAAATAAGTACCGAGGGAAGGAGAGAGAAGAAGGATTAGACGGAGAGAGAAAAACATACTTGTGAAATAGAGATAGGATCGGGGTGTGAGAGTACCGACAACAAGAGAGAGAGAGAGAGAGAGAGAGAGAGAGAGAGAGAGAGAGTGGGAGATGAGGGGGAGAGAGGAAAGATAGGTTCAAAATGAAAAAAGTCCGGCTAAAGTTTGGGCAAGAAGGTTCTCAAGCCGGTTCAAATTATTTCATTTAGTAACTTGGTATAAAATTGTTTATGTGTTGGTTTAATGTATATATTTTATAAATATCCTACATTTTAATTGAGATGAAAGTGGAGTTAAGTAAAAGTGGAGTTTTGTTGTGAAGAAGGAGGTTGTGTGCACGTTTTCTACTCACATGTGTGTGTGTGTGTGTGTGTGTGTGTGAGAGAGAGAGAGAGAGAGAGAGAGAGAGAGAGTGGGAGATGAGGGGGAGAGAGGAAAGATAGGTTCAAAATGAAAAAAGTCCGGCTCAAGTTTGGGCAAGAAGGTTCTCAAGCCGGTTCAAATTATTTCATTTAGTATCTTGGTATAGAATTGTTTATGTGTTGGTTTAATTTATATATTTTATAAATATCCCACATTTTAATTGAGATGAAAGTGGAGTTTTGTTGTGAAGAAGTAGGTTGTGTGCACGTTTTCTACTCACGTGTGTGTGTGTGTGTGTGTGTGTGTGTGTGTGTGTGTGTGAGAGAGAGAGAGAGAGAGAGAGAGAGAGAGAGAGAGAGAGAGAGAGAGAGAGAGAGAGTTTGCCTGTTCATATGCGTGTGAAAAGGTTCCAAAGCCGGGTCCACAAATAATGTTTTCCGAGCCCTTAGAGAGGCAATTAGTGGTGGTTACTCATTGCACTATTATATGCCTATAGTATTCATAGAAGAATAATAATCATAGTGTTTCCCGAGCCCTTAGAGAGGCAGTTAGTGTTGTCTACTCATTGCACTTTTAGATGCTTATAAATCTTATAGGGGAATAATAATCGTAGTGACAAATCATGAATATTTTATTGCACACCCCACTTTAAAAGTTAGTGGTGGAGTAGTAGAGAATTATAATATTCATATTGACAAATCATGCATATATTATTGCACGCTCCAATTTAGCAGTTAGCATATGCTGCGTGGGACCCCTCATGTCACTAACACATGCCACTCTTCCATCACTATCAATGCTTTTTGAGAGCATGGTGCTTTATCCTATATAAATGTTACAAGGCAAGCACCATATGTTGCACAAGTGAATCGGAGGTGCTAATCAAGAGAGATTTTTTCATTTTCCCTGTACTTATACAATGCCTATAGGATATGCAACTACTGGTAATGAGGTAGTTGCAAAAATCCATGAAGAGCTTCACAAACTCCCCCCCAATGCACCGCTTGAACAAAAGAAGACGTTTACACAGAGAGAGCGTGACACAAACAAGGCGATCCGGATGTTCAACCACCTTAATCGCGCTCGCAACACCGGAGACCAGGAACTCAATGATGGCTTTGAGACAATGCGAGAAGCTCTGGGCAAGTGGGAGACATGGGGGTACATAGATAGCTCTCGAAGGGCCGCTTTACAGGCGGAGTTTGACCGTTTGCTTGTCTGCAAACGCACAATCAACCTAGTCGACATCTCTGGCTCTAATGTGGTTGAAGATTGAGGAAAGATTTAAATAATTATGCACTAAATAATATAGTTAAATACATATGCACTAGCACATGATAAATTGTACTAGTGTGATGCAAGTTGTACTGTGTGTGTGTGTGTGCAGGTTTGATTCCCTACCTAATCATGTAAACAACTTATTTTAATTATATGATGCTTATTTTAACTATATGATGGTGTTCCACTCTTCAGTGCCTTGGCGAGAATAATTCATATGTCTCTGTCTGACTTATTATTATTGAAGTAGCTGTGATACTTTTAATCGGCCTGGTCTACTAACACATCTTCAAGATCTGTCATAATTTAGGGTATTGTTGATATCTTGTAGCTAAACTGAACCGTCAAATGTAACTACAAGCTGTTTGAAAGCCAAATGTAAAGAAAATCTATGTGAGTTTTTTATACAATGCAAGAAAAAGATGAGCATGTCTTTAGTATTTACCCTACTTTTAGTAGAATATCCTTTCCTGTCCATGTAGGTGTTGTTGCAAACAAGGATGAATCCGTAATAAGCCAATTTGAAACTAGGAATCTAAAAAATATTGATGGTTGTACTTGTTTGGGCGAAGACCTCAAAGTAATGATACATGCATAGACTCTTGCATATAAAATAGTAATTAAGAACACTTTACTGAGTTGAAGAACTGCATACGTACATAAACACACACATATAAATAACTATATATATTGTATAAACAAGTACTTAAAAACACTTTACCGAGTTGAAGATCTCCTTACGTACATAAACGCACACATATAAATAAATAAATAAAAAGATATTATATATATATAATATAAATATTATATATAAAACTATATATATTTTTAGACCGACCGTGTAAAGAAATACTGACAAGCAAATGAAATTTTGACAGCATAACAACGTGAAAAATAAAAATAAAACCATTCCATACTTGCTTCTGTGAAAGCTTGCCTAACTTTTGTTAAGCTTTCCTATTCTATACTTGCTTCCGTGAAGCTTGCCTAACTTTTGTGTATACATGAAACCATGATTATGTTTCTAAACATGAACAAAAAGTATGATTATATTCACAAGCAATCAAAATTTCGACAGCATAACGGCGCAAAAATACAAACAAAAAAATTTCCCATTCCATACTTGCTTCCGTGAAGCTTGACTAACTTTTCTGTATACGTGAAATCATGATTATGTTTTCAAACATGAACAAAAAGCATGATTATATTGATAAGCAATCAAAATTTCGGCAGCATAACGGTATGAAAATTCAAACTAAAAAAATTCCCATTCCATACTTGCTTCCGTGCAGCAGCGAATGCTCACGGGAAGAAGAAATTACATAAGCAAAAAAGCATATGTTGGTATATTACTTTGGTAAATCCAAAGCTCTCAACAAACTTCTATCTAGTATAATAAATATGAAATCATGGCTGAATTGATAAGGACGATCAACACCAACAACATGTCTTCAGTAATACCAAAAAAGTGGCACCCAAACACCATGGTCACACGTCGTTCCATAAAAATCACAAACTAAAAAAAATGATAGATAATACCAATGTTGATATCAATCAAGGGCAACGTGATCCGAGCTCATATTGTTGCCAATCAGTCTCCTCATCGCTATCTGCATCAACTGCTGAAATAGCACGTACACATGGAGCCTTGAAGCGTGAAAGATGTTGATGGAAGACCTCTGGATCACTATCTATGCAGAGACAGTGTCTAGACAACTCAACGCAAACATTGCCCAAGCCACCACATCCAGAAAACATATCAACAATGTAGGTGTGCTCCGCAGTAAATGTCCGCACAAGCCAGCTAAAAAAAGCAAAAAATATGCGTATTTTTACTTTATGTAACATAGTCCAATAACGCATAGTAGGAAGCATATATTCTTAACGAAAGAAGTCAAGGCTACGCTCGGCGGCACCTCTAAGAGCGTGTCCTCCAATGTACTCTCCGTCGGCGCGCTCCACCAGTATTCCAGACTTGGCATCGAAAGAGTTATTGTCCACGCTCTCTCCATCTCGTCGATCGTAGATAGGACGTTGACCCTTACGATAAAACAATCCTAGCAATAGTGTTTCCACCTACAAATTACAATTAGAATGTGATCTAATTGAAGAAAACTACAAGCATGCTTTTCAATCAACAAATAAATTTACTTACTCTCTCAATCTCAATGGTCTTTCGCACATAACCATCAGGGATCAAAATAAGGATGGTGTGCATCATTTTGAATCCCATCTCGATGGCATGGCTAGACACAATGCCAAAGTGATCAGTGGAGCTTAGGGTGATGTACCACCCATTGTCTGCCACATACTTTGAAGCTATTACGGCCACTTTCTTACTTAATTTTTGAGAGAATTGATTCCATGGAGGGACCTTCATAATACACATTGTTAATTTAATTAAAGTTCCAAAACTATCATAGACTGTCCATTGTGGTTTTGAAGGATGCATACCTCGTTCTCTGAAAAATTTTCAACTTTAAAGTTTGTTGGAAAATCCGTAAACAAAAGAGAGGCCACTTCATTGCTCTTTTCCTCATCAACATGGGCTGAATGAAGAAAATCCAAGATCCTGCATACGATCAAATAAATGTATTTCAAACATTCACAACACACACCACACATAGTTAGTCTTTCTTTTCACATGTGTTTACCATTTCTCATCATCGAGAGAAATTTTGTAAACATCTAGCATGTTCCCAATAACGTTCACATCACAATCTATGGAAGGCACTGCATAATCAGAAAATAAAATATTTCATCAAGAATTGTTGAGTAGAAAGAAAGTGACAGCTATATATCTATACAAGCAAGTTTACCTGTGGAGCCTTGAGCACCTTTTTGGTTATTTTTGGGAGACTTCTTGGGCTTCTTGGATCTAACAAAATCCAATCGTTTCTTTATAGAGGAGATTGTACTATTGTTTACTCTTTTCGAAGAGGTGGCTTTCTTGGAAGCTGAGCCAATCTCCTCAATACCATTTTCATTTCTTTCAAGAACGTGCTCTAAAGCAAACAAAAATATATTTCTCACAAACATAATCTAAATAGTATGAGCACTTTAACAATTTTGTAGTTTTTATAAATGCCAAAAATAACCTTTATATAAGTTCCCTTCATCACATGGGTAGGTGCCTTGAGTGTAATCTAGCCACCAAGGGCAATACTCAATTTCCCAAGCAATCAAACCATAATCTCTCATCCATAGTGGATACATACACTCCTCACAAGAGAGGTCCCTCCAACTTTCAACAGCAATTGGCAACTTCTCCAACAAAGTTTGATCGTCAAGCTGAATTAGCCATGTTGGGGTATAAAGCCCAATGTGGTCGCCCAGGTAAGTGGGCGGGCCGCCAGGTATGTACACATATTCTTTTGTAAAAACCTAATAAGAACTCACTATGCTCTACACATTACAGTAGAGCGAGTTCACCATATCGTCGTGCTCTTCTTCTCGCACTCTCTCTCGCGTCGCACTTCCGCTCGTACTCCTTCAACTGGTATCAGAGCTCAGATCGAGGCTCGGGGCAGCACTCCAGGAGGCTAGAGTCACCAACTCAGATTGGAATGAAATTCGACCGGCGAAGGCACGGCCCCAAATCTCGTGGGCAAGCCCAAAGGGCTTGGTGTTGTCAGAATTTCATTCTGAGGTCATCTCGGCCACCGTTCGGCTTCGACAAAGGTCTGCGCAGGCCATTTTCAACTACGTGGTCTCGACGGGTGCAGATCTGACTTTGCAAATTTGGGGTTTTCAGCCTACGACTGCAGGTGTTGAGGATATCGACACTCCCAGAGTGTTGATTTGTGGCTGTCTACACATCGAAGGACGGCTCACAGTTCTTGGAGGCGTGTCACATACGACACGGGCGCATCTACACACAGACTGTAGGCGACATCCACTAGTTCATCAGGTAGCTTGTGTTTGCTGCTTGATATTCCAGATTTCAGCCTGACATTGCAGGTACTTCCACATGGGATGTATTGTCAGAGATGATGTATGTCTGTTGAGGGTTTGCTGGCTGTGAGTCACGCAACAAACAACCGCCGCAGCGGTTACAGCATACAGTGGGAAATTTGTGGATGTATGACTTTGTGGGAAGTCTATGTACTGTCAGATTTACTGCAGCCTTTGTTGAGGGTCGAGTGAGGTTTTATTGAGCTGGGGGATTCTCGAATGTTGAGATCCTTTCGGTGATACAGGTCTTGGAGCGATCCCTCGAGCACCCTTAGATAGGCAGCTAGGATGTATTGACTGTGAGTTAGACAGTTGGGATTGCATCATTGCTTTACTGCCGTTGAGGCATTGTCGCAATCTATGCTTATAGGACAGTGACAGGACAGTGAGAGACAGTACAGGTGCAGGACAGGTTTACCTGCAGCTTACAGTGTCAGAGAGACGGTGTTTTTTGAGCTGTTTTTTGGTTTGTTTTTAGTACACCAGAGCCATTTTACAAAGGAGACTCTGCCAAAATTTCTGCAGAATCTGAAGCTTTCTTGGTTCATTTGACAGGTTGATATTGGTTCAGAGGTCAGCTTACAGGGGAAACTCTGCCGAATTTTTCCCAGGAAAGTAAACTACTGTGAAGCGTAGCTATGGCTGGATCACAAGACAGTGCTCTTTACAATATCAAGAAGCTGGATGGAACCAATTTCCCATTGTGGAAGAAGCAGATTTGGCACGTGTTGGTACAAAAGAAGCAAATAAAACCTATAAAGCTCAAGGGGATAAAACCAGAAGATATGGACGAAGATGAATGGAGCGAAATGGATGAATTGAAACTTTCTACCATTATGCTGACTTTGGCAGAAAGCGTTTACTTCAATGTAGCAGACAAGATGTCGGCTTATCAAACATGGTTAAAGCTGAGTGATCTTTATGAGAAGCAGAGTGCAGCTTCACAGGCATACTGGCTTAAGAAGCTTGTTGACTTGAAGATGAAAGAAGGGACACCTATGTCCAATCATCTGAATGAATTCAACACAATCTATAGTCAGTTGTCAGCTCAAGGTGTCAAGTTTGATGAACCTGTTAGAGCTATGTTCCTGTTGATCACATTGCCGAAAAGTTGGGACACTTTTCGCACAGCTTTGAGTAATTCTGCACCTCCAGATGGTTTGAACATAGCAGGTGTAGAAGGAAGTCTGCTTACTGAAGAAACCAATAGAAAGACAAAGGACAAAGGCAAAGGAACAGCCTTAGTTGTCAGGGGAAGGACCAAAGAAAAGTACAAAGGTGGAAAGAGGAACCAGTCTCGTAGCAAGTCCCGCAGTGCGAAAGGCAAGAGTGACATAGAATGCTACCATTGTGGCAAGAAGGGTCACATGAAAAGAGACTGCAGAGAATGGAAAGCAGAAAAAGGCAAAGAGAAAGCTGAAGACCATGGTGAGAAGAACAAGTCCTCAGTGAAGATTCAAGAAATAAATGTGACAAACACTGTTGCAGAGGATGACAGTCTAGTGTCAGGAGACATCTACTTCTTGAAGAATACAATGGACTCAGCTCTTCTTACAGCATCTGATGGAAATGCACTGAGTGACTGGATTATAGACTCAGGGGCATCACTTCATGTGTCTCCAAACAAGGAGTGGTTTACTTCTTATGTGACCACTAAAGATCATGTTCGGCTAGGCAATGGGCAGACATGTGAGATCTTAGGTGTTGGAGATGTTCAATTAATGTTTAAGAATAGCTCCTCTTTCACGCTGAAGAATGTGAGACATGTTCCCGCAATTACAAAGAGCTTGATCAGCACAGGTTTACTTGATGATGCTAGCTACGTCACCACTTTTGGACAGAACATGTGGAAGATATCCAAGGGTTCTATGACAGTAGCACATGGAGTAAAGTCTGGAGGACTTTACATGATTTATGTATCAAATGTCTCTAAAAATGTAATCAATGTAACCGAGCAGCCGAACGTTTCTTTGTGGCATAGCCGGTTAGGACATATGTCCAAGAAGGGAATGGAAATCTTGTCTCGTTCTGGTTATTTGCCTGGCTTTTCATTTAATGATTTTGAATTCTGTGAATATTGTCTGTATGGTAAGCAAACACAGCAGCCACATAAGCATAGAAGCAGTAGAAGAGATACACAGTTGGCACTTGTTCATAGTGATTTGTGTGGACCTATGCCTAACCTATCTCTAGGGGGAGCTTCTTACTTTATGACATTTATAGATGATTACTCAAGGAAAGTATGGGTTTACTTTCTCAAGCACAAGGATGAAGCGTTTAGTGTTTTCAAAACGTTTGTGACACTTGTGGAGAATCAGAGTGGCAAGAAGCTTAAATGCTTACGCACTGACAATGGTGGAGAGTATGTTTCAAAGGCCTTTCAGGACTTTTGTGAGTCAAAAGGTATAAAACGTGAACTTACTGCTCCTTACAATCCTCTTGAAAATGGTGTTGCTGAGAGGATGAATAGGACCATACAAGAGAAGGTCAGAAGTATGTTGTCTCATGCACAACTGCCAAATGGGTTTTGGGCTGAAGCTGTATCAACAGCTGTTCATCTTGTAAATAGATCTCCTAGCAAGGTTTTGCAGAAGGATTCAGTGCCAGAGATGGTATGGTCAGGCAAGGTGCCCTCATACAAGCATCTCAGAGTCTTTGGCTATGAGGCATATACTCACGTTGCAAAGGAATTTAGGAACAAACTTGAGCCAAAGAGTAGAAAGTGCATCTTTCTAGGCTATGGTAATTCTGGTGAGATGGGGTACAGACTTTGGGATCCCGAATCCAGAAAGGTTGTCCGCAGCAATGATGTTCACTTTAATGAATCCAAATATCATTCTAAACCAGAGAGGGTTGAGGAGATTAGAAGGGTTGTCTTCCAAGAAGATGGACCTGCACGTGCAATACAAAATGTCAGGGCTCAAGAGGAGCAAGGACAAGATAGAGTGGAACCACAGGTTGTGGCTGAGCCTGAGCCACCTATTGTGCGTAGATCTGGACGTGTCACGCGACCTCCTGATAGGTTTGTTCTATATATGAACTATGTCATGTTGACTGATTGCAATGAGCCTTCATGTTACAAGGAAGCAGTGCAAATGAAGGACTCCGGGAATTGGCAATTGGCCATGCAGTCAGAGATCACAGCTCTGCATAAAAACCAGACATGGAAGCTGGTTAAATTACCACGGGGCAAAAAGGCTCTACCCTGTAAATGGGTTTACAGGTATAAGATCACCGCTCATGATAGTCAGCCAAAGTACAAAGCAAGGCTTGTTGCCAAGGGCTTTAAGCAAGAACAAGGAATTGACTTTGATGAAGTCTTCTCTCCGGTGGTCAAAATGACTACATTGAGATGCTTTCTTGCATTGGTTGCCATATTAGATTTGGTGTTGCACCAAATGGATGTCAAGACAGCGTTCTTGCATGGTGATTTAGATGTGGAAATTTACATGCAGCAGCCAGAAGGGTTTGTTGAGAAAGGCAAGGAAGATTGGGTATGCCAGTTGTTAAAGAGTCTTTATGGCTTAAAACAATCACAGAGGGCATGGTACCATAAATTCCACAAGTTTATGCTTTCTCAAGGCTACAAACGTAGTGAGTTCGATCACTGTCTATATACAAAGAAGGCTAAGGATGGTAGTTGGCTGATCCTTATTTTGTATGTGGATGACATGTTGATTGCTGGCAAGCACTTGGAAGAAATTTCAGCTTTGAAGTCAAAGATGGCAAAATCGTTTGACATGAAAGACATGGGTGAGGCAAGTCATATACTTGGTATGCGCATTGAGAGAGACAGATCAAAGAAGTTGATTTGGTTATCTCAAACAGAGTATATTGACAAGGTTTTGCAACGTTTCAATATGGAGAAGGGAAAGGCACTGAGTGTTCCATTGCCACCATATGTGAAACTTAGCAAACAAGATTGTCCTGTGTCTGAGGAAGAACAAGCTGAAATGGATAAGATTCCATATGCGTCTGCAATGGGTAGTTTGATGTATGCAATGATTGCTACTCGCCCAGACATTGCATTTGCAGTGGGAGTAGTAAGTCGATACATGTCAAACCCAGGCAAGAAACATTGGGAGGCAGTGAAAGGAATATTGAGATACCTGAAAGCTACAAAGAGTATGCGTATATGCTATGGGAGTCAGGAGCTAAGTGTAAAGGGTTTTACAGACTCAGATTATGCAGGTGACTTAGACAACCGAAGGTCTACGTCAGGGTATGTCTTTACATTGGTTGGTGGAGCAGTATCATGGCGTTCTAGATTACAAGATTGTGTTACTCAGTCGACTACAGAGGCTGAATATGTTGCAGCATCAGAGGCATGCAAAGAATCAATTTGGCTTAATCGACTAGTAAGAGATTTGGGAATCAAAGAAGAGATGCCTGTGTTATATTGTGATAGTCAAAGTGCTATACAATTGGCTCGCAATCCAGTTTATCACTCAAAGACAAAGCATGTGGATGTGAAGTATCATTTCGTCAGGGAAATGCTCGAGGATAAGCAACTTCAGCTTGTCAAAGTTCACACCACAGAAAATCCTGCTGATCTACTCACAAAAGGACTTCCCTCAGAGAGCTTTGCGCATTTTCGCAAGCAGTTAGGTGTAGGGTAGTACATCACTTCTCTACATCTCTTGTATATTAGCTTGTATAGTAGCTTCTCTCACACTTAAAGTACCACATTGGACTTTAAGTGGGAGGTTGTTGGGGTATAAAGCCCAATGTGGTTGCCTAGGTAAGTGGGCGGGCCGCCTTGTATGTACACATATTCTTTTGTAAAAACCTAATAAGAACTCACTATGCTCTACACATTACAGTAGAGCGAGTTCACCATATCGTCGTGCTCTTCTTCTCGCACTCTCTCTCGCGTCGCACTTCCGCTCGTACTCCTTCAAGCCATCTACATAAAATGCAGTTAACTTTATTTGAGCTCCTTTCCTAAGTGACTTATTTATTTATCAAACTCTAAGTAAAAAATAGAATAACAACCATAAAGATATCAATTGTATTACCTGAACAATACTCTCCTTGAAGATTCCATAAGCTTTGGAATTTTTTCATCCGACTCTTTTGTGTTGAGCTTACTCCAAAGCTCCACAAAAGCTTTATCAATGTGGTCCCTCAATTGGTGATGAAACCATGCTTCAAAGCCCTCCGGCGTTTCTTCAATCATTTTCCCTTTGATCCTCAAGCATTGCTTCAAGATACTTCCCCAATACCACTCTTTACGCAAGTACATTCTAAATTTCATTGCACTAATATAACGCTCAGAAGTAACATCATCTACACGGCAATGCATCAAAGAGTGCAATATTTCCTTTTTCCTATAGAGCAAACAATAAACAAACCATAAATGCATTGATTCATTTGATGATTTCATGTGTATTTTTTATCCAAAAATTATTACCTCTCTGGTGATATTTTAGAAGTTGCCAAAGAGTGGACTTTGTCTCTTGTAAGGCCCACTTGATCCTTTTCTCTTATCCAATTGAAGTTAAATAATAAAGAGAATAACCCTTGGCCATTGGCGGGGTTGGCAATGGCCAACATCTATGTTACATTAGCACGAGATCAAATCAAATCAATTTTTCAATCAAATATATCAAATTCAAATGACATGTCAACTTACAATTTTGTAGAAATTCAAACATAAACGGGGAGAAGAGAAAGTGTTTACCTTATAAGCACTTTCTTTGAATATTTTTTCTACTCTTCCTCGAGCAACCATTTCCTTTTCTGGCAGTGAAATCGAGGGATCATTGATCTCTTGCATCTCTTTGATAAGAGACAAGTCAAAGTCTTCCTTTTGTAGAGCAAATGAAAAAAAAAAGTAAGATTTTACAAAATAATGTCAAGCTTTAGAAATTACATAAAAAGTGTACTTTAAGGCAAAAAAATATACCTTCCATATGAGCATTGCTAATAAAAGAGCAGGAGCGTTGTACCAACTCCCTTTAGATGCCTTCTTCTCACAAGCAAGCTCTACCTCTATCCATCGAATCCAATCTTGGGGAAAGTCTTTCATTAAAGAATCTTTGCTTGCCACAACCAGTTTTTGGAACAAGAAGATCTCCTGCCCAAAATTTGTGCTCACAGTGGTTCTACCAATACTAAACCACAATATCTTAAATTAAATGGCAGTAGAATGACATCGATAAAGTAATAGCAATAACGTTCAAAACAACTAATGTGCTTACTCATTTTGAGAGCGCAAAGCTAGCATAAGCTCCCCCTCTGCACTTCTATCAACAAAGACAAATTGACATTTCACAGAACAATGTCTCCACTTTATCATTGAAAATTCTACAACAACAAAAAAGAAAATTAGAAAGCATAGAGTAATACAAGTCAACTTTACATTAAACAAAAAAGAAATCACTTACGTGTTTTTATTAAGCGCATCCAAGTTTTCAAACGGTGATTACCATCCCAAACGATAAATTTTTTTCCCCTTAAGTCTTCCCACTTAAGGGGAAGGGAATTATCAAAATCATCGCTTATTTCTCGCCAAATAGGCCCCCATTCATCTTTGTCTAAGTCGGAAACATAATGTTGATCATGGCCTGGCTTCTTAAATGACACAAGAAATGGAGCTCCAAGCACACTGTATCCAGACATCTCAAACCTTTTCACCAAGCCCTCAGTGCTGGACCCAACGCTCTAATGGCTTCATTTTCCATCAATCTGCAAAGAGGAATTCGAGGAGGTTCCCCACCTCTCTTTACAATAAAACCCTCTACAATCTCCTCCAATATTCGACCATGAACATCCTTTCCGAATACTGTTGGATGATCGGGAGGTTTAGCAACAATTGTTGTTGCTTCAGACACGCTGTGAGCCACCAATTCACCTTGTGTAGCAAGAATATCTATGAACACCTCTTCTTCATGCACATCACTCAATATATCCTCTTCTTCATGCACATCACCCAAAATATCCTCCTTTCGATGGACATTGAAAGAAGCAATGGAAGATCGTGCATTGGCCCTATGCCCTGTAGTGCCAGACCTTAATGTGTATCCTACTCCTACAAGCAAAAGACAATAAGAACACAAATAGTTTAGTGAGTATGATGAGACAAAAGAAAAGAAAACAAATAGCTTAATGTATTTGAACTTACTTTGAGAGATACCTGTCCTGCCACGTTTAGATGGTGTACGAGCCATAATTTTTTGTATTAAAAACTCACATTTCTAAGGCCCCCATGAGAAGCCATTGTGTGTGAAGAAAAATCACTCGCCGAAAAACAAAATCACTTGTTGGAAACCAATTTTTTCTTCGTCGAAATACATGACCGGACAACGGCTGGAAAGTGGTCGAAAAACGGCCGGTTATTTGGCCGGTTGGCCGATGGCCATGGTCGAGAGTCAATGGACGGTGGGCGGTGGCCGAATTCAATGGCCGGTGGTCGATTTCAAAGCAGGATTTGTCTTCTCAAGGGCGGCGACACATGAGCGGATTGGAGGGTCCGATTTGGACTTATCTACACAAGGGCGGCTACACATGGCTGCCTCATGAGAGAGGGCAGCCCTTTTGGCCTATAAAAGGAGGCCATTTCTACACACATTTCACAATGTGAAGTTGATGCAACAAGGTGGGTGTGAGGTGGTCAGAGTGAAGCAAGGAGGGAGCTCTATCAAGGCTATAATCCCTTTGTAACCTACTTCCTGTTTGAAGTATTAAAGCCATTAAGTGGCTGCTTTCCCGTGGATGTAGCCCACATTGGGTGAACCACATATATCGTGTGTACTCTCTCTCTCTCTCTCTCTCTCTCTCTCTCTCTCTCTCTCTCTCTCTATAATCTCTTATGTGTGCAAATTATCTCTCTCCATTAAGTAATCTACTCAATTATCTACGTAGCTACGACATATTTTTTAACATCTAATATAAGCTTAGTGCTTTACAGTCGTTGGCTAGAGAGGTTGCACCCTCTTGCTATTGGACCATCTCATCATTTATCTCTTCTTAGGTGGCTAGAGGGCATTCCCATATGGTGCCACAAGTTGGGCTTACGCTAACAAAACCTGTCATAATAATCAATATCTAATTCTCCTAAATGATTTTCTCATGTTAAACTGATCATTTAATATGGGGAAGTGCCAAGGGAGAAAAAGCTAGAATATTGGTTAAGCTAGCAGACCGGCCACAATAGGGATCCAAAGGAGGGAAAATAGGGATCCAAAGGGGGGGGCATCTGCAAAAGAGCCATGTGCAACAATGGGCTAAAAAGACCCTAAGGTTTAGCCCATTAAGACTTCCAAAATGCTAAGGTTCCAAAATTCAAAGGTTGTGTCCAAAGGTCAACCTTAAGGGAATTGGATGCTTTGTGTGTGTACAAAAAAGTCTTTGCAATCCCTACTTGGGAGGGGGAGAGCCTTGCATGTAGGGGATGAGAGAGAAATCCACACACACACACACACACACACACACACACAAGCTCCCTTTACACAAAGGGAATGAGGGACACATGTCAGCTCCCTAGCCCAGATGCCCACAAGGTGTACCCAATTCCTATTGGATGGCCTTGGAGGTGGACCAATGAGAATTAGGCTAGAGTAAATCTAGTTTAATTAATTTAAAAACACTTAATAAAAAGAACCAATGAAAATTAAGTCTCCTGGATGACTATTGGACAGTCTCCCAAGGCGTCTAATGAGCATTCAGCAGCCCAATGGCTTGCCTGATTCCTATTGGCTAGGAGGCAAAGGGGTCCAATGAGAGTTTAGTTGAATTATTAAATTACCTAAAGCTCTCACAAAAGGAGAAAGGGGGACACATGTCAGAAGGCTATCACTTATGCTGCTTATTAGTCATTGGCTAGCCTTGGGGAGGTCCAATGGGAGGATAGCAACAACAATTAGCAAGAGGGCTCGCCCAAGAGAGAGAGGGGGCTGATTTTTGGAAGGCATTATCACACACACACTCTCACACAGTCTATGGAGAAGCAAGAAAAAGACTATCTATTCCCAAGCTTTAATGGAGAGCTCATCACCTACTCCAAGCTTGTGAGATAGCAGCCTACATCGAATCACTCTTGGCATGTGGATGCAAATCCAACCAAGAGCCAAGCTTCAATGCATGCTCATCTCCTCTACCATGCTAATTACTAAGTTAAGCTATGCTAATATGAGTGATTATGTGAGGAGATGTACATCTTTCTCGTAAGATACTCCTTCTTCCTGTCAATCTACTCTCATACGCTGCTAGCTCTCACCATCTTCGAAGGTGTGTGAGGTCTTGGGTCTGAGACTGAGGATAATTGATGTTGTGTTTGCTAAGTGTTTTGCTTAGTGCATGAAGCTTTCATCTTCATTGCACTAGCTAGGCTTGAAGGAACACAAAGAATTGTATTGTACAATGTCTCTCTTGATGGGAGAAACCGTAATACAAAGCCTTTTGGAGGGGGGACCGGCTCCATGCAAATCCGGTCCTCAACTGTTGTCAATAGCTTAATTTGTCTCTCTTTTAAAAGTATTGTTCATGCTATCTAACTAGGTGTTATGCTTTTTGTTGCTCTCTCCACCCAAGCACTCTTGTAATTCTCGTTAGGAATCTATTCTAATGAAATGCCCACTATGTTCATGCTAATTTCCGCTACACACAAGTTTTTAGGCCATTAAATGTTACATTGGTATCAGAGCACAAGGTTTCTCTTTTCTTGCTCAAGAAGGGAGGTCCTCAAGCTAGCTATAAATGGTTGGTATTATTAATTGCCTGTGAGTAAGTAGAATAGGGATTTTTCAGCCTTGCAGTGCGCCTGACTTCGTGCACTTAACGGGGCATCACCGTCGAGAGCTATGGTCTTAATAGTGGAGTCCTACGGGGGTTGCCTACGGCTTAACCACTATTGAGCTATTAGAAGCTTGACAGGAGCCGGTGTTGTTTTGGTGTTGAAAGACCCTCTCTTCTATTCCTTGCAATTAAGGTATTCGAGCCACGGGTACAGTAGCGTGAGTGCTTTTTCTAAAGGGGTAAAGAAGAGTAGCAACTAGGGCTTGAAGTGCCAAAGTACACCTAAAGAGTTTACACCTAAAAGTTGTTAGAATGGCTGACAATAGTAAAGAGAGTGAAATTAATGTTGATAACTTTGATTTTGCTAATGAGAAAGCTACTAATGATGCTCCGATGCTTGTTAACTATCTTGTTTCTAGGCTTCAACAAGCCATGGGCAATCCATCTCTCCAAAGTGAAGTGCAACGGCAGCTCCGTGCTCACGGGATTCTCCAAGCTCATCACCATGACGAGAGAACACCTAGGAAGCCTCCTTGTGAGACTCCCAAAAGAGGTCTCTCTCCGATTCGGGAAGAAGAAGAGAATCCATACGAAGGGCTCAAGAATTTACTTCTTGATGATGCATCTCCTTCCCAAATGAGAACTCAAGAGCCTCCACCGAAGGAACGAGAAAGAAGTGAGTCTCCCGCCACCTCAGCGGAGATGGCTCCACGAAGACGGTGGGATAAACGCTCTCCATCACCACCAAAGCGGAGAAGACCATCACACTCTTCTCCACACCGTAATTCAAAGAGGGATGACAAAAAGCAAGAGAAGAAAAAGGCGAGAAAGAGGACACCCTCTTCTCCATCTTCTTCATCCTCTTCCTCTTATGAAAGTGATGGTGAAGACGACGAAGATCAAGACAAGAAAAAGGCGAGAAAGAGGTCACCCTCTTCTCCACCTTCTTCAAATTCTTCACCTTCTGAAGAAAGTGATGGTGCAACCTTTGAACCATCAAAAAGAAGAGGCCATAGGAAATCCTATGGTGCATGGAAGTGGTCATCCAAGTTGAAGAAGTTCAAAGAGGGAGGGAAGAGCATCTCTTTCCTTACCTATGATGGTACCTCTGGTGCTACGGACAAAGTCTTGGCCTTTATCCAACAGTTTGATGCGGCGTTTGGAGATGAGGGATTCACGGAGTCCTCTAAGCTACGCCATGTAGCTATGCACTTTCAAAAGTCCGTCAGGCAATGGTGGTCTAGCCTACGAGCCAACGGTGAAGCTCCACGAACATGGAAAGCTTTAAGAGCTTCCATTATGAAGAGTTTTTGGCCACCGATGCCAAAGACAACGTACTCACCGAATGGCGAAGCTTAAAGCTCTCTCCCTATGAATCTATCCACAAATATGTAGACAAGTTTTGTGACCTACAACTCAAAGCCACTGTCTTCAAAATGTTGGATTTTGGAGAGCAAAAGCAACAATTTTGTGTGGGATTAATCAAAGAAATGGCAGAGTATGTCAACTCCCAAAGGCCACGCACCATATCGGCGGTAATACACCATACTATGGTGGCCTCTCGAATCAATTTCCAAACGGGGGCTAAAAGAAATAATAAGCCCACGGAAAACAAGGGTTCAAACTAGCCTAAGGGGAAGGACAATGTCCAAAAGTCTCCTAAGGGCAACTCCAACAAAGCTAAAGAGAAGGGAGTTTACAAAAGAGCTTGAGCGTTATCGCACGGATAACCGGTGTTTCAAGTGCGGCGCACAAGGGCATGCGTACCGCACTTGTCCCCAAAAGAACAACCGCCAAGATCCTCCTAGAGCTTCCTTGGTTGAAATCCAAGAGGAGGAGACTCACCAAACTCACCACAAAGGATCTCCTCTATGCCATGCTTGGGGAAAGGTAAGAGAACATGATGCTTTTATTCTCTTTGACCCTGGTTCTACTCACAATTTTATATCTATAGAGTTGGCCACCAAGCTAGGCATACAAGCTTACGAGATGGGAGATGTCCTACCCGCAGACAGTGCCTTCAAGGGGCAAGAAGCTTCAGTCACTCCCTTAATCGGGAAATTGAGGCTTCATGTCCAAGGCTATGTGGACAAAGAGGACTTCTTTATCTCTCCTCTCAAGCATGAGGATGTAATCCTAGGGGCACCATGGTTTCACCGCCTGGCTGCCAATGTTAAATTTCCTGAAAGGAGAATCTCCTTTAAGTTCAGGGGAAAAGACATGTATATAGATGCTAAGGAAATGGGTAACACTATCCCCATTGTACATACACCAGCTTTCAACAAGTCAATAAAGAGCTCTATTTCCATGTACATGATTTTTGTTAAATATTCTCAAAATGAACCTAATGCTGTAGCAAAAGAAAATAAAAGCAACCAAAAGGAATTAGAGTTATCCAATTTTCTCAAGGGGTTTCAAGATGTTTTTATTGACGACATCCCTTGTGAGCTACCTCCTAAACCAGGTTATGTTGACCATGCAATTGAACTTCTTCCAGGAAGTTCACCGCCTAACAAACCTCCTTATATAGTTTCTCAAGCTCAACAAGAGGAGATTATGCGGCAAGTGCATGAGTTAGTTGTGAAGGGCATGGTTAGGCCTAGCTCATCTCCATTTTGCTCACCTGTGCTATTAGTGCAAAAAAAAGACGGCACATATCGTATGTGTGTCGACTATAGAGCACTAAATAGGATCACTATCAAGAATAGGTTTCCCGTTCCACGGGTAGAAGACCTGTTTGATAAGCTACAAGGATCGACCTACTTCAGTAGGATTGACCTAAAAAGTGGCTATCATCAAATAAGGATAGTTGATCAAGACATTGTAAAGACCGCATTTCGCATCACATTTGGTCTTTATGAATACATTGTAATGCCTTTTGGCTTCACCAATGCACCAGCCACATTCAACCGCTTGATGAAAAAGCTGTTCAGGCCTTGTCGAACCTTCACTAGAGTGTTCTTTGATGATACTATCATCTACTCTAATTCATTAGACGAACCTAAGGAACACCTCCAGGTAATATTTCAAGTTTTAAGAGAGAATAAACTTTATATTAATCGAAATAAAAGTGAATTTTTCCTGCAAGAGATTTAGTATTTAGGTCACATTATCTCTCAAGATGGCATCCAAATGGATCCATCAAAGTTAGAGGTAATAAAAGGATGGCCTAAACCAAGGAATCTTCATGAACTAAGAAGCTTTATAGGTATGTGTGCATACTATAGACTCTTCATAGAAAAATTCTCACAAATTGCGGGACCATTACATGACCTAACAAAGAAAAGCGTTAGGTATACATGGTCTGCTAAGGAGAACAATGCTTTCCAAAATCTTAAAGAAAAGCTTATCTCTCAACCTGTGCTTACACTACCGGACCTCTCAAAACCATTTGAGGTCCAATGTGATGCTTGTGCTGATTGCCTTGGAGCTGTTTTGCTTCAAGAAGGGCACGCCATAGGCTATGAAAGTCGAAGGCTCGACCCTGTTGAGCAAGCTCTAGGCATTTATGAAAAGGAACTCCTTGCAGTTCTACATGCCTTAGACTCATGGAAGCACTATTTATTGGAGACTCCTTTCATTCTACGAATGGATCACCAAAGTCTTAAGTACTTCATGACGCAGACCAAGCTCTCCGACAAACAAATGAGGTGGGAAAATTTCCTTTCGCAATTTCATTTTCATATTGCTCACATTGCTGGCAAGCATAATCAAGTAGCTGATGCACTCTCAAGACGACCAAGAGTGAATGCGGTTTCCATAGCAACTCACAATTATCTATCTTCAATGATAGATGAGTACGCTATTGATCTCGATTTTACAGATGTGATTTCAGCCCTTGCATTAGGGAAGAAACAAGAACCATTTACTTTACAAGATGGTTATCTTCTCTATGGCAATAGACTATGCGTTACTAATTCACTACGTGAGAAAGTAATGTATGAATCTCATGCTCCACCTGATGCGGGGCATAGAGGGATTCAGTCTACCTTAAAGGGAATTGAAACATATTTCTATTGGCCTACCATGAAAGTGAACATACAAGAGTTGTTTCTAAATGTGTGGTATGCCAAAAGAAAAAATTTGATAGAGGGAAGCAACTTGGATTGCTTCAACCCTTGCCAATCCCTAATTCACCATGGGAGAGCATATCCATGGATTTTTTCTTTGGATTACCTAAGTCTATCCATGGGAATACGGGAATATGGACGATAGTAGACAGGTTCAATAAACAAGCTCATTTTATACCTGTCAAAAAGACTATCAAAGCCCATCAAATGGCAACCCTCTTCATTTCACAAATTTTCAAGTACCATGGCTTGCCAATGTCCATAGTGTCGGATAGAGATCCTAGAATGACCAGTAATTTCTGGAAGGGTCTCTTTGAGAATTTAGGGACAAGGCTAAACTTCTCTTCGGCCTATCATCCACAAATGGATGGCGAAAGTGAAATAGCTAACCTAACAATTCTCGATCGACTAAAAGCTTATGTAACGGAAGTAGATCAAAGATCCCAATGGGAGAAATAGTTACCCTTAGTGGAGTATGCTTACAATAACATTGTACATACTTCCACGAAAAATCACCTTTCGAGGTAATTGAGGGAAGATCAAAAAGTCCCTTGCTACTTAAGGTACATGGGAAGATCTTCGCTCTGCAGATGAGTATAGCCGAGACCTACAAGAATCTTTTCAAAAGATTAAGGATGCTATCTCTATCTCACAGCAAAGGCAAAAGGTTGCTGCTGACAAGCACAGAAGAGCCCAAGCCTTTAAAGAAAATGATTGGGTCTTATTAAATTTTCCCAAGGCGCGATTAAGGCACACGACGGGCAAGAATCCTACGGGACACCAAAAGTATTATGCTAAACAAGCAAAAAGGTACTATGGTCCCTTCCAGATTCTTAGGCCAATCAATGAGATGGCCTATCAACTCAAGTTGCCCAATCATTGGCTCATACACAATGCTTTCCATGTGAGCCTATTAAAGCCTTACAAAGGAGAGCCACCTCAAGAACCAACTACTGAAGACCCACCAGGGATCGAGGACCAAGAGGAGGTGCTGCAGCCCGAGTCCATTCTCTGACATGAAGACAAGGTACAGGCGGTAAGACTATCCGACAATATCTTATTAAGTTTAAGAATTATCCTTTTGAAGATGCTAGATGGATGCCAGGCATACAATTAAAGGATAACCTAAACCTTGTCAATGCTTACAATGCCTCCCAAGAGTAAGCAAATGTACAAAATGTTAAAAATGAACAAAGTTTTTGTCTTATAAGACTCTCTTTTTCTTTATGTGCACAAAAAAAAAAGAAGTAGTATGCATGCTTAGATCAAGTTTGCGGAGACGACGTCTCCCAAACACCAAATAGAGCTTGTCACTCTACTATGGAAGACTGATAGGACTAATGTGTAGACATGCTTCCGGCAGCCTCAGGTTCTCAAGCGCCAAATGGACTAGTCATCCATTGTGGAATGATGTCGTAGGGTAACATAGGGATCCTCTACCCGCTAAGAAAAGGACTCATGAATATGCTTTATCTTCTCTACACCATAGTCGAGGACGACTATTATTTCAAGAAAGAGGTAATGTCATAATAATCAATATCTAATTGTCCTAAATGATTTTCTCATGTTAAACTGATCATTTAATATGGGGAAGTGCCAGGGGAGAAAAAGCTAGAATATTGGTTAAGCTAGCAGACCGGCCATAGTAGGGATCCAAAGGAGGGAAAATAGGGATCCAAAGGGGGGGCCATCTGCAAAAGAGCCATGTGCAACAATGGGCTAAAAAGACCCTAAGGTTCAGCCCATTAAGACTTCCAAAATGCTAAGGTTCCAAAATTCAAAGGTTGTGTCCAAAGGTCAACCTTAAGGGAATTGGATGCTTTGTGTGTGTACAAAAAAGTCTTTGCAATCCCTACCTAGGAGGGGGCTAGCCTTGCATGTAGGGGATGAGAGAGAAATCCACACACACACACACACAAGCTCCCTTTACACAAAGGGAATGAGGGACACATGTCAGCTCCCTAGCCCAGATACCCACAAGGTGTACCCAATTCCTATTGGATGGCCTTGGAGGTGGACCAATGAGAATTACGCTAGAGTAAATCTAGTTTAATTAATTTAAAAACACTTAATAAAAAGAACCAATGAAAATTAAGTCTCCTGGATGACTATTGGACAGTCTCCCAAGGGGTCCAATGAGCATTCAGCAGCCCAATGGCTTGCCTGATTCCTTTTGGCAAGGAGGCAAAGGGGTCCAATGAGAGTTTAGTTGAATTATTAAATTAGCTAAAGATCTCACAAAACGAGAAAGGGCGACACATGTCAGAAGGCTATCACTTATGCTGCTTAATAGTCAATTGCTAGCACTGGGGAGGTCCAATGTGAGGATAGCAAGAGCAATTAGCAAGAGGGCTCGCCCAAGAGAGAGAGGGGACTGATTTTTGGAAGGCATTATCACACACACACTCTCACACAGTCTATGGAGAAGCAAGAAAAAGACTATCTCTTCCCAAGCTTTAATGGAGAGCTCATCACCTACTCCAAGCTTGTGAGATAGAAGCCTACATCGACACACTCTTGGCATGTGGATGCAAATCCAACCAAGAGCCAAGCTTCAATGCATGCTCATCTCCTCTACCATGCTAATTACTAAGCTAAACTATGCTAATATGAGTGATTATGTGAGGAGAAGTACATCTTTCTCGTAAGATACTCCTTCTTCCTCTCAATCTACTCTCATACCCTGCTAGCTCTCACCATCTTCGAAGGTGTGTGAGGTCTTGGGTCTGAGACCGAGGATAATTGACGTTGTGTTTGCTAAGTGTTTTGCTTAGTGCATGAAGCTTTCATCTTCATTGCACTAGGCAGGCTTGAAGGAACACAAAGAATTGTATTGTACAATGTCTCTCTTGATGGGAGAAACCATAATACAAAGCCTTTTGGAGGGGGGACCGGCTCCATGGAAATCCGGTCCTCAACTGTTGTCAATAGATTAATTTGTCTCTCTTTTGAAAGTATTGTTCATGCTATTTAACTAGGTGTTATGCTTTTTGTTGCTCTCTCCACCCAAGCACTCTTGTAACTCTCATTAGCAATCTATTCTAATGAAATGCCCACTATGTTCATGCTAATTTCCGCTACACACAAGTTTTTAGGCCATTAAATGTTACATTGGTATCAGAGCACAAGGTTTCTGTTTTCTTGCTCAAGAAGGGAGGTCCTCAAACTAGCTATAAATGGTTGGTATTAATAATTGCCTGTGAGTAAGTAGAATAGGGATTTTTCAGCCTTGGAGTACGCCTTCCTTCGTGCAGTTAATGGGGCATCACCGTCGAGAGCTATGGTCTTAATAGTGGAGTCCTACGAGGCTTGCCTACGGCTTAACCACTATTGAGCTATTAGAAGCTTGACAGGAGCTGGTGTTGTTTTGGTGTTGAAAGACCCTCTCTTCTATTCCTTGCAATTAAGGTATTCGAGCCACGGGTACAGTAGCTTGAGTTCTTTTTCTAAAGAGGTAAAGAGGAGTAGCAAATAGGGCTTGAAGTGCCAAAGTACACCTAAAGAGTTTACACCTAAAAGTTGTTAGAATGGCTGACAATAGTAAAGAGAGTGAAATTAATGTTGATAACTTTGATTTTGCTAACGAGCAAGCTACTAATGATGCTCCGATGCTTGTTAACTATCTTGTTTCTAGGCTTCAACAAGCCATGGGCAATCCATCTCTCCAAAGTGAAGTGCAATGGCAGCTCCGTGCTCACGGGATTCTCCAAGCTCATCACCATGACGAGAGAACACCTAGGAAGCCTCCTTGTGAGACTCCCAAAAGAGGTCTCTCTCCTATTCGGGAAGAAGAAGAGAATCCATACGAAGGGCTCAAGAATTTACTTCTTGATGATGCATCTCCTTCCCAAAGGAGAACTCAAGAGCCTCCACCGAAGGAACGAGAAAGAAGTGAGTCTCCCGCCACCTCGGCGGAGATGGCTCCACGAAGACGGTGGGCTAAACTCTCTCCATCACCACCAAAGCGGAGAAGACCATCACACTCTTCTCCACACCGTAATTCAAAGAGGGATGACAAAAAGCAAGAGAAGAAAAAGGAGAGAAAGAGGACACCCTCTTCTTCATCCTCTTCCTCTTATGAAAGTGATGGTGAAGATGACGAAGATCAAGACAAGAAAAAGGCGAGAAAGAGGTCACCCTCTTCTCCACCTTCTGAAGAAAGTGATGGTGCAACCTTTGAACCATCAAAAAGAAGAGGCCATAGGAAATCCTATGCCTCATGGAAGAAGTCATCCAAGCTGAAGAAGTTCAAAGAGGGAGGGAAGAGCATCTCTTTCCTTACCTATGATGGTACCTTTGCTGCTACGGACAAAGTCTTGGCCTTTATCCAACAGTTTGATGCGGCGTTTGGAGATGAGGGCTTCACGGAGTCCTCTAAGCTACGCCATGTAGCTATGCACTTTCAAAAGTCCGTCAGGCAATGGTGGTCTAGCCTACGAGCCAACGGTGAAGCTCCACGAACATGGAAAGCTTTAAGAGCTTCCATTATGAAGCAGTTTTTGGACACCAATGCCGAAGACAAAGTACTCACCGAATGGGGAAGCTTAAAGCTCTCTCCCTATGAATCTATACACAAATATGTAGACAAGTTTTGGGACCTACAACTCAAAGCCACTGTCTTCAAAAAGTTGGATTTTGGAGAGCAAAAGCAACAATTTTTTGCGGGCTTAACCGAAGAAATGGCGGAGTATGTCAACTCCCAAAGGCCACGTACCATATCGGCGGTAATACACCATACTATGGTGGCCTCTCGAATCAATTTCCAAACGGGGGCTAAAAGAAATAATAAGCCCACGGAAAACAAGGGTTCAAACTAGCCTAAGGGGAAGGACAATGTCCAAAAGTCTCCTAAGGGCAACTCCAACAAAGCTAAAGAGAAGGGAGTTTACAAAAGAGCTTGAGCGTTATCGCACGGATAACCGGTGTTTCAAGTGCGGCGCACAAGGGCATGCGTACCGCACTTGTCCCCAAAAGAACAACCGCCAAGATCCTCCTAGAGCTTCCTTGGTTGAAATCCAAGAGGAGGAGACTCACCAAACTCACCACAAAGGATCTCCTCTATGCCATGCTTGGGGAAAGGTAAGAGAACATGATGCTTTTATTCTCTTTGACCCTGGTTCTACTCACAATTTTATATCTATAGAGTTGGCCACCAAGCTAGGCATACAAGCTTACGAGATGGGAGATGTCCTACCCGCAGACAGTGCCTTCAAGGGGCAAGAAGCTTCAGTCACTCCCTTAATCGGGAAATTGAGGCTTCATGTCCAAGGCTATGTGGACAAAGAGGACTTCTTTATCTCTCCTCTCAAGCATGAGGATGTAATCCTAGGGGCACCATGGTTTCACCGCCTGGCTGCCAATGTTAAATTTCCTGAAAGGAGAATCTCCTTTAAGTTCAGGGGAAAAGACATGTATATAGATGCTAAGGAAATGGGTAACACTATCCCCATTGTACATACACCAGCTTTCAACAAGTCAATAAAGAGCTCTATTTCCATGTACATGATTTTTGTTAAATATTCTCAAAATGAACCTAATGCTGTAGCAAAAGAAAATAAAAGCAACCAAAAGGAATTAGAGTTATCCAATTTTCTCAAGGGGTTTCAAGATGTTTTTATTGACGACATCCCTTGTGAGCTACCTCCTAAACGAGGTAATGATGACCATGCAATTGAACTTCTTCCAGGAAGTTCACCGCCTAACAAACCTCCTTATCGAGTTTCTCAAGCTCAACAAGAGGAGATTATGCGGCAAGTGCATGAGTTAGTTGTGAAGGGCATGGTTAGGCCTAGCTCATCTCCATTTTTCTCACATGTGCTATTAGTGCAAAAGAAAGACGGCACATATCGTATGTGTGTCGACTATAGAGCACTAAATAGGATCACTATCAAGAATAGGTTTCCCGTTCCACGGGTAGAAGACCTATTTGATAAGCTACAAGGATCGACCTACTTCAGTAGGATTGACCTAAAAAGTGGCTATCATCAAATAAGGATAGTTGATCAAGACATTGTAAAGACCGCATTTCGCATCACATTTGGTCTTTATGAATACATTGTAATGCCTTTTGGCTTGACCAATGCACCAGCCACATTCAACCGCTTGATGGAAAAGCTGTTCAGGCCTCGTCGAACCTTCACTGGAGTTTTCTTTGATGATACTATCATCTACTCTAATTCATTAGACGAACATAAGCAACACCTCCAGGTAATATTTCAAGTTTTAAGAGAGAATAAACTTTATATTAATCGAAAGAAAAGTGAATTTTTCCTGCAAGAGATTCAGTATTTAGGTCACATTATCTCTCAAGATGGCATCAAAATGGATCCATCAAAGTTAGAGGTAATAAAAGGATGGCCTAAACCAAGGAATCTTCATGAACTAAGAAGCTTTATAGGTATGTGTGCATACTATAGACGCTTCATAGAAAAATTCTCACAAATTGCGGGACCATTACATGACCTAACAAAGAAAAGTGTTAGGTATACATGGTCTGCTAAGGAGAACAATGCTTTCGAAAAGCTTAAAGAAAAGCTTATCTCTCAACCTGTGCTTACACTACCGGACCTCTCAAAACCATTTGAGGTCCAATGTGATGCTTGTGCTACTTGCCTTGGAGCTGTTTTGCTTCAAGAAGGCTACGCCGTAGGCTATGAAAGTCGAAGGCTCGACCCTGTTGAGCAAGCTCTAGGCATTTATGAAAAGGAACTCCTTGCAGTTCTACATGCCTTAGACTCATGGAAGCACTATTTATTGGGGACTCCTTTCATTCTGCGAACGGATCACCAAAGTCTTAAGTACTTCATGACGCAGACCAAGCTCTCCGACAAACAAATGAGGTGGGCAAATTTCCTTTCGTAATTTCATTTTCATATTGCTCACATTGCTGGCAAGCATAATCAAGTAGCTGATGCACTCTCAAGACGACCAAGAGTGAATGCGGTTTCCATAGCAACTCACAATGATCTATCTTCAATGATAGATGAGTACGCTATTGATGTCGATTTTACAGATGTGATTTCAGCCCTTGCATTAGGGAAGAAACAAGAACCATTTACTTTACAAGATGGTTATCTTCTCTATGGCAATAGACTATGCGTTACTAATTCACTACGTGAGAAAGTAATGTATGAATCTCATGCTCCACCTTATGCGGGGCATAGAGGGATTCAGTCTACCTTAAAGGGAATTGAAACATATTTCTATTGGCCTACCATGAAAGTGAACATACAGGAGTATGTTCTAAATGTGTGCTATGCCAAAAGAAGAAATTTGATAGAGGGAAGCAACTTGGATTGCTTCAACCGTTGTCAATCCCTAATTCACCATGGGAGAGCATATCCATGGATTTTTTCTTTGGATTACCTAAGTCTATCCATGGGAATACGGGAATATGGACGATAGTAGACAGGTTCAGTAAACAAGCTCATTTTATACCTGTCAAAAAGACTATCAAAGCCCATCAAATGGCAACCCTCTTCATTTCACAAATTTTCAAGTACCATGGCTTGCCAATGTCCATAGTGTCGGATAGAGATCCTAGAATGACCAATAATTTCTGGAAGGGTCTCTTTGAGAATTTAGGGACAAGGCTAAACTTCTCTTCGGCCTATCATCCACAAATGGATGGCCAAAGTGAAATAGCTAACCTAACAATTCTCGATCTACTAAAAGCTTATGTAACGGAAGTAGATCAAAGATCCCAATGGGAGAAGTACTTACCGTTAGTGGAGTGTGCTTACAATAACACTGTACATACTTCCACGGGAAAAGCACCTTTCGAGGTAATTGAGGGAAGATCAAAAAGTCCCTTGCTACTTAAGGTACATGGGAAGATCTTCGCTCTGCAGATGAGTATAGCCGAGACCTACAAGAATCTTTTCAAAAGATTAAGGATGCTATCTCTATCTCACAGCAAAGGCAAAAGGCTGCTACTGACAAGCACAGAAGAGCCCAAGCTTTTAAAGTAAATGATTGGGTCTTATTAATGTTTCCCAAGGCTCGATTAAGGCACACGACGGGCAAGAATCCTATGGGACACACAAAGTACTATGCTAAACAAGCAAAAAGGTACTATGGTCCCTTCCAAATTCTTAGGCCAATCAATGAGATGGCCTATCAACTCAAGTTGCCCAATCATTGGCTCATACACAATGCTTTCCACGTGAGCCTATTAAAGCCTTACAAAGGAGAGCCACCTCAAGAACCAACTACTGAAGACCCACCGGAGATCGAGGACCAAGAGGAGGTGCTGCAGCCCGAGTCCATTCTCCGACATGAAGACAAGGTACAGGCGGTAAGACTATCCGACGATATCTTATTAAGTTTAAGAATTATCCTTTTGAAGATGCTAGATGGATGCAAGGCATACAATTAAAGAATAACCTAAACCTTGTGAATGCTTACAGTGCCTCCCAAGAGTAAGCAAATGTACAAAATGTTAAAAATGAACAAAGTTTTTGTCTTATAAGACTCTCTTTTTCTTTATGTGCACAAAAAAAAATGAAGTAGTATGCATGCTTAGATCAAGTTTTCGGAGACGACGTCTCCCAAACACCAAGTAGAGCTTATCACTCTACTATGGAAGACTAATAGGACTAATGTGCAGACATGCTTGCGGCAGCCTCAGGTTCTCAAGCGCCAAATGGACTAGTCATCCATTGTGGAATGATGTCGTAGGGTAACATAGGGATCCTCTACCCGCTAAGAAAAGGAGTCATGAATATGCTTTATCTTCTCTACACCATAGTCGAGGACGACTATGATTTCAAGAAAGAGGTAATGTCATAATAATCAATATCTAATTCTCCTAAATGATTTTCTCATGTTAAACTGATCATTTAATATGGGGAAGTGCCAGGGGAGAAAAAGCTAGAATATTGGTTAAGCTAGCAGACCGGCCACATTAGGGATCCAAAGGAGGGAAAATAGGGATCCAAAGGGGGGGCCATCTGCAAAAGAGCCATGTGCAACAATGGGCTAAAAATACCCTAAGGTTCAGCCCATTAGGACTTACAAAATGCTAAGGTTCCAAAATTCAAAGGTTGTGTCCAAAGGTCAACCTTAAGGGAATTGGATGCTTTGTGTGTGTACAAAAAAGTCTTTGCAATCCCTACTTGGGAGGGGGCGAGCCTTGCATGTAGGGGATGAGAGAGAAAGCCACACACACACACACACACACACACACACACACAAGCTCCCTTTACACAAAGGGAATGAGGGACACATGTCAGCTCCCTAGCCGAGATGCCCACAAGGTGTACCCAATTCCTATTGGATGGCCTTGGAGGTGGACCAATGAGAATTAGGCTAGAGTAAATCTAGTTTAATTAATTTAAAAACACTTAATAAAAAGAACCAATGAAAATTAAGTCTCCTGGATGACTCTTGGACAGTCTCCCAAGGGGTCCAATGAGCATTCAGCAGCCCAATGGCTTGCCTGATTCCTATTGGCTAGGAGGCAAAGGGGTCCAATGAGAGTTTAGTTGAATTATTAAATTACCTAAAGCTCTCACAAAAGGGGAAAGGGGGACACATGTCAGAAAGCTATCACTTATGCTGCTTAATAGTCATTGGCTAGCCCTGGGGAGGTCCAATGGGAGGATAGCAAAAGCAATTAGCAAGAGGGCTCGCCCAAGAGAGAGGGGGGGCTGATTTTTGGAAGGTATTATCACACACACACACTCTCACACAGTCTATGGAGAAGCAAGAAAAATACTATCTCTTCCCAAGCTTTAATGGAGAGCTCATCATCTACTCCAAGCTTGTGAGATAGAAGCCTACATCAACACACTCTTGGCATGTGGATGTAAATCCAACCAAGAGCCAAGCTTCAATGCATGCTCATCTCCTCTACCATGCTAATTACTAAGCTAGGCTATGCTAATATGAGTGATTATGTGAGGAGATGTACATCTTTCTCGTAAGATACTCCTTCTTCCTCTCAATCTACTCTCATACCCTACTAGCTCTCACCATCTTCGAAGGTGTGTGAGGTCTTGGGTCTGAGACCGGGGATAATTGATGTTGTGTTTGCTAAGTGTTTTGCTTAGTGCATGAATCTTTCATCTTCATTGCACTAGCTAGTCTTGAAGACACAAAGAATTGTATTGTACAATGTCTCTCTTGATGGGAGAAACCATAATACAAAGCCTTTTGGAGGGGGGACCGGCTCCATGTAAATCCGGTCCTCAACTGTTGTCAATAGCTTAATTTCTCTCTCTTTTGAAAGTATTGTTCATGCTATTCAACTAGGTGTTATGCTTTTTGTTGCTCTCTCCACACAAGCACTCTTGTAATTCTCATTAGGAATCTATTCTAATGAAATGCCCACTATGTTCATGCTAATTTCCGCTAGACACAAGTTTTTAGGCCATTAAATGTTACAAAACCTAATGTTTATACCCATAATTTGGAAAGATTTACAATAAATATTATTAAAAGGTTTAGTCTTCAATAGTAAAATTATATAAGCAAAGTTCAAATCTCTTCAATTGAACCCAAATTGAGTTATATATGCAAAATATTTAAAGAAACCAATGAGGTTCTCTTGCATAACAAGATGAGGATATCAATGGCGTGTTTCTGAGACCGCAAGATATCTAAATGCCAACTCTCCACCCAAGCGTTGCCTCTCATAGGCATCTCCCAATCCACGTTTAGACCGGCCCGTGGCGTGACATTACTCCCCCCTTGGAGTAGCATTTTTGCCCTTGAAAACAAAACTGAGAAATTTCTCCTTAAGAATACTAATGTTTTCCCAAGTGGCACCTTCCTCGGGTCTATCTTTCCACTTGACTAATGCTTGTCGATGTACATGATGACATGTACGTAAATCATGGATACAGGAATACGCTCATGCTCATGTAAACATGCCTCATAAGAAACCGCATACCTTTTGATATTTGTTGAGGTTGTCAGATGAAGAATGCATGAAACATTCATCCCAAGCATGCCAATCTAAATGATCTTTGTTGCTGGGTAGAAATTCCTTTTGGAACATGACTTGGAAATGTTTGCAAGTTATTCGTTCTTTATCTGGTTTGAGGGACACCCATCAGTTGTAGCCCTTGCCTTCAAGTGCTAACCTAGTTTCTAGAGATCTAAAAATATATAGGGTTGCTCATAGTTGATGAACGTCAGTCCATTGATGTAAAAAGGTGTTTATGACATCCTTGTTGCACTCTTTATCTTCACGCCTATACATTGGTGGCTTCATGTCCTTCATCTAAGAAGAAGTCTTTAAACTTTTGTGCCCTAGCATAATTGACTCTAATGGTGGTAGTCCGCCATCAATGCCTTGACTTGCCTGAATATGGCCTTGCAACCTCTCACGAACCATTTGCATCATAAAAAATAGAGTAGTCAAATTTGGATTGATGCACTCTTTATCTTCACACCTATACATTGGTGGTTTCACGTCCTTCATCTAAGAAGAAGTCTTCAAACTTTTGTGCCCTACCATAATTGTCTCTAATGGTGGTAGTCCGCCATCAATGCCTTGACTTGCCGGATTATGGCCTTGGAACCTCTAACGAGCCATTTGCATCATACAGTAGAGTAGTCAAATTTGGATTGATGCCCTCCAAATTATGCTCCATTTGATTTGCAATGGAATTGGGCATTGAATTTGTGCATGCCAATGAACCCATGGTCTTCGAGAAACTCATCCAACTCCAACATCCATGCATCCTCCAAAACTTTCTCCATACTTTGAGGAGGCACGAATTTGAAGTCAAAGCGGTGATTCGCTGATAACGGATGACATCTTGTCAGAATCTTTTGCAAAAATATATATTACATAAACTTAGGCTTTGATTTAAAATTGCTTATAGCTTGCACGTTTTTTTAATTCAAAGTCGTATGAGAGGGCATGATCGTTGATTAAAAAATGGCCAAAGATCTTGTTGTGAAATTTTCCAAAATCCTCCAGCCAAGGAGCGACAATGGGATGTCCCTTTTGCTACAGACGGAAACATGGCTGCCCTGCAAAATACCCAAGATAACACAATATCTAGCATAAACTGAAAAATCTGCATACCTGCCGATTCCCATAGCACATAAACCACGACGTATGCGAACAGAGAGAGACTGAGAGCGAGAAAGAGCAAGAGAGCACGTGTAGGTGCACCTCCTAGAGCGGAGTGCTACGCCCGGCACGACGAGAGAGAAGAGAGGAGAGGAGAGAAGAATACACAGACACTGGGTGCAATCTCCCCCCGTGCAAGAGTGACCATTTCCCTCTTGCACGTATTTGATTTATAGGTTTCTTGAATGGTCAATGTGAGTACAAACTGGCTGGCCGGTCCTAAATGGCCAAAGCTCATAAAGAGCACTTGAATAATCAAATATACATAAGTATAATATCCTTTTGCAATAGCCTAGCTTGGTCAAGCCTTTTCCACCTGTCAACTGCAATAAATAGTAAAATATCAATTCCATAACATACCTCTTCGTTGGAAAGCAACTGTCCTCAGTTGTTTGCGAAGATAAAAATCTGCAAAAATACTTGTCAATAACAGTGATTGGAAAGCTGTATCGAAACTATCACGTAGTAAAAGAAAAACTTATAAAATTAGACAACATTGCTTATGCCTGCCGTCATCCACATACTACCTATTCTAGTGTCCCATACCACTAGAATAAGCAGCATATGTCATACCCTGACGAATCAAGATATCCGTGGTCACACTCATCATCAATCTCATAATGTCAAGTCTCATCACATAAACACTGCCGTGATCATCAGATACCAAATTCCAATCCAATTCCAATTCCACAATATAAGTCCAAATCCCAATCACTTTCATTATGTACCCGGGTAACAAAATCATACCAATTACAGTGGTGGCCAACCACTACAGCATGATTTCGTGATTGGTGTTGCCTAAATCGACGAATCTACACCAATAAGACGTGCTGCCTAAATCGGCGAATCTGCACTAATGCTGCCTAAATCAGAGAATCTGCATTTGATATTGTTTAAAAATTATGAATCTGCAATTTATCAATGTGCAGCCTAAATCGACGGATCTGCACCAATGTGAGTATCTATACACTGCCTAAATTGGCGAATTTGCGTATCCGTGACCAATGGACTAGGCTAGGCATAAAAATAAAACATTTATCACATGTGTGAGACCAATTTGAAAACATGTGTGAGTATGAGGGTACTTACAGACTGTTGTTCACTATCCCAGAGTACCTTAGCTCACATGAATAGCTGTATAGCTTTAAAAAAATTCATATAGTGCAAGTAGTAAGTCATGACCATAGCTGGAGGATATTCTACATCTGAAAATATACGTACTAGTGTGTGCGTGCATAGAAAGCTTCATGACGAATTATCCTTCTTATTAGTGAAATATACATACGCAGGATGATCGAAAAACTTGGAAATATAGAGGTTCTTCGAGTGGCAGTCAGTGGAGATAGAATATTAAGTAAGTAGGTCATAAGAAAGTATGAAAATTCAATTAGTAACCAAAAAAATGAGAACTAGAGAAATGCGATGAGAATCTTCTCCGTGAAGTTCTTTCGATTCTAACATTGTTTGAGTTAGATGTACTTGTAGTGTAGTAAAACTTGTAAACTTGTAGTAAAACGTGGTTATCACGGGGTGTTTGATACGTGTTGTGTGTTACTACATAAAAATAATTATGTTGCTTTGTTGTAGGTAGGTGTCATATGAAATGTGTCGGGCTTCTACTTGTGTGGGCTATGCACATTGGGTGTTACAACATGATAATCCTGAGTGGGATTTGATTTACAAAGATGATTTAGATCATCATAGTGCAACTTTTTGAAGTGAAATGTTTACGGGTATGTGTGTGTTTAAAGTGTGATGTGGTTACGTATATGGCGTAGGCATGATGGCAAACTACAAGCATAATGATTTGAGACAAACAAAATAAAGGAATGCTACATAGGTGTAAAAATGGTAGGGCCCTTGGCGCCTACACCTTCCTCAATGGTGAAAGGAAATGTGATCTAAAGAGTGCAAAGGAGTAGGGAGATCGACCAATGTGTGTAAAGTAAAGGTAGAAGAAGGTGATTTAACCAGTTTTGACAATGCTTGATGCTTAGGAGGATAAGCTCGTAGAGAAGTTCAATTGTGCCTAATGAGCCATGCCAAGCCCCACTTGTGCCCCACATTGATCGTTGCTAGCTATGAAGTGTAACATCATAGGAAACTATCCCAAGAGACCTTAAAGATTTATCACCCGATGGGGAGAGAGAGAAATGAAATGAAATGTTATATTAATAGACTCCAAAGACAAATTTACGTATGAGAACAAACTGAGACAATTGTTGTGGATCTAAACCAATGCCGGGGTACAAAAATAAAATGAAGTAAAGTGAAAGACTGAAAAAGACTTAAACCAAAAGCCTAAAATCATGAGTAAAATCAACAACATCACCGTCAATGCCCGAGGACACCCAAGAAAGGGCGTTATTGTTCAATCTTGACTAGTAGAAGTGGAAAGACCGACAATATAACTAATACGACTGTAATACAGAAGCATGATTCTAGTAAACCTTTATATTTACCTCAAGGTAGCAGAGTATCATTTTTCATCAAATTATCATGAGGAAAAGCAATTTGAATAATATAATTTGAATAATGATATCTTATGCAGTGTCCCACGGAAATATAGTGTCCGACGACCAGCATTGGGCAAGCAGCCACCTTGACCTTCAGGAAAGATGGTGTAGACATTGATTATATAGAGGAGAGTTGAGCTCACTCTTGCCAATATAAGGTCGTAGAACGAGTGAAACACAGACACTCTCTCAAAAGAAAAGAAAAAAAATCTGCTTTCAATTGCAATTAGAGTAGATGATGTGCTTGTGCTGCACTACCTCAGTTGCTTTTTGTGTTGCCATTGATAATGCAGTTGTAAGCTCGCCTGTAGTTGACAAGGGTGTGACCCTATGGCTACTGCACTGACCAAAGCAACGACAACAGCATTCTCGAGCTCCAAACCCCTATAGCCTGCCTGTTGGAATTAGGGTTGCAGAGAAACGCACACAGCTTGGAGAAGACGAAGGAAGCTCAAGGCACACAATAGAGAGTGTGTTACTTAGTGTGCAATGGAAAGATGGATAGCCCTACAGTGATGGGTGTATGTACAATGCACGGGGGGAAAAACCTCCTAAAGAGGGAAAAAATGCCCCAACGGTCCTAGTGTGCTCACACACATCACTACCACATGTATATGGTAACAAATACCCCCTGGAGTGATGCGGTGAACGAGAGCTGGCACATGAGTAAAGGGAAGTGCCATGCCCTCAGGACATGATCAGTCCACAAAGGGGAGTAAGCCCAAAGCTTTGCGGAAAGCTTCAAGCTTCTCACGAGACAATGCCTTTGTATCTGCAAGGTTGTCTTGTGTTGGCACATAAGCCAAGCTTATCTCTCCTGCTGAGAGCCCCTCCTTGACATAGTGGTAATGCACCTCAATGTGCTTTGTGCGAGCATGAAAAACTGGGTTCCTCGCAATTGCCAATGCGCTCTGATTGTCAGTGTAGATAGTGTTGGCAGTGTCCTGTCCAACACCCAAATCAGCCATAAGGCGTCTGAGCCATACACACTCAACCGTAGCTGTGAAGACTGCCCTGTACTCAGCCTCACAACTCGAAGTGGCCACAGTAGGTTTCTTCTTGCTCAACCATGATATACATGAACTGCCAAGCATGAAACGAAAACCACTTGTGACACTCTCGTGTCAAAACAACCAGCCCAATCTGAGTCTGAAAAAGCATGTAAGTCTGGCGGCAATGATCCCCCCTTGGGATAAAACAAGCCAAGATGTAAAGTGCCACTAAGGTAGCGGAAAATCCTCTTGACAGCCTGCCAATGTTTAGACCCTGGGCTATGCATAAATCTGCTGACATGTGAGACTACAAACTGAATATCCAGCCTCATGTTGCATACATAAATGAGACAGCAGTTTGATAAAGAGTGACATCAGCAGGATCGCCAGCATCATGTAGACTCAACTTCAAACCTGTTTCCATGGGAGTGGCAATAGGTTTGCAATCCTCAAGTCCAAACTTACATAGCAATGTCTCTATGTAACTTTTCCGACACAAGGCAATACCACCATCACACTGCTTAAACTGTATACCCAAGTAATGATGCAACAGCTCCAAATCTTTCATCTTGAAAGTAGCATTCAAATCAGCCTTAAATTCAGCAATATGTCTCTCATTTGGTCTAGTGATCAGCAAATCATCAGCATAAAGAACCACAATGAGAAGTACATCAACCTCACGCTTTACATACAATGTGCTTTCTGTTGGACTGTTACGAAAGCCTCGTTTAACCAAATGAGTGTCAGCTTTCTCATACCAAGCACGAGGAGATTGCTTCAACCCATACAAAGCCTTCTTGCATCTGCACACTTTGTCCTCTTGTCCTTTTATGACAAAACCGCCAGGTTGCGTTACATAAACTTCCTCAAATATGTCACCATTCAAGAAAGCAGTAACAATGTCTGATTGATGTACATCCCAACCAAAATGAGCTGCCAATGCACATACAAAATGCACAGTAGTCATACGACAAGTGGGAGCAAAATTCTCTTCATAATCAATGCCCTTTTGCTATGCATAACCCTTTGCAACAAGTCGAGCCTTATGGCGATCAATCTCACCATCCAGCTTGCATTTCAACTTGTAAACCCACTTCATACCAATGGCCTTTTTGCCAGGAGGCAAATCACATAAAGTCCATGTGTCATTTTCTATAAGTGCATCATATTCTGATTGCATGGCAGCCATCCAATTTTTTGAATTCTGCGCTTCATCAAAAGAGAGAGGGTCCTCAACATCATGTAAGCTAGACACAGCCAAAGCATAACAATCAGATGCATAAGATGCATGGCGAGAGCCTGAACGAGTACGACTAGACAAAGGTGCATCCAATTTACTGTCACGCAAAGTGTGCACCAGCCATTTTGGCATACCTCTAGCTTGCTCATTTTCAGCCCTTTCCTCATCAAGTACATCATGTACATCTGCATCAGTAATAGGCTGATCTAAAACATTTTCAGAAACCCCCATAGGCTGTACATTTGCCTCATTGGAACTTATATTTGTATTTCCACCACTGAAAAGAGGCAACAAAGTGTCATAAATGTCCTGTGAGCTTACATTACTGTCTCTAGTACATGATAGTACATGACAGCAAGGGATGAAGAGAATCTTCCACAAACACTACATCCCGTGAAACCAGAATACGTTTTGTTTGTGGATGATACAACCTGTAACCTTTGCTTTCAGCACTATAACCAACAAAAATACATTTGACAGCCTTATCATCCAATTTTTTGTGCTGCACTTGTGGCACCAAAGGATATGCCAAACAGCCAAAAACACGCATGTGCTCAATAGAAGGCTTTCTATCATGCCATGCTTCATATGGAGTAATAGACTGCAAAGATTTCGTAGGACACCTGTTAAGTACATAAGTGGCACACATGATGGCCTCAAGCCAAAAAGAATGCGGCAAAGCTTGACTTTTGACCATACATCGTGCCATTTCCGTCAGTGACATGTTTTTCCTCTCAGCAACACCATTTTGCTGAGGTGTATAAGGCACTGTACATTGGTGTTTTATCCCACGACTAGCCATAAATGCATTAAATTCATGAGACATATACTCCCCCCCTCGATCGGAACGGAGGGTGCCCATAGTACATTTCGAGACATTTTCAGCCATAGCCAAAAATTGTTTGAAGCACATAAAAACTTTGGACTTCGCTTTAAGCGAAAATACCCATGCATGCCTGGAGTAATCATCAATGAAAGTCATGAAGTACAAGTAATTGCCCAAGGACGGAGTTTGCATGGGCCCACAAACATCACTATGCACAAGCTGCAACCTGCACATGGCCCAAACTGAACCATCCTTTGGAAATGTAGAACGCTGCATCTTACCCAAAATACAGCCTTCACAAACATGTTTGACAGGTGCTTCAAGAGGCGGCAAAGAAGCAACCATATCAGATTTCTACAAACGCAGCAAGCTGACAAAATTCAGATGACCAAAACGTGCATGCCAAAGTTTTGCATCTGAAATAGCCCTTGAATCTGCAACAGCATTTGCAAAATTTTGTCCACACTTGTCATGCAAAGTGAGCTTATACAGCCCACAGCACAAAAGCCCAGATGCAACAATTTCATCACCAAAACTGAGATCATGAACTGTACATCTGTCATCCACAAATTTGACTACAAGTCCAAGTCTAGCAAGTGCGGATACAGACAAGAGATTCTTCTTGATCCTAGGTACATAAAGTGCATCAACAAGTGTGAAGGAGCTGCCATTAGCAGCAATGAACACAATCTTTCCAACTCCCTAAACTGGATAAGAGGCGTTGTTGGCACAAGTGACTGAATTCCCATAAGGGACAGACTCGAGAGAGGTAAACAATTCACGATGTGAGGTAATGTGCTTTGTAGCATCACTGTCGAAATACCACACATGTGAATCTGCATCGTGGACAGCAGGATTGTAAGTGCACTCTGCGCTAAAAGCCCATTCTGCATCAACATCAACAACACAGTCTCCTTTCACAGAAGACTCAACAATGGCTGCATTTGTAGTGGAACCAGCATTTGCAGTGGAACCACCCTCTTTCTTCTTAGCCTGTTTGGCCTTCAACTTAGGACACGACTTGATCAAGTGATCATTGGCTTTATAATAATGGCAACGCATCTTCTTTTTGCCCTTATCACCAGAATACCCAGACGAAGTGCTGCCAGCAGAAGCATTAGGAACATAAGTTTTGCCACTTGCAGTAGAACCATAAGAAGTGGCTGCATTGCTGTTACCACCCTTTCTTTGAGAAGCAATAAAAGCCTGTTCAACTGCACGCTGCCTAGTCTTGTTTTTTCTGGAAAGTGACACTTGCAACATCAATGTGCGTAATGCATCAAACTTGACAACTTCAGGATTTCCTTGGGTCATAAGTCTCCACTTACTAGCAAAAGTCTGGTAAGAATCTGGTAAGGCATCAAGAACAGTCTGCAGAAGGGAACTGTCTGAAATGACTTCACCTACAGAAATAAGTTGCTCATTGATATCCTTGACACCAGCAAGAAAAGTGTCCATATCATCTTCCTCATGCATAATCTTCGACTCTAGCTCTTTACGCAGCAAAGCAATTTTAGCCTCATTGCGGCTTGCATAAAGACCTGTTAGAATATCCCAAGCCTGTTTTGCTGATTTTGTTGAACAGATGTGAGGAACAATGGTGCGCTTCACAGACAACGCAATCAATGCATGAGCCTGCGCAACCTTAACATCCCAACGAGCTTGTTCTGCCGTAGGCAAAACAACTCTAACAGCTGCAATCCTTGCAGCAAGACCTGCAACATCCTCAACATCGCCTACATCCTCAGAACCAGGACGTACATCAATGCCCTGCACAATATTCCAGACGCCCTTTGGCACAAGAACGTGTTGCATCATATAAGCCCACATAGGGTAATTGTCCCCATCCAACCTGTCCTCAGCAGCAAACATCTTGAACACATCTGTGTTGTTGTCGTCAGCCATGGTAAATGATGCATCTGATGTGAAAACTCCCCGAAAATAGGAGAAATGGAGCGGGAACAACACGTGCTATATAGCACAAACCGTAGAATATTGTAAGGCACCTGTTATGCAAAAAACGGCACTGACAAAATTTTGCACAAAATGACGAAATTGCCTGTGCAGACCTGCCTGAAGTGGAAACGGAGGTCGAAATGAGCCCAAATCAAAAATTTGAGCAGACCTGCGAACGCTTGCCAAAGCTCACTGAAATCGGAGAAAGTGAGCAGGCGTGTGCTGGAGAAGCTGGCGACTAAGCCCATGAGGACACAACCTGCTCTGATACCAATTGTTGGAATTAGGGTTGCAGAGAAACCCACACAACTTGGAGAAGACGAAGGAATCTCAAGGCACACAATAGAGAGTGTGTTACTTAGTGTGCAATGGAAAGATGGATAGCCCTAGAGTGATGGGCGTATGTACAATGCACGGGGGAAAAAACCTCCTAAAGAGGGAAAAAATGCCCCAACGGTCCTAGTGTGTTCACACACATCACTACCACATGTATATGGTAACACTGTCAGGTTGCACTGGCGACAGCCAAGGGATTGCACGATCGACCATGTCATGGAGGTCAAGGCCTTGTCACCACCGTAATAAAACAGAGGCAGTAGCAACGAAAATAGAGGTAGCATCAATGGTGGATGACCACTCAAACTAAACGTTTTCCAGAAATATTGCATGCAGCCACGACCACCCGATCTACAATGCGTGCATGCCACTTTGGAGAAACAAAAGTGGAGATAGCTGCCATTTCGAGTGGCCATACGCTGCATGATTTTTGTCAAGAGAGAGTGGATGGGGTAAAGGGTACCGGCCAGCACATGGCTCCAAGAGTATGTGATGTGGGTGCAGCAAGGGTAGCCCACAAAAGGTGTGGCGATGGACATGGCCGCAACTGGCATGCCTACAAGTGCTGCAACAACTTCAACATGGTGCTGCCAGCAGCAATAGACTCTATGGTTTGCAGGTCGCATGTGAAGGGTTGGTTGCATGCTATGAGCAACACTAGTGTGCACCATATGGGCAGGTCTATTGTGCAGCATGAGGTGCTTCGATTACTGGTTGGCATAAAATAAATGTTAAAAAATAAAAATTGAGAGAGAGAGATTTTTTTTCCTAGTGGTTGAGGAGAAAGAGTTCAACTGCAGTCAACTGTTGCAAGCGATCAGCGAGAGAGAGAACAAGAGAAAGTGTTCGATGTCTGCATGATAACGAGAGGGAGAGATACTCATACTGCCTGTGTGCACATGTGGCCATCTAGAGAGAGTGGTTGGTTGATTGGTTGCCACTCCGTGCAAGCATGGATAGTGGGCGAGAGCGAACACATGAGTGGTTGCTCTCACTTTGTGTGAGTATGAGAATTTGTGCATGCTTTTAATTTGGGAGAGAGATTCAGAGCCGTTGCATGTAGGCAATCTGTAGGTTGGCAGACCACAACCACAAAGGAGTGGGTGTTGATTGATGGTGTTCCCTGCACGTAGTCCCAACGTGTTTGTGGGTGAGTAGGAGAGTCATTGGACAACTGCAGTTGAGTAGGTAAGAAACGGGGGGGGGGGGAGGGGGGGTGGCCATTGGGTGGTTCCGATTGTAGACATTACTCAGACTATTTTGTTGAAGCTCCTCTCCAACAACCAACAATGGCATGCATGTGTTCCTACCGTAGTCGACTGTCGTGCTCGTGTGGTGAGGCGCTCCTGTGCGTCTGTGAAGCGCCCTCAAGTTTGCCCCCAGCATTGTTGCATTGTTGCACGTCTGTGGATAAACAAACATCTAATTGCTGTGTATCCCACACTGTTGAGAAAGTGGGCATCACGCCACACTTTGCAGAAATTACCTCTCGGTGTGAGCCGACCACATCCCAACAGTGCAATTGTTGTACATCGGTGCCTGCCAACTCCTCTGGTGACTGTGTGGTGTTTAGTGTGCTCGGGCCCATCCGATTTTGATGGGAATCAACCTTGTTGTTATTATTTAATGGGGTAAAAAAGAATTTAAATAACTTATCTGTAGTGCAAAATTTGCAAAGATATATGTTTGTGGGAAGCAAATCATGAAACTTTGCTCGGATGTCCAGTTATGGATTCCTTTTATTTATTTTTTGTTACCAAGAGTGTAGCCTTGTGTTCTGATACCATTGCTACAGATGGAAACATGTCTGCCCTACAAAATACCCAAGATAACACAATATCTAGCATAAACTGACAAATCTGCATACTTGGCGATTCCCATGGCACATAAACCACGACGTATGCGAACAAAGAGAGACTGAGAGCGAGACAGAGCAAGAGAGCACGTGTAGGTGCACCTCCTAGAGCGGAGTGCTATGCCCGGCATGGCGAGAGAGAAGAGAGGAGAGGAGAGAAGAATACACAGACACTGGGTGCAATCTCCCCCCATGCAAGAGTGACCATTTCCCTCTTGCACGTATTTGATTTATAGGTTTCTTGAATGGTCAATGTGAGTACACTCTGGCAGGCCGGTCCTAAATGGCCAAAGCTCACAAAGAGCACTTGAATAATCAAATATACATAAGTATAATATCCTTTTGCAATAGCCTAGCTTGGTCAAGCCTTTTCCACCTGTCAGCTGCAATATATAGTAAAATATCAATTCCATAACACCTTTACTAAATCCCCTTGGAATTTAAAGTTCCTTAGTAATTCAAATGGTCTTGCTACCCTCCGCATGGGAAGAAACCCTAAGGATGACCAAAACTCTTAAGGGTTTTTATTTGGCCCCCCTAAGGCATATAATGTGACTAGAAAGGGCTACGGTGTTGGCTAATTACGCAAGCAACATGAGAGAGGAGAACAACGTTCTTTGTAGGCAATGAAGAGCTCCTGGAGGGCCGCTCACAAAGACAAAAACACTCCGCACACCCTAGCACAACTATTTGGAGTTGTTTGGCATTGGTGCTCGTCCCCCTCTTATGCTATCTCGTGGTGCTTCCCACTCTGTTCATGGCCCTGCAAGCCTTCGTCTCCATGCAACCTTTTCAAGAGGGAAAGTGTGAAGAGAGAAGTGTTGGATTGCATGCATGCAAGCACGCAATCACTCCACGTCTCTCATCCTTCTTTCCCTATTCCTAAGGTCTGATACCATTGAAAGGACACATGGGGGGGGGGGGGGGGGTGAGCTTAGCTTTTGTCTTTGTATGTATGTTCTCAATTGTGCCACCTACCTTTAAGGAACCCCTAAATTGGCTCAATATTAGGGCCATGCCCCTCTAGGTCTTATCCTTGTCATGACACACAGTGCTAATATAGCCATCCAACAACTTGCATTGGAAGTTAGAAGTACAAAAAATAAGAAAGAGTTAGATTTTGTACCTTTTTCTTCTAAAAAGAAAACAACTTACTAAATGGAAAAGGTCCTAAGTTTAGAACTAACCTAACCCAATCATTTTTCTCAATCTGATCCTAATCTTACTTACCCATAAACCTAATTAGCGGGAGAAGGTCTCAACCACAAAGGTGTTTGAGGGTTTTGGAGCGTCCCTCAACTCAATGAAAAGATTTATATCTAACGTCTAATATAATCTACTCTAAGAATGAAACTTTCACCCAAAGTATACACAATGCATGCAACAATGCCACTCCTAAGCTTTGTACTTCTCACATTCCCAAAAACTAGCACCAAAAGAAGGTTGTACGATCATAGTAGTATACTATTTGCACGTACTAATCAATATATGGAAATTGACAAATGAAGAAACTAACCTAACATAGAGCACAAAATCTGTCTACACACACAACTACATTGATGGTCTTGAGAGTTGCAAAGAGAATGCATTGCATGCTCTACCATTCCTACCCATTGACACACTCACATGGAACTTCATGCTTGTTCTTCTACTTGTGTAATGTTCAATAACTCAAATACTTAATGAAGTCTAAATTGATGCAACCTAGAGAATGATGTAACTGCTCCATGTGTGCACCACGAAGAAAATGTGCCTGCAAGAATGAACAACCAAGTGTGCTACCTACTCTATGCCTACTTTAACACACAATCGATTAATCATAGAGTACAACACACATACTGAACATTCACATTATCAAGCAATATTTTTTGGCAACTTCAAACACAAATGCACAAAGCAAAATGGACAAAAAATTAGCTCTATTCAAGAGCTCAACCACCATGCATGAAAGAGCATGTGAAAGGAGAAGAATACAAGTAAGTAAATCCTTAGTGAGGATAAAGAAGCTATGAAGCTCCTTGGTTTTCTCAAACCTTAGAGATTGATGTTATTAGCTCTCCAACTTTGAAACCCCCAAAAAGAGCTCAAATGGGCTATTTGATCGACCAAAATCGGTTAATTATAGTCCCCACACTTGCTTTGTTTTGTGAGGATCACATAATTATAGGAGAAAATACCATGATCATCTTCTAAGGCTATCTACATTAAAAAATAGGAATTACATGGGCTATCAATAACTAGAGGTTGGACCTTTATTGTCCTCTCGAGACCTTCTTCTCCTTTTTGCTTGCTACTTCAAATCTTTGCGACTGTTCCACAGCTTTGACAAATTTTTATAGCATGTGTGCACTTGCGGGCACACAAGTTGGAGCTTGAGTAAAGCCAAGGTACCTCAAAAGAAAAGGGAAATCTCACAACACACAATGTTGTTTGTGAAAACTAGTCCACATGAATGATCAAATGTTGACGAGAGCTTGACCCTCGCTTAGTGACAAGTGAAAGAATCTCACACACTCGACACAAATTTTGGGACAATGATAATAGGAGATTTTGAGTTGTAGATTTTGATGAAATATTTAATACAATGAGTAGGAGTAGGGCACACAAAGTAGAGAGAGAGAGAGAGAGAGAGATGCCTGTTAAGTATGGAGCCTGATTTACCCTTGTAATTTTCTGTGGTAAAAGCGCACATTTGTAAGGCCCCCATTATGAGGAGAAGCCATCGTGCGTAAAGGAAAATCACTCGCCGGAAACCAAAATTTTCACGGCCAAAAATCAGGGGCAACTTTAGGGGGCCCTGAGACTTTTTTTCCCTCGTCGGAATATTCCTTTTCACGGGAATATTATGGCCGGACGGCGGCCGGAAAGTGGTCAGAAAACAACCGTCGGTTGGCTGGTGGCCGGTGGTCGAAAGTCAATGGCCGGTGGCCGGTGGCCGAATTCAAAAGCGGATTGTCTACACAAGGGCGGCCACACATGGGCGGATTAGAGGGTCCGATTTGGACTTATTCACACAAGGGCGGCTACACATGGCTGCCTCTCATAAGAGAGGGCAGCCCTTTTGGCCTATAAAAGGAGGCCATTTCTATACACATTTCATAGTGTGAAGTTGATGCAACAAGGTGAGTGTGAGGTGGTGAGAGTGAAGCAAGGCGGGAGCTCCATTAAGGGTATAATCCCTTTGTAAACTACTTCTTGTTTTGAAGTACTAAAGCCATTGAGTGGCTGCTTTCCCGTGGACGTAGCCCACATTGGTTGAACCACGTATATCATCTGTACTCTCTCTCTCTCTCTCTCTACTCTACAATCTCTTGTGTGTGAAATCTATCTCTCTCCATTAAGTAATCTACTCAAATATCTATTTAGCTACGTCTTATTTCCTAACAACTGGTATCAGAGCAAGGTTTGCTCGTAGCTAAATTATCTCAAGGAAAGGATCCTTTGAATTGAGTGGGAGTTATGGCGGAGGAAGGGAAGCTCAAGATTGAGAAGTTCAACGGCAAAAACTACCAACATTGGAAGATGCAGATTGAAGACTATCTCTACCAGACGGACCTCTATTTGCCACTAGGCGGTCTTGCAAAGAAGCCCGCAACAATGGCAGATGAAGCATGGATTGTCCTTGATCGAAAGGCACTGGGAACAATCCGGTTAAGCTTGGCGTCAACGGTGCCCTTCAATGTTTCAGACATGAAGACCACGGAGGACTTAATGAAGTCACTTGACGACTTCTACGAGAAACCATCGGCATCAAATAAGGTATTTCTTATGAAGCGCTTGTTCAATCTAAAGATGGAAGAGAATGGTTCAGTTGCAGAACACCTAAATGACTTTAACACAAACATAAGTCAACTTCGATCGGTGAAAATCAATTTCGATGACGAAGTGCGAGCTCTCCTTATACTATCATCTCTACCGGATAATTGGGACAGCCTTGTGATGGCTGTAAGTAATTCTATCTCTGGTACAAATACTCTTAAGTTTGATGATGTTGTGGGTGTTCTCCTAAGCGAGGAAATACGAAGGAGAAGCACAAGAGAATCATCAAGTGCTGCATTGTCAATGGAAACAAGAGGAAGGCCTGAGGAGAGGTTCAAAAGCCAAAAGGGTCGTGATCGCTCAAGACGGAGCAAGTCACACACAAAGTCAGTTCTTGAATGTTGGAATTGCGGCAAGAAGGGCCACGTCAAGAAGGATTGTTGGTCCAAGAAGAAGAAGGAGACTGAGTCTCAAGACAACAAGCCAACATCGGGGGCCAATGTGGCAAGTAAAGTAGAGCAAGATGCTCTAATTCTCTCATTAGACAATGTGTCTAATTCCTGGATAGTAGATTCCGGGGCTTCATTCCATGCGACACCACACAAGCAACATTTTCAAGACTACACCAAAGGTAATTTTGGGTATGTATACTTGGGAGATGATGAAGCTTGTGAGATTGTCGGCAAAGGTACAGTTTCTGTCAAAACTGCTAACGGAAATGAATGGAAGCTTAAAGATGTTAGGCATGTTCCTTCTCTTCGCAAAAATTTGATCTCTACAAGACAATTGGATGATGAAGGTCACAACATTGCATTCGGAAACAAACGGTGGAAGATCTCAAAGGGATCTTTGGTGGTTGCCAAGGGAGAAAAGGTCGGTACATTTTACTTGTGTACTGTTAGCACGCAACTTTCAGCTGTACAACAACTACAGAAGTTGACAGTGCGGTGTGGCACTACCGACTTGGGCATATGAGTGCCAAAGGAATGCAAATCCTTCAAACAAAGAAGCTTCTACCAGGTTTGAAAGAAGTGGACTTAGAGTTCTGTGAAGATTGTGTTTATGGTAAACAAAAGAGGGTAAAATTTCAAAAATCAGGAAATGAAAGAAAAAATAAAAAACTTGATTTGGTTCATTCTGATGTTTGGGGTCCTGCAAGTACACCATCACTTGGTGGCTCATTGTACTATGTAACATTCATAGACGATGCGACTAGAAAAACATGGGTTTATGTCATGAAGAATAAATCCGATGTATTTTCCATATTTCAAAGGTGGAAAGCCTTTGTGGAGAATGAAACAGGTACCAAGGTTAAATGCCTCAGATCCGACAATGGAGGCGAATATTGTAGCCAAGCTTTTGAAAGCTTTTGTGCTAGCAATGGCATTCGGAGGCAAAGGACAACCCCAAGGACACCTCAACAAAATGGGATTTCGGAAAGGATGAACAAGACAATCATGGAGCGAGCATGAAGCATGCGGCTACATGCAGGCCTACCGCTTGAGCTTTGGGCGGAAGCTATAAGTACGTCTGTGTACTTAATCAATCGGTCACCCTCAACGGCATTGGATGGGGGAGTTCCAGAAGAGGCATGGACAGGTAAACCGGTGAATTATGCATTTCTCAAAGTGTTTGGGTGTGAGGCTTTCATGCACATAGATAGAAGCCTAAGATCAAAGCTAGATGCAAAGTCTAAAAAGTGTTTCTTCATTGGATATGGAGAAGGTGACTTTGGGTATCGCCTATGGAATCCTGAAGATGGTAAAATCTTAAGAAGTAGGGATGTAATTTTTAACGAACAAAATATGTACAAATATTACTTGGAAAGAAAACAAACAAAAGAAACAGGTGATGAGTACATGGAGCTTGAGGACGGTGAAGAATCAAGGACTGCAAACGGTGACAATGTGCAACAACGTCAACCAAATGAGGAGCCTCAACCTATTCCCCAAAGATCTACAAGAGCAAGTAGACCTCCAGAAAGGTTTGTTCCTTCCTTCAACCATCTCTTGATCTCAGATTCTGGAGAGCCATAATCATACGAAGAAGCTATGCAACATGAATCCAAAGAAGAATGGACGAAGAGCATGCAAGTGGAAATGGACTCACTACATCCCAACCAAACATGGGAGTTGGTTGAGTTGCCTAAAGGTAAGCGGGCACTTCAAAACAAATGGGTGTACAAGCTGAAGGAAGAAGAAGGTGGGAAGAAAAGGTACAAGTCTAGGCTTGTGGTAAAAGGGTTTTCTCAAAAGAAAGGTATTGACTTCAATGAAATATTTTCTCCTGTTGTAAAAATGAACTCAATTAGGCTTTTCTTAAGCCTTGTGGCTGCTCATGATCTAAATCTCGAGCAAATGGATGTAAATACAGCATTCCCTCATGGTGACTTAGAGGAGGAAATCTACATGCTTCAACCAAAGGGGTATGAAGTAAAAGGTTAGGAGAAAATGGTTTGCAGATTAAAGAAGAGCTTGTATGGTTTAAAACAAGCATGAAGACAATGGTACTTGAAGTTTGATCGATGGATGTTGGATCATGGATTCACAAGATGCAACTCGGATCACTGCGTCTACACGAAGAATTTGGGAGATGGGAAATTCATCATCCTAATGTTATATGTTGATGACATGTTGATTGCAAGTGCTAACATGCAGGACATCAAAGACCTAAAAGAGGAGTTGTCTAAATCTTTTTCAATGAAAGATTTAGGTACTGCAAATAGGATACTTGGTGTGAAAATATCAAGGGACAGGACGAAGAAGACAATAAAGCTATCTCAAGCAGATTACATCAAGAAGGTACTAGAAAGGTTTGCAATGCAAAATGCAAAACCAGTTTCTACACCTTTGGCTGGTCATTTTAAACTAACGAAGTATATGTGTCCACAGACACAAGAGGAGATAGCCTATATGTCTAAAGTTCCATATGCTGCAGCGGTAGGTTCTCTAATGTATGCTATGGTCTGGACAAGGACAAGGCCAGACATTGCACATGCAATGGGAGTTGTGAGTAGGTTCATGGACAACCCAAGTAAAGAGCATTAGCAAGCTGTGAAGTGGACACTTAGGTATCTAAAAGGGACAACAACAAATGCTTTGTGTTTTGGAGGAACTGATATTTTTCTAGAAGGGTATGCTGATGCAGATATGGCAGGTGACAAAGATACTCGAAGGAGCACTACTAGCTATGTGTTCACGGTTGGAGGCACAACAGTAAGCTGGGCTTCAAAGCTGCAGAAAGTGGTTTCACTTTCTACCACGGAAGCAGAGTATGTAGCAATGACGGAGGCAAGCAAAGAAATTCAGTGGCTTCACAGATTCTTAGAAGAGCTTGGATTCAAACAAGACAATTGTGTCTTGTACAGTGATAGCCAAAGCGCTATCCATCTTGCAAAGAACTCAACCTTTCATTCAAGGAAAAAGCACATTGAGGTGAGATATCACTTCATACGCACTCTTTTGGAAGAGGGACAACTAAAGCTAGGAAAGGTGCATACAAGTGAAAATCCTGCAGACATGTTTACAAAGGTGGTCAACAAGGAGAAGTTGAGCTTTTGCTCATCTTCAATCGGCATTCAAGGATAAGAAGCCAAGATGGAAAGCAGTCACAGGTTTGGTTTGGAGATCAGTCTCCAAGTGGGAGATTGTTAAGTATGGAACCTGATTTACCCTTGTAATTTTCTATGGTAAAAGCGCACATTTGTAAGGCCCCCATTATGAGGAGAAGCCATCGTGCATAAAGGAAAATCACTCGCCGGAAACCAAAATTTTCACGGCAAAAAATCAGGGGCAACTTTAGGGGCCTCGGGGACGGAAGCCCCCGATACTTTTTTTCCCTCGCCGGAATATTTCTTTTTGCTAGAATATTATGGCCGGCCGGCGGTCGGAAAGTGGTCAGAAAACAACCGTTGGTTGGCCAGTGGCCGGTAGTCAATGGCCGGTGGCCGGTGGTCGGAAGTCAATGGCCGGTGGCCGGTGGCCGAATTCAAAAGCGGATTTGTCTACACAAGGGCGGCCACACATGGGCAGATTAGAGGGTCCGATTTGGACTTATTCACACAAGGACGGCTACACATGGCTGCCTCTCATAAGAGAGGGCAACCCTTTTGGCCTATAAAAGGAGGCCATTTCTACACACATTTCATAGTGTGAAGTTGATGCAAGAAGGTGATTGTGAGGTGGTGAGAGTGAAGCAAGGCGGGAGCTCCATTAAGGGTATAATCCCTTTGTAAACTACTTCTTGTTTTGAAGTACTAAAGCCATTGAGTGGCTGCTTTCCCGTGGACGTAGCCCACATTGGGTGAACCACGTATATCGTGTGTACTCTCTCTCTCTCTCTACTCTATAATCTCTTGTGTGTGAAATCTATCTCTCTCCATTAAGTAATCTACTCAAATATCTATTTCGCTACGTCTTATTTCCTAACAATGCCTTGTATATCAAACTTGACAACGATGTTGTATGGGAGGAAGCGTGGCATGCAAGAAGAAAGAAAAGGTTCATGAGGCAGATGGATTTGAAACCTGCACACACACACACACACACACACACACACACACACACACATGATAAGTACACAAAGCATACAATGTTGCAAAGATCTTCCACATAAGTTCGAGACAAAATAGGGCCATTATACAAGTGATAATTTTGACCTTATAGGGCCGTATGTTTTGGGAACACCTTACTTTTTGTACCTCTTCTTATATGAGAAACGACCCCTAAAGTCATGAGGGTTGCACATTTGCTTGAAGTGCGGTTCTTCTAATTTGTCGAACACGTTGGAGGGGTGACCTACCACAAGTGGAAGCGGAATGAAACTGCATGGCTTACACCATTTGGCTAGCCGGTGGTTGAAATGAACTAGACCACGCCATCAAGATCGGTAATCACTTCTAATGCGGTGGGCTCGCACTTGAAGTATTACAATTGGTTTCTCCTCCTTCACATGTTTTTTTGGCCTTCCGTTTAGTGCGCTCAATTTTGCTCCACTAGCAGTGGCAAGTGGAGATGTTGGGTGCTCAAAGTTTGTGTCTCCCATGCTAGTAGTAGTATGATGCTAACATTCAAACCATTTTGAGAAATGACACTTCTATAACACTATGGGCTCCACATTGACTCTCCCAAATGACACTAGGGACGATAATACTTTCGCACCGTTACAATTGGTTTCTCCTCCTTCACATGTTTTTTGGCTTTCCGTTTAGTGCGCTCAAGTTTGCTCCACTAGCAGTGACAAGTGGAGATGTTGGGTGCTCATAGTCTGCTAGTAGTAGTATGATGCTAACATTCAAACCATTCTGAGAAATGGCACTTCTATAACACTACGGGCTCCACATTGACACTCCCAAATGACACTAGGGACGATAATACTTTCGCACCGTTACAATTGGTTTCTCCTCCTTGACATGTTTCTGGCTTTCCATTTTGTGCGCTCAAGTTTTCTCCACTAGCAACGACAAGTGGAGATGTTGGGTGCTCAGAGTCTGCTAGTAGTAGTATGATGCTAACATTCAAACCATTTTGAGAAATGGCACTTCTATAACACTACGAGCTCCACCTTAACACTCCCAAATGACAGTAGGGACGATAATACTTTCGCACCGTTAGAATTGGTTTCTCCTCTTTCACATGTTTTTTGACTTTCCATTTAGTGCACTCAAGTTTGCTCCACTAGCAGCAACAAGTGGAGATGTTGGGTGCTCATAGTCTGCTAGTAGTAGTATGATGCTAACATTCAAATCATTACCTTGATTATGTAATAACAATTTGAAGAATGCAACAAAGCTAGCTATGCCATGTGGCGAGAATTAAGTGGATCTTAAAATAGGAGAGTTGGTAAAATAAAAAACGCATGGTAAAACGCAGACGGAGACAATGAGAAAAGCAATGGCGCAAGAAGATCAAAGCACTGGGCCGCACCACATCATGAAAAGGAGATGAAAGCGCAAAGAGATATTGAGAGCGAGAGAGAGAGAGAGAGAGAGAGAGAGAGAGAGAGAGAGAGAGAGAGAGAGAGAGAGAGAGAGAGAGAGAGAGAGAGAGAGAGAGAGAGAGAGAGAGAGAGAGAGAGAGAGAGAGAGAGAGAGAGAGAGAGAGAGAGAGAGAGAGAGAGAGAGAGAGAGAGAGAGAGAGAGAGAGAGAGAGAGAGAGAGAGAGACTACCTTGGCTAGCATGCTTTGATCGCGTAGGAAGCTCTGAACTATTTTGACAAAAAATGTCGTGCTTGGCACTACCTTGGCTAGCACACTTTGATCGCAGCAGGAAGCTCTGAACTGTTTTCACAAAAAGTGCTTGGCACTGCCTTGGCTAACATGTATGACAATTGTGGTGTACTTCATGAAGCACAAAAAGTGCTAAACGAGCTTCCTCTCCAGAATGTCATCTCTTGGAATGCTTTGATCGTGGGATATGCTCAATAGTGGCAGGGCCAGGAAGTTTTCACAAAAAGTGCTTGACGAGCTTCCTCTCCGGAATGTCGTCTCTTGGAATGCTTTGATCACGGGATATTGCCCAATAGCAGCAGGGCCAAGAAACTTTGGGCTGTTTTTAGCACATGCAAAGAGAAGGAAGGTCTCCAAATGTTCAACTATGCTTGTATCTTGAAGGCATGTGGCGTTATGTAAGATGCTGATTTGGGCTTCCTCTATAGAATGTCATCTCTTAGAATGCTTTGATCGTGGGATATGCTCAATAGTGGCGGGGGAGGAAGCTCTGGACTGTTTTCACAAAAAGTGCTTGACGAGCTTCCTCTCTAGAATGTCTGGAATGCTTTGATCGCGGGATATTTCCCAATAGCGGTAGGGCCAGGAAACTTTGGGTTGTTTCTAGCACATGCAAAGAGAAGGAAGGTCTCCAAATGCATTCAACTATGATCGTATCTTGAAGGCATGTGGCGTTATGAAAGATGCTGATATGGGCTTCCTCTCCAGAATGTCATCTCTTGGAATTCTTTGATCGCGGGATATGCTCAATAGTGGCAGGGCAGGAAGCTCTGGATTGTTTTCACAAAAAGTGCTTGACGATCTTCCTCTCTGGAATGTCGTCTCTTGGAATGATTTTATCGCGGGATATTGCCCAATAGTGGCAGGGCCAGGCTATTTTCAGCACATGCAAAGAGAAGGAAGCTCTCCAAATACATTCATCTACGCTTGTAGCTTGAAGGCATGTAGCGTTATGCAAGATGCTGATATGGGCAAAAGAATTGACATTGTTGGGAAAAACAGTGTACGTGGCACTCCCTTGGCATATATGTAGAAAGCACAAAAAGTGCTTGAGGAGCTTATTGTTCGGAGTGGCGTCTCTTGGAATGCACTGATTGCAGGATACGCACAATAGGAGCACGGCTAGAAAGCTTTAGGCCATTTTCAGCGGTTGCAAAGTGAGGGCTTCTGTCCATATGCAATGACCTATGCATGCATCTTAAAGGCATGTGGCTCTACCCAAGATGCTGATATGGGCTTAAATATTTGCTCTGATATTGTTAACCAAGGGTTGTTGCAAAAATTGTTGTGCTTGGCAATGCCTTGCTCCACACACATCCGTTTTCTCTTGAAACATCGCCAATCAAGCAACAATAAAGGCTACACGAGCAAAAATAAAAGTAACAAGATGAATCTTTCTTTTGTGAGCTCACTTAAAGACTATGCTAAGGAGAAGGTTTTGTACCAAGGTAGTAGCATTTATGCTGATATTTGCGATAGTGGGTTATTTGAAAAGAATGCATACTTGGAAAAATTGTTGGTTAGTATGTATGTCAAGTGCGGTGCACCGCACAAAAAATCTTTGACGAGGTTACTGTGCGAGATGTCATTTGCAGGATATGCCCAACCGAGATAGGGCTAGGAAGTTGTGGGTTGTTTTCACCTGATGCATAGTGAGGTCCTGTCTCCAGACGCAATCACCTACATGTGCATTTGAAAGGCATGCGCATTGTGGCTCTACGCAAGATGCTGATATGCACACAAAAATTCACGATGATATTGTTAGTCTGAGGCTACTAAAAAGAGATGTCGTGCTCGGCACTGCATTGGTCAATGTGCATGCCAAATGTGGTGCACTTGAGAAAGCACACATAGTGCTTGAGGAGCTTTTTGTTTAAAACAGTGTCTCTTGGAATGGACTGTTGTTTCAAAAAACTTTCGTGATTTGCTATGCCTTTCTTGATATGTATGCCAAATGTGGGACACTTCAAAAAGCACAAGAAGTGCTTGAGGAGCTTTTTATTCGGAATGTTTTCTCTTGGAGTGCATTGATTGAGGGATGCGTGTAACAAGAGCAGGGCAAAAAGGTCAAGGCTATTTTCAATGGATGCAAAGCAAGGGCTTCTCTCTAGATGCAATCACATACGCATGCATCTTGACCTTCTGTATCAAGGCACTAGGATTCATGCTGATATTCGCGATAGTGGGTAACTTGAAAAGAATGCGTACTTGGAAAAATGTTGGTCAGTATGTATGTCAAGTGTTGTAGTGCTTGCGCAACAAGTCTTAGATGAGCTTAATGTATGGGATGTAGTCTTGTGGAACGCACTGATTGCAGGATATGCTCAGCAAAGATGCAATCACCTATGCATGGAGGCATGTTGCTTTACCCAAGATGTTGATATGGGCTTAAATATTTGCTCTGATATTGTTAGCAAAGGGTTCTTGCAAAAATTGTTGTGCTTGGCAATGCCTTGCTCCACACACATCTTGCAACACCCCCAAGCAAGCAGCAATAAAGGCTAGACAAGCAAAATTGGAGAGCAAGAGAACGAGTCTTTCTTTTGTTAGCTCACTTAAAGACTGTCCTAAGGAGAAGGTTTTGTAACAATGCAATAGCATTCATGCTGATCTTTGAGATAGTGGGTTACTTGAAAAAGATGCATACTTGGGGAAAATGTTGGTCAATAAGTATGTCAAGTGCGGTGCACCTATCAAGTCTTTGACAAGGTTACTATGCAAGATTTCATCTTGTGGAATGCACTGATTGCAGGATATGCCTAGACAAAGCTAGGAAGCTGTGGGCTGTTTTCAGCTGGTGGGTAGCAAGGGCCTATCTCCAGACGTAATCACCTACGCGTGCATCTTAAAGGCATGCGCATTGTGGCTCTATGCAAGATGCTAATATAGACACAAAAATTCACAATGATATTGTTAGTCTAAGGCTGCTAAAAAGAGATGTGCCAATCTATTTTTAGCAGATGCGAAGCGAGGGCCTCTCTCCATATGCAATCACCTACTTATGAATTAATGTGGCTCTATGCAAGATGCTAATGCAAGGCTAGGGCCTCTGTCCGTATGCAATCACCTACGCATGCATCTTGAAGGCATGCGACTCTACACAAGATGTTGATATGGGCTTAAAAATCTACTCTGATATTATTAGTGAGGGGCTGTTGCAAAAGATTGTTGTGTTGGCAATGCCTTGGTTGATATGTATGCCAAATGTGGTGCATTTTGTAAAGCACACAAAGCTCTTGAGGACCTTCTGTCCAGAATGTCGTGCATTGATTGGGGGATATGCACAACAGAAGCAGGGCTAGAGAGCTCCAGGCTGATTCCAGCGGCCGATGCAAAGCGAGGACTTCTCTCCAGATGCAATCATATATGTGTGCATCTAGAAGGCACGTGGCTCTATGCAAGATACTGATATGGGCATAAAGATTCTTGCTCATATTGTTAGTCAAGGGCTGTTGAAAAAGGGTATCGTGCACAATACCTTGGTTGATGTGTTTACTAAATGTGGTGCCCTTAAGAGAGCACAAAAAGTGCTCAAGGAGCTTTTTGTCCAGAGTTCAGACTCTTTGATGCAGTGATTGAAGGATTTTCCACACAAGGTAGGGCCAAAAAGCTCCAGTCTGTTTTCAGCAGATGCGAAGCGAGGGCCTCTCTCTAAATGCAATCAGCTACGTATGCATCTTGAAAGCATGTTGCTCTACGCAAGATGCTGATGTGGGCACAAAAATTCACAATTGTATTGTTATAGTTAAAGGCTATTGAAAAACGATGTCATACTTTGCACTGCCTTGGTCGATATGTATGCCAAGCACTGATTGCAGGATATGCACAAAAAGAGCAGGGCCAAAAAGCTTTAGGCTATTTTCAGTGGATGCAAAGTGAGGGCCTTTGTCCAGATGAAATCACCTACTCATGCATCTTGAAGGCATGTGGCTCTATGCACGATGCCGATATGGACTTCAAAATTCACTTTGATATGGTTAGTCTCGGGTTGTTGCAAAAAACTGTCGTGCTTCACAATGCCTTGGTCGATATGTAGGCCAAATCTGGTGTACTTTAGGGAGCACAGAAAGTGCTTGAGGACATTTCTGTCTGGAATGTCGTCTCCTGGAGTGCATTGATTACGGGATAGGTGCAACATGAGCAAGACCAAAAATCTCTAGGCTGTCTTTAGTGGATGCAAAGTGATGGCCTCTCCCCTGATGCACTCACATACGTGTGCATCTTGAAGGCGTGTGGCTCTACACAAGATGCTCATATGTGCATAAAAATTCACACTGATATTGTTATTCGGGGAATGTTGAAAAAGATGTCATTCTTGGGAATGCCTAGGTTGACATGTTTGCTAAATGAGGTGCACTTTAAAAATTCACTTCTGATATTGTTAGTCCCAGGGTTGTTGCAAAAATTGTCATGCTCGGCATGCCTTGGTCAATATGTATGCCAAATGTGGTGCACTTCAGAAAGCACAGAAAGTGCTTGAGGAGCTTCCTGTCCGGAACATCATCTCTTGGAGTGTATCGATTGTGGGATATGCACAAGAGGAGCAGTGCATAAATCTTTAAGTTGTTTTTAGCCGATGCAAATCGAGGGCCTCTCTCCTGATGCAATCAAATACGCGTGCATCTTGAAAGCATGTGGTGCAGTTTATAGAGCACCAAAACTTCTTGAAAAGCTTCCCATCCGGAGCTATAATGCACCGATTGCAAGATTTGCCCCATAGGGGCAGCTTCCGGTAGATGCGAAACGATGGCCTCTCTCCTGATAGTAGGATTTGCTCCACAAGGGCAACCAGATGGGTCGTCCCAAAGACTGCGAGTTTGTGTATGTGTATGTGTGTGAGTTTACAGACGGACCATCCGGAAGATTCAACCTACCCTAAGACCATGGACATCAAAAGTAATGTAGGTTATGGTATGCATGATAGAAAAAGTGAATGTGAGAGTCAACATGTTGGCCAAAGTCGAGCAACACATAATGGTGAGAAGGTGATGCAACAATGCAAGGGAGGTCTGGCAGCCGATCCATCTAACATTGTGCTTCATGCAGACGACGAATAGCAAAGGTGCACTCATATTTTGTGTTTTGATTTCCTCTATGTTATGCCAAAGTTCATAGATTACATCATGTATACAATAAAGCAATCAATTTATATCATTTTTGTTGAAAACATTTCAGATGAAGGTGACAAGGACTTGTTATGCCCAACAAAGGGACACACGGACAATACAACAAGACATGGCAATGTGGAATGATACATGTTTTTATAAAACATCGGTAATCAGTTCTTCCTTGTACAATTATGATATTTTTACAATAAAAAATCCCTCCAATACCAGCATAAGTCCCCCTTCAACATTGGAAGGGATACAAGTGGCGGGGGAAGGGCACATTCCTTATGGTATCTTTATAAATGTGGAGAACGGTGCCAGCTCCACACTATACATACGTATGGTTTTTTATTTTGGGCACAAGCATCGCATATGCACAAAATGCATCTTGCTACGTTTTTATTATAATGTGAATTTTTACATCCACACATCTTTTAATGCAAAATCTCATTTGTGATGCGAGATCATAGAGCTTTTGGCGAAATCTTCGAGGAAAGATATTGTGAAACCTTCATCAAAAGCTATGCCATGCTGTAAGATCCACACTACTATCACTTTTTTACTTGTTAGCATATACCATATACATAGTGAAGCAATAAAGGCAAACTCATTCTGAGAAATGGCTCCCAAATGACACTAGGGACGATAATACTTTCGCGCCTTTTTGTCGTTCGAAGCGCGAACTAGCGAGCTCGCTGCGCAGATCCGCCTGCAGCAGCAATTTTGTCGAAAGCCGCCCCCGAGATTCCTGCAGCTAGCGCCTCATCAGCAAACTTCCGCGCAGGTACCATCTATCTATCTAGGGCTCTGCACACATGCATACAGACGCACAATTTTCGTTCCATCTTTCTGCCTTGCAGGCCATTGTGACACTCTTTCCTTGTCAAGGCATCATGACACGCCTTGGACCAGACTCTGGTTCAGATAAGATGCAGATTGATGAATGCCCGCCCCCAGAGCGAGCAAAAGCTACTAATATGTTCAGTCCGGATTACTTGAGACTTTATTACAGTACGACCTCCATTTTTTTCCTGCTAAAGTATCTGTACATTGTTTAGTCTCTCACACTTACCATCTGTTCCAAAATGAGCGTGGCTTCAGGTAGGCTCTTCCCTTTTTCAGACATGTGCAGGTGGCTTTCCTATGGAAATGGTGAGTGCACGTATCTTTCCTACTTTGAGGGCATCCGTATGCAGCAATGCATACATTGATCAACACAGTATTAATGAACTTCTCAATCACAGCATGGAATCAGCTTCAATGCCCATTTAAACACTTACATGTGAAACAGATGCAAAACATCCAGGCTGCGACTCATCATTTCTTGGTCGACGGGAGTTCTCTTTTACTTTGGAGCATGACATTTATGTTCGTTACTTGTCATTCCATGATGCAAATGAAATGGAATCTTCTATTCGAGAGAAGTGTCCTTATAAGATAGACATTGGAGCTGTTTATAATGTAGATGTAAGTGCACACTGTTTTAACCTTCTTATGTAAAATGTTGTAATAGAGGTTTTTGCTGATAGTTTGGTGTCGCCATGCAGCCTGCCAAGAGAACTGCATACTCAAGTTCCGCTTCTGAGAAAGTCTTTGCACCGGTTGAAAGGGAGCTTGTTTTTGATGTTGTATGTCTCTTGCTTGAGGTGGCCTAAAACAATTGCTGAGATGACATACCCTTGTTTCATTTCTTTGTTTGTCTTTGTCCAGGACATGACTGACTATGATGACATTAGGTTCTGCTGCACTGGGGCAGATATTTGTCGCAAATGTTGGCCTCTGATGACCATTGCAATCAAAGTTGTTGACACTGCTCTTAGGGGTGTGAATTTATGGCACTTCTTGTCTATCCAGCATCTAATTGTTGCTTCCGGCTCTTTGTCTTAGTACTGCTAATTTGTTTGCCACTTCGACAGAGGATTTCGGATTTGAGCACATCCTATGGGTCTATAGTGGACGACGTGGTGTCCATTGCTGGGTTTGTGATGCAAAAGCGCGAAGGTAGGGACTTGTTTCCACTTAACATTTGCGGTTCAATTTTCAATCCGGTCTCTAGATGTTGTTTGTCATCTGGAACTAAAATATACCCAAGCTGACATACATCTGGGCGGTTTTGAAATAATAGGCTGACAAATGAGCAAAGGGCATCGATCGCAGAATATTTTCGAGTCTACAAGGTCTGAGTGTGTTTTGCAAGTTGTAGCTTTGTTATTGTTACCTTTAAAAGCAGCTATTTCAAATCATGATAGCGGTTTTCTTTTTGACATGTTTCTGCCAAGCATAAACTTCAAAATTTTTGTGATGATGTGGTTGTAACATGGCCTTAAAATAACAAGAAGGATCCTTGCCCCAGTTTATTTTGGCTACTTCATGTCTGGTATAGGATCGAATCTCCAAGTTGCGGAAGGTAGTCTGAAATTGTACTGCCTAACTTGGGGTTGCCATGTGCCCTTCCTAGTGTCAAAATTAGTTTTCGATTACTGAGCATTATGTTGTTCTTGTGAAGATTTCAGGCTATGAACAGTATCTCTTCTGGTCACCGCATTAAAGTGTTTATAATCTGTTTCAAGCATCTGTAACGTTGCGTGTTGCTTATGTGATACATGCCAGGTGCTTTTGATTGCGAAGTAGTTGGCTGGGTTGGAAACTTCTTTTCCTTGCACACGCTTGCGAACACCAACGTTTTGCACAGGAGGAATGGTTTGTTTACGAGATGGCTCCTACGAATACAAGGCTTTGGGCTTTTGGACTTTTCTGTGTTGGAGAGTTCTTGAGCTTCATCAGATCCCTTTCCTTCCTTCTCTAGGATTGGTGGCCGCTTTATACATCCTATATTTTCACCACAAAGATGAGGGCACAAATCTGTCATTTTCTTGTCTCTTTGGAGTGGCACACGTGCTATTGTATAATGGTTTGCAGCCAGAGGGGATCTAGTCAAATTTGTGGGCTCCAAGTCGCTGGGACTAATATGTTCATGTTAGATGAGAGGGGATCTAGTTTAAGACACTGTTTGGATGGGTGTCCAGTGTTTGGGCTGGCTCTAGTGTAAGTATGGCGGTTGTGCCTGGTCCTACATAAGTGGAAGCCATAGACTTCATTTGCTGGAACAACCACCGCTAGTAGAATGTTAACAGAGAGCATGAGAGACCAGATCATAACAAGGTCACCCTGGCCAGATGGTAAGGGATGCACAGTCTTACAGGTGCTAATCTACGTCCTTGCATATTGGGGTGCTGTCGGATGGTGGCCATGGTTAGGCGGTTCACCTGAGGCATCTACATTATCTGTCCAGCCAGCCAGCTTACTCTCAAGTTTCTAGGTCCAATTCGTGTCTTCGCCTTGCTATTCCACGTGCTTTTGAATGATTTCTCCTGAAGGAGGATTTATCAGTAAACTGTGTGGTGTCCAGCATGCCTAAATTAGCATTGGTAATTCGGTGGTACATGGATATGTGCCTAATACCTTATGGCATCATAGCTAGTGGGCGTTTCAGTGTGTTTTGAGGAATAGAAAGCTTGTTTTTCTTGTTCTTTCAATCAGAGGCCTACAACACTATCGTTCTGTCTTCTATTCTAAGTTTAAGTGATTATTCACCCTGGCAACAATGTAGGATTGCAAAAGGAAGTTCATAGCTGGTGCAATGTCTTTGCTTCAAGTTCATGATGCATTAATTTGAAGAGGACAATTATCTACAGGCATTCTATTTACTGTTGCCAAATTTCTTTTCAGGGGAGTGAAAACAATACCAAAAAGGTCTCTTTGAGTGGAGCTGTTCTACATCCATCTCTGTTGTATGGCTCACTTTGTTTGTTTGCTTGTTTATTTGTTATGGTTTAACGAGTGCTTGACATTTTAGTTGTATCAATTCTCTCATCTTTACTCAGGAGAGCTTATGTCGAAGTTCTGAAGCCATTTTTTGAGGATCAGATTCTCAGCAATCAGAGTCTCTTGCAGTTTGAAGAGAGATTTGAGAAGCTTTTAGCTATGATACCAGATGATGGTAAGGACACAGCTATTCTCATTTGCACATTCAGCCTTTCACCTGTTTTTTTTCTGGTTCGAGTGTTCAATGATCATGGGGCAACAAGTGATACTCTTTATCTTTGGAAGGAATTACGTCACAAACACGTGATCGGTGGCAGAACAATCGGCGAACTTCCGAAACAGAGATCAATGCAGCACGGTGGAAGCAGCTAAAAAGCTTACTTGAAACAGGGAAACAGAAGGCGCGTACATTGGAAGCACTAGTTTCTGCTAAGCTTTCATAAAATACATCTTAACTCCTTGCGTGTCCAGGTGCCTGCCTTGCGAAGGTGTATGGAGGAGATTATTTTTTCATATACGTATCCTCGCCTGGATTTGGAGGTTGGTTTGATGACCTTGCAGGGAAACAGTCCTATACCAGCAGTTATACAAGTAACTTTATATATTTTTCTTGAATGTTCCAGGTTTCCAAGCATATGAATCATTTGCTCAAGGCCCCCTTCTGCGTGCATCCTAAAACAGGTGCTTTCTGCATGCAGAAACTTTGTAATGCCATTGTTCCATCATTATTCAAGGACATCTAGAGATTGAGGTGTTCGATAGCTAATAATGACTCGTCTTGTGAGCGTGAAACTTTTTTGTTTGTGAATGAGGCTCCTCAGTAGTACCCTTTCCATTTCCAGGTCAAGTTTGCGTGCCCATTGATCCAAAGGAATGTGACGATTTCGATCCCACAGCAGTACCAACTGTCGCAGATGTACGCCTCATTCCTTTTTTGCTATGTAATATTTCGAAAGTATGTTTGGATTTATAGTTGAATGGGAGTTTGGAAGGCATGGAAGTAATCCTGATGTAAAATTTTAAGAAGCAGTCTTCGATCAAGTATCAAAAGCATCAGACATTGTAACGCTTTTCTCTATACACCTGATAGTTTTCCGTAAAGGTCATTGCACAAAATGAAAGTTACCATGCCATATTATAGTAGTTCCCAACTCTGCTGATCAATTGATTATACAACGAGTCCAAGCCAAAGTAACGATCTCACATTGCACCAAGCCAAATTGTCACTTGCTAATGCTGCAATTTACTGTTTGCTTTTCCTCCTTGCATTGTCCATGAACAAATGGCAAGGTAGGCCCCTTCAGCAAAAAGTAAACTATCCTAAGTCCGAAGTTGTACATACTAACATGTGCCTATTGTTTAAGAGTCATGCCAAAAAGAGGCAGCATCTTCAAGTTTTAATGTGTTTGAGAAGAAGAGATTGAAGTTGGCATATTGTAGGGCAGTTAATTGAGGAGCTCAATAAAGGGGAGGCTTCTCAGGACTTCATAATGAATGCAAAGGATAGGGGTACTGCCTCTTGCTCTGTTCTCGTTGCTTGGCCGTTCCGGCTCTACCGAATCCCTTGCATGATGTTCTTATGTTGGTACCTTGTTATATATTTTTTGTGCAGATCTTACCAAGACATCCCTTGTGGAATCCATTGAACTCTTCCGGTCTCAGTTTCTTCACCCACTCTTGAAATCTTGCAAGGTGAGGCTCTGCTCTCTGTGGTTGTGGGAAGGAAAACTTGATTGTGTCCATTAATTAGATAAAAGTTTTCCATCTTCTGGCATCAACAGGCAGAGGTGGAGAGTGCCTATATGGAGAAGTTGCAGACCTCACAAGCAGCTTTGGAGTGGTGAATGCATGCATTGTGCAATGGAGAGGAGATAGCTGCATAACATCAAAATTGAGATTGCGTGTAGGGCATACTCTACAATTGTACATGGCAGTTGATGTAGGCTGGTTCTTTTCTTGAGGAAAGGGATCTCTTCTGATGGATCCCTCCTCCACAAACACATGGATCTCACCACTCTGAATCGGCCTTGTGGGTGAGACCCTGCATGACTTCTGAGTGCTACTTCTAGGGATCGAGCTCGGGTGGGTCATTTCATATCCACCCCAAGCCCTGCTAGGAAGGCACATCTCAAGCTGCGTTCATTTGATAAATGATCTTGCCATTATGATAAAATTAGCACATTACTTCTGTGCATGCCAGAATGTCTTAATGTCTTATTTAGTTTTGATAATGTGTTTATAAGAGTGAGCATGTGCTTTTTGAAGCCGTGTAAACAAAAATTATCCTCCTTGCTAGCCTAAAACACACTAGACGAGATGCAAAGAGAAGTCTAGACATCTTTCCACGGCCAAAAGCACTATTAATTATACATACTATTATTAAGAGTGATGTGTTGCTAGATTGCCATAATTATTCTTGTCATTACCTATTGTACACAATGAGAATCGCTACTGTCATATCTACTCTCTCCATTGGCTCTTACTAGTACAAACTACTGTTGGCTCGTCTTGATTTCATTAGGCGGACTTGGTGTAGATTTCGCTCCACTCCTGCCCATGTGTTCAACACTTATAATAAATGAATGAAGTAAGGTTTCTATCTTTTGCTTGTAATAATTAAGCACACAGCTTCACAAATTGCCCTAGACCAACAATGCGGAACCTGATACTGCACAAAGTTTTGTTTGTAATAATATTGCAAGTTGAGGATTGGGTGAGCCTTGCTATCGTAAGCGCTTCTCCTTGCACCTTGTGACTGCCTACGCTCCCTCGACTACTTCAACACCTTGCACCTTGTGACTGCCTACGCTCCCTCGCCTTGGCCTTTTTCTTCTCTGTTGAATAAAAACGAACGGGTATCCCTTGTCATATTCAATACAAATTGGGGTTTGGAGGCTTAGGCCCTTGTCACATTGGGCAGGCAATCGTTGGCCAATCTGAGGTGGCAAGCAACCATTTGCCCGACGAAAAGTGGAAGATGGCCTCTAGCTCGTGTCAGAGGGGCGGACACACCCCCTTGGCCAACTTTTTCCTATGGGTGTCCAATTGCAAAAAGGTGAGGCGGGAATCAAGACGATGGGTTTTGAACTTGGCAATCAGTGCAACAAGCACACGTTCAACCACCTGGTTAGTGTTGATTGGCTGCTTTTTGCGCACGATCTTCTCTTCATAAGCCTAATGTGACTACGTTTGTGTGGCCATGAGCATGAAGAGAGGGAGGCGGGTGCCCCAGTGTGACAGGGGCCGTAGTAGGTTATGATCTCTCTCTCTCTCTCTCTCTCTCTCTCTCTCTCTCTCTCTCTCTCTCTCTCTCTCCCCCTCTTCCTCTTCCTCTACTTCATGGATTGGTTGAATTGTGTGGGTCCACTTTAGGCATGCAAGTGGAAAAATGAGATTTTTATTTTCCACGACTTATGTACACCACATTTCACCCACACAGGGAGCACATGCAATCCCATGCCTACCTTACTTGGATACCAAAGGTGATTTGATCCATTTGCCAGGAGTTATGTACAATATGAACCCACACAGATTGTGGCACATGCGGTTCTATGCCTACTTCATCTATATGCTACATGTTTGGTCATTATATCCCTCTCTTAGTTGTTTTATTTCACCTTTCCAAGTCTCTTCTCTCGACCTCTAGCTTTGAAGCTCAAAGGAATTGCATACTTGATTTCATATGGTCTTTTTAATCCTATTCCTCCATTAGATCGTCATAGCATGGCAGTTGACTACACTCACAACAATCAAGAAAAACTGTTAACACAAAGTAGTAGTAGGGCCACAGCAGTGAAGAGTTTAGGTAGTATGCATCTAGTTGATGGTTCAACCTATGACATTGCAGGTGCAAGATATGTATGCATGTCATTGCCAAGTGGTGCATCATACACACTTTGATATGTGCATTATGTGTTCCTCAATTGAGATAGAGTCCGATCTTGGTGAGACAGTTAGCAGATAGTGGATGTCTTACACTGCTTTGAGAGCAGTCTTTCCAAATGCATTGCCGATTGCTAGTGATTGTGAGGAATTTTGAAGTGGCTTGGTCTATCCATTGTATGCATTTGAGGTTTGATATAGTTTGATCTCGATTTGGTTAGAGACATGTCAATGAGAGACAAAAGGAGTATCTTTCACGGATCTTTAGATTGTTGTGCATGACATGTTTGTAGATGTAGAGTTGGAGCAGTCATGCCTTGGCGAGACATAACAAGTTTATCCTCTTATGCTAGAGGTTGCTATGGTTATGCCAAGACTAGATTGAGTCTTTATGGATGATGTGGGAATGATGACTCCCTTGGAGTTAGTATTTACTCATGCATATGCAACTTGTCCTAATGGAATTGATGTAGTTGGCATTGAGGTGCCTACCATGGATAGACTAGTAGAGGATGCGGTGAGCATTGCTATGGAGTCCAGGGACAGGTAGGCAAATACCACATGTCTATCATTGGCTTCAGAAGTCTCATGTAAGACCTTTTAATGTTGAGGCCCAAAGTGGGAGCGTTTGCAGTTGACGTTGTTAGTTGTGCGATGACTAACACCAACATGATGCATCATGGAGCTATGCAGGTCATTACGGGATACCTTCAAGCTATGCATGTGCATTCTAACAAAGATATGCACTTTTGCACATTGTTAGAGCCTACATGAAAGCATGCTTGAATTTTGAGGGAGCCAATAGGTATAGGTTGAGAGCTATGTGTATATTCTACTAGGTCTTATAGTAAATCCACTTATTGAAACACTCGTTTTACAGTGGGAGGTTATTGGGGGTTAAAGGCGGTATGCCTCACCTTGGGCCACACACAATGTCCGATCGCCCACTACTGTATATATGAATAAGGGGCTCCTCTCAATTGTAAGGTTGACTGTGCCTGTTCTCTATGTGCTATCTTCTTGATTGAACACCACACACATACGGTGCACGCTCCCACCCTCACGGTCCTTTCATTTTGTATATATGAATAAGGGGCTCCTCTCAATTGTAAGGTTGATTGTGCCCATTCTCTATGTGCTATCTTCTTGATTGAACACCACACACATATGGTGCATGCTCCCATCCTCACGGTCCTTTCAACTTCTAAGCTACTCTATTAAAGAAAAAAGCATAAGGTGTTTAAAGATAACCATGGAGAATAATCCACGTGTAATGGGATTAATTGGCATCAAATCAATTTTAAAGAAGATAAAGCTTTGACACAAGAAACTCATGCAATAAGGTATTTAGTACAAAGGGAGGGTGAAGGTCTCCCTTAAGCGAAGGTTCTTCTTCCAAGAGTGGGAGAAATAAGACACCGCTTCCATCAAAGGAGGAGAAGATATCCCTCACCATTACCAAGTGCTCCTTCTTCCCACTCCCAAGAACTAGCTCTCATGAAGCTATGTCGAATGCAATGAAACATCTTTCACAATAATGCAAGATGTCGGGCACACCTATCGTGCCTGTCCCACAAAGAATGCCACGAAGCACTCTCCTTATGCTACCCATATCTCTTGTCCTATAGTGATCAACAAATGATAGACACAAAGCCCTTGGATTGTTGCAACTTTTGCCAATGCCAGAAGCTCCATGGGAGAATATTTCTATGGACTTCATCTTTCCATACATGGAAATACGAGAATATGGAAAATGGTTGATCAATTCAGTAAGCATGCTCATTTTATTCTTGTTAAAAAGATTGTGCATCGCATGGCTACTTTGTTCATTTCCAAAAAAATTTAAATACGATGGAGTTCAATAGTCTTTGATAGAGATCCATGTATGACGAGTCTCTTTTGGAGGGGGCTATTTGAAAACATGGTACATGTCTTGATTTCTCTTTAGCCTATCATCCTCAAACGGATGGCCAAAGTGAAACCACAAAATTGAATGTTCTTGTTGAAACTATGGTGGTGAGAAGGTCCAAGGTAATCAATGGGAAAACTACTTACCTTTGGTAGAGTTTGTATTCAATAACATGGTGCATATTTCTACAAGCAAGTTTGGCACCAAAATATATGATAGATGTACATTATGGCCTCTATTACATTGCACAACCCTATTAGAATGAAAGCACCAAGAAGATGAAGACAATTTGGACCACATGAACATCCAACTTATGGGGTCAAACAATTATATCATGCACAAAGTTAATAATCAAGGATTCTAAAAATCTTAAAAATTTTACATTTAATTGCTTATGTACATTTTTATACATATCTAGACTACCAACCACATGTGAGAAAATGTTGTTATGATTTTTTGTGCCTTCTTGAGTGATTAACTTGGGACACCTAGGAAATCACTGCGATGGTGTGGTTTAGCATCGTGAGAATTGAGATAGCTAGACTGGTTTATAATTGGTGGTTGTTCTTATAATTAGTGGTTTAACTAATGTGTGGATGATTGAATTATGGATTGGAGTTGAAAGAGTCTGCAAAGAAATCTCATATTTTGCCATAGGTGCCATCATTGCCGCCATTTGATAATTTAGTTATGAATAGCTTAGCCTTGAATAAGGTAGACTAGAGATAATGGTCATGGGGGAAGCACCCCTTGTAAACATGTGGATGAGAATGGCATGCTTGTAAAAAGGGCCCTAAAATTGGCACGTTTACTTTTTAATAAGATTAAATACCCAAGTGCAAAGAGATTTGTGCCATGCACTTAGGGGGCTAGGATTATGCCATTCTTATGCAAATTCTTCCTCTCCCTCTATTCTATATCTTTAAGCTAGGCATGTTGTCAACATGCGAATGTGGGTTAGTGGGTGCAGTCATGTAAACCTAGTTGATGTGAAGCATCAGATTTCTATATTAACAAAAGTTATGCATGTTTTCAACATCTTATAAATTATTCTTATTCTTGTATGTTGTCATAGTTGATTGAATGTGTGTGTGTAAGATTGTGTATGCCATATCTCTATTTGAATTGAAAATTTTGAAGTGATGCTTGATTATGCGTAGAGTTTCCATGGTTTCTATTTAGTGGTGTTTCTCCCCTCCAATCTAGCAATAGTGGTATCATAGATTTGATCGGCAAAGTACTCAACAACGAAAATTTTCAAATTATGGAAGACAAAGCTTAAATACACACTTTGGATTTTGCAAATTGAATTTTGATTATCACTAATCGGATCTATGATTACGACGAATTTGCTTCAATTGTGCTAATTGGACCACCAGAATTAGGATTGAAAACTTTGGTTTTTTTCTTTTTTTTCTAATTTCACTATGAGCTTGTGAAGAAGAGGAAGTGGAAGAAGCGACAATCAAAGGAATTAACACGAAGTAGTCAAAGAGAGTAAAAAGAAGATGTAGATTTTTTACATGCGTGAGCTTTGGAAGTGATTCAAGAAGAGCCCATTGAGGCAAGCTTAAGAAGAAAAGAAAAGAAAATTTTCTAGGCTAGCAGGAACAATTTTATGAGACCTTGAATGTTTATCTGACAAGCTTCGACTATCCAAGAGATTTCAAATATTCATCTAACGACTCTCATACTCAAACCTTCAATTTAAGAGGGAAGTGGGATCACCAATCTACCATAAAAAGAGGGACTCAACTATTGGGTACAAGTCCCTGAGTTTGATTCATACTCCAGACATCTTCGCCACTACTGTAAGAACCTTGTAAGTAAATTGTTTTGAAAAAAAAGAAAGTTTTGGTTTTTGGTCGGTTAATGACCCGCTGGAGTGTCAATTCTTTGCCATTGTAAATTTTCGTCATTCAAGCATAGGAGAAGGGAGAAATTCACCAACACTATGGGCTCAATTGCATTCCAACAATGAAATTGATTGCCAACTCAATTTTTTGGTGTCGACATGCTATGGCGTGCTTGTGGACTTCAATTTATCGATAAGGAAGCAACTTTCTCATATTTTTGTACTTTAATTTTCTATTAACTTTATCATTATTTTCATTGTGGTGCATTTACAAGTACCACTCACTATTTCTGAGCAAATATTGCATCTACAACAAAATTGGGCATATGAGTACACTAGATGCATTGAATTGGAAAGAGCATGCATATAAAGCTAAACCCAAGCATAAAGTGAAAATTATGTTCAATAACCAAAAGTATAATCACAGTCTCTAGGTGGAGAATTTGATGATTAACATGTAAAATATCAATTGATCAAGAACATTTCTTGTTGCACCTTTGCATTGTAGTTACATGATTCTTGGTGTGCAATTTTTCACGAGTTTAATTACAAGATTGACTATCCTACACGTTCGCTTTCATTTACACAGAAGAATGAATCAATTTATTTGAAAGCACTTTTTGTAACACCAAAATGCACTTTTATCTTGCACACAAGCCAAGAGGATAATCCGTAAATGAGAAAAGACATACTTAGTGCTTGTCAATGAAGTTACTACCAATGAAACACCCATAAAATAATAAGCCACACAAGTCATTTCTCACATGATTTCAAGATTGTTCTGTCATAATAATCAATATCTAATTCTCCTAAATGATTTTCTCATGCTAAATTGATCATTTAATATGGGGAAGTGTCAGGGGAGAAAAAGCTAGAATATTGGTTAAGCTAGCAGACTGGCCATAGTAGGGATCCAAAGGAGGGAAAATAGGGATCCAAAGGGGGGGCCATCTGGAAAAGAGCAATGTGCAACAATGGGCTTAAAAGACCCTAAGGTTCAACCCATTAAGACTTCCAAAATGCTAAGGTTCCAAAATTCAAAGGTTGTGTCCAAAGGTCAAAAGCCTAGGGGAATTGGATGCTTTGTGTGTGTACCAAAAGTATTTCTCAAGTCCTACAAAGGAGGGGGCAAGCCCAAGAAGTAGGCTCCGTAGAGATAGATGTGGATATGTTTAATCCTTCTACTCTTGTGGAAGTAATTTCTTTAACAAGGAACAAAGAATGATGGATATGGACCAATTAATGGTCTTCAAGCTACTTATTAGGGAAGAAAGTCGCAAAATTGTTCTAATTTTAATAGGTCTAGATCTTCCAAAAAGTAGTTTGTCCATAATGAAGGAGTACTAGCAGAAGTGCGACGTGAGAGAGAGTGCGAGAAGAAGAGCACGACGATATGGTGAACTCGCTCTACTGTAATGTGTAGAGCATAGTGAGTTCTTATTAGGTTTTTACAAAAGAATATGTGTACATACCTGGCGGCCCGCCCACTTACCTGGGCGACCACATTGGGCTTTATACCCCAACAACCTCCCACTTAAAGTCCAATGTGGTACTTTAAGTGTGAGAGAAACTACTATACAAGCTAATATACAAGAGATGTAGAGAAGTGATGTACTACCCTACACCTAACTGCTTGCGAAAATGCGCAAAGCTCTCTGAGGGAAGTCCTTTTGTAAGTAGATCAGTAGGATTTTCTGTGGTGTGAACTTTGACAAGCTGAAGTTGCTTATCCTCGAGCATTTCCCTGATGAAATGATACTTCACATCCACATGCTTTGTCTTTGAGTGATAAATTGGATTGCGAGCCAATTGTATAGCACTTTGACTATCACAATATAACACAGGCATCTCTTCTTTGATTCCCAAATCTGTTACTAGTCGATTAAGCCAAATTGATTCTTTGCATGCCTCTGATGCTGCAACATATTCAGCCTCTGTAGTAGACTGAGTAACACAATCTTGTAATCTAGAACGCCATTATACTGCTCCACCAGCCAATGTAAAGACATATCCTGATGTAGACCTTCGGTTGTCTAAGTCACCTGCATAATCTGAGTCTGTAAAACCCTTTACACTTAGCTCCTGACTCCCATAGCATATACGCATACTCTTTGTAGCTTTCAGGTATCTCAATATTCCTTTCACTGCCTCCCAATGTTTCTTGCCTGGGTTTGACATGTATCGACTTACTACTCCCACTGCAAATGCAATGTCTGGGCGAGTAGCAATCATTGCATACATCAAACTACCCACTGCAGACGCATATGGAATCTTATCCATTTCAGCCTGTTCTTCCTCAGAAACAGGACAATCTTGTTTGCTAAGTTTCACATATGGTGGCAATGGAACACTCAATGCCTTTCCCTTCTCCATATTGAAACGTTGCAAAACCTTGTCAATATACTCTGTTTGAGATAACCAAATCAACTTCTTTGATCTGCCTCCTTCAATGCGCATACCAAGTATATGATTTGCCTCACCCATGTCTTTCATGTCAAACGATTTTGCCATCTTTGACTTTAGAGCTGAAATTTCTTCCAAGTGCTTGCCAGCAATCAACATGTCATCCACATACAAAATAAGGATCAGCCAACTACCATCCTTAGCCTTCTTTGTATATAGACAGTGATCGAACTCACTACGTTTGTAGCCTTGAGAAAGCATAAACTTGTGGAATTTATGGTACCATGCCCTCGGTGATTGTTTTAAGCCATAAAGACTCTTTAACAACTGGCATACCCAATCTTCCTTGTCTTTCTCAACAAACCCTTCTGGTTGCTGCATGTAAATTTCCACATCTAAATCACCATGCAAGAACGCTGTCTTGACATCCATTTGGTGCAACACCAAATCTAATATGGCAACCAATGCAAGAAAGCATCTCAATGTAGTCATCTTGACCACCGGAGAGAAGACTTCATCAAAGTCAATGCCTTGTTCTTGCTTAAAGCCCTTGGCAACAAGCCTTGCTTTGTACTTTGGCTGACTATCATGAGCGGTGATCTTATACCTGTAAACCCATTTACAGGGTAGAGCCTTTTTCCCCCGTGGTAATTTAACTAGCTTCCATGTCTGGTTTTTATGCAGAGCTGTCATCTCTGACTACATGGCCAATTGCCAATTCCCGGAGTCCTTCATTTGCACTGCTTCCTTGTAACATGAAGGCTCATTGCAATCAGTCAACATGACATAGTTCATAGATGGAACAAACCTACCAGGAGGTCGCGTGACACGTCCAGATCTACGCACAATAGGTGGCTCAGGCTCAGCCACAACCTGTGGTTCCACTCTATCCTGTCCTTGCTCCTCTTGAGCCCTGACATTTTGTCTTGCACGTGCAGGTCCATCTTCTTGGAAGACAGCTCTTCTAATCTCCTCAACCCTCTCTGGTTTAGAATGATATTTGGATTCATTAAAGTGAACATCATTGCTGCAGACAACCTTTCTGGATTCGGGATCCCAAAGTCTGTACCCCATCTCATCAGAATTACCATAGCCTAGAAAGATGCACTTTCTACTCTTTGGCTCAAGTTTGTTCCTAAATTCCTTTGGAACGTGAGTATATGCCTCACAGCCAAAGACTCTGAGATGCTTGTATGAGGGCATTTTGCCTGACCATACCATCTCTGGCACTGAATCCTTCTGCAAAACCTTGCTAGGAGATCTATTTACAAGATGAACAGCTGTTGATACAGCTTCAGCCCAAAACCCATTTGGCAGCTGTGCATTAGACAATATACTTTTGACCTTCTCTTGTATGGTCCTATTCATCCTCTCAGCAACACCATTTTGAGGAGGATTGTAAGGAGCAGTAAGTTCACGTTTTATACCTTTTGACTCACAAAAGTCCTGAAAGGCCTTTGAAACATACTCTCCACCATTGTCAGTGCGTAAGCATTTAAGCTTCTTGCCACTGTGATTCTCTACAAGTGTCACAAACGTTTTGAAAACACTAAACGCTTCATCCTTGTGCTTGAGAAAGTAAACCCATACTTTCCTCGAGTAATCATCTATAAATGTCATAAAGTAAGAAGCTCCCCCTAGAGATAGGTTAGGCATAGGTCCACACAAATCACTATGAACAAGTGCCAACTGTGTATCTCTTCTACTACTTCTATGCTTATGTGGCTGTTGTGTTTGCTTACCATACAGACAATGTTCACAGAATTCAAAATCATTGAATGAAAAGCCAAGAAAATAACCAGAACGAGACAAGATTTCCATTCCCTTCTTGGACATATGTCCTAACCGGCTATGCCACAAAGAAACGTTCGGCTGCTCGGTTACATTGATTACATTTTTAGAGACATTTGATACATAAATCATGTAAAGTCCTCCAGAGTTTACTCCATGTGCTACTGTCATAGAACCCTTGGATATCTTCCACATGTTCTGTCCAAAAGTGGTGACGTAGCCAGCATCATCAAGTAAACCTGTGCTGATCAAGCTCTTTGTAATTGCGGGAACATGTCTCACATTCTTCAGCGTGAAAGAAGAGCCATTCTGAAACTTCAATTGAACATCTCCAACACCTAAGATCTCACATGTCTGCCCATTGCCTAGCCGAACATGATCTTTAGTGGTCACATAAGAGGTAAACCACTCCTTGTTTGGAGACACATGAAGTGATGCCCCTGAGTCTATAATCCAGTCACTCAGTGCATTTCCATCAGATGCTGTAAGAAGAGCTGAGTCCATTGTATTCTTCAAGAAGTAGATGTCTCCTGACACTAGACTGTCATCCTCTGCAACAGTGTTTGTCACATTTATTTCTTGAATCTTCACTGAGGACTTGTTCTTCTCACCATGGTCTTCAGATTTCTCTTTGCCTTTTTCTGCTTTCCATTCTCTGCAGTCTCTTTTCATGTGACCCTTCTTGCCACAATGGTAGCATTCTATGTCACTCTTGCCTTTAGCACTGCGGGACTTGCTACGAGATTGATTCCTCTTTCAACCTTTGTACTTTTCTTTGGTCCTTCCCCTGACAACTAAGGCTGTTCCTTTGCCTTTGTCCATTGTCTTTCTATTGGTTTCTTCAGTAAGCAGACTTCCTTCTACACCTGCTATGTTCAAACCATCTGGAGGTGCAGAATTACTCAAAGCTGTGCGAAAAGTGTCCCAACTTTCCGGCAATGTGATCAACAGGAACATAGCTCTAACAGGTTCATCAAACTTGACACCTTGAGCTGACAACTGACTATAGATTGTGTTGAATTCATTCAGATGATTGGACATAGGTGTCCCTTCTTTCATCTTCAAGTCAACAAGCTTCTTAAGCCAGTATACCTGTGAAGCTGCACTCTGCTTCTGATAAAGATCACTCAGCTTGAACCATGCTGGATAAGCCGACATCTTGTCTGCTACATTGAAGTAAACGCTTTCTGCCAAAGTCAGCATAATGGTAGAAAGTGCCAATTCATCCATTTCGCTCCATTCATCTTCGTCCATATCTTCTGGTTTTATCCCCTTGAGCTTTATAGGTTTTATCTGCTTGTTTTGTACCAACACGTGCCAAATCTGCTTCTTCCACAATGGGAAATTGGTTCCATCCAGCTTCTTGATATTGTAAAGAGCAGTGTCCTGTGATCCAGCCATAGCTACGCTTCACAGTAGTTTACTTTCTTGGGAAAAATTCGGCAGAGTTTTCCCTATAAACTGACCTCTGAACCAATATCAACATGTCAAATGAACCAAGAAAGCTTCAGATTCTGCATAAATTTCGGCAGAGTCTCCTTTGTAAAATGGCTATGGTGTACTGAAAAACAGACCAAAAACAGCTCAAAAACACTGTCTCTCTGACATTGTAAGCTGTGGGTAAACCTGTCCGGCACCTGTACTGTCTCTGATTGTCCTGTCACTGTCCTGTAAGCATAGACTGCGACAATGCCTCAACGGCAGTAAAGCAAAGATGCAATCCCAACTGTCTAACTCACAGTCAATACATCCTAGCTGCCTATCTAAGGGTGCTCGAGGGATCGCTCCAAGACCTGTATCACCGAAAGGATCTCAACATTCGAGAATCCCCCAGCTCAATAAAACCTAACTCGACCCTCAACAAAGGCTGCAGTAAATCTGACAGTACATAGACTTCCCACAAAGTCATACATCTACAAATTTCCCACTGTATGCTGTAACCGCTGCGGCGGTTGTTTGCTGCGTGACTCACAGCCAGCAAACCCTCAACAGACATACATCATCTCTGACAATACATCCCATGTGGAAGTACCTGCAATGTCAGGATGAAATCTGGAATATCAAGCAGCAAACACAAGCTACCTGATGAACTAGTGGATGTCGCCTACAGTCTGTGTGTAGATGCGCCCGTGTCGTATGTGACACGCCTCCAAGAACTGTGAGTCGTCCTTCGATGTGTAGACAGCCACAAATCAACACTCTGGGAGTGTCGATATCCTCAGCACCTGCAGTCGTAGGCCGAAAACCCCAAATATGCAGAGTCGGATCTGCACCCGTCGAGACCACGTAGTCGAAAATGGCCTGCGCAGACCTTTGTCGAAGCCAAACGGTGGCCGAGATGACCTGAGAATGAAATTCTGACAATACCAAGCCCTTCGAGCTGTCCCACGAGATTTGGGGCCATGTCTTTGCCTGTCGAATTTCACTCCAATCTGAGCTGGTGACTCTAGCCTCGTGCAGTGCTGCCCCGAGCCTAGATCTGAGCTCTAATACCAGTTGAAGGAGTACGAGCGGAAGTGCGACGCGAGAGAGAGTGCGAGAAGAAGAGCACGACGATATGGTGAACTCGCTGTACTGTAATGTGTAGAGCATAGTGAGTTCTTATTAGGTTTTTACAAAAGAATATGTGTACATACCTGGTGGCCCGCCCACTTACCTGGGCGACCACATTGGGCTTTATACCCCAACACATAAAATTGACCATATGCTCAATGAACCAGCAAGCAACCACAACAATACACAATCAACCAATTTGCAACTATTCACACCCCAAACCAACCATAAGGCCAAACTCAATGGAGATGTTTTCAAGAATAATAATTGTTATAACTGTTACGTCTTTGGCCATTTTGCAGATAAGTGTCCACATTTAAAGGGAAACAACAATAACCTTAATAACCACAAGCCTAGTAATATCAATAACCACATCATGGTAGCAATTTCCAATCTACTATAGCCAAGGTGATGGAGCAAGGACCATCCTGATGAAGATACGCTGTACATAGAACTAACTTTGAAAATGCTATGACCCAAATTAGTATAATAATCAAAATCAAGTGGAGCCAAATATTCCTATTTCTCTTCATGCATTGTTACATATCAAGGGTAACATGCAAAGCAGTATAGAGATTAGTACTTTGCTTGATGATGAGAGCAGTCATGATTTCATATCTTCACATCTAGCATATCAACTTTCTCTCTCTCTTAGATCGGATATAAGCATAAAGTGAGAAATGTGTTCAATATCCAAAAGTACAATTGCAATCACCCAGTGGAGATATTAATGATCAACATATAAAATATCAATCAATAAAGAGCATTTCTTTTTATACCTTTACACGATAGTGACATGATTCTTGGTATGCGGTTTTGTCATGAGTTTAATTCCAAGATTGATTACCCTACACGTTTGATTTTATCGACACAGAACAATGAATCAATTCATTCGAAAGAGATTATTGAAACACCAAAAATCGCACTTTAATCTCACACTCAAGCCAAGAGTGCAATTATTATCTCTTATTATCTAGAGAGCTCAATTTTTGCATTTTTTTCACACACAAGGTTAGAAGACCCATCACACATAGCCTAGAATATTTGAAGTCATTTGGACATTGTTTGCTACTTGAAATTGAGTTTTTTGGGTTGCAGATTGGTCCTTTGGCTACATTGCCAGGATTGAAGCTAAAACTTTTGGCCAAGGATCCTAGTATACACTTGCAGATAGATTGACTGAATGATTGAGATCAAGCTTGAGCAATACTGAGTTTGGAAATACAACAATTGAAATGGATTGGTATTGGTTTTAGAGGCTAGGTATTCTATTTCATTGAGTATTTTGGGTCTTTATGTACATTAGATCAGGTTGCGTCATAGAAAATTAGGGTTATAATTGGGAAACTGAGAGTAGAGTATCTATTGATAGGAGATCATAAATCAAGGGGGACCGTTGGAGACCATAGTGGAAGAAGTGTCTGACACTTTCTCTGACTCAAGTTCAGAGATTTCCTCCTTTTCTAATTAATCAAAGACAAGAACCTCTCTCAAGTTCAAACACATATTGACCTTCTACAAGACCAATAAGTATGTGAGGCTCAGCTTTTATCTGGATCCTAATGAAGAGTATGTGGTTAGAATTGATGACCACATGGTTGAATTCAAGAAGGAGGTTAAAGTGAACAAACATGATACCTTCTATATGGACCAATCTAAAAATTGTGAATCCCAACACTGTGGACCGATGGGGTTTGGAGGTTGATACATTAATTCTAAACATGGCCACTAAAGAAGGACCACCATTGTTAGAGTTAGAAGGGTATGGCCAAGTAGATATCAAGTCTCTAAAATGCATACTGACTGATAACCCACGACCCGGAGTTTATTGTTGGGAGGACAATAACGTTACGGACTTGATATGGACATCTCATGAAAAATGAGGGCAATTAATGCCCTTGAGATTCATGTACATATTCAAGATTAGAGAGAAGGTCTAGCAAACCTTTTTGTACACCTCTTTAAGGATTTCTGTAACAATAACTTTGTTTTTATGACGACTCCGAAGGAGGTTAAATAGACCGAGTATTAGGGCTACTTGATCTGAGAGATGATCATGGATATGAGACCTAAAATGGAATAGAAAACTGGACCAACAAAAAGATCATTTGGTAGTATGGATAACCATAGTGTAGCCCAAGAAAGCCAACTCAATGATGAGAATTGGGAGAGAAGGATGGAAACCACTCCACACAAGTCACATTTACCAAGCAATTGGTTTGAAGGCTTAGTCAAAGGACCACCAGCTAGAAGAGCTAGTGGGGAGTATAATCGTAGAGTTAGACCAATTGGTTTCCAAAAATCGGTCAAAAAATACATTTGATTTGGGGATTCATATGACCACATAGCAAGCTTCATGCAACAACTGTGACCCAAATGAATCTCTGACTTTCATACTCAGATGGAGAGATTTTGAATGACCGTGGAAGGTAAGGCTTTAACATGGTTTCATAGCATACCTCTTGGATCCATTATAGATCTATCAACATTGGCAATGAGATTTTTTGCTGCTTGTTCAAAAGATGGGAATCAAACATAGCACACTAGCACAAATTTACAGTTTCACAAAAACAAGGGGAGTCTCTAGAGACTGTGTAAGTTGAATGAGATAATGCATCGATAGAAGTATGGAGTTGAAAATTCCAACCGAGGAGCGACTTGTCTCACTATTTATAGAGGAATTACTCCTGCTACAATGATGACCTGCACTTCTTTCTCAACACATGTAACTGCTTGTTGTGCAAGTAAATCGGCATCTTCATTTTGTTTCCTAGGAATATGATATAGTTGCACTTCTTCAAACTAATTAAACAACCTACGAATGGCATGAACTTTTGTCCTTAGGCTTTCATTCTTGCATGCCCAAATGCCTAAAATCTACTTCACAATGAGAAGTTCATCCCCTTTTACCATGAGATGGTGTATACCTTGGCTGATGCACATCTTCAAACCATTGAGTAGTGTGTCATATTCTGCTTCATTGTTGCTAGTTGAACCTGGTAGATTGACCTTCTCTTTCATGACCACCTCTCCACTTGGGTTGAGCAACACTAGCCCTCCCCCTGCTTTTCCTTTGGTTCATCGTAAAGCTCCATCAAGGAACAAGGTAAAAGCATTAGGAATACTTTTAGGTAGGGTTTTTACTTCAGGCACCTTAATTTCCTTCTCATGTACCCTATAAGTGAGAATCCGTGCCAATTGTGCACGCACACTATCTTCTACCTTGAAAGAGAATTGGAATTCTTGCAACTCCATAATCCACTTAGAGATCCTAGTACTAATATTCATTTGAGATAACACCCAAGGGAACAAATTTTCTACTGTGAGATTACAAAAGGTTTTGGTAGCAAGTAGGATCTAAAATTTCTCACTGCAAACATGAGAGAAAGCATCATGAGTTCTACTTCTGTGTAGCCTCTCTCCAAAGCATTAATGACCCTACTAGAAAAGTAGATGGGTCGCATCCTGGTACTGTGGGGATCTTGTTGTAGCAAAACAACACCAATTGTTTCTTTTCCAACACTAGAGCTAACAAAGAATGTGTACTCCCTACAAGGAGGCATGAGTGTTGGTAGCTCTGACAGAATTACTTTGATGTTACAAAAATATTCTTCACGTTCTGGACAATCATTTTTCTAATGGTCATCAAATCCACAATTATGACAATTCCTATATCTTGGTTTTGGCATTTGTTTCACCATGGGTGGCCTAGCTCCTTAGTTTGTATAAAGTAAACTGGTGCTACCTGTGGAGGTGCCTGATAGATTGGTTCTGCAATGGTAAGTTGCGTTTGAATATACCACTCATCCTCGAGTACCACAATTGACAAACTAGCCTCGTTGTAGGGCATAACCGACACTGTAGCCTGGTCTTCCACTTGTCCTTTAAGAAGCATGTACGTAACTAGCACAACATTGTTTCTTGATAGGGTCGGTTGCTAACCTAGCACTGGTTGTGGTCTCTCCTTAGCCATGGGTGGTTTTTGCATTGTCTCATGTTAGGTGGATTCCTATACATAGGTTGACCCTATTATCTCATTGGCACACATTGGACATTTCCATCGTATTTAGTCTATAATAGCATTCATTGGTTTCATGGTTTGTCCATTTCCTTTCAATGGAACACCACTTAGATGTATTGTTGGTCCCATGGGTTTCCCTTGTGATGGACCCCGTCCTCGCCCTCTCACTAGCATCCTTTGCATATTACTCATCATATCATTTATGCGCTTGAGTGTGTCTTTGATAGCATTGATAGGAGCCACCACAGGAGTTCCTACTTGTCCTGGCATAGTAGATGTAGTCCACTCACTTTGCATGTCCGTGATAATGATCTCTTCATTGAAGATCTCATAGTTATCCCCCAATTTTATAGCATCTAGAATGGATGCTTCCAGGGTGGCTTCTTGCTACACAAAATAGCATGTGTCTCTTTGTTGACCAAACAAACTCGACTTGTTGTGTCAACTTTTGCAAAGGGTGAAGTAACTTTGAGGCTAAGTAAATGAAGCGTGACATATAATTCACCTTTTGAATGAATGAGATGACCTCCTTAAGACTCTTCGGTGACAGTAACTCCATAAGATCCTTTGACTTTGAAGGATCCGCCTCGATGCCTTTGTAAGAAAATTTGTGACCAAGAAAGATCACTTCATCCTCACCTATGTGGCACTTGTTGGGGTTGAGTTGACCTCCCATGTCATAGAGCTTCTTCAATCCTTCTTCTACCCTCTGGAGAGTCAACGATTTTGAATTATAAATGCAATAATCATCAATGAACACCCTAATTGACTTTCCAAAGAATGCTTGAAACACCATGTTCATGAAGCATTGGAAGATTGCAGGAGCATTTGTCAGGCCTAATCGCATGACTCTGAAAGCATAACAATCCCAAGGAGTGATGAAGGTTGTTTTCAACTGATCCTCTAACGCAATACCTATTTGAAAGTAACGTGAATAGCCATCACACACCGTATACTTCTCATGACCGGCTACCTCATTTAGTATATCATCCTAAAATGGGAGGGTAAAGTGATCTCTTTTTTTCGCCTCATTGAGTGGATGGTAATCCACACACACCCTCCACTTTCCATTCTTTTTGCGAGTGACAACAACAGGAGAGACCCACTCTGAATTTTCCATTGGATAAATGAAACTTGCTACTAGAAGCTTTCTTACCTCCTTGAGTGAAGCCTGCTCCTTGTTGACTCCTAGCCTTCGTAGCTTTTGAGCCTTAGGTGTGACCTCTGGCTTTAGCTCGATCTTGTGTTGAACATCATCTACTCTACGCACGTCGGTGTAGTCTTTAGAAAAAAGCTTAGGAAACTTTCTTAGCACACATTTGAACTCCTCTCTTTTGTCCTTTGTAAGTGCATGTGGTAGACACCATACCTTCTAACATTCCTTCATCTCATTTTGGTTCTCTTGAGGACCTACCTCCTCCAAGCCTGAGCAAGAGGCTTCTTGGTTGGTTGGCTTAAACCTTACCTCCATGATTTCAATGGAAGACTCCTCTTTCGTAGTGCTACCGCTACCTTCTTCTTTTGAATTTCTATTAGTCCAGTCTTCCTCCATCTCACTTTGCGATGATTCTTCATGGAGCTCCTCTTCACGTTGCTCCTTCATGTCAAAGACAACCTTATTATGATTGTCATTCCTGCAGATCAACTTTTCACTTTCCAAATCCTACAAAGCTCACATTTTCATTAGCCATGGTCTTCCTAAGATAAATGGATAGCCGCTTCCCTTGGTTGACATAACATAAAAATCCATTGCCTTCTTAATGCCAAAGGCCTTCAAAAAACCATTTTTACAAATGCCTACACACCTAGCCTTGCTATTGTTTTCCATCTTGACTTTGGTTTCAGGTGTCTCATGGATGTGGATGCCTAGTCTTTGCATGAGTCCCTCTGTCATGATGCAAATTTGTGCACCCCCATCCACTAGACCTTTCCTAACCAATCTTCCTTTGATGTACCAATCTAGCACAGGTGTAATATCCTCATTCATTTCAGCTTGTGCAATTTTTACAACAGGCACACTCTCTTTTACCTTTCTCCTAGTGCTAACTGCCCTTGTTAAATCCCTCCTAGCTTGTGGACATAATGCAAGAAAATGAGTCCATGAGATATCAGGACCCTTACCTCTCATGTCTTCCAACAAGTTGTATGGAGACATACCATGTCCAAGAGGGAAGTCTTGGAGGTTGATACGACGCCGAGTCCTCTTGGTTTCCTTGGTCTCATTTGCCTTCTTTTATCGTCCATGATCACTTTGTGATGTGACTCCTTCTTTCTTCTTACCCTTTCCATTGCCATGTGCAATGCCATTTGCTTCCATGTCTACCTCATTGGAATTTGTCACCTCTACCACATGCACATTTTGATTTGGCAAAGGTGGAACTCCTTCCACTCCTCGTGGAGGTGATCTTGCCCCATTTGAGAATCTTTGCAGAAGCCGTGGTTGTTGACTAGTTCCTTCACCTACATTCATCATTGGGGGTAATTCAAGTTAGGTCTCCCTAGCTCCCCACGGGGCCAAGGACAATTATACATCCCATGCCAGACTCTCCGCAATTCCAACATTGCAAAAGTCGTCTAGGTCGTGGCTCTTGCTCCTTTGCTTTCTTTGCTTGTCCCTTGGGACCTACAACTTTTGCAAGGTGGATTGACAAGTGGCTTAAGAATTCATTTAACTTTTCAATTACCTCAGCTGTTACCTCAGTAATCTCTCTAGATGTTGATGCTTGCAATTTCCCCTTTGGTCTAGGACCCTCTATTGGAACTTCCCCTCTTAGACACTTGAGTTTTCTATACTTCTCAACAGCCCTAGTTTTAGCTGCATCAAAGGTAGCAGGTGAACCTGCCTCAACTTTTATCTTGAGTGTGGGAAAGAGACCGGCTATGAATCTCTCCTTCTTTAGGAACTCTGCACCGTCATGAGGGTTAGCAACATTTCTCACCCATATAGCCCAAAGACATAGAAACTCTTGTTTATACATGTAGAAGTCATCTAAGTCTTTTTGTTTGTGAGAAATGATGTCTTGCCATAGCTTTTGAGTGTTTTGGGGGTCAAAGAAGTATCTCTTGAAATGATCAACGACTTCATTATAGTTCCCCTTAACCTCCTGAGATAGAGAGTCAAACCAAGTGCTAGAATCCTTCTTCATAACCATCTCAAAAATTTCTAAGAGTTCCTCATCTCCTATCACTCTTTTTATGTGGCAAGCCATTTTGAAATTTACTAGAAATAGCTCGGCATCCTCGCCAACCTCTCCAAAAAAGAGAGGATATCCTGAGATTTGGCGTTGGGCCTCCATTGAATCAATTTCAAATTTACACAATAATGTTTTCTAAATTGCAATCTATTCTACAACAAAATAAAAATATGCACATCAAATGACCTATGATAGTCAACAAGAGACAAAATGACAGAGTTTGGTGACGCAAGAATTTCTTACTCTTTAGGCACCAAACATAAACACCATATGTTGTTGAAAATGGATCTTTTTACTATTTGCAACGTTTCTTCTAATGTGTGGAGTGAAATGGAAGGGAAAAACCCCTATTCCTGGGCCATTATCCATGGTCTATGCATGACCTAATGCTTAAAACAAAACAAAAATATAGACGTCCAAACTAAGGTTGTACCTAAGAATTTACTGAAGCGTTTATCTCGGCCAACCTAAGAGGCCCCAGAATTGTACAAATTACTTGTGAAATTGTAATTTTGTGGTTACAATGATATGCACATTTTGCCTTGCAATAGAAATAAACGGGTCATACAAATCTTCATGATTCATGCAAGCTACTTGATTACTCTAAAGTCTGAGTATTCACAACAACAACATACGTAAGCTGTCCTCAGTGGGGCACCAAGATTGAGGCGGTCCAGGGCGGGCAACAAGAGAGCCGACCTCTAAACACCCCTCAAGGCTCCCGTGATGCTCAATTGGGGCTAGGGCAACCACAAGCAAGAAACAACAACAACAAACCCACATCCACACAAGTGAACGGGCACCACCTAGTTATGGTATGCGAACTAGGATGCAAGAAGAGAGATTTTGTCACACCCAAGAAGATGCGCCACAAAAACACATATAAGCAATCTCACACCCAAACACACACCAAATGGAGCAGAGAGAGCTAGAGCAAAGGGAAGAGAGAGAGAGAGGGATGGAACTTGTGTAATACTTTGTTTGTGATTTGCGAATGTAGATGGTTCATTATGATGCTATCATAGAGCTTGTACAAAGCTAACTCAATGCTTAGTGAATGCTAAACATTGCCAACACACACACACTTTCTTAGGGTGTGGGAGACCTCTCACCACAATACCCTCTTACAATGGATACAGAGTTGGCAATGAAAACACACTAGAACACTTTCTCAAACAAGATCAAATGATAGAAACTTAAATTACACAAGTCACCTTGAATTCACCAAACCATATTGCAGAAGTGGAAGGATGAAGATTTGAACATCGATTCACGCCTTTGATACACCAAACCTCAATTTATTGATGATGGAGGAACATATACAATAGTGGTTTTGAGATTTTGAACTCATGCTCTCTCACTTGTAATGTGTAGCTTGAAAGCTTCTCTCACACCAAAAGTGAAGCTCATAAAGTGGTTGCTACACCTAAGTCTCTTCTCCCGCATAGAGTGTTGGAGTGCTATGTGAGATATTGGGCATTGTTTACAAGGAGGAGAGGGGCCTATTTATAGGGTGGAGACCTCTCATTAATTTTATTGTAAATGCTAATTTACAAGCTAAAAAATCAGAATTATGATTTTTTTTTAATATCAAAACATTGCGGGCCTTCTTTGTTTGCTAGAGTCATGGATGTGGGCTCAAAAGAGAGTATTATTGATGGTAGATAAGGTGAAAGTAGAGTTTTAAGGAAGGAAGGAGAGAGGGAGAGAGAGAGAGAGAGAGAGAGAGAGAGAGAGAGGGAGAGAGAGAGAGAGTTACTATGCACATCTCTTGAGGTATGTGTCTTTTATGGTTAGGTCAATGGCTATTTTGTGTTAGTATGTTAGTAGTTAGTGTTAGTAATTACTAGAAAGTTGATGATATCTTTACAATGAGTAAAATGAGGTGGATGGTTGAAGTAAGATGGTTGAATGAAGTGAGGAAATCCTTGTGCTAGTGAAGCTTGAAGAAGGAGTTACTTGTGTAGGTTCTCAAAATGACTATCGATCCTCTTCGTCTTCTTCTCTTCTTTATGCCATCGCCGTCAAGGTTGATTATCGCGATGAAAATGGAAATTCGATTGTTAAGATATCTCAATTTGCAGAGGTTAAGCATGGTTTACATGCTGAATTTTATGTATATAGAGAAGGGGTAAGATGGAATTGTACTTTGGAAGTAATAGAGAGAGGCATAGAGATGGTGTATATACATGTAGAGATCATATGAGAGCTATGGAAGTAAGAGAGGAGGTTAATGTGGTGAAAAAGGTGAAAGAAGCGATGTAAGGTACAGGTTTGAGTGAGGGATTGAGAGAAATGAGTGTGTGTGTTTGTGTGTGTGTGTGTGTGTAGAAGTGTGGAAAGAGGTGAGAGAAGACTAATGGCTACTTGTGGAAAAGTGGGCAGACTGGGGTCCAATGAAAAATTCATACCTCACCAATGGTAGCTCCAAAAATTATCAAACTGTTTGAGGTGATTATTCAACTCTTGGTCCATATTTTGTCTTTTAATCATTGCTTCTCATTCAGAGTGGAGATGAGTATAAAAAATCCCACCAAAAAGCATATTGTTCTTCACAAAAAAAGTCTTTAGTGGCCCCCTCTTGTTGAATTTGCATAAGATTCCAAAGGTGAGCCCCTCCTTGCATAAGAGCATGAACTAATTGATTCTTAGGAGTTTGAAAAAATGCATCGTTGTGGATTATCTATAAATATAATATATGGATATGATGGAAAAAAAACAGGCTAGTATACATAAACAATTTATATAATCTAGAATAGTGTGGGCTATATATAAAAATATATATATATATGAAAATATAGGAAATCAAATGAGGAGGACCCTCATTTGTTTTTATTCATGTATATTTACCTACAAGAGGTAAGTAAAAATACCTATAGAAAATATGAATTTAGTGAAAAGCAATGACTGCTTTGTACTATTATGGATCCTACCAGAGTGCAAGAGATTGCCTTGCTCATTAGTCTACAAAGAATGAATTTGTAAGTGCTCTTAGTTGTTTTTGTGAGAACTTGAGTTTTATCCTTGTATTTTAAACAAATATGAAATTTTGAATGATTTTTTATGGTGTGAATAGCATGAATTCCCATTCTCTTGTCACTACGCATCTTCGGGATGAGATTGTGAATTTGACTCACATTTGTGTTGCGGATCCTAATGTATACTTAAAAGCCCTGCCAGAGAAAGATCAAAAATTGATAGCAGATGTCAGAAAATGTTACTCTAAGGGTAAGGAACCTTGGTATCCATTGACACGAAAATATCTTCCACGTCTTGTGTATGATGTGAGTAGAATTTTCTATCTCTTATATATTCAATACATACAATTTTGCAATGATTGTTAATTCTTTAAGCTTTTGATACGTGCAAATGACCAAGGAATATATCATAAGGGTTGATCAGCTCTCTCGTGAAAGCTTGGCTAAAGAGGATTTAAAGAAAGAGGAGAAGAAAATTTATCACGACCTCACTACAAAGTATAGTGACAAGATTGGGAAGGTATTCTTTTATGTTTGTAAGTTTTGTTGTGTTCATAGTATGGTTTTTTAATACACGTATCTGATGAACATATTCATTTGTTTTGTAAGCTTCTTAACATTGTGGATCCACACTTGGGTTCGGGTTGGCTTGGCAAAGTCTTGTTGTTGTGGTGGGGTCTTGGAAGTTGAGCAACATTAGAGAAGATTAACTTAATTGCTATTGTGGATGCTCCAATAGAAAACAAGTTGTTATGGTTATCTCTTTTAGAGGCAAACAATCTCACTAGGCAAACAATGTATTCAGAGAAGCTACATAAGCTTTCTTCATGGGAGATTGAAGCTTGCCCTTGGTGGATTGACAAAATTGAAGATACTTGATTCATGTATGTATTCAGAGATTCAATTCCACTACTTGTTAGAAAGTGGATAGAATTGAAGATACCTGATTCATGTATGTATTCAGAGAAGTTACATAAGCTTTCTTCATAGGAGATTGAAGCTTGCCGTTGGTGGATTGACATGGAGAAAGGCCATGTTCTAGCTTGTGAGAGGTATCTCAAAGATGCGATTGGAGGTAGTTCTGTGCCATGTTTATCGAGAGTTGCAGGTGCAAGGCTTCCTCCTAGATCGGCTACACAAGTACGAGTACCATCTTCAGGTATAGATACAAAACCTCACTACATATTTTGGCTTGAAATGTATAAACTTGGTAATTCTAAAGTATTTCATTGAGAAGGGATTTCTCGAAAAGGAAAGGAAGCTATAGCAGACACTGTTGCAGATGAGTTGATGGAGGAAGCTATGCCATCCTCACATGGTAGTACTTCTCGTACTTAATAACATCATTACACTTTATAGTCAATTATTATGTTTCTTTGTCTAATTTTGTGCCATTATTTTCTCAGATATTGGTGGATCTTGTCAATTACATCGTGTCTTTTCATTTGATTATCCATATAATTACTCGATGCATGGTCATATTAGACATGATTTTGATCGATGTATTGTTGTTATTGGAGATTACATTGTCATTTCTAGAGATTTTTCATTGGGAGTTAGGTCTCCACCTTGGGCTATGATTCATGAGCATATGCTCAAGGCCCGGCCAAGTGATCTTGTTTATAGGCGAAACAGCAAGTCAGTTGCTTAGGCTATAGATTTTATTTTCCTCGACCTTCCATATGGAGGATTGATGGGTGGCTAAGGTGTCCCGCCCATGTGGGATAGGATCACGGAGGATCATGTCCGTGCAGGAATTCATCTCACATGGAACACTTTATCGAACTTGGGTTGGTTGTTAATCATGGCCTCTTTTGCAGGTTTGTAGTCTCTAACCACTTTGACGTTTGTATTTGAGGTTCGCATTTGAAGTATACAAATCACTCATGTGATGTTTTGCAATTAAGGTGATACACTTCGATGGGTGGAAAGGTTCTGCGTTGCTTCTGAAATGCATATTTATCAATGGATAGTAGTTCTTTACCACACTCCTTATCGCTTCATGGAAGCAATAGGAGACAGAGTTCAAGTAGCTTGTATTTCTCTTTGTAGTTTATGTAAGGTGTGTTCCTTTTTTCAATTATAACTTTTTCTTTATTATATGTGTGCAGTTTGACACCTCGATGTTTTACTTGGTCCATTGACAGGATTCCACACCACCTATTTATATAGCAGAGAGTATGTTCTATTTTCGAGCACTTGGCATGAGGCCTACAGATTCTATCATGAGAACTATATTCCTGATACCTCAATATCCATTGCCGTCGATGGAGTGCCTTGGCGTGGAACATTGTAGAGAAGCTCTACATTTTTAGGTGCATTTGTGAGTTGTTATGCAAGAGAAGAGGCATTTGCTTGGAGTTTGGATGCGGGACTGCACCTATGTTGGCAGCATGTGCAGCTTCGGGTCGAGTGTGGCTCTTTGTATTTTGATGATAGTATTATTACAGGTTTTGTGTAGTCTATTTTACATCACAAAAAATGGAGCAAGGAGGAGGCTTTAGCGCCTATTGATTTGGAGGATGAGGGTGATAGTCCTATGGGTGGGAACCCTTTTGATGACTAGTGAGACTCCCATTCCATAGTTAAACCTTTTATATACTTTTTGCTATCATATATGTGTTTTGGTATTCCTATTCCATTGTGTGTCTAATAATCTATCACTATATACATGGTCGTAAAAGGTGCCATTAGACTCATTGCCTAGTTTTTTTTTTTTGGTGAAGTATATTACCCATGTATATTGAAGCGGAGGCAAGACAGATGGTGTTAGATGGTAGCTTTGATTTGCAACTTCGTGAGCAACCTCGTATATGCAACATATTTATTGACGATGAATGTGACTCTTCATAGGAGTTTTCGTTTGCAGATTTGCAATGTATTCTTTTGATAATAAAGAATGAATTGGGTCTATAAATTTCTTGCATGGTTCAAGGTTGCAAGATTAATGAAATTGTCTTTTTTTGCATTATATCTGTCTATTTTATATATCAATTTATTGTGTTACAAAGTTAGAACTAGGAGTTTCAGTTTCTAGATTTTGCAATGTACTCTTTTGATAATAGAGAATGTTTTGGGTCTATAAAATTCTTGCATGGTTCAAGGTTGCAAGATTAATGGTCTCGTCTTTTTTTGCATTATATTAGTCTATTTTTTATCAAATTCTTGTGTTACAAAGTTAGAACTAGGCCATGGATTTAAGAGAGGTACTCTATGCTTTCGAACTCGCTCTATTTTTTTCATCGCTCAAAATATTTTGCTCGCCTTCTCGCGACACTCAAGCCAGTGCAAGGCTACATGAGTCACTATTTCCAATAGATTTGTTTGAAGAACTCGAGACAAGACCAAATGCCAGAAGAGTTAGAGTTGAGCCGGACAGACGTGTCAGACCAGTTGATTTTTAAAAATTGGTCAAAAAATACAGTGGATCTGGGGATCCATATGACCACTTAGCTAGCTTCAAGCAAGTGCTAAGAGCAGAACACATGTTTGATTTCCACACTCAATTTGAGGGATTTGGAATGACTTTAGAAGAAAAAGCTTTGGCATGGTTCCAAAATATTCCACCAAGGGCAATCATGGATTTAAATATATTAGCTTAGGGATTTGTAGCTACATGTTCCAAAACTGGGATCAAACATAATACGATAGCTCAAATCTATAGCTTCAAACAAAAACAATGATTCTGTTAGGGATTGTGCAACAAGGATGAAGCAATACGTTGCAAGATGCCCAGAATTAGAAATACCCGCATAAGAAAAAATTGGTGTCATTGTTTCTAGAAGGATTGCTCAATAAACAACTTCATGCTATACTGTGTAGCAAGAAGCATACAACCCTAGAAGAGTGTGTATCAAATGCTATTGACTTGGGAGACAATTGTGATATTTTCAATGAAGGAGATGTCCCTAAGGATACTCAAAGTGAGAAAACATCATCCACAAAACCAACACAAGTGGGAACAACTACTGCAGCACCACTTACAAGCATAGAAGATATGCTCAAAAGGATGAACAAAATGATGAATAATATGCAGAAAGCTCCTATGAGAGGACCTGGGCAAGGGATACCTCAACAGGGAAAACCAATTAGGCCACAAAAATGGTGTGTTGTTGAGGGTAAATGGGAAAATCATGAGACCAATGTGTGTTGTTACCGACCAAAGTACGATGGAAATGTTCAATATGTGCCTATGAGACCACAAGGACAACCCATGTATAGATATCAGCCTAATATGGCCCCAGCACAGAGACCACCGATGGACATGGAAAGACCACAACCAATGTTGCGTCAATTTTCTTGGACATAATGCAGTGCCTGTAAAGTACATGCATTCAGAAGGAGTCGTAGAGGAACAAGCCCTAGTGTCTGTTACACCTTATGTTGAGCCTAGTCCATCTACCGTAATGGTAGAAGGAGAGTGGTATAATTCACATCCACCTTCAATGGAAGAATCTGTTACTTATGCTACACCAAAGCTTACACTGATGTACTTTGTAGCTAATGAAGGTGCTAGACCTCCAATGGTAAGACCCATGATTAAGCCAAAGACTAGAAACTGCCATAATTGTGGTGCAGATGATCATTGAAACAATAAATGCTCAGAACCTGACAAGAACATTAAGCCAGTTGAAGCTTTTTGTACACAATGTTGCAAAAAAGAAGGACACTTCCCTGAAGACTGTCCAAAAAAATGTTGAAACAAAGGAAAAGCAGTGGTGAATGTAGTCCAAGTGATGCCTAGGAAAAGTGAACCTATTGTTCCAATCAAGGTGACCACTAGAGCCCAAGCTAAGAAAAAGAAACATAACTCCTCTGATGAATCAGAGAATACTAAAAATTCCTCGCAAAAGACCAAGAAAAGAAGACATCAAAGATATGAGATGAGAAAACAGAAACAAAAGGAGTAAGTTGAGAAAAAAGCCAAGAAACTATTCCAAGAAAAAGTGAAAGAAACTGGGAATGAAATCAAGAAAACCACAGTAAAATTTGGAGGATCGATTTTGATAGAGAAATTTTTGAGCCAATCAATGCAACCTTGGAAGCTTTCCAAGTGGGACTTAAAGCAAGCCAAAATATGAAAAACAAATAGAAAAACTATCCTTTTCCAGATATGGAAGCAGTTAAGCTTGAAGCTTATCAAAATTTGGTAAGAATTAATCAAGAAATGCTGGAAAAACAAAAACCCAAGCTGGAGAGTATAGCAAAACCTAAGGAGCTTGTGGTAGAAACCAATAAAGAGAAATCCAAAGTGGTGGTAGAAGTCCACCTTGAAATTAAAGAGCTAGAACTCATAGTGCCTGATAGTGAAGATGCTTTAGATGGAATTTTGTTTGTGGAGGAAGACTGGCCAGGACATTTATGGAAAAAAGTGACAACAATTAATGATGGGAGCATAGCTTTGAAATCAGCTCCTATAGGGGAAGTATGGTTATACAATTTATCTCTTGATATGGACATTGATATACAATCCTTGTATGGGGATTATGGTTCTGAAGCATCAGGCATGTCTAAACCATTGACTCTAAAAACACTACCCTCTTACTTAGGAGACAACGAAGATGACTCCATAGTGTGCAAAACCACTCAGGTAAAAAGAGCGGAACTGACCCTAGAGGTAGAGAACATCCATTCAATCATGTCAACACCCATTCAATGTACTCTTACCTTGGGAGAACTGTTGAAAATCATACCATATTTATGGAATGATTTACAAAAAACTCTAGAGAAGGTGGGGATAACATGGCTAATCGCAAAAAATTTGGATAAATTGAAACATGAATTGGAGAACAAGGAGATTAGATCCGTCCCTATGAACAAAGTCGGAGAATATTATACTACGAGGGGGAAAAAGGAAACACAACCCTTCCGGTGAGATATAATGATATAGAAACCACGAAAATATTGGACAGTGGGGCTGATAGCCATAGCCACAAAAGCAGTATAGAAATCATGGGAAAAACTAGCCATTGGAAAAACTCGAATGAAATTACAATTTGCGGATGGACACATAGAAAAACCCCTACGACTGCTTGAAAAAGTTATAGTTAGTTCTTGTGGAATTGATTATCAACATACTTTTGCAATAGTGGACTTTGGAAAGAAACTTAATTATGAAATCTTGAAGCAAGTGGGATCAATCACAAGGGCTAATTTGAAAGATCACACTTATAGAGATATAATAAAAACACCCATTCAAGAATTTGACTCGGTCTCTTCAGCTGAATCAAAGCTTCCATCTTGGTTAAACAAAGACACACCTATTTGGATGTGTGGAGCCTCAAAAAATGGGAGTTTAGAACGAGAATAATGTATCTTAGAAAGGGATTGCACAGATGAAGCATATATACCTGAACCCTTTCTTGAGCATTTGTTTGAGCCATTTGAATGGAGTAAAATTTTTGCAACAATGGATGTGTGTGTGAATATGTCTATACCTACTCGATTTTGCAATGAGGATGGTTATGACATAATTCCCATACAAATGATCTCAACCCTTCAAATTGAAGATGAAGTTCAAGAACCCAAGGACTTACTAAAAGCTCAACAAGTCTTTTTAGACCTCTATTATGATGTGACTCCTGAGTTTGAAGGACATTCAGCTACGTTTGATGATTCTGGATTTAAAAAAGAACATGTGACAGTCCAACTACTCCTAAAAGGAGGAGAGATTTTTTTTTTGACTTTCCAAACCAAAAATCAAGAAGACAGAAATGGTATAGAAGGAATGGGGAAACAAAAAACTTGAAATCTAGACCTATGCCATCAGTTTCTAGTAGAACAGAGTTTCTGATGCAGATAGATGCACACGATTGTGTCAAAGACAAAATCACGGGTAGATATCCTTTAGACGACAAGTAAGGAACATCAAAAACATTAAGGAAATGGAGAAAAGAAACTCAACCAAAACCTAAGCACCAGGATGATGAATCATCCATGACATGGGTTGAACGAAAGAAAAAATATCAAGAGTTGAAGAAAACTCTAAAGGAGGTGTATACCACTGAAATGGAAACAACCGAGGAAGAGAGTAAAGATGTAATGAGTGTTCCATCCCATTACAAGAAATATACTCTCCAAGACCAAAAGATCATAGTGGAACAACCTGTAAGGAAACTAAGAAAGTAGGGTGAGTCATATGAAGGACCTGAAAATGCAAAGAAGATAGATTTAGATGAACTAGGAGAAGAGCCCAGACGTGCCTACATTGCGAACGACTTGACTGAAGAAGAAGAAGAGCTTTTGCTAAGTTTACACAAAGAATATCGAGATATCTTTGCTTGGTCTTATAAAGATCTCAAGGGTGTTGATGCAGAAATTTGTCAACATACCATACCTATGAGAGATGATGCATAACCAAGTAGACAACGGCCATATACTTACAATGAAACATTTGTCAAAAACATGAAAGAAGAGATAGAGAAGCTCAAGAAAGCCGAATTCATTTATGAAATTGAACACACATATTGGGTGTCTCCAATTGTGGTGGTACCCAAGAAAAATGGACAATTAAGAGTATGTGTTAATCTCAAAAAAGTGAATGCAACCACCATTAGAGATAAGCGCGCTTTCGGGATACAATCAACTTTTGGTTGATCCAAAAGATCAACATAAGAATGCATTTGCAACCGAATGGGATATTTTTACCTATAGGGCTGTGCCTTTTAGGATAACTAATGCTCTTGCCACCTTTCAAAGATTGATGAACCATGATTTCAAAGAATATCTTAGGAATTTTTTGGAAGTATATATGGACGGTTTATGTGTACATTCATCAAGCCGGGCTGATCATTTTGAACATCTCAAAAAGGTTTTCAAAAAATGTAGACTTTATAGGATTTGCTTAAATCCTGAAAAGTGCACATTTATGGGCAGACAAGAAAAAATTCTTGGACATATAGTGTCTAAAAATGGCATAGCGACTGATATGGATAAAATTCATATTATTGCCGAATTGCCGAAACCGACAACCGTCAAAGGGGTTCAGGCTTTCATGGGACATTGTGGATATTATAGATGATTCATTTATATGTATGCTATAATCACAAAACCCATGTATGGCTTGATTACACTCTTTTTATGGACTGAGATGAGTGTGAACAATCCTTCATGAAGCTTAAACAAGCTCTCACTACAGCCCCAATATTGAAGTCACTAGATTGGAATAAGATATTCCATATACATGTTGATGCTTCCAATTTTTCCATTGGGTGTATATTAGCTCAACCACGAGAGGGAAAAAATTATTTTTCCATTTCTTATGCTAGTAGACAGCTGGTAGAGAAAAACTATACAACCACCGAAAGGGAAGGATTAGGGATTATATATGCCGTAAAAAAGTATAGACTTTACCTATTAGCCAACAAATTTGTGTTCTTTGTGGACCACCAAGGTTTATTATATTTGGTCAACAAGCCATGCAACACAGGGAAAATAGTGAGATGGTTCATCATTCTTTTGGAATTTGATTTCACTGTAGTTGTAAAAAAGGGCACCACACACCAAAGAGCATATCATTTATCAAGGCCTTTTTTATGAGAACCACCAAAAGGGATAGATGATGATATACCAGATGCATATTTGTTCTCCGTGGAGATGATACCCCATTGGTCAAAAAATATGGTTTTGTTGATGACTATAACTCAGTGGATTCTCAAATATCACTTCCTATTACACCAGGATTAATTGGACAATCGGCTATGTATCAATTACTAGCTGAAAGTTTATACAAAAGAAATCAAGATGGAATATTGCTGTGGTGTATTAATCCTAAGGAGAAAACCCATTACCTAAATCAAGCACACATTACCATAGTAGGACCTCACTTTGTGGAAGACCAAACTATGCAACGGATCTTGAGACTTGGAGTATTTTGGCCAACCATGAGGAGTGATGTTCACTCATTTGTGAAAATTTGTCTTCAATGCAAAAAACAAACACCCATACCTCATGTGGCATTATTTCAAATCTCACTCCATAACAAATCCTCTCCATATCATCCACAAGCGAATGGACAAGCTGAGCACACGAATAAAATTCTTAGCTCGGTATTGACTAAAGTGGTTAGTTTAGGACGAACTGATTGGGAAATGAATCTACATGCTTGCTCTATGGGCTTATAGAGTTTCATTCAAGACAAATTTAAATGCTACACCCTTTAACCTTGTTGATGGTCTTGATGCCATAATACCAATGGAATTTCTATTGCCAACACTAAAGGTAGCTAAAGATCTCGAGTGGACCGCACATGAATTGTTAGAGAGGCTTGAAGATTTAGAAAAGCTTAATGAACAAAGGATAACAGTTGTAGCTCACATCTATGCACAAAAACAGAAGCAAAAACAATTTTTTGATTCAAATCTAGTCACAAAAATCTTCAAAAAAGGGGACCTAGTTTTAATTTATTCCCTTAAGCAACACATTCCCAAGTTCAAGAAAAAGGGAAATGGATCGTTTGTCATTGAAGCTGTATCTCCAAGTGGAGCAGTTAAATTTTCCACTATAGACGGTGAAACAATGGCTAGCTGGATTAGCGGATACCGCTTAAAGAAGTACCATTTGCCACTAACCAATAAATTGCTAGAAAAAATGAATGTAACCAAGCAGAGAAAGATTAAATGAAAGCAGGTTGTTGATGAAGCTCAAGAGGAAGCTCGACTTTGAGTACTCAAGAGGAAAGCTGCTTTTAAAAATCAACAAACACCTACCCCCATCAACACATTGGAACCAGATAAGGGACTATGGAATCACGAGATGATGCAGTATCAACGGATGATGAATGGTTGGATGGAATTGAAATTCACATCACAGTACAATTGAACAATCATAGCACAAATGCATTAGTAGATACCGAAGCTCGAATGAATGCAGTCGGTTATTCCACTTACAAAAAAGCTACAAATCAGTCTTTAGCATCGGGAATATCTGCTATCAAAGGATGCAACAAAAACCCAACATCGGCATTGGGAGTGTTCAACTTGAATTGATAGTAAATGGATTTTCATGCCCTCATCAATTTATATGCATACCAGATGAACATATGAATGAGACGATGATTCTTAAAATTTCATGGATGCGGACATACAATGCAGTACCAGATTGGGACACCAATCAACTCAAGCTATCACTTAAAGGAGGACAACGCTTAGTTCCAATTGCACCGAGAAAAGTGGAATGGAAAAGAGGTCTCCCACAAAAGATACCAGGGAATAATCAATCTATGTCAACCTCTAGACAAGAAAATGCTACAAGCAGCATGCAAGGAGTCAGGCAGATTTAGGTACTAAAAGCACAAATCAAGGACAATCCGTTTCAAATTTGGGTGCCCAAAAACTCATCTACCATACTGAAGAAAGTTTCACATCTAACAACTCAGAGAAAAACATCTTTTAGAAGAGAAACTAGCACTAGATGGGTTTGGAAACCAAAGGAGCATTTATCTTCTCCACAAAGGGAATTTAACATTTGCGAGTTTTTCATTTCAATTTTTTTTGACAATTTTAGCAATCTTTAGAGTTTTTTTTAACCAAATATGTGTCATAGCATAAAGTATCTATTTAATGTAATTTTCAATCGTCATAAGACTCCATATATGTGTGGTTGACGGAGAGAGAAAGTATAAATTCTAGAGAGATAGTATTTATGCGAGTTACCATTGGAAGAAGAGATCATAAATCCTTGAGAGAGAGAGAGAGTGACTTCTCTTCTAGAGAGAGAAAGTAAAATCATAGAGTTGTATATCACTACGCAGAGAAAGAGAGAGAGAGAGAGAGAGAGAGAGAGAGAGAGAGAGAGAGAGAGAGAGAGAGAGAGAGAGAGAGAGAGACAGACCGAGAGGGCATAACGATGGAAAAAATGTAAACAAATAAAATCACCATTTCACATCTCATGCCCTTAGAGTCAAATATGCTTGCAACGCATGTGATCAGAGTTAAATAATCCACAACATATAAACATGCGATAAAGTAAAAAATCATGCAAAATAGAGACAACACTAATTTCAGAGTTAAATATAATCCACAACATATATAAATGTGATGAAGTCAAAAATAATGCCAGATAGAGACAATACTATTTTTCCCAAGCAATTGCTTTTTGAAACAACGTAAGTTTGAGGATGTAAGTACATTCGCAAAACTACCACAGGATAAGATCAAAATTAGAGTACAAAAAAGGATAGTCGCCATAAATGTAATGGTCACTCTAAAAGGCAAGTAATGTGCTCCCAAATAGCTTGCAAGATGCTTCATATCTTTTGCTTGAAATTTGAAATTCTTTGCTGCATAAACAATGTTTTTTCAAGATAAATAATCACAAGTATAATAAACCAAAATAAATATAGAAAAACACTTTCATATCATAGATCAATATTCTAGTTGAGTGAAAGAAGCATACCAAACCAGTTGTAATTAAATGGAGGGAGAAATCCTCCTTGGTTGTCCAAGAATAAAAGCGATGTCCATTGGTGAGAGGGTTGGCTGATGAATAATCATGTGCTCCTTAGGTTCAAGTCCGAGCACTTTTGTGTACACATAGTACATATGTTTGCATGCCAAAAAGGATTTGTTGGTATTCTCTCGCTTCTGAAAATCCGGAAACGTGCATGTTGGACTCTTTTTTATATGAATCTCATAACTATTTTCAGTGAGAACTCGGAAAATTACATGCTCTTGAGACCTTTTTACTTCATCCAAAAATATAATTGTCATACTATTACATGCTTCCAATTTCTTCATGGCCTCTTTAGAGATTCCATGCCTCCACTTTTTCTTCCTCGAGCTATCACCACCTTCTTTGCAGTCGCCAGCAAGAGGTCGTGGATTTACCATTGAATTCTCTGTCCGAAATCCACTCTGATGCAGCGCGGCAAGTTCCTGTGTGGAGATATCTGTCTCTCTTGCTACTGGCCAAACATTTGGAGCAGGAGGTAAATCTTTGACTTGTCTTTTGATTGATTGGGTATGCAAAATATCATGATTACAAAACCATAACCATTGCTCGATTGTTTTACCCTTGAACATTCTTTCGGACCATATACATGGAGCAACAAGACCAATTGAGCGACTATGCAAGATATTGTCACAATTTTTTCTCCCTACTGTTCCAAAACATTTTCTTTGACTTTGAATGGGCATTCTCCTGAGGGCCCACTGAGTGCGTGGCACATCACTCTCAAACACATTGTTTCTTTGAGATGACAAAGGTGTGGTTGTTTCTTTTTGAGATCCAATATCATCATCACTGTCACTAATTTGCAGTGGAATGTTAGAAATACCTGGTCCTTGGGTATCAAATTTGATTTTTTTTGGTCGACCACGATGGTTTCGTTGCTTAGATTCCATGACATATTCCGGCCGATGGGAGCTACTTGTTCCTGTTCTGCCCCTTTTTTTGCGTTGTACTGTTTCTTTGTCTCCATGAAAAATTGGCTGCGCATACATGGGAGTCCCTGCAACAACCTCGTGTAATAGATGGGCCACGTTGGTTGGAGTTGGAATTTGCTGAGATTCAACTCAAGAAAGCAAGGTCTCCATTGTGGGACCCGTTCCTATATAACGCCTAGTAGTATATCCCAGACGCTTTGCACATTGAATATATGAGTTTATAACATCTGTTACACATGCATCATACAAGGATATTTTTCTCTTTCCACCTTCACCTGCTAACCAAGTGGCATGTACACTTTCTGATAAATTAACATTGGGAATTTGTGCCCGCTCCCACGGACTTAGACCACCCTGCAAAAAAACATGAATTAAAATTTATAAATTTTGATGTATGAAAAGAAATTTTTCTAAAAATATAGATTGTCATAAAGGTACTTACATCTGTTCCAATTCCTCCCCAGTGTGAAATTCGTTGCTCCCACCATTTAAACCATCTGCTCACTCTTGTGATGCTCTCTGTAGATAGATGTTGTCTCCACCACTTTTGAATTGAAAGTGCCTTTTGAGATGCAAGCACAATGGTCTTACAAGCTCTCCATTCCTCACACATATCAATGTGTTGATTTGTTAGATGTTGAGGTATCCACTTTTTAGCATATTTGTGGAGACTCTGCTCCCAATGAAATAGGCATGATCGTTCACGTCCCTCCATGATATTATCTGGCCCGCCATTGAAGACTGTTCGAATAGCATTCCAATTTGCACCAGCTTCATCAGACATAAAACCTGCAAAGTCAGGTGCACCATGTCCGTACTTTTCCATTGTTGAATTAAGACTCTCCCAAAAAATAACTTGAGTCTTTGCATCCTCCTCTTTAGTTTCACATATAGCAATTATTTGTAGTGATCGTATGCTGCAAGATATTCAACATAAACATTTTCACACATATTATTTTATTTAATGATAAAAAAATATGAGATATTTAAATACTTAAAGATTACCTTGGATCATAAACTGAGCATGACATTGTTGCCCATCCATCTATTCTATGGGTAAAATCAAAATGTACCCACGCATTTCTCAAGTCACCAATTTCAGTTCTTTTCATCCGATTTACTAGATCAATCCCAGAACCTGGTCCTTTAGTGGACATTTTAAATAGGAAGCACTTGTCATCCTCTTCACCCTGTCCAGGAAATCTACTCCCATGAAAAAAAGGAAACATGCACTTTTTTTGAAGCAATAAAATATTATCATATCCATCCCCAATAACAGCACCTTGACTCTTCCTCTCCTTTGAAACAATTGAAGAAAACCTACACGATGCATCACAAGAAGGCTAAATTTATAATAGTTAAAAAATTAACAAATTCAAGGAACCAAATTGAGTTTTCTTACCCTTTGGTTTGAACCAGTGGCATCATTTCTTCCAAAAAATCATTGAATTGTACATCGGATGTAGCTTCAGCTTCCTCACCAATCAAGGAGTGAAGAACAAGTCGTTGAGCCACCAACATTTGAATTTTTCTTGGGCCACCCTTTTCTATTTTTAGTATTGCACCTACCAGTTTCCGCACTCTTGAAATAGCAGCCCTAGAGGTTCCTGCCTTAACATTATGACAATGTTTACCAACATGTATTGCCAGTCGCGACATTGTACCATCTCTAGGCAAAACATAATAGATTTTTCAGGGACAAGCAGCAACACAAGTAACAACCTTCTGACAATAATGACAAGTTATTGTTGTATTCTCTTCCATTGCAAGGTAGTCCTTTTTCACCTGTCTGTTCAAATATCCATGAAAATCTCTACTAATATAATGAGGACACGTTGAATAATTGCACTGCATGAATCCCAAACAGTGGCTTAGACGAATTGTGCATGCTATTGACATGGTTGTCACAGATGGGCGAGTCCACAAGTGACCATCAAAGCGTTGTTCCATCCCTGTCATTCGTTTTGTTTTATCCTGAGTCGCAAGTAACTCAAAACACAAATTTCCATCATAATGTTGTGGAAGTTCAGCAACTTGCAAAGGAGCTCCACATAATGTTAACAGATCATTTAACTTTTTTGCCCCTGGATTTTGTTGAATCCAAATGACGATTGACTGAGTTTTGAGCTATCCTATATCGTCACCACTTCTTTCAAGATGCACAATGCTTAAAACATCTTCAGATATCTCTTTGTCATTTCCTTTCTCATTGTCAGATACCTATATAAATGTGTCTGAATGAAGCATCTCAAACAAGCTTGAAAAAGAACCATCTATTAAGAAATGCTGATGACCTTCTATATCCCACTGTGGTTGCAACAAGACTTTTGTTAGGCCACAGTCACTTTCAATAAGAGCAGATAGTGACTGAAAATGGCAAGATGGAGGCAGTAAACTCTGCAAATAGTAAGCACTAAGCAACAATGAGTTTCCCTTCAACTGAATGTCGTGGTTGACTATCTTACCACCAACCTTCCAAGTTATTGTTACTTTCATGTTGGACATATTCTCTCAAGCAACAGATTACAGGGTGGAGATGCGAGAAAACTGTGGTGGATTAAGTGAAGGTGGTGAAGGTTAATGAAAGTTAAAGATAAAGTGAAGGTTAATGAAACTGGTGAAAGTTAATGAAAGTGAAAGATTGGTAGATAGACGAAAAGACAGTTGCATAAGATCTTGTGAGGGCTCAAAGAATAATGAAAATCATAATTGAAGAAGTGCATTTAATATATGACGGTTGTGAATGTATGTGCAGTGGAATATGTCATCAAATTTGAGGGGCCATTTAATTTCTAAATGGTGGTTCAAGGACTACATTTAATGCAGTCTAATAGTGTCTCCATCTTTTGTGTGTGTGTGTGTGTGTATGTGTGTGTGTGTGTGTGTATATATACATATAAATATATATGATTGTGTGAGTGTGTATAAAAAACATAACATTCTATATGACTGACTTTGTATAAAAAACGTAGCAATTTTTTTAGTTAAATTATATATATGATTCCATCTTGCCATTTTATGTATATGTGTGTGTGTTTTTGGTAGTGTGTATATATAATTATTTTAGTTAAGTTATATACATTACTGTGCGTGTGTATAAATGATTTTGTGGGTGTGTGTAAACAACGTAGCATTTTTTTAAGTTAAGATATTTAAGTTGAGTGTATGTGCACATAGTTTAAGTTAAGATATTTAACGTAGCATTTTTTAAAATTAAGATATTTAACGTAGCATTTTTTAAAATTGAGTGTATGTGCACATAGTTTAAGTTAAGATATTTAAGTTGAGTGTATGTGCACATAAGATATTTAACTGTGCACATAGTTTTTCCATTTTGTGTGTGTGTGTGTGTGTGTGTGTGTGTGTGTGTGCATAACTTAACTTTAAGAATGCTACGTTTTTTATACACACAAACACCTACAATCATTTTTTTAAATATATGGTTGTGTGTGTGTGTGTGTGTGTGTGTGTGTGTAAAAAACATAGTATTTTTTTAGTAAAACTATATATATGAATCCATTTTGTGTATATCTTTGTGTGTGTATATACATATATATATATAAATGAATGTGTGTGTGTGAGTGTTTATACCACAATATCATTTTTGTAATATATGGTGTGTGTGAAAAAAATAGTAGTTGAGATGAAAGTGGAGTGAAGTTTAAATGGAGTTTTAATTGAGATTGAAGTCGAGTGAAGTGAAAGTGAAGTTTTTCTGTGAAGAAGGAGATGAAAGTGGAGTTTTGCTGTGAAGAAGAAGGAGTAAGAGAAGACAAGGTACTGTGTGTGTGTGTGTGTGTGTGTGTGTGTGTGTGTAGATTTTCTACTCACGTGTGTGTGTGTGCTTACCTGCGCACGCTCGCCCGATCCACCGGGGGAGGTCCAATGGAGCTCCTAATGGACCTCCTCCATGCCTTGAAAGGCATGGTGAGAGGGCAACGCGCGCGCTGCTTTCTCACCATGCCTCTCAAGGCATGGAGGAGCTCCAATGGAGCTTCCATTGGACCTCCTCCGGTGGATCGGGCGAGCGTGCGCAGGTAAGCGCACACACACACACACACACTCACACACAGTGATACACACTTGCATACACACACATCAAAACACTTGCACACATAGCACAAACACACACACGGTCATGTATACGCACACACATTACACTTGCATACACACACATACATACATACATACATACATACACACATACACATATAAACACTTGCATTCACAACATCAACACACTGGCATACATAGCACAAACACACACACAATCATGCATACAGAAACACACATATTACACTTACATTCACACACACACAAAATCATGCATACATCCACACACACACACACACACATATAAACACTTGCATTCACACACATCAACACACTTGTATACACACATATTAAACACACTTAGAGTAACAATTACAATGATGTAAGAACAGGTCGTTGTAGAGAAGAGGTATACAAATGTCAAAGTGGATTTGTATTTTTCCTTGCCATGAGCAAGTTGAGAATGGTTTTTTTTTTTAATTTGCATTTTACGCCGTTATGTTGCCGAAATTTAGAATTTTATATTTGTATTGTCAAGCATATACACACATACACATATATAAACACTTTTATTCACAACATCAACACACTTGCATACACACACATATTACACTTACATTCATACACACATAATCATGCACACATCCACTTGCATACACACACATACATACATACATACACCCACATATATAAACACGTGCATTCACAACATCAACACACTTGCATACATACACACATACACATATATAAACACTTGTATTCACAACATCAACACACTTGCATACATAGCACAAACACACACACAATCATGCATACATCCACACACACACACACACATACAAACACTTGCATACACACTTACAGTAACAATTACAATGATGTAAGAACAGGTCGTTGTAGAGAAGAGGTATACAAATGTCAAAGTGGATTTGTATTTTTCCTTGCCATGAGCAAGTTGAGAATGGTTTTTTTTTTTAATTTGCATTTTACGCCGTTATGCTGCCGAAATTTAGAATTTTATATTTGTATTGTAATTGCTAAGAAGATTTTTATTGTTTGTGGTTACTAATCAAATCAAAATTTCACTTTGACTCTTATCATTGTGTTTATTCTCTCTCTCTTTATGCTCTTGCACTTGGTATAGGTTGATCCTAACCTCCATATCTCTAACCCTAACCCCGAACACCATGATTATATTAAGGCTTCACCCTCCGTAGCCTAATGCTAAACCATTGGTGATTGCGGAGTACGCTTTTACATCTAACCCAACAAGTGGTATCAGAGTCGACGGTGCCATACCGAGGCCTATCTATCAATAATCTCTATTTGCATTAGCCTTCTCAATAATCCCACTCCCTAATCACCACTTGGGCTGAGCATGCTCCTGTATACTTTTTGGTGAGCAGGTGAGGAGGAACTCACATTTAGCATTGCTTGTGATTAAGTGTCATTCTAATAATTGTGTGTGTGTGCGTGTCTGTGCATGCGTAATTTTTTCATTTAGTGTGCATTTGTGTTCATTCTCAACCCATCGTAGCTTTCACAAAAGCTATTATTGCATTATGTAATTTATGTGTGTGCGAAGTCCTTACTGAGAGCAATCCATCAAATATCCCCTTGCTTTAATTGAGCCTTGCATGTCAAATTAATTGTCCAATTGAAATTTGCAAGTTGTATTTCTGTATACTCTACAATAGCTCTCTAATGTGCTTGTAATCACCTGATTTGGAGGTCATTATCTCCTAATCCAACATCCCCAAGGTTAAGAAAATTTTAGGAGTGTGTGCCACTATGAACACTAATTCAAGAAGCTTATTTTGGCTCATTACACAACAATGGCTTGTGGGCTAGTTGGCTAATGTGCTAGTTATAGAGCACTTTTCCACAGGTTTATGACTCAAGTTGTATAGCTGGTAATAGTAAGTGTGCAGCCACAGTGGACGTGAGCCCAAGCGGTAAACTGCACTGAAAGTACCTTTTGCGAACACTGTGAAACTGAACAAAACTAACGATTTTTGCCACTGATTGTTGCTTACCATCCAGTGAGACCATTGTTGATCGTTTGCAACCCGCCAACCACCTGTGGCAGAGTACCATCGATCGAGCCTGGCCAGTTACACTCACTTGGGACATCTTCTCGCGGGCAAGAACGGATAGGAACTTCAAGGCCATAAGCCACAAGCCTTAGAGGCTTATCACACCAAGACACAAGTGCCTCACCTTATCTAAGGGACCTTTCCCTCCTGCTCTTGAGCCGTGTACACCAAAACACCCATTTTCGCAAGCTCTCACTCAAGAGCCTTTTCCGCCACAGTCTTGCCTATTCTCTAAAGGCTCTGAGGATTGAGGCGCACTAAAGAGATCTCCAATGACTTGGACATCAAAGAGAAGAACACTTCATAAATTTGGAAACTCAAGTCTCAAGCACATTCTACAAGATTGTGCACAAATCTCTTCATAAAATGTATGACACATATGTGCATGAAGGAACTTGTATGCACACGAGCATGGGTTCTAGACACTACCTACACACTGAGTGTATGGTAAGACTGTCCATCATCATGAACACACACGCAAACACCACACTCATAACAAGTGAAATGTATGTGTGCTTTGCATCATTAGCCATGAAGGCTGCACCTTCAACAAATGGGACCAATGTAGATCAACATCAACATGAAGATCAAGACATGAAGATGAAGATGATAAATGACAACATGAAGAGGACAACATCAAATGAAGCCAACAACATGAAGATGAAGCAAACAACAACAATGAATGACAACAATAGCAAAATGAAGACAAATTTGAAGAGGACATGCATGACAACCTCTTCACATAAAAATGAATGAGTGAATGATCAAGTTTGTACTACCTAGGACTACTAGTAGTGAACCCACTAAGTCTCACTTGTGAACCATAGTGATGAATCCGGTAGAGAACCGCTATGAGTATCATGGGACATTGAACCATGGTCATTGAATCCGCTAAGAATCACCACGATGTATCCCATTGAAAAACGTGAAGTGTTAAATCTATTGAGAACCGCTGTGATGTACCAGGTAGATAAATCATGTTAGCTTAGGAGTGCACCATGAAATGAACACATCAACCAAAAAACACAAAGTTTTTGTAAACCCCATGTTTGGCTTAAGGGGGCAATTGTTAGGGTAAGCCCAACCTGTGGCACCATATGGGAATGCCCTCTAGCCACCTAAGAAGAAGTAAATGATGAGATGGTCCAATAGCGAGAGGGTGCAACCTATCTAGCCAATGATTGTAAAGTGCACTAAGCCTATATTAGAGGCTATTCTCTAATCAAATCAATTGCACTTTGACTCTCATTATTGTGTCTATATACTCTCTCTTTATGCTATTGCACTTGGCATAGCCTAACCCTAACCTCATTATTGTGTCTATATACTCTCTCTTTATGCTATTGCACTTGGCATAGCCTAACCCTAACCTCCATATCTCTAACCCTAACCCTAACACCATGGTTAAGCTAAGGCTTCACCCTCCATAGACTAATGCTAAACCATTGGTGATTAGGGAGCACACTTCCACATCTAACCCAATACGTTTAATTTGTCATATATTTAATGTATAAGATGCTACACTAAGACAATATGAAAACTTATATAGAACCTAAATTCAAAATTTAGTTTTTGATAGGTGCCTATTTGTTTTGGGATAATTAACTTCCTCATTACATGATTCATTACCATTCTAATGGCTCATGATGTTTTCACCTGTTTTTAAAAAATTAAGAATTGGGAGCTAACTTCACCAAAAACAACCAAAGCTACCACCTCAAGGAAAAGTTTTGTAGATCATGTCAAAGGATGTTGGTCTTAACAATGTTGTAGCTTGCATGCAATTCCTCTTGTTTTTTTTTTAAAGGGAGCGGGGGGGCGGGGGGGGGGGGGGGCAATACTCACAATTGTGAAGGGAGATGGTATATTAGTTCAGAAAATAAAATACAATGAATCTCAATTACTACATGTGCCTTAAGGGGACAACATTTCCACAAAAGGGGTTGTACAATTCATAAGACCAAGCCACTGATACAACTTATAGCATGTTTCCATTCTTCAACTTGCACATAAGACTCAACTCCTAAACCTATTATAAATATAAGATCCATTCTTTCACGCATGATATCCTTGAATTGGGCTACAACAAGGTTTCTCTCAAAAAACTGACTATTCCTTGCTTTCTGGTTTTGCTTCAGGTGTAAGAGTATCTGGTAATTGTGTGCATATCAAATTTGTTTTGTTGTAAAATCAACAAAGGGGTTCAGAGGACTTGAAAGGTGCTCTCCTTTAGAAATGACTTGGTTCTGGGAGGAAGAAGATTTTGCGGCAAGACCCCCTAAAGAAGGCCAATCTTTAAATAGATGCAAGGGATCCTTTAAAGCTACTTTACATCCATAGCAAGTGCTTGCCTCTAACAAGAATCTTGTTTCTAGTTTGGATAGCCCCCCACAATACCTTGCAAGTGAATCCCCACAATACCTTACAAGTGAATATCTTCATTGAGCTTGGCCATTTAGTCTCCCAAGTGTTTTTTTCACTCATCTATAATTTTTTCTCACACCAGTTTACCTTTTGCAATGCCGCCAAGCTTTCCATACTAGTTCTCACCCAATTCTTGCTAGGTGGTGGTTATGGAGCAAGCTTTGGAGCGAGCCTTTTTTTTTCATCCCACCATCACTACCTCCCACTCCCGCCCCTTAGCACCCATCTCCACCACCACCCTAGCCCACCATTGGTTGTTGGTGGTGCTAGCTTGTTACCACCATGTGATTCCCGCACTCTTACCACCATCGCCCATTGTTGCTCCTCCCTCACTCCAATGGAGTAGCCAAGGACCTCCTCTCTCTCTCTCTCTCTCTCTCTCTCTCTCTCTCTCTCTCTCTCTCTCTTCAGCATGCTGAATGAGACCAATTATCCTTGATAATAGTTAGATCTATTTTGAGGAATACAAAATGTATTGTAAGTGAAGATCACACTAATAAGCAACAAAATATGCATCGCAAGGCATATGAGGAGACGAAAAAGAAAAACAAGGAGATCTCTCATGAATAAAATGTGCCCAAGGAGGAGGCAAGTCCCTCGAGCAAATAGAAATACATGACCTATGAGGCTAAGTTACAATTGAAAGTATGCTTTTGAAATTGCAATGGATACCCATGGAATGCGGGGGTTGGCTTTGATGAACTAACAAGCAAAGCCGATATTGTGCTTCGTGTTGAAACCTGGAGCATGATACACAAAGGATTAACGGGTTAGAGGATTACAATGTACATTCATTGATGTGGTCAAAGAATATCAGCATGTATGGTTAAGAAAGGATTGGAAGATCATCAATTGTGAAAGATGACAAGCACAAACATTATGTATGGCTGAAAAGTGTGACACCAAAAAGAGCACCCATTTTTGTAGCTGGTTTTTACATTCCTCATCATGATTATCCCTTTATGCTTGCATGGATAGAGATCATCCATTTTATGATTTCGAAGAGGACACTGCTTATTTTAAAGGCAAAGGTGATGTTAGTGTCTTTGGGGATATGAATGCTCACACAAAAACATTGCAATATGATACTCAACAAATTGATGTGCCATACATTTCAAGGGAGTTGGAGGAACTTCACTTGTACGATCATACTTCAATGGATGGGAAAGAGCCCAATCACTTAAAAAAAGTTACTTTTACACGTGTGCAATAGCACAGGTATGCTCATTGCCAATGGTGTATCTTTGTGGAGTGGAACCGATGGATTTACATGTAGAAAACATAATGGGGATAGTGTGATTGACTATATGATACTCTTCAAAGCCATCATGTATTGCATCTCAGAATCAGCTGATGGATTTTCCCAGTGAGGTACTAGAATTTCTTTGGGCACCTTTGGAATTACAACTATAGGGGTGCCAAGTACTAAAGAAGCATGAAGTATGGTATAAAGCTAGCAATACCAGAAGAGCTAGCAACTCCAGAAGAGTACTATCATGAGGAACATTGGCCTACTCATGATGAACATTGGCAACTCAGCAAACAGACAGATGGGTTTAGGCTTTAGGGTTTGGGCCACAACCAAAAACCCAGATGGGTTCCTCAACACCAACTCAATATTAGGCGATGGATTTTTCAAAATTTTTGGAGTTATACCAAAATTCAAGAAAGGAGGGAAGGATGTAGAAGGTGAAGACAGTTCCAGTAGGTGGGAATTTTCCCTTGGAAGGACGAAGAGTGGATTAGTCACACGTCAGTAATTACCACGGGCAGTTACTATAGTAACTCTTGGGAGCTATAAATAGGAACCATTACATTGTAATTGGGCTTCTTGCTTCGTACTTCTTAGTTCTTGGCTTAGCTGTTTATCTTGCGGCTTTAGCTTTCCAAGCATTCTCAAAATATGAGCTCTTTGTCTCTAGCTTCACTCTGTAATCATTACTGCTGTAATCATTTGAGCTTAAACCCATTACACACTGTACTGGTTGCCCTTGATTTATTAATCTGAATTTGCTAATACTTTTCCAGTCGTTCCGTATGACTCTCATGTTAGTATAATATTTCAGTTTAGTTAATTATTTTAGTCCAGTCTCAGTTCTCTATCCCAGTTTTACTAACTGAACTGACGACCTACCAGTAGCTTTAAATTCTAACACTAGAATCAGCTATCTGAAGAGATCATCTCCAATCCATTTTGGCAATCACGGTGGTTAGAGTGTGTTAGCTCTTTGACCATAATACTCTTATCTCCCAGTCAAAATTTTCAATAGTATTGATGGCGCCCAAAGCTAGTCGTGGTCACAAACCGTCAACCCGGTTAGGCATTGATTCCAACCGCGTCTACCTTATTCCTGAGGAGTTAGAAAGAGAGTTTGATCCTAAGGACCCGGTGACTGAGACTGAGGCTCAAGAGGAGCACAATCATGCTGATGAGGCCAAGGACTCTCAGCATTCCAGTCAGTCCAGGAGGAGAAGGGCTGAGCGAGAAGAACGCAAGGCCAGGAGTTCTCGATCCACACGCAGGAATGTTGGGGCCAAAGGCAGCAAGGGTAGTCATCATAGCTCCAGCAGAAAAGCCAGAGAAGAGACAGAAACTGAGACTGAAGAAGAAATTGACTGCGATGCTGATACAAACCACTACAAGAAGTCTTCACAAGACGAAGCCAGGCTCCCAAGGTCAAAAGAAGCAGAGACGATGCTGACCGACATGATTATACCTCTTCATTTAAAATCTCTTTCCCAGTGTTCAAAGGAGGGAAGAAAGATGATCCAGATGTTCATATCCAAGCTTTTGAACAATATGCTGATTTTATTGATGAAGATAACTGGGGAGAATACTTTCCTTAGACACTAAAGAATGCAACGAGGAAATGGTACTACCATTACCCGGCTTGCAAACTCAGATCATACAACAAATTGCTCAAGTCTTTCAGACTAGAATATTCAGACAACAAGGGAGATGAGGACATCCTTTGTGAGCTAGATAAGATTAAACAAGGGAAATTGTCAGTAAGAAGTTATGTTGAGAAAATTAAGGAGTTAACCAGGTAGTTGCAGGAACCACTATCAGAAAAGAGACTACGCGCATGGTTTCTAAATGGGTTTCGCACTAAGAAGCTCAGAGAAGAGGAGGTGCCTGCACCAACAAAGAAATTTAATGATTTGGTGCAGCGAGCTTTGAAGCTTGAACAACAGGCTAAGAAGGAGAGGAGTCACAAGAAGAGGAGGTCCAGTAGTAGCAGTTCTTCCACTGAGAATTTTGATTCCAGTGGGACCTCCAGTAGGTCTGAAAGTAGTTCAGATGAAAAGAGCAAAGACAAGGCCAAGAAGGGGTCTTGGAAAGATTGATGAGATGGCCCGAAAGATTGCTAAAATCAGCCAGACTAGACAACCAGTTAGAAGAATGGAAACCTGGTGTTCAAGGTGCAAATCTAAAGATCATGTTTCCAATGAGTGTCCACAATGTACTTATTGCAAAGCATATGGTTATTTATGGAACAATTATGGCATTCACATTCATTACTTCAAGAAGGGAAAAGATTTGTCTGTAGTGGCATTTATCAATGCTGAACCAGCCAGAGTGGAGACAACCAATGTACCCCAAGAGGATAAATCAGGTACCAGTGGTACTGGTACTGGGCACGGCAGGTACCAGGGAGGTACTGGCCGGGGCCGGGGTCATGGTAACTTTCAAAATTGAAGCCTTAACTGTTATACTTGTGGCAAGTATGGGAATTTTGCGGCTCAGTGTCCAGAAGCACCCATCACTGCGGCTACTGAGGCGTTCCAGTACGAGCAGTTACATGTAGTAAAGGGGTAGTCATTGAGGAAATTCTAGATGAGCCGGCAAAACCAATCATTTCAAAAAGTAGCAAATGGGCTCAACAGAGAGGTATGGAAGGCAAAGGGTAAAGAAAAGGTAGTTGATGAATGGCAAGAGTAGAGAGAACTAGCGGCTAAGATCACAGAAGATCTAGCCAAGAAGTTGCCAGAGCAATCAGAAAGTTTTGATGCCTGGGTCATTCAAAAGATACCAGCTCAGTCTTTTGAGAAAACACAACCAGATCAGTTAGGGTATGGAATTCCTAAGACTATATTGGCTGCAGTTCAGGGACTGGTGGAGGAACTAGGGAACATTAAAACAGATACAACTACAATAGGAAACACTGAAAGAGGCATTGTAGGTACCAGAACAGAGGAATGACAATGTGCAAATAGTCTAGATTCTTCAAGTTCTGATAATAACACTGATAAAGAGAGAGAAGAAATTCATGTCAAGATTTGTGAAAGCATTCAAAAACTGATAGTTGAACTAGATGACATTAGAAAAACTTTGCCTGAAGCAGCAAATTCATTAGGCAACGAAGGAAGGCTGAAGCGAAAGCCAGAGTAGTTGACTTGGCTGTTGTCAGAGACGATGAAGTGCTGGTGATCTAGGTAGACTACAAGGTTAGGAAACAGTGGGAGCCACTATTTGGTGTCATACTGGATGGAGGAGCAGGAGTAAATATCCTGGGGGCACACCTTCGTAGAGAGAGGGACCACAGAAGTCACATCTTGATCCACTTACCTTGTATGTAGTTGTGACTGTATCAGAGTGCAGATGTATGGCACGTTGCCTGTGAAAAAAATAAAATGTTTGAAAATAGCAACAACTGAGCTCGTCCTTGACAAAGTAGCTAGTGTTATAGCGAAAGCGTATGCAATGATGGATGTGGTACGTCCATCATACTAGTATGCCATGCATATAGATCAAAAAATTGAATGATAAGCCCTTGGCTTCAATGACAGTCTCAATCATGTGAGCCCTTGGTATATGTGCCTTGCACGATGACACTGGCATGGATACATCACAGTGCGTTTTTGCGTAAACTATGAGCTTATATCCACAGAGTGCCAAATATGTGTGCCATTATCATTGATCCGAAGTCAATAATAATATGGCACATAGAGAAGCCGTGCTTCACATGAAGATAGGCAAAGCACTTTGCTTTATACCGTTGCTTCATATGGAGGCTTCCCAAGCACTTTGCTTGGCACAGCAGAGAGGTCTTTTCCAAAATGAAAAGTAAAACCTAAACAAAAACAAACATAACTTGGAATTGACTAACCTTGTCGCCCACTTGTGGGCAGTTTCTGGTAGTGTGCTCGAATCCAGCTCATATCCATATATGCAAATAACTTGAGAGCTTTCGGATGTCCCGCTCATGCCTTCTTGGCTTGGTTTACTCGATCGCCAGTGGGTGAAAAAATAGGGTGACATGTTGCAAAGACTCCCAAGTTGCTGATAGCATATTCTGAACATCGAAAAACTCCTATGTCGTATGTCTTAGAGTGAAGCCTTGCTTCCTAGAAGTCTAGCAATAAGATGACACAAAACTGATACTAAATGCTCATAGCAAACAGATACTCTTGCCCATGTACAATGTCCTAGCAAAAGAAAATCGACCTTGTCGAGCATTCAAATAAAAGCGGCCTTGCCAAAGCGTACATCTGATTGAAAATCCATAGATTACCCAATACGGAAAGAGATAGCTAAAGAAGGCTAGCTATCGGACTGCACCAAAGCAACCACTGCTTGTCAAGTTGGCATGATAAAAACCTCTGCAAGATTAGTTCAAAATTGTAAATTGTAACGTGCTTAGTGATGGACTGGATCAACTTGTGAGAGAGCCATGCTCTTTGCCAACTATGGCAGAAACGCCCAACTGGACTCCGTCTGACTCATAGCCGTGGATTCCAACATGCAATGAAACCCCTTGGTCGATGCTCATAACTCAATGCAAGCCTTGCTTGCCGTAAATGTTGTACAAACAGAAAAATAACAATGCATTTGTGCATGTGGAACCCCAAATTTGCCAATCTATGCAAAGTCGAGTCGTGGTTGACTAGTCGTTGCAAACACTTAAATTGCACAATTAGATAAGAACTGGTATGGCAGTACACACGCCTTTTGCATGCTATAGAGAACATGCACATGCTTAACAAGAAGGAAACTTCATACCTCATGAAGTACATCTGTCGAATGCCCTGCTTTCCATTTGCATGCATTACTGGCACCTCTACTATTGCAATTCTTTGAAATCGGAGCAAAGGACCATGGCCGTCGAGAAGGTGTTAAACCCATGTTGACTGGTATGCAAATTATCGTATCATAGATTGGCAAACCAATTCATGATGAGTAATTGCTTGAATGGCTGCGAATTACTTTTAGGGTACCATAGCAAAGATCTGCAAAAGAAGGTGGGCATCGAGGAGTTGCTCGCGGACTGCTGCGAGGCACATGCATCATACCAATGAAAGGGCATAGGGAGATAGACATGCCAATAACCACACAACCATACCTATATATAGGCCGTTGGCCCTCTGGCTCTTAGCTATATATAGCCCATGTACCGCATGTGTATCCATCGGCCCTTGGCCAGGGCTGTGCCCTCTTATAGTCCTACCCTTGGCATGACACCAAGAGTCCACAATCTTATCAAATGAGCTTACTCCCCTCCTATAGAGCATCAAAGATTGCCTCCCTAGGTACTTAGCCGGTGGTTTTTTATAAATGAATGACCAAAAACAAGATTTAAATCCCAAGGAGTGACCTGTGTGTTGTGCCTGCCAGCCCATATCAACTTCAAGAAGACAAGTTTCCATGACGCAATAAGGGCCCCAGCAGTTGGGGAGGGCACTGAAAGGGGGCTATTGAAAACAGCTTATCACACATCAACATGGTCCTTGTACTATGAAATTAAACAACCCCAATTTCAACCAAAGACCAAATTATTTGTGCCCATATAGTATCTCTATTTAGCATATGCTTTGTCAATGCCATACGACATACATATACACATAATCCCACGCAATCCATGATGGGAGGAGCTCCATAGAAATATTCTAAGTAAGCCTTCCAATTTTTTGAGCATTGTAGCTGACCAATTGATGAGAGGGACAAAGTACATAAAATAGGGCTAGATTATAGCTTGCACTATCCTCAAGCGAACATGAATTGGCCACTCCTTGCAGTGCCATGAGGCTATCTTGGTAACATGAAGAGGGAGGGGGAGGTAACAGAGGGTCCAACACGCACTTTAGGTGACTGGCTATAGTTTCCAGGCTTGTGAGAGGAGCTTCAGGGCATCCAACTACAAGGCATGAGAGGGGTGCATAGCATGTGTCAGGACATCTCAGAGGCAGAACCAGTTGAGTGGCTCACACCTCTCGAGTCAGCAGCACCCAGATGGATGGGGGCCTTCGCGCGACTGGAGGTTCTCATCTCAGTTTGGGCTTGCTCAAAGACTATACCCTCCCTGTTTTTCGAGCTACAGGGTGAGGGACGCTTACACCAAGTTGTAGTAGAGACTCCACAGGTGGCAGAGTGCTGTTTTCAGAGGATCCAAGTGGTGGGCATCTGCGGGAGGACTTGTGTCATAGATCCTGACCCAACAGCTCTTGAGACTGTTGGCCGCTAGAGACTGTGGGCTTGGGAAAGTTGTCCACTGGCACGAGTATAGTGGGATCTTGGAGAGTGGTTTGGGAGGGACCCTTTGACCATCCAGGTGTCCCTTTCTTTTAGTACACTGTTCGACTGGGACGTCACATATACTAGCAGCACAGAGAGAGGCTCGTCCTGCTGAGCACCGCATTGGCAAGAGGAGGGTCTCACAACTGAGTTCTTGGTAGCTTTTTGGGAGAGGTTGTGGGACTCCAAACAGCCAAGGTGAGTCACTTTGTTCCAGTGGCTGGTTGCACACCGAGCTACAACAATTGGGAGTTGGCTTATACATAGTGGTCTCTCGGTAGCATGTGCAGCTTGTGACCATCTTGTGGAGAGTCAGCATCACTGTCTTTGGCATTGTCCTTGGCACAACAGGTTTGGTTGTTCTTTGGCTGATGCTAGCTCTTTCCACTGCTCAACAATACACTTGGGGGGCAGCTGCTTGGTCCATTCTCACGGGCTCGGCACTTCAGTTTGAGCTATCCTCCTCCAGCAAGATGATAGTGATGCAGGGGGTCGACCTACACTCCAGCCTGCTCTACAGAGCTTACTCCACAAGAGTGGTGCAATGAGAGAGAGGAGTGTTGGGAGCTCATCTGTGGCTTGACACTCTGGTTCATTTGGCGGGCCCGTTGCTTCCGCATCTTCGAGGCTCGCCATGTACCACCAGCAAAGACTGTTCAGGATCTTTGCCTAGAGTTGATCCATACTCTCAAAGGACAGTTTGAGAGACTCCAGGGTAGCTTCGACCGCATGCAAGAGTGCAGAGAGGCTTTCCTTCGACTCTAGAACCTTGGGCCTTTTTTCACCATGGTCATAGGTGTGCTCAGATGGCACTACCATCCACCTGTGTGGCTTTTCCCTCCTCCCATCTCTTGATTTAGCCTCATTGTACATATGCTGTTTTTTCATTGGGAGAGTTTCCCATCATGATTGTTATAGCCCTCTCTTGTAGAGGTGGTTGTAGCCCTATGGGCAGTTTCATTAACTAATAGAAGGATTTTTTTCTTGGGAAAAAAAAGAATGGATGACTAATCCATTTGGTGCTTGGGAGACTTAGCTGCCGCCGCAAGCATGTATGGTCTTTAGTCCATATCATACTTCCAAAGTAGAGTGACAACTTCTACTTGGTGTTTGGGAGACGTCGTCAGCACTACATGAGCCTAAGCATGCATACTTCTTAAATTTTGTGCACAATAAAAGAAAGAGAATGAGTCTTATAAGACAAAAACATCGTTCATTTAAAATGCATTTTCATTTGCTTACTTTAGTGTAGCTTTGTAAGCATTGAAGACAAGGTTCATATTATCCTTAAGCTAGGTTCCTTGCATCCATCTAGCATCTTTAAAAGGATAATTCTTTGTTAAATCATGCAATGGTCCTACTATTTGAGAGAATTTTGCTATGAAGCATCTATAGTATGCACATGTACCAATAAAGCTTCTTAGCTCATGTAGTTTCCTTGGATTGGGTGTTAACCCTCACGCACATTCCTATCACCTACAATGGACGCTGTATTATTTATTTGGTAGAGTCAAGTACTGGGCTTGTCGATCCAATAGGAAAAGGGTAAGAGTGATCTCCGATGAGAGGCGCACTCTAACGAACATTCAAGGGATTAGTTGGCTAAGCATGGGCACCCAAGTGTGAATGGGGCGAGCTCATATAAAAATCAACTAAACCTAAAATTCACTCATTCTCTCATTTGTGCAATTGAAGAGTGCTCTTGCTCCATCTCCATCTTCTTCTTCTTCATCTCCTTGTGTGTGTGTTTGTATGCGTGAGAGAGAGAGAGAGAGAGCAATCGAGCATTGCGGCGGCACAACGGTGGTGAGGTGGTTCAATGCGGCGTAGCGACGCCTCCCTCTTCTTCGCGGCGAGGAATCCTCCCCGACAGCAAGCGTAGAGCGGTGAGTGACACACCATCACCATCTTTGAGCTTACTAGTTTAGGCTTGTTGTGTGGTTGGAGCCATTTGTGGCTCGCACAAAGTGTATCGGCAAGTTCCTTGCATTGACACGTGAGACATACGCGCATATTTTTGGCGCCGCTGCCGGGGAATGCCATACACTAAGCTTGAATGGCACTCTGTGCTTCTTTTGTGGTGCAATTTCAATTGTAGGAAAGGTAGGGAAGGAAGGTGTGTGTGTTGAGAAGAAGGATTTTGTGTTGCTACTGTGTATTTCTTTGTTAATGAAGTTTTGAAAGGTTACTGTGTTTTCTCTGTGATAAGGTCTTAGTATTAAGGTTGTTAGTTCTGTGTAATGTAATGTACAGTAAGTAGGAAGTAGATCTGCTAGAGCTAATGAAGTGTGTTAGTGTGTGACAGTAGGTGTATTAGTGGTAAGTAGGTAGGTAGAGTGTGTGTGTGTGTGCTCGCGCGCACGCCGTGGCGACCTTATCCCAAAAAAAATAAAAAAAGTAAAAATTTTAAAGGTAGGATCGAGATCGAGAATATCTCCCAAACCCAAGACCAGACCCAAGCCCAAGCTCACGCTCAGGCTCAGGCTCAGGCCTTTGTCGCCCTTTAAAATTATGTATTTTAGCTTCACACGTAGCTAAAAATCGACTTTTTTGAGGACCAACGGAGCTTCAGGTGACCGAACGCTGTGCTGTAAAGCACACCGTGACCCTTTAAGTGATATGCTCATTTTGAGCTATCACACACTTTTAGATCATTAAAACATTAAAAAACGAGTAAAAACGGACGCCTAAAAAAGTAAGCGGTTAACCTTCGAGGTTATTCGCGGACGCCTGTAGGGTGCCAAAGGCACATGCATTTGCGCTCTGTTCGTGTGCTAGAGACGGAGCAACTAGAGATAATTTCGACTTACGTGAGTTCTCAATATCCACCTACCTTAGGTTCCGGGTCCTCGGCGGGGACCCAAGGTAGTACAAACCAAGACCCGAACATAGCGGCTAGTGACTCTTCCTCTGACTATGATGTCATGGAGGGTTTTCCAATGCTTAATCCCGATAGCTCAAGCCAAGACATGCATGCCATGGGTCCGCGGTCCGGACCGAGCGTGCTTAGCCGCTTGAAGGAAACCTTTAGTAGAGCCACTCGCTCCGAACATGGAGCTAATGATGTAAATGAGGGAGGTGGGGAGGTAAATTCTCCATTCATGACCAACATAGATCCTATGCCCTTAGGGAATGTGCATGTGAATACTTCATTCACTGCACCTCCTGACTCTTCAGAGGTATTCCACTCCAAGGTCATATTACACGATGGTAGAATCCTTGCCGAAGTGCAAGAGGTTGAGCGATATATCCTTGCAGCAAGGGAAAAGGAAATCGAGAGCTTACGCAAGGCGGAGTAACGAAGAGAGTTAAAAGCAAAAGCCCCTATGTCAATATCCTTGCTAGGAGAGCAATTGAGTGCTCCTGACTTAGCAACCGCTAAGGGACAACCCCTAGAAAGCAACATTGCATCTAGCTCAAAGGACACCCCTAGCACCTCAATCCTAGATGGAGCCTTCTTAAATGAGAATTGGGAGTACGAACTACAAACAGAAACTCTAACCAACCTATACATAGGTCACACCTATCACGTGGGTTGGTTAGATGTCCTACAATCCACAATGGGTGCTACTAGTGTGGAGGATCAATAACAAAGAGTTTGTGAGGTCATCCATAGGGTCATTGAGTTAGAGAGATAGAACAAGGGGATCAACATGCCTTCAACGGGTCTCATGAGATTCTTGGATACAAGAAAGGCTAAACAACCGACCTTATCGCAAATGGAGACTCCTTCGGTAAGTCCGATGGATCCTCCATGTGTTGTTTCTCCAAGGGTCTCAATGCAATCTGAGCCCACAAGTGATAGCTTTACCTTTCCAAGTCTAGCTCATCTTTCCCTTGATGACACCACGTCTACCATGCCTACCCCAATGATGGGCATGCCAAGAAACACGCCATGGACCTCATTTGTTAGTAAAGCACCACTACATGGTAGCTCAATGCCTGCAACGGTACCTACAAGAACACTTGGGGAAATAAGGGGACGACCTGCAATCAAGTCTCTTACCGATTCTCCTTCCTCTCATTGGGCTTTCTGGAGCTAAGAGTCACTTGGGAAAATAGGGGGACGACCTGGGTAACACCTGAGGGGGATGAAATGCCACGACTCGTACCCTTAAATATGCTAGAAGTAATGCATATAGCTTTTGATGACCTACAAGATGAAAGTTTGACTGGCATTGGAACCAGTAGCGCCTCACAAGACTATAGCCCACACGATTTGGGGTCAGAATCATCAATTGAAATTGACTCTGAGGATGAAGAATCTGAGTTAAATCTTAGTGCAAATGTGGGGACAAACCATTCAGGGCCCAGTGGTACCCCAGATGACAATCTATCCAAGGGAGAAGGAGACACAAGAAGCGATTCAATGACAATCTATCCAAGGGAGCAGAAGACACAAGAAGCGATTCATCTAGTGATTCTTCCCTAGAGATCTGTTGTAATAAAAAATTAGACAAGAAGAGTAAGAGATATAAGAGGCGACGATATCGATCAAATGTGCGTGCTAGAATAAATGAAAAGAAATCTACCGCAGAATGGCTTAATTATATAGGGCATGTGATGCTCATTGGAAGTTGGTAGATAACTGGGGTGAATACCTTCAAAGCGTTATGTGGTGTAGCCCACAACCCATTGACATCACACAACTAGAGGCTACAGAGAAGCCAAAGTTGAGTTGTACTGTAAGGAGATGAAAAAATCGAGAGTTAGCTCAACAACAAAAGGAATCGGAAGTAAAATCACAATCCACAGAACAACAGGACTCCACAGACTTACACCCTGCACCTGAACATTTCAAATCCTATACAACAGAGGAACGTAAGGTTGTGTATACAAAGGCTCAAAGATAACCTATTGATGGGAGAAATGGAGTCTATGACGGTCCAGTGATAGTTAAGGAAATAGAGTTAGCAGACCCAAGAGAAGAGTCTAAACCTGTTTTCATTGCCCAAGATCTGACAGAGACTGAGGAGTGTGTACTTAAAGAACTTCTCAAGGAATATATGGATATATTTGCCTGGACATATCATTATATGAAAGGTGTTCCACCTTTTGTGGTGCAACACACAATCCCCATGAATAGCATGGATAAAACAGTTCATCAACGACCCTACCTAATGAATCCTAAATATTCAAAAATTGTTCAAGAAGAGATTGAAAAGCTTGTGGAATGCGGATTCATATACCCTATTGAGCACTCAGAATGGGTGTCTCCAATAGTGATTGTGCCAAAAAAGAATGGTAAACTCAGAGTGTGCGTGGATCTCAAGAAGGTCAATGCCACCATTAGGAGGGACCATTACCCCTTGCCATATTCAGAACATGTGCTTGAAAGAGTTGCTGGGAAGGAAGCTTATAGCTTTTTAGATGGGTACTCTGGCTACAATCAAATCACAATTGCGCTAGAGGACCAAGCTAAAACAACCTTTATAACCGAATTTGGAGTGTTTGCATTTCGTGTTATGGCTTTTGGCTTAACCAATGCCTCTGCTACCTTTCAAAGATTAATACACACTGCTTTTAGAGAATATTTGAGGGAGTTTTGTGAAGCTTTCTTAGATGACCTTTGTGTTTATTCCTCTTGGAAAGAACATCTATCATGCTTACAAAAAGTGTTTGAGAAGTGTAGATTGTATCGCATCTCCTTAAACCCTTTCAAATGACAATTTTGGATTAAACATGGAATCATTTTAGGGCATATAGTGTCCAAAAATGGGATTTCCACAGATGAGAGCAAAATTAAAGACATTGTTGAATTGCCACCACCTACAAACTATAAAGGAGTTCAAAGGTTCATGGGCCATGTTGGTTATTATCAACGGCTTATTTTAAACTTTGCCGAGATAGCTCGTCCTTTGTACAGGCTGCTTATTGAGTTCCAATGGACTGCGGAGTGTGACCATGCTTATGAGTCATTGAAAAAGACCTTGACTAGTGCTCCTATTCTACGAGTGCCCGATTGGAATGTAATTTTTCATGTGCATATTGATGCATCGAACTTTGCTATTGGGTGTGTTCTAGCTCAACAAGAGAACATAAACTGGACTACCCCATTAGCTTTGCAAGTCGTCAATTGAATGATGCCAAGAGAAACTACACCACTACAGAGCAGAAGGTTTATGTATGATTTATGCGGTGAAGAAATTTCGCTACTACCTTCTGGCCAACAAGTTTGTGTTCTATGTTGATCATCAAGTCTTGTTGTATCTAGTAAATAAACCTTGTTCCACGGGAAGAATTACACGATGGTTGTTAATTCTCCTTGAGTTTGATTTTACCGTTGTGGTGAGACCTGGTAAAAAACATGTCATGGCGGATCATTTGTCTCGCATACCCAATGGTGAAGCCCCTACTGGAGTCGATGATGAGTTTCTCAATACTTCTCTATTCCTATTCAAAACCATACCTGAATGGAGTGAGAAGATTGTGAACTTTCTAGTTAATGGTTTTCCACCCAAAGAGCTTCGTAAAGACATAGCTCGAAAACTGTTAAAAGAATGTGAACCTTACTCTCATTTTGCAGGAACTCTCTACAGGCTAGGGAAGGAAGATATTCTTAGACATTGTGCCCGTGAGGATGAGTATTTATACATACTGCAAGAAGCCCACATGGATATAGCCGGAGGACATTTCTCAGGGGAACTAATAGCTAGAAAGGTGTTGCAATCAGGTTATTGGTGGCCAACCTTATTTAAGGATGCATCACTTTTTGCAAAAAGATGTGATGAATGCCAACGTTACAAGATCACACAACGAAAGGATAGGATGCCCTTACATCCTGTTAAAGTGACTCAACCATTTGAAAAATGGGGTTTGGACTTTGTAGGCACAATTAGTCCGGCAGCTCGTAGCACTCAATCTCGATATATTATCGTTGCCACTGACTATGTGACAAAGTGGGCGGAAGCCAAGGCGACACGTAAGGCCGATGTGAGGTCAACTTTCAAGTTTCTCTTTGAGAACATTATTACAAGATTTGGTTGTCCCTTTGAGATTGTGAGTGACAATGGTACTCATTTTATAAATGGAGTAATAAAAGAACTCACTACCAACTTTATGATAGCTCACCCTAAGTCCACACCTTATTATCCACAAGCAAATGGCCAAGCTGAGAGCACCAACAAGACCTTAATCTCTATCTTGACCAAAATGGTGGAAGCTCATCGCACAGATTGGGATTTCAAGCTTACATCAGCTCTATGGGCTTATCGTACTATGTACAAAGTTGCCATTAACTGCACATCGTTCAAGATGGTGTATGGCCAAGAAGCGGTTATGACGTGGGAGTTTGTCGTTCCTAGTCTTTGAGTAGCTTCTCAAGATGGTTGGGATGGTAACCCCTTAGTTGAGCGATTATATATCCTTGAAAGGCTAGATGAAGAGAGACAATTAGCTGTGTAAAATGCACTTGTGGAGAAAGATAGGAGGAAGAAATGGTTTGACCGTCATCTAAAGAACAAAGATATCAATGTTGGTGATAAAGTCCTTATGTATGGAGTGCGTAATGAAAATAAAAAGTTGAAATATGTGGGAAAAGGATCATATAGATTATGTGAGATCACCCCACAAGGAACCATTCATGTGGAGACTCTTGATGGAGTTGAAACCATTGGATTCCTCAATGGGAGCAAATTTAAAAGATATTATGATCCTTTAAGCCAAGAGGAGCTACGTGCCATCCATACAAAAAAGGTATCCAATGCACAAACAGAATTGAAGAAGATACAAGCTCAAGCTGAGGCTAAGCAGCAACAACAACGCATAAGACAAAAATGAGAGGCTAACCTTGGAGTCACACATGCATTCCACGTTGAAATCAATGAGGATTGGTTGGACTCTGACACACCTCTACGATACCCTATTGAGCTAAACAGTACCTATGGAAAAGTGCTATATAACGACTTATTGGACATGGGTGCTAAATATAATATCTATCATATGGGGTGTTGTGTCAGTTAGGGAAGCCACCTCTATCTGAGAGTATTATCCAAGTCAAGGGTGTCAGCAAGAAAAAAACTTCGGTTTTTGGAATCTGGCACACTTCTGTCAGTTATGACAATGGGGTTGTAGCTCAAGACTTTTTGGTCATGCCTGTTGGAACTATGGAGGGTAATATAAACCTAGGACGCACGTGGATGATAGCGACCAAATGCACTATTGATTGGGGGACAGGGGGTGTCACAACACAGAAACCAACTCTTAGCCCTGCCACTCAAGCCATAGTCCCTGAGATATTGCCTCTCAAGGAAATAAAACCCAAAACATTGCACGTCCAAGAGGTTGAACCATATGTCCCCATAGCCCAACTCTCTAGAGCTTCAACTGATGTAGTTGAAATAAAGCTTGAGACACACAGGACCCATCCCAATGTAACAAAGAAAACATACAAGTGGGTCCCTAAAGCTTCTTTAGCAACCATAACCAGTGCTAAAAGATAGGAGCCTGGTAAGAGACGTCCCATTCACCCCAAGAAATGTAAAGAAACGTTGCGTTGGATTCCTAGAAAACTATTGGAAGCCCAAGGCTACTATGAAGAAAATGATCAAATCTGGGTGCCTCAGGGGCTCCTCTGATGCAAGTAGGCTGACGCTGCTCCAGGTCTCTCTGCAATTGCTCCCAGGATCGGAGCAGACTCATAGCACAGTCTCCTGCTTAAGCCAACTCTGCGCATCTCTGTGAAAAGCCATCTGGTCGAAGGTCGCCAGGGGCCTCCAGCCTGAGGCACTCTAGCACTAAACCGTTGAAGCAAGTACTCCTTCCAGGGCTCCTCTCCTAGAAGAAGCCCTCTGACGATGAACTTCCTTAGAAGGGCTCTGCTCTACTGTCTGGGTCTATGATCCTCAACCCTCCCTAAGAACAAGGAAGAATGATGACCTATCATGCAACTTTGGCCCGGGCTATCTGAGTGTCACGCCCTAACCAAAGGAAGTTCCTGATCAGCCTCTCTACCTGGCTGATGCAAGAACTCAAAAAGATCCAGCAAGTGATGTACCACATAGTAGCCAACAAAACCTGGTTGGCCACTACAAATCTGCCTTCCATAGAGAGTCGTGCGGAGCTCCAATGTAACAATTTCCTCCTGATGGACAAGAGGAGGGGAGCAATCTGCTGCTCGGGAGACAAGCCCAAGGCAACCTGATAGCTCAAGTATCAAACTACAGTCCCTGGGGAATCCATCTGAAACCCTCACCTGGCATCCAATCGGGTGTAGGAGCACTACCAACCGAGTAAGCCACTGTATTTCTCCAGTTGATCAGTGCGCCTGATGCACAACAAAAAGTCTCAAGAGCCTGCTCACACGTGTGAAGGTTGGCGTCCTAGCCATCCAAGTACAAGGCTGAGTCTCTGCAAACTCAGCATCCAGTAGCTCATCTCCCCAAATAGGGAGCACTAAGCCATGTAAGCCAACCTGCTATGAAACCAAAAACCTGCTCATCACCTCCTAATAGAATAGGAAGAAGAAGGGGAAAAGAGGGCAACCCTGTCTGACTGAACGTGTAAGCATGAAACGATCACCTCTAGCTCCTGACAAAAGAACCTAACTATGTGCCCGTTTGTACAGAGATGACACACCTCTAATCCAAGCATCTGAGAAGCCCATCTTGCGTAGAGTGCCCTCCAAAAAGTCCCAATCAACTCTATCATAGGCTATCTCAAAATCGAGAAGAAGTATTGCCAGATCCTCACCACGGAGCCACGTGAGGGCAGAAGCCTTCCAAAAAGTAAAGATGTTGTCAAGGATACTATGCTCCTTGACAAAACTTGTTTGTGTCCCATGTATAACGCTCTCAAGAAGTGGATCAATCCTCAAACTGAGAGACTTGGTAATAATTTTGTAGGATGAGTTGAGGATGGTGTCGCCACTGTCAAATCTCATCTAAGGAGCCACCCTCCTTGGGAATGAGGTAAATCATGCCCTCACTCATGCTGTCACGCATCTCTCCTGTGTGCAGGATGTATTGAAAAGCGTTGCAGAGATCTGATCCAAGCAAGTCCCAGTACTCCAAGGAAAAGCTGGGAGTCAAACCATCCTCACCTGGACAGCTACCACGGGGGAGTGCGCTAAGAGCCGCGTGAAGCTCCTCTAGCTAAAGAGGTAGCTCAAGCCCCTGGCGCATCTCCTCAGTCACAAGACAAGGCATCTGTGCCCACACCTGCTCACTGTATGCATCCTAACACTCTGACTGAGGCACTGCAAACAGTAGATCACGTTAGAAGTCAGTAGCAACTGTATGCATGTCCTTTGTCTCTAAAGCAACTGACCCATTGGGTCTCCTCAACTAACTGACCTTGGCATGCGCATGCCGGGGTCCCACTGCCTCAAAGAAAGTGCATATCACTCTGTCACCCACCTGGGTCCACTGAGATGCCTATCAATGGAAAGAAAACTCATGGCACCTCTCCTTTGTGCTGACAAGATCCTGGCAAGCCTACTGCAACTGCTCCTCCAACCAAGGACTGTCTGGATGCTGATTTTGCATCCTCTGCAAAAAAGCAACACCCCATGGGAGATGCTGCTCCTCCTCTCTCGCTGCTGCCAAGCAACGAGCTGAAGATGCTTCTTTTTCCAACTACCAGTTACAGAAGTCAAAACTTGACAAGGGTTGGGACAAAGGTTCTACTTGACCTAAGAAAGCAAGCCATCAAATCAAAACTGAGAGGAGAGTGAGGTCAGATTTCTGCTTTCACTCTAAAATTGCTAAAATTGGGGTTAAACTCAAACCAATTGACCAAACACTATGAAATTTGATGAGTGTAGTCTTGAAAGAGGGTAAAACACTTGAGAAGGAAAAAATTTGAGAAAAGTTGCCCAAAGCAAGAGGTGCAATTTTTGCATTAGATACCTACTTGAAGAAGAATTTTTGCCAAGCTTTGGACCATAGGGAAATCTTGATGTAAGGATCACACTCATCGAGAAAAAATTGAAATTGGAAATGTGCACATGAGGTCAGACCAAACCCTAGTCAAAAAGTGCCAAAAAATGCTAAAATTGGCTTGGAACATTCAAAAGAGGTCAAAATTGAACCAAAATCGGTAGGTAAGATCTAAAGAGAGTGGGGAACCCAACAAAACAGAAAAATCTTCATTTGGACAACTCTGTGTTGACCTTAGGAAGCAAATCGTATTTTTTTCCAGACCTCGAAAACAGTTGAAACTTGTTGTGCTTGTAGGCCTTGATGTGATGAATTCACTGGTCTTTTCAAAGTCAAATTTGGACACTCAAACCATAACTTAGGCTCAAAACAGTCAATAAGGGACTCGAAAACTGCCAAAACAAGGTTTAGGGGACCTTCTAAAACTCCAAATTGGATCAAACTTGGTGAGTAGGCTATTCCTAAGCTAAGGAATCTGGCCAAAGTGAAAAAGTTTGAAAAAGTTGAAGTGAAAAAAGTTGAAAAGAGAGCAACTTGAGAACTCCAAGTATCCCAGAAAGTTTTCAGATTGGATTTGGTGTGCTTGTAGCGCATGACGTGTTAAGTACACAGTCAAAATTTGGTGTCATTTGGACGTTGGGAGTGCAAGATCCAAGTAAAGCCATCTGCCAAGAGACAGGCTAAAACTATGATTTTCTATGTTTTCCTCGACCAAAAAAGATCAAAACTTGACAAAACTTGATACACAAGATGTTTTAAGAGTGGGGAACCCAGTGAAATCTTTCAAGTAACTCTACAGATCTAAGAGTAACGTTTGACCTGAAGATATACCTTTGATCACCCTTTAGTTCAAGGGTTTGAAAAAACATCGTTTAAGGCCTCAAATTTCTATTTCGTTCAAGGGTGTATGAAATTAGCTTTTTGGTAGTTTTGGGAGAAAACACTCAAAGTTTTGGAGATAGTTTTGAATTTTGTCTTATTGACCACTTGGAACATCTGAGATAAGACTTAGAAACAAAGAAGAGTTGGGGTTTTCAACATAACATTGCCTGAAAACATACCATTCAAGAGCTAACAACTACAATTTGAAAGAAAAGCTGAATTTTCAAGTTGGCTTAACTTTTTTGGTTATTTCCATTGATGAAGTGAATAAGCTAATAGAAGAATTGGAAAACAGTCCGGCAGAAAGTTCAAAAATTAAAGCAGGATATAGGAGCACAATCTTTGCGGCATAGTATTCTTGAAAATCAGTCAGCCAGGACAATTCAGACATTGGAAGGTAAACTGTTAAAGCTTGAATCAGAGTATAGGCAGTTAACTGAAGACAAGGCAGAGACTCTGAGAAATGCTGACAGATTTGAGACTATGCTGAGAATGAAGAGGGTTGATTTCAACGCACTACTGACTAGCCACACTGCATTAAAAGCCTCTTTAACAGAGAGGTATATATATAATAACTTGGCTGATATTCTGAATCTAGAAGGTAGCGTCACTTTCAATATGGATAATCTGAAGCTACTTGTGGAGACCATGCAAAGTGATTTGCAAGATAAGCTTTCTTAATATAACAGTGCCTTGGCAAATCAAGCTATCCTCGACTACATTGATAAGCAGAATAACCTTGATGAGGATTCTGAGAAAGCAGAAGAGAAGGATGAGGAAAGGGAGGATGACCCAGCAGACAAACCTGATGATGATAATGACTTTGCTCCTTCTCCACCTTTAGGATCTGGTGCTGGTAGATCAGCTACCACAGGGGGCAGTCAGGCCAACACAGACCAGTACAAGGGCCAGTCAGACCAGTAGTCGATGGACTGATGATCATCAACCAGGCAATGAATAGACGGACAACACTGAAGACTCCCCCGTACACCAGTCATCACAGCACAATTCAGATATGAAAGGAAAAGCTAAAGTTCTGACTGGGACCTTGAAGGGTGATGAGCAACATTCATTACAGCTCATCACACTGAACAAGTGACTAAGACATCAGCAAGCTCCTATTATTAGGATGTATTTAGAAGATGATGTTCTTCTCTCTGATCTAGAACTCTTTCAAAGGCTATATGTCAATGCCAGAGAAATGATTTAGCATTGGAAATCGGCTGCTTTCCATGATCAAGAGTTGTGCAAACTACATGTGCATCCCAGCAGCATCCAGTTGGAAAGGGTACCTGAGTGGGCACTGACTTCTGATGACAAGATAGTCAATCCACACTGGCAGCGACAGTCTACTACAGACAGACACTCTTTAGCCCTTGAATTGGATCTACTGCTTGGGAACAGGCCTTCATATAAGTGCATGAAGGAAGTTAGGAATCAACTGAGGAAGTGCTACTTCAAATGCAAATTGCCAGAGGAGTTTTGGACTAGAGGGTACAAGCTATTATTGAAGATCAGACTTCTAGTAGTAAAGGACCTCGAACTCAAATGACAGTAGGGGAACACGCAACTGCTCTTCGAAGACTCTTTTAGCTAGTCCGGGTGACTCGAAAGATGATGCAGCAGGAGAACCATGCTATACTTAATTTCCTAGAATTTGTGCCTGATTCACCAGTTCTCCTGTATGCATTACCTGCTAAGGCAGCTGAATTGCCCAGATTTTTCCCAGCAATGTATCCTCAGCATCCAGAACCATTGGATCGGCTCACATACTTTAACATCACTGATGATCATCAGGACTGGTATGAGCGAGCCACTATAGTATGGAAAACCTGGCAAACACTGTAACATTTAATGGCCTAAAATCTTATGTGTAGCGGAATTTAGCATGAACATAGTGGGCATTTCATTAGAGTTGATTCCTAATGAGATTTACAAGAGTGCTTGGGTGGAGAGAGCAACAAAAAGCATAACACCTAGTTAGATAGCATCGACAATACTTTCAAAAGAGAGAGCAATTAAGCTATTGACAACAGTTGAGGACCGGATTTGCATGGAGCCGGTCCCCCCTCCAAAAGGCTTTGTATTATGGTTTCTCCCATCAAGAGAGACATTGTACAATACAATTCTTTGTGTTCCTTCAAGACTAGCTAGTGCAATGAAGATGGAAGCTTCATACACCAAGCAAAACACTTAATCAAACACAACTTGAATTATCCCCGTTCTCAGACCCAAGACCTCACACACCTTCGAAGATGGTGAGAGCTAGCAGGGTATGAGAGTAGATTGAGAGGAAAAAGAAGTATCTTACGAGAAAGAAGTACATATCCTCACATAATCACTCATATTAGCATAGCTTAGCTTAGTAATTAGCTTGGTAGAGAAGATGAGCATGCATTGAAGCTTGGCTCTTGGTTGGATTTGCATCCACATGCCAAGAGAGTGTTGATGTAGGCTTCTATCTCACAAGCTTGGAGTAGGTGATGAGCTCTCCATTAAAGCTTGGGAGGAGATAGAGTATGTTTCCCTTCACACATGGTCAAGTGTGAGAGTGTGTGTGTCAATGCCAAGCAAAAATCAGCCCCCCCCCTCTCTTGGGCGAGCCCTAGCTGCTAAATAAGTCTGGCCTTTGCCTCATTGGACCTCCCCAGGTCAAGCCAATAGGAATTAAGCAGCATAAGTGATAGCCTTTAGACATGTGTCCCCCTTTCCCCTTTTGTGAGAGCTTTAGGTAATTAAATAATTAAACTAAACTCTCATTGGACCCCTTTGCCTCC